>NC_090443.1:70089250-70724832 GCF_031143425.1 Pleurodeles waltl
ATAAAATGCAAGCAGCCGCGGGCCTGAGCACCCACAGCGTAACACGAGCTGAAAAAAAATAGCCCCCCCCCCTCGCAAACAGATAAACACAACAAAGCATAATGATATTGTACTTCGTCCCTGCTCCATGGAAGGACCAAATTGAAAAAGGAGGGACAAAGAGGCAGGACTGACCACTAGCAAGCAAGGATTTTTAAAGGACACTGAAACAAACAAATGAGAAGCAGGGAGATGGCTTTAAGGCCACAGAGATATATGCTAAAGTATCCAGGAGGTTGTACGCTTACGCTCAACCTAAAAAGAAGTGGAGAGGCTAACCAAGATAGGCAGTATGCAAGCGACATCATGGCACATAACATCACAGCACATGGCATCACAACCCAAGACCTCACAGGATGTAACATCACAAGAAGTCACATTGGATCTTAACACCTCACACATATATTTAGCAAATCTATCATGAGTACATTTGAGCGCATTACAATATTTAACAAATTAGATTTTGCATAGGGGTTGTGCCAAAAAAGTAATGCAACCCGAAAGCAAAATCTGGACCTCAATGTATACATTTAGGCCCTCATTCCAACCGCGGCGGTCAATGACCGCCGGGTTGGTGGACCGCGGGAGCACCGCCGACAAGCCGGCGGTGCTCCAATGGGCATTCCGACCGCGGCGGTAAAGCCGCGGTCGGACCGGCAACACTGGCGGTCTCCCGCCAGTGTACCGCCGCCCATTGGAATCCTCCAAGGCGGCGCAGCTAGCTGCGCCGCCGAGGGGCCCCGCGACCCCCCCTACCGCCATCCAGTTCCCGGCGGTTCTCCCGCTGGGAACCGGATGGCGGTAGGGGGGGTCGCGGGGCCCCTGGGGGCCCCTGCAGTGCCCATGCCAATGGCATGGGCACTGCCGGGGCCCCCGTAAGAGGGCCCGCTAGTATTTCACTGTCTGCATAGCAGACAGTGAAATACGCGACGGGTGCCGTAGCACCCGTCGCACCTTCCCACTCCGCCGGCTCGATTACGAGCCGGCTTCATGGTGGGAAGGTCGTTTTCCCCTGGGCTGGCGGGCGGCCTTTCGGCGGCCGCCCGTCAGCCCAGGGGAAAAGTCAAAATACCCGCCGCGGTCTTGCGACCGCGGTACGGTATTTTGACGGCGGGACTTTGGCGGGCCAAGGTCCGAATGAGGGCCTTAGTTTTTTTTAAACTCTCCCACAAAGAGATTGTCTACAAGGAAAAACATGGAGAGTAAATATGTTCTACCCCCATTGTTTGCAAAGTCTGAATTTTAAAATATGGGATTAAGGCGCTGCTGCAGAGCTCCTTGTGTGCTCAGAAAATCTCAGAGGATCATAATAATGGAAAGATACCTCTGGAAGTTACGCGTTTGCTGTAGAGATCTTTGTTTTATCTAGTCCTAGTTTTGAATGAATGTATGATAGAAGGTTGATATGTCTCGGCAAAGCACATCATGTAACATACAAATGACAGATTTTTATTTATATAGCTAGGTAAGTGGGTTACTGCTTTTAACGCAGAGATCATTTTGTTACTTTCAGTTCAAAAATTGTAATCCTTCTAATGTAGCACAGTGAGCTATGAAGGACATGTGACTCCTACACCTTATAATCCTCACTGACTTATGCAGCGCATCCTGTACACTGATTCACACCCTTGCATGATTTATTGTCAGAGTATAATGTGTATGTGTGAAGTAAAGGGCTCTGACACCCTGCATAGGGATGGGTAGCACTATAAAAGAAATAAAACAAAATATTGGTATTTAAATTATTTGCGTAAATACTGGGACAAAGCAACACATGACATTCTTACATTGCATGCATATCCCTCATATACAGGAACTGAGCAAAGTCAAAACCATGCCTCTCTTGATTACTTGTGAAGTAGCAGCAAGCTATGTCCCTTTTCCCCTTCATTGCATTTATGTGTGAGGCTCCAGGTAGCTCCCAGCCAGGATACTCTGAACAAAAGAATGCCTAATAGCCCCTAACTTTGCCTTTGTTGTGTGCCCAGCTGGAATATTGTTGGCATGTATGGTCTAAATCCTGTGGAAGACATGCTCCCTGTCTGTCAGAGATGTGAGCAAGCATTGGAAAAGCCAATAGGTCTATGCAAAAGCTATTGGCTTAGTCAAAGTCTTTTAGCCAAGGTATGCAACCTAGATGACCGTGGAGAATAGCTAAAATAAAAAAAGGTGCTATGATGCGGCCAGCGCCTGCTACATCATAGTGTGTTTTTAATGTTGAATGGGTGAAAGCCAACAAGGAGGGAGGGCATGTGGGCGTGGCACCATGGAAAACAGAGGGTGTGGATAGAAATGCGCTAGAGAGCAGCCACTGCTGGTGAGTGGCAACACTGAAGGAGGGTAGGTGTTGTGTCTTTGGGCACATTAGAGTCACACTACTATTTGCTGTGCAAGCTCATGCATGAAAGACGAGTTGGACACCCTGTTTGGTATATTACAGGTCTCAGCTGATCGGGCATGCTCCTGTATAGTCGTGCAGAGCCATACCTGACCATGCCCGTCAGCCACACCCAATTTATTAATCTATTACCACATGACCCCGGGGTCACCTCATTAAGACAAGCGTCGGGGGTAGAATACGGAAACACCCCTCTTATCATGAACCTACATGGTAGTGGTCGCTACACTACATCTCTCCCAAAACAAAATCACAGAACTCAACACTGTCCTTAACTTTACTCAGAGTGTTCACGGGTTGTTTACCACTCAGTCATACCGGGTGGTCCTGCAATCGAGTCAAAGGTGCTGGGTTACTCCTTAACTCATACCGAGAACTGGCGGTTCATCTGGCAGGTGACCTGGGCCTACTAGGGCTAACACCGGGGCTGCTCCCAGGATCAGGTGATTCAGGATCACCATCAGCTGTGATACCCCTCGGCCGGGGTTCTTCCAACCGGCCATCATCCGATGCATCATCATCATCCATCTGGAGGGAGTTATCTGAGGAGGCCACGTTGGGTGTGGACGCCGGGGGATGGAACCTTTTGAACAATGAGATGTTGCGGGCAACTTGTTCTGCTCCTCTCTGTGCGACTACCAGGGATCTCTGGCGTTGACCTATGACCCAATCCTCAAACGGTAATTAGAACTTGCTGCCTGGAAGCCTCTCTTTGAGGAGGACACAATCTCCCACCTGCAAGTCCGAGGGTCGTGATTGTCGGCAAACACTTGTTGTGTCATTGGAGCACTTTATTTTGAAGTATTCTTTGTCTTCATTCACAGGCACAGGGGTCCAGGACTCATGATGAGGAATGACATCTGTGACGACTCGACTCATGAAGAGGTAACTCGGGGCAATTCCCGTCGTGGAGTGCGGGGTCTGACAGTAATCTCGAAGGAACGAATATACAGCCAAGGCTGCCATTTCCTTCCTCGCAGAGGCAATTCGGACTACTTTGTTTAAAAGTCAGCATAGATTGTTAAACGTCTCCATTGGCTTGCAGCCATCATGGTGTGATCTTTCGGTGTCTTATGCCAAGAGAGTTTATGTATTCTGCAAACTCCCTTCCTTGAAAAGGGGGACCACTGTCTGTTTTAATCTCTTTGAGCATTCTGTGGGTGGCAAATTTTGGCTGTTTTGTAGCAAAAAGCATAAATATGGCCCCTACTCCACCTTTTTATGCCTCTAAAATTGATAAAATAAGTATCCCTGGGTATTTTGTGCCTAGGGTGCTACATATAAATGATGTAACTGGCCGTGCTGCACAAGTATGAAAACTAGGCCAATCAGCAATAAAGACGGACACTAGAGAGGGCAAGTTACAGCCAGTGCTTAGTTTGTAGAAGAAAGAGTCCTGGTGCCCATGCCTAAAACCAAGGCTGGGTACTGGTGAATTCACCAAGGACTCTTTTTCCAACACATTCTGCTTCCCCTTTATTTCACTCTTGCAAGTTCCCGATTTCTTCCTTTGACAGTTTTCTGCCTTTCTCTTCCTCCCTCTTTTCGCTTTGTTTATTTTGCCCTCTCCTGTGGAAAAATAAGTGCTGATGGCCCCCACTGGCTCAAATGAAGTACTGGTTACAACAACCAACAAGCATTTGCAATGCAATGGGTCTCGCGTTTGCCCGTTAGGGCTAATAGCATTGTAAGTTCCTAACTGGACGTTTCTTGCCACATAAATTGAAAATGAAAAGGCAAACAGTCGACATAAGCGAGTCGATTCAAAGAGCCATAGCTGCCATGATCGTGAAGGAGAGACACAGATAGAAAAAAGAAGTTTGCTCGCAGTCAAACATATTGGCAAATGTGCAACTATCCATGTAACACGGTCGATGTCCAGGGTGGTAACAAAACCGCCCTAAGGAGAGACAAACGTAAAGCATTTACCAATGATAACAAAGGATTTTTGAAAGGCAGGCCCATGAAAGGGTGAAAGTGATGGGCATGTGGTGGGTGTGGTTAAAAGACCACAGTTCGATTACAACCTGCCAGAGCGCTTGCGTGCTCAACCTCAAAACACATTTGTTTGTTTCCCTTTTTAAGGCACTGGGGAGATTTTGTGATTTGCTCAGGATCACAGGATGTTGAGCTGACATTGAAACATGAACCTGATTCCCCAAGTTGGCAGCTCTTTCCATCACACCACATCTTTAAATCTTTATAGTCACAGTGCTTGTGATGTGCTTGCTTTCTAGTTACAAACAATGTGCCAGTGCATATATCCGCAGTCCTTTCCATGTGTCCTCAGTCATCTTCTAACCCCCCACCTGCTCCTGTGGTTTCACCCAAATCTAATTTTCCGCTCTATTGCAACAGAAGGTATCGGAGCAATTTATATGAGCACCAGTTACATTACACAAACGCACATTATTTTTCTGTTTTTCAAGGCACTGGCAAGATTACATGATTTGCCCAGAATCACAAGATGTCGAGCCGACGCTGAGACTCTAAATTAACACTCTACTGAACTTTCCTGCCTATTGCCAGCACAGAAGTAGGTTTCCCACTCAGACCACACTGATGCCAGCACTACAGGCTAGGGAACGTGTAATTTCATTCTCAACAAGCAGTGGAAAAGCCAGTAAGTTTCGCCTATGCAATATCTATTGCCTTTGTCAATGTTTTTTACATGTTAAACTGTAACTTGAGTGCCTATGACACTTCCAGCGCTAACTGCATTATAGCACTTTTTTTCTGACTTCAAGCCATTTTGTTTACTGTCTAAACAATTGTGCCTGAATAACAATTGCCTGAACAACTAATATATATATATATGTTCGATGACATGTGTAGCTGCAGATACACATGCTGTGCACAGTCCGCCGTCTGGTGTTGGGCTCGGAGTGTTACAAGTTGTTTTTCTTCGAAGAAGTCTTTTCGAGTCACGAGACCGAGGGACTCCTCCCAGTTCGGTTCCATTGTGCATGGGCGTCGACTCCATCTTAGATTGTTTTTTTTCCGCCATCGGGTTCGGACGTGTTCCTTTTCGCTCCGTGTTTCGGGTCGGAAAGTTAGTTAGAATCTCGGAAAAATCGTCAGTATTGTTTGCGTTCAGTATCGGGTTAGTTACAACAGATCGACACCGAATTGAGAAGAGCTCCGGTGGCCCTTCGGGGTTTTTCGATTCCCGTCGGGGCCTGGTCGGCCCGGCCATGTGTCTCTTCAAGGCTGATGGAACGGACCCCATTCCGCTTCTGTCCAAAAGCCATAGCAAGTATCCATATACAGATCAACACCTGGTCTGTAACTTGTGTTTGTCACCGGAACACAGGGAGGATCCTTGTGAGGCCTGTCGAGCGTTTCGGTCGAGGAAAACACTCAGGGACCGAAGAGCAAGAAGACTGCAAATGGCGTCGGCGCCGACAGGACAAGGGTGTTTCGCGGAGGAGGAAGAAACATTCTCCATCCAGGATTCGGACTCGGAGGTGGCCGATCCAGAAGAAACGCCAAAAACCGTGAGTAAGACGTCGAAACAAAAAACTCACGAAAAGACTGACAAAGCCTAGGGGACGCCACCGCCAACAGGCCATGGCTTAACCCGAAAAGTAGGTGACCGTCCATCGGCACCGAAAAAGGGCGAGCTGGTGTCGAAGTCATCCGACTCCGGTCGAGATACAGGCACGCAGCAATCTCGGGCCCGAGAGAGTGGCGCAGAAAAGATTTGGCACCGAGACAGCGGCACCGAAGTTGGTCGGCACCGAGAGGGCACGACGCCGAAAAGAAAAAAGATTTTGTCGGAGCCGAAAAAAGTAGCAGAAAAGGTTTCGGTGCCAAAACATCCGGCATTCGAACCGAAAATTTGTTCCTATTCAGAGGAACAAGGACTGTCCTCTCAAATGAAGACACACAGATTTGAAGAGGAATTACAAACAATAGAGCCAGATCGCACGCAAAGGCGGCTCTTTATTCAAAAAGATACAGGGAAGATCAGCACTCTTCCCCCAATCAGAATGAAACGAAAACTTGCCTTCCAAAACAAGGACAAGGACAAACAGCCACAAGCAAAAGTGGCTAAACAAATAACACCACCACCATCCCCACATCACTCTCCACAACTATCACCGGTAACCACTCCACCAATGATGCAATCCCCAACACATACGGGGATGAGTCAAGATGACCCTGACGCATGGGACCTCTACGACGCACCAGTGTCAGACAATAGTCCTCAGTGCTATCCAGCAAGACCCTCGCCACCTGAGGATAGTACAGGCTACATTCAAGTGGTATCAAGGGCAGCAGCATTTCACAATGTCAGCCTTCACTCAGAACCCATTGAAGATGACTTCCTTTTTAATACATTGTCGTCTACGCATAGTCAATATCAAAGTCTGCCAATGTTGCCCGGAATGCTAAAACACTCCAAACAGGTGTTTGAAGAGCCTGTCAAAGGGAGAGCCATTACTCCAAGAGTAGATAAAAAATATAAACCGCCACCAACAGACCCAGTGTACATCACACAACAGCTATCACCAGACTCTGTTGTAGTTGGAGCAGCGCGCAAAAGAGCCAACTCTCATACTTCAGGAGACGCGCCACCTCCAGATAAAGAAAGTAGAAAATTCGACGCGGCAGGCAAAAGGGTGGCGGCACAGGCAGAAAACCAGTGGCGTATTGCAAATTCGCAAGCTTTGCTAGCCAGATATGATAGGGCCCATTGGGACGAGATGCAACACCTTATTGAACACTTGCCAAAGGAGTTTCAAAAAAGAGCGCAGCAAGTGGTCGAAGAGGGACAAAATATCTCCAATAATCAAATTCGATCAACAATGGATGCTGCAGACACAGCTGCTAGAACTGTCAACACAGCAGTAACGATAAGGAGGCATGCATGGCTGCGTACATCAGGATTTAAACCAGAGATACAGCAAGCTGTGCTGAATATGCCATTCAACGGACAGCAGTTGTTTGGGCCGGAGGTGGACACTGCAATTGAAAAACTTAAAAAAGACACTGACACGGCCAAAGCCATGGGCGCGCTCTACTCCCCGCAGAGCAGAGGCACATTTCGAAAAACACAATTTCGAGGGGGGTTTCGAGGGCAAACCACAGAAGCCACAACCTCACAAACAAAGCCCACTAACCAGAGCCAGTATCAGCGGGGAGGTTTTCGGAGACAATATAGAGGAGGACAGTTTCAAAGAAACAGAGGAAAGTTCCAAAGTCCCAAAACTCCTCAAAACAAACCGTGACTTCAAGGTCACAAATCCCCAACACATAACACCTGTGGGGGGGAGACTAAACAAGTTTTACACACATTGGGAGGAAATAACAACAGACACTTGGGTCTTAGCAATTATCCAGCATGGTTATTGCATAGAATTTCTCAAATTCCCTCCAAACGTCCCACCGAAAACACACAATATGTCAAAACAACATATAGATCTTCTAGGACTAGAAGTTCAGGCATTGCTACACAAAGAAGCAATAGAATTAGTACCAAAAGATCAATTAAACACAGGAGTTTACTCACTGTACTTCCTGATACCCAAAAAGGACAAAAGCCTGAGACCGATACTAGATCTCAGAACATTAAATACCTACATCAAATCAGACCATTTTCACATGGTTACTCTACAAGACGTAATCCCACTGCTCAAACAACAAGACTACATGACAACACTAGACCTAAAGGATGCATATTTCCATATACCAATACATCCTTCACACAGAAAGTACCTAAGGTTTGTATTCCAAGGGATACATTACCAATTCAAAGTGTTGCCATTCGGAATAACAACTGCGCCAAGGGTTTTTACAAAATGCCTGGCAGTAGTAGCTGCACATATCAGAAGGCAGCAAATACATGTGTTCCCATACCTAGACGATTGGTTAATCAAAACCGATACGCTAAAACGGTGTTCACAACACACAAAATATGTCATAGAAACCCTACACAAACTAGGTTTCTCAATCAATTATGCAAAGTCACACCTGCAGCCGTGCCAAACACAGCAATACTTGGGAGCAACAATCAACACAGCAAAAGGGATTGCTACTCCAAGTCCACAAAGAGTACAAACATTTCACAATGTAATACAAACCTTGTATCCAAAACAAAAAGTACAAGTCAAAATAATACTGAAACTACTAGGCATGATGTCCTCATGCATAGCCATTGTCCCAAATGCAAGGTTACACATGCGGCCCTTACAACAGTGCCTAGCATCACAATGGTCACAAGCACAGGGTCAGCTTCTAGATCTGGTGTTGATAGACCGCCAAACATACATCTCGCTTCAATGGTGGAACAGTATAAATTTAAACCAAGGGCGGCCTTTCCAGGACCCAGTGCCACAATACGTGATAACAACAGACGCTTCCATGACAGGGTGGGGAGCACACCTCAATCAACACAGCATCCAAGGACAATGGAACATGCAGCAAAAACAGTTACACATAAATCACCTAGAACTGTTAGCGGTATTTCTAGCGCTGAAAGCATTTCAACCCATGATAACCCACAAATACATTCTTGTCAAAACAGACAACATGACAACAATGTACTACCTAAACAAACAAGGAGGAACACACTCAACACAGTTGTGTCTCCTAACACAGAAAATATGGCATTGGGCGAATCACAACCACATTCGCCTAATAGCACAATTTATTCCAGGAATTCAGAATCAGTTAGCAGACAATCTCTCACGGGATCACCAACAGATCCACGAATGGGAGATTCACCCCCAAATACTGAACACTTACTTCCAAATTTGGGGAACACCACAAATAGATCTGTTTGCAACAAAGGAAAACTCAAAATGCCAAAACTTTGCATCCAGGTACCCACAACATCAGTCTCCGGGCAATGCGCTATGGATGAACTGGTCAGGGATATTTGCTTACGCTTTTCCCCCTCTCCCACTCCTTCCATATCTAGTAAACAAGTTGAGTCAAAACAAACTCAAACTCATACTAATAGCACCAACATGGGCAAGGCAACCCTGGTACACCACACTACTAGACCTGTCAGTAGTACCTCATGTCAAACTACCAAACAGACCAGATCTGTTAACACAACACAAACAACAGATCAGGCATCCAAATCCAGCATCGCTGAATCTAGCAATTTAGCTCCTGAAATCCTAGAATTCGGACACTTACACCTCACACAAGAATGTATGGAGGTCCTAAAACAGGCTAGAAAGCCTACCACTAGACACTGCTATGCAAATAAATGGAAATGATTTGTCTATTACTGCCATAATAATCAAATTCAACCCTTACACGCATCTACAAAAGATATAGTAGGATACTTACTACATCTGCAAAAAGGAAAACTAGCTTTCTCTTCCATAAAAATACATCTTGCTGCAATTTCAGCTTACCTGCAAATTACGCACTCAACTTCATTATTTAGGATACCAGTCATAAAAGCGTTTATGGAAGGCCTAAAGAGAATTATACCACCAAGAACGCCACCAGTTCCTTCATGGAACCTCAACATTGTCTTAACACGACTCATGGGCCCACCTTTTGAGCCCATGCACTCTTGTGAAATGCAATACTTAACGTGGAAAGTTGCATTTTTAATTGCCATCACATCTCTAAGAAGAGTGAGTGAAATTCAAGCGTTTACCATTCAAGAACCATTTATTCAAATACACAAAAATAAAGTTGTTCTACGAACAAATCCAGAATTTTTACCAAAAGTAATCTCACCGTTTCACTTGAATCAAACGGTAGAATTACCAGTGTTCTTCCCACAGCCAGATTCTGTAGCTGAAAGAGCACTACATACATTAGACATCAAAAGAGCACTAATGTACTACATTGACAGAACAAAACTAATTAGAAAGACAAAACAACTATTTATTGCCTTTCAAAAACCTTATACAGGAAATCCAATTTCAAAACAAGGCATTGCTAGATGGATAGTTAGGTGTATTCAAACCTGCTATCTTAAAGCTAAAAGAGAACTGCCTATTACACCAAAGGCACACTCAACCAGAAAGAAAGGTGCTACCATGGCCTTTCTAGGAAATATTCCAATGAACGAAATATGTAAGGCAGCAACATGGTCTACGCCTCATACATTTACCAAGCACTACTGTGTAGATGTGCTAACTGCACAACAAGCAACAGTAGGTCAAGCTGTACTAAGAACATTATTCCAAACTACTTCAACTCCTACAGGCTGAACCACCGCTTTTGGGAAGATAACTGCTTACTAGTCTATGCACAGCATGTGTATCTGCAGCTACACATGCCATCGAACGGAAAATGTCACTTACCCAGTGTACATCTGTTCGTGGCATTAGTCGCTGCAGATTCACATGCGCCCACCCGCCTCCCCGGGAGCCTGTAGCCGTTTAGAAGTAGATCTTAAACATTTGTACATTTGTAAATATATTACTTTAACTTTTATTATGTACATACGTATTCATTCCATTGCATGGGCACTATTACTAACATACACAACTCCTACCTCACCCTCTGCGGGGAAAACAATCTAAGATGGAGTCGACGCCCATGCGCAATGGAACCGAAGTGGGAGGAGCCCCTCGGTCTCGTGACTCGAAAAGACTTCTTCGAAGAAAAACAACTTGTAACACTCCGAGCCCAACACCAGACGGCGGACTGTGCACAGCATGTGAATCTGCAGCGACTAATGCCACGAACAGATGTACACTGGGTAAGTGACATTTTCCATATATATATATATATATATATATATATATATATATATATATATATATATTCTAAACAACTAATAAACCATAAAAACCAAAAAGAAAACCTTACCTTAAAATTAGTTGTTCAGGCAATTGTTATTCAGGCACAATTGTTGTTTAGACAGTAGTTGTTCAGTACTGAGTTGTAGAGACTTTTTAGTTGTTTAGCAGTAGTGGTTCAGGCAAGTAGTGGTTTAGACCTAGTTGTTCAGGATGTTTCCCTGTGATGTAATCTTGTCAACCAGATGTCTCTCGGCACAAATTGTATATGCATGTTGTTGAGACAAACTTCTGGCTTGATTCAGTGCTTAGCAGATAGATTCCCCCCCATCCCCCAAGCATAGTTATCTGACGTTTTGTTGTTTGTTTTGTCCCTACCTTGTTATGGAGTCCTGCTGGATCATGCTCTGCATTAGGATCTGGTATGCATTAGCTAAAAAGCAATCTCTGAAGGGCATGCTCATTCTACAGAGCCAGCCAAAACCGCTGCCACTGTGTTAGTATGTAGAGTCCCTGTCCTAGACATTTGCCAGGCAGCTATGTTGGCATCCCTCTATACATTCATGAAGCACTTTTTTCTGGATAGTCGGGTTCACTGAGAGGTGCATTTTCCCCCGCTTGGTGGGCTTTCTTGTTTGAGTCCATCTACAGACCCACCTCTCTGTAGGTACTGCTGTGGTATCTATTCCAAAGGACGAAGAATCTGTGAGATTCCTCACTCACCCTGTCTTCCTCTCTGTTCTCTGGTTGGTCTCTATCTATTAATCCTAAGTCTAGGAACCTGCACACTGTTCACAACAATTTGCTTTTTGTGGTTCTGTATCTGGGGCGCGGACCCTCTTGAGAGCAATGGACATCATCCTGCGGGGATGGGACATATATATGCTCCAATCCTCATTAATAGAGTGCAAAAGCGTCAGTGAAGAGCTGTACGGCACTACCTACCAGAGCATAGAAGTACTGCTGAAAAAGTTCTGAATCCAATCTGATATCTGGGGAATATAAAAAAAGTGAGGAATGTGTGGCTAGTTAGTCTCTACCAGAAAGAGTGTTACCGAAGGTAAATAACGTTCTTACATGCAGGACCAATTAAATTACAGAATTCTCAGGTCAGAGTGTTCATTATGGAAATATAGCTATAACTACACCACATAATCCACCATCTGCATAATTTGCATATTTTGGCAAGCAAATGGATCAAAAGCTACAAAAAATGCTCAGTAGTGGTGTTTTCATAGGCACAACCTGTTGGCTTTGTCAATGTTTAGTGGGACTTCCTGGAGAGTATTTTAACATGTTTCAGACAATTGTCAGGGGTAGTGTTTAGTATGGCCAAGGCAGGCTCTTATGCACTTTATTCAGGTAAGAGGTTCAAAGCGGGATTCTAGGCGTGCCAGGTGATCTTGAATCTATCTTTGGAAAGCACGTCGATGGGGTGCTGCACTGAAACAAAAATTGTACACAAATACTGCAAGGTGCAGTAATTAAGATGTCAGCCTTCCTTTCAGGGGTATAGAAGGATTTTAGTGGAAGAGGGCAATCTATTTAACAAAGAATTTCATTCATACTGTTGCATACCATAACATGTATAATTGACATACATAAAGAAAGCTCTGTTCTCAATAGTAGTTCTGGGCACCATCCTCTTCAACCTAATCGAACCCCACACCACAGAGGAGCAAACATCACACAACGCTAGTAAAATGCTTTCACTTTCCACAGACACTAACCAGGACATCCCTGATAACAAATTCACAAGGAGCAAATAGAAGGGGGAGAATTTTGGCTTCACTGGAGGAATGGAGTGCCATCACTACGAACCATTCGATCGTCGACCTAGTGAGATATGCGCACATGCTAGAATTAATTTAGAGACCTCTGCCCACCCCGCAAGATGCATGTTTAATGCTGAAAATCCTCTGCATGGTACAGAAAAGGACTCTAGAGACAGTTTCCAAATCCAAGCAAAATACAGAATTGTATTTTTGCTTTTTCTTGGTGAGAGAGAAGGCATGCAAACGGAGGCCAATTTTCAATCTCTGGCAGTTGAACAGTTACCTCAAGAGTCCAGTCATTTTCCATGGTGTCACTGCAGGAAATCCTTCAGCGCCCAGCGGAAGGGGAGTTCATGACATCCTTGGATCTGGAGGATGCTTATTTTCACATCTTTCTTAACCCCAAGCATTTAAGGTTCTCCTATTTGTAGCATCTTAAGAGAATGCAAGGCACCAGTGTCAGCCTGTCCCGGGTGACATGGGCACCAAGGGTTCCCCTTCTCTAGCACTTATTTTATGAAAGGGGATTCATTTCAGTTCACCAAAGCACTTGTAGAAGGCTCTTCACTGAACTTGTACTTTGTTTCAACAAAGAAATTGTTACTGCTTCCTCACAGACTCGTACATTTTGTTGGATCATTACTTGATAAGGACAAGGAAAGGCTTTTCTCTCAGAAGATCTCATCGTTAGGCAGTTTTTCCAAGTATCTGCAGAAAACCCATTCCATTATGATTTGTCTTTTCAAGTGCTCATGTGCATGATGTGATCCTGCATTCCTGTAATTGCATTTTACCGTCTATGCATGAGATCATTGCAGAAGGAGCTCAATCTCCAATGGACCTAGAGGACAGGTTTATTTGATGACCAAAGTGATGCTACCTTAGTGGACTCAGAGAAAATGGCGTAAAAATAGATTTTAATTTCCAGTAGGAGGCATGGAAAGTTGGGGTGCCCACCTCCTGCAGTTGGCCTCCAGTGGCAAGTGGACACTAGAGGAAGCAAGCCTTCACAAATAAAGTTCTGCAATTGAAGCTATCAGACTCGGATTACAATCCTTCCTGCTTAAGTCAAGGGCTCCTCAATTTAAGTATGAACAGAGAACACGACCTCCAAGTCCTATATAAACAAACGGAAGAACCAGGATGCTGTGGGACAGTGCCATCGATCGTTATGATAGTTGCAGCAGTGGGACAAAATTACATTAACTTCTTTTTCCAAAAGGTGCATTAACGGTTTGGTTCAGGGATGCAATATAAGTTTCCCTTTCATCTGGAGTGAATCGATGGAGGAGCGTAACTTTAAGTTAATTGGCAGAATGGACAAGATAGTAATATATGTTTCACATTCGACTTGGATAAACAACATATTTACTTTCTGGACTTAGTGATATCCCAGGAAGAAAGGAACATTTTAATTACCCTTTTCACTAAATTGTGTGACCATAACACTGTGCTACATTTTACGAGCGAATGCCAAAGGAAATTCGCCTTATGAACATTTTTTTCCAGGAGACAGTCTGACTCAAAAAATATGAAAATAATACCGTAATGAAATAATCCGAAAGTTTTTTAAAAGCCAAGTATCTAGATAGAGTTGTTCAATTGTAAACCATGGAGAATAGAGATGAATGAGTTCTGGCTGTGTTACACACACAGCCATGTAGTTAATGAAGGGAAGAACTCTATTGATAACAATTTAGATATGTTAAACTTGGGGACAACAGCAAAGCTTGGGCTACTCTTGCCACCAGGAGTTCTTCGTTAAGCTGGTGTATTCCATTCCCCCAAGGTTGAAAAAAGAATTGACAAAGCCAATAGGTCTTGTTTTTTGCAAGAGTTAGAACTGTTGACGTTGTAAATTGCTATGTCTTTTGGCCATGAGTTATGCAGTGGACACGTGGTGTGGAGTGGAATTATGTGGGTTAAATTGGAATTGTTAGTTGTGGAATAGTGTGGCATGGAAATCATTACTTGCATGATGTTGGGCAAGGGACCCCTGACCGCTTCCATCATACATATAAAGTGACGAAATAGTTTGCTAGTTTACGTTTGGTACACCCCTGCTGATCTAGTGCAGCATATGTACAATAGTTAACTTCTCAGTATGAAGGCTATCACAGATATGAGTGTACGCTAAGATCAGCAGGCCAGCATTCCTGTGAGTGCCGCCATTCCCAAGGTGCATACAAATTGAGACCTACCTCATCAAGATTGCCACAGTCGGGCATTTGCTAAACCATGTTTCAATTAAGGGACAGTGTAAGTTCATTGTATACCCGCAGATCACTCAACTTGGCAAATGTAAGATGATGAATGTGGCTAACTGTGATTCACAACACCCGATATAGGTACACAGGGCAATGAGTGACACATTTCAGGTGCAATGACTTCACCTGTGCCCATGCATTCTGTCACGGATGATCAAAATAGACACTGTCAGCATATATTTCTTTGATGTTTTGATTTTGATAAATGGCCAATCCATGTTTAACGTAAGATTGTCATCAAGTAGCCCACAGGATCCCTGCCATCATGGTGTAATAGGGGGCATATCCGGCTCTGGGTACGCTGGCAATGTGTCATATGTAACCTACAGACAACACAGGCCCACATGTAATGGACCATAGAAAGCATAATAATTCATGAGCTAAACTCAATCCATATGAGCATCACACAGAAACTGATTGTCCCTTGATGCACAATACCTGAGTGACTGGTATTGCAGTGCACCAGGAATGTGGCTTTACAAGTCTCTCATAACAACAAATGAAGAAATGGAGTACACTCTATAAATGAATCTGCAACCAATTGAGTAATCAGGTTTGTCACTGCATGATTGTTAGGGCCACTGCATGTGTGGATATGTGTGTCTATCACTCACTGGTGTGACAGGGTCAATACGTGTTTGCAGTGGTATGTCCGTTAGGGTGTCTACTTGCCTGAGGTGCTGGTGTATCATATATAATGTCACACACACAGTCATTTTTTGTTCCAAGTGTTGTACAGTGCGCAGCCATTAAGCATATTTCACCCTTCAGTGTTTTAAAGGTGTACCAGCCCCCTACACAATTGGAGAAGTGGCTCGATTTGCGGACCCAGACATATCCAGTAAGTGTTGATATGTTAGTTCTGTGTTGTGTGTATACAGCTGTTGTGTGATTGACTCCTGTGTGTCGGACACATAGCAAGGTATGATGTGCTGGCACATGACCTGATATGGGACTTGACTGGCGTTTGCCTTGTTTTTCCATATTTGAGTTGGACAATCAGTGGCGTCAAGTCATATTTTGGGAATCTAGTGCTGCGCTGTAGGCATGGGCATGTGAACAGGGTGATATTAGTTGCTACATTTATGCCAATGAAAATTTTGGTGGTAGCTATTTTCATTATTTAGTCAGCAAGTCATACCCTGACAGAGCAGGGATGCCAAAGTATTACCCACAGACTTGAGCCTCCCTCTTAACTAATGAACATGTAGGACTGCATGTTTGACTTCTTTGCAGCAGCTAGCTCCACATGTTGTGCTACGTTTATGCGGCACTTGAGTAGAATGTCAGGGGTGTGCATGCAGCTCAAGCCCAGATGGGTGCTTGCATCTATGTGCTTGTTTTTGGAAAGGTTATTAGTGGTAGCAAATGATGTGGACAATTGTCCGCACTTAGGAACATAAATGTGTATGTGATTGTCCAATGTTTGTGTCTATCTTAGTTGGAAGCCCTCCTTACCTGTGGTGGACTGACTAAACCCATGGACAGCTGTCCACAGCTTCCTGGCTGCCCTTGATGTTTGAAAGTATGTGTTGCTTGTCCATCACCCTCTGAGGCACAGTGTTAGGGTTCTGAAATATGTGTACCTAGGTGTGAGGATCCCAGTGTAGAAGACAGACATGTAATTTGAACATTCATTTATTCCGACCTAGGATTCCCCCTCATGATTAGCAACTGCATACCATCCTGGCAAATCCATTTACAAATCACAGATCTTGTGGGCCTTGATTGGCATCCAGAAGATAGTCATTAGTTGGCCTGTCACATGTGGACTACTTGTAGCATTTGTTATGTGACTAATGGCATAACAATGATGCATAAATCATTTAAGTAGGTACACACATTTTTGAGCATTGCTCTGCTGTTAGATAGGAGATGTGTAGGCTGCGTTGGCATGTACTTCCTCAGGGACAATCGATCATCTGTACTGTGATTTGGGCTGTTTAAGCTCATTTTGAGGAAGTGTTTGACTATCATCAGTAGATGTATCACACAATGATGTAGCTAATGTTTGGCTATCTTATTTTTTACAGCTGCCAATATGGATGCCAATCAGATCCGAGAATTCCAGAGGAGGGCAATGCGTTACCGCCACGTTCTGGATGTGGAGTCTGGGTTCTGCAACATGGCACGGCGTTATCGCCATGAGAGAGCCACAGGAGTCTGGAGGGCATTTGCCCAAGGGGGCCCATCTGTGTCCACAACAGGCACCACCACCAGCACCACCACTCCGACCCAAGTGGCACCAAGGATGACAGCCACCGTTGCAGGTCCCTCGACATCATCCGCTCCTGCACCTCCCCCTACAAGCATGGCACCAGCACCTGCCCAACCATCCACTAGTGGCACACAGACCCCCCCTGCTGCAGTCATTGACAATGAAGAATTTAGGAACATGCAACGTGACATGCAACAGATGTTGTGCAGGATGGACAGGCTACAGCAGGAGGTGTCCCGCAACAGCAGAAGGCTGCGTGGGATAAAAAAGATCCTGCAGAGGGAAAACTTGTAACTGTTGGACCCTCTGCCATGATTCCCTCCCCTCCCTCCTCTTTCCTGGTTCTTATATTTAGTGTGTTTAGGGGGCTTAGTGTTAGGTTAGAATAGGCTGTTAGATTAGTTAGTATAAGTGGGTTGGGGTAGAGGGGATTATATTTTTACATGTGTTTTATTTGTGGGTGGGTGGTGTATGATGTTGGGATTTTTGTGTATAAAAATAATTTTAAAAAATATATATAAAAAAACAAAACCCCCAAAAAATATTTGTTTAGGATAAGATAGTATGTGTTTAGGTTAGTATATGTTGTCCTACATGTGTCCCGTCATATCAGGAGGGTGGGGGGTTGATGTTTAGAGTGTTTAGTTAAATGTGATAAGTAAGTTTAGATTAGGGTAGTTAGGGCCAGTTGTGGGTAATGTGTAGTTAGGATAGGTTAGGTTGGTTTCCCCTAGTTTTAGTATCTGTTTTTTACTGTTAAATAAATATTTAGGTACTCCTTTACAGTATGTGTCATATGCTTGGGATCAGGGCCTTGGCATGGGTGAACAGTGTAATTTTAGTATTAGCATTTGTGTTCCACCCTGTATCCAAATCGCATTATTGACATGGTTATTCCCACTTCCAATTGAGCTGTCACATTGGCAGCTACATCAAAGCTACTTCTCAATGCATCTGCCATCCATTGCACCCACCACTCAAGGTTACTATGGTTTCCAATGTGTTGTTAAATTTGGATGTGTGTTTTCTATCAGTTATTGTTTGAGACCTGATTTGGAATATTGGGCACTGTGGTACGTCTGCCTGCAGCATGATGTTCATGTGAACCGTGATAAGGTGAGTGATGTTATAATCCAGTGGTTCCCAAACTTTTTTGACCTGCGGCTCCCTTGACCAATTGGATGTTGGCCACGGCTCCCCATTACATGACTTTGTTTGGTGGTGCAGTGCGGTGCGGTGTGGTGTGGGGGAGGGGAGATGTTAGGAGGTGGGCGTTGTAAACCCAGCCTTGGGAGTACTTCTATTTTAATCCTTGATAATAATTGGGATGAAGGTATGGATAATAGTGCGTGCAATACAAGGATGCGTCTGCTCTCTCTTTTCACAATATTTGTGCGCCCACGGGCCACGCAGTCACTGCATCTGTTTCCTGTTCACACGCTCTCAGCCACGAGCTGGCAACATCCAGTCAAAACCAGCCAGCGGCACTGAGTTGCTGCAGCGCAGAGTTTGAGAACCACTGGGTTACGAGCTCATACCACACATTACTCATGTGAACAAATGGGCGATCAGTTCATATCCAATGATCAGCAGTGCCGGATAAAAAATGGATTTCATGAATCTGTTTTGCAAATGGAATCCGGTCCCATGCTAGGACTAAAGTGATAACACAAGTTGAGAGATAAAAATACCGGACTTTACTCCCTTTCCAGCAAGCCAAAGGACCTTTGGATAATTAATGCAGTCAAACTGAAATGTAAGAAACATCCACCATATTCTACCAAACTGAAGTCCGTTAGCAAATTCAGGTGACTATTCCAGTATGACTGCTAGATATGACATCACTTGTTAAGAATTCTACAACTCTTAAGTGGGTTTTTGCATAGCTACCTAGAAGAGTGGAAGGAAGGATATACCTAGTATCACTGCTGGGATTTCAAAATTCCAGAATATGGGTATTTAGATACAAGGTTCAGAACACCATTAATATGAAAACTTATAACGCAGCACCATTAATTATAACCCAGAAAGCACAAGCAATTGTAAATTGGCACAAGCACAAGCAATTTATAAAAGCCAGGCATAACAGTGCCAAAGGTTTTCATAAATTCTGTTCGCATGAGCTGCGTGCACCCATGTTCTTCACTAGGGTAGTGGTGGAGCAGTAGCAAATTACATTTTCTTTTGCATATAATACACATTGGAGATAAACTGAATATGATGTGATGATTAAAGGTACTTTTTAGAGGTAATCTAGCCCATCATGCACTCCAGTGCAAGTACTTAATAGAAAGCGGAATGATTTCCCATAGCCTGTGATGAGCGGGTCAAACTCTGGGTGGTATTGAAGTCCATGCCATGGCAAATCTTCAAAATAAAGGGTACATCAATACATATGGAGATGGCTTCGCCTTAAAGCCATAAATATATTTTCCAGTGAACGTGGACACTGCACAGTTCTGCCAAATGGTCATCCACTACAAAATAACTGAACAGAAAGTATTGAATCCGTGCATTAGTTTAAAAATGTGTACTCAATAGAGGCTGTATGCATGTTAAAATCGGACTACATATGGGCATGGTGGTGTGAAGCAATGCCAACCAACTGAGTTTTACTTATTTCCGTGTCTCAGATTACACAGGGTATCTGGGGTGCTTTAGCTCAGGTTAGCCCGTCAGATGTATTGATGGGTTACAATAGGAAACAACATCTCAGCTTCCCTCTTCCTCCATTTACAGACCCCGCCGCTAGCCTCTGCAGACGGAGGCTTTGCAATGAGTACTGTTACTTTGCACAGCCCATTTACAACAGCTGCACGCCTCTATGCAATTGTTGTGGAAGGCACACAGCTTTCGTTTGATATGAAGCAGCTGCTAAAGGCAGACTCCTACCCAAGGCATAGTGGGCAGTTTGAGGAGGGTATCTGGTGCAAGAAATAAGCTGTGCATAATTCACGCCCCTGCGGCACGGGGTGAGGGGCACTTCAGGGGCCCCCATTTAGTTGAAGACTAATGAACATATGCCATGTTCAGGTGGACTCTCTTCATATTCTGCAGGGGGCCCGTAATTTTGTGTTACCTCCTCATTAAAAGACGTAATAAAAAATTCCCACCAGCTTCAGAGTGACCGGTACTCCGAAGGGTATATTTCTTTTCATGACTTGATTAGATCTAATGCACTCACATCAAGTAATAATTACATCATTTAATCCTGTGTTTTGAAACATGTTTTCCATAGCATGTTGCTGCTTTTACTTTTCCAAGATCGCAAGCACAGAAGAAAATTAAAAAGATCTTAAATTGTGCCATCGGTGCCTTTGGTCCAGTTAGTGAATCACGCAAATTCCTATCCCCTGCAATATGTAAACATATCGCCAATAACTGCATTTATTGCCACATTCTGTAGTAAATTGCTGCTGAACAAAAAAAATTTCATTAAAAACCATATTCTTCGATCTTCTTCAAAATGTCACTGTTTTGAAAAACAACATGCATTATGTTAATTACAGATTCTGGCTAGCCATTCCGTGATTTGGTGTCTTATAGCGTCAGTACAGGTGCCATATTCATCCTTTTAGCAAAGCGTTGGAAAATGTAAATACAATGTCACGTAACCATAAGTGAATCCGTGTACTGCACTCACGCTTGTAATAGCATAACTTTGCACCATCCCTTCGTACTATAATATGTCTGAGATACTGCTCTATGTTTGTAGAATGAAACAAAATATTTTAAGGAACACTTCATACTAGACGTTTTAAGAGGCAACAAGTGCACCACCTAGTGGGCGTCAGACACAGCTCACCCGGCAAGCACTCCAGAAGACGGTGGAATTACTAATGGACTCTACTCAGCAACTGTGACCGTGGCGCCCCTGGCTAGTTTTGGTGGTGCACCGGGGTGCCGCGGCGCACAGTTTGGGAACTACCGTTATAATCTTATGTAGTATTGTATGCATAACTCACAGTTATCATTTCTTACATTGTACTCCCAGGTCACATATTTGTCCATACACTCGTACACATCCATTCCTGCTGTATGGTGTGTGTGTGTGTGTGATGACAGTTTATAGTCAGATGTCACATACATAAAGATGGTCTAGAAGGGAATTTTTAACACATTGATTTTCTGCTTAAACATCCCTTGAAGCGGACTTTTTCAGTCCAACACAGCATTATACTGTTAGTTTTATATTCACTTCAGAAATAAGCCTCAGGAAGCACAGGTGATGATACAATCCAGAGCCCAGTGCATAGTTCTCAGCCCACAATCTTTCAAGGCAGTTGTCTTGACATTCTTTGGCCATTGACATGTGACATACATCACTAATCTCCTACACGGTTGATGTGTCACATTACACAGAGACAAAGTGGTTGTGTAAGTGCTATTTATTTTAAAGTGCTGTAGTGCAATATTTACATAGTCCAGGATTGTGAGTCCATTAGTGTGATGCATTCGATTGTGATACTAAACAGGTGCAATGGGACATGTCTTTGGAATGCTAGGGTGAAGTATCATACAGTGTGGAGGAGCATGATTTGCCAATGAGGTAGTGAGAGACAATCACAGAGCATAGTGTCAAAGCAAACAGTGGGCTGGAGAACAGTGCATGTGAGCAGCTGTTGCAAAACTGGCATGTTGACAAGCACAGGACCTAGGATAAAGTTGCCCATTTGGCATGGACTTCTGCTTCCGGGTACTCTTACCGGTGAAGGTGATCTGTTCCATGTCTTCTTCTTCTGATGTGTGTGTCGTCTCCTATGCCCTTGGTGGTGGTGGGTTTGAAGGGGCAACACACTTCAGTGTTTGAAGACGTGGATTCAGAAATCCCGGTAGCTGCCAACTGCTGGGCTATTAAGGGCAGTACTGCAGCAAGGAGGAGCTGCTGGCTCTTAAGTATAGCAGCTACATCACTGTGGTAGGCAGCCAGGTCAGCCCTGAGGGTGTCATTATTGCATTCGTGCACGCAGTGAAAGGTTTGGTGTGCGAGGTGTTGTGGCAACTCCCTTACTGCAGTGCTGATTTCCTTTACACTTTGTTGAAGTTCTTGCAGGATAGATGTTCGCGCTTGCATGGCTGCTGCCTGTTCTGCAGATGACATCATGCACGAACGCACCCCCTCTAGGCTGGCTGCCATATTTTGCATCCCCACCCGCACCTCCTTGGCCAGCTCCCGCTGTACTCCAACTACAGTCCTCTCAAAGCTGGTGCCAGTGTCGTCAAAGTCCTCGGTTGGGTTGGAGCTGGCAGGTTGTACAATTGGGGTGGTAGGTGTTTCCTCTGTGACGGCTGCTACTTCTGTGCTCCTCCTTGTGACTGAAAGTGGGTTCTGGAGGGTTCCAAGGACATCTTGGAGGGTCTGCTGGCGGATGTTCGTCTGCTCGTCATCCATTTCATCAGGGAATTCCAGGACAGGCATATCCCCAGGACAGCCTTCGTCCTCTGCAATGAGATATTGTACAATTAGTGTGTCTGTGTTGTGGCATTTGTAATGTGACGTGCCTGACTTCCTATTATTGCACATTGTGACCTTGGTTCCTGTTCATTGTCTCCCAGGCCTGTGCCCCACCTGCATGTCACATGTAGTGTGGGCAGTTTGCTGACTTGTCTGTGTCACATCCTCTAGGTGTAGGTTCTGGCCAAATTGTATGTTGTCACCTTCTTGTCCTACACAACCCTCCGTCTACTTCCATTAAAATGGTGTGGCCTTGCACTGGCTGTGGGTGTTCTGATGGCACTTGCACCACACTTAAAATTCAGGAACTGACCCAGTCTCAGATATTTCACATCCACCTATATGTTGCTGAGACCTAGCATATACTATGTATAGTATTGGCATGGCACGATACGGGTGTCAGCATTGGTATTGTGAACTGCTGATGTTGGGGAATGTGTGCCACATTGGATTGCACTGATGGTCCTAGCAGTGTTCCATTTCCTCTTATGACTGTGCGGGTGTGTTTCACTAGCCGGTGACATAAGTCCTCCCCCTCAATGCTGTTGTCTTAGTACTGTGACACTTGAGATGTTGCATCGTGGCATTGCAGCTATGGTGACCCAGGTACAGGGTAGACCCTGACATGTGCAGCATGGGTATGACATTTCTGCTGTGTGCCTCATAATGTTTATAACAATACCTGATGTTTGTAGTGATTATGGACATTAGCATTTGACAGGATTAGCACATTTTTATTATTTACAGGGGATTGATAACATTGCCATCCTGAACCCTCTAATTTGGGTGTGTTTGATCCATGGGCACGTAACTGTCATTAGCTACTTGACCTGCACACACAGCAGAGGTGGCATAGGCAACTGTTGTCAATGTTAAATACCACTTGCGGATATGGCCTGAGACTTTTTATTGAGCCCTAGTTCATGTAGCGACAATACCAGCTGTCCTGTGACAGCAGGCCAGTTTTACGTTGTACCCTACCCTCCTTGACTGGCTTTGCTTTTCCAACATTCTTGGCATGGCAGCATACCCCCATGCAAAGGTTGTTGGTGTAGTGTTGTGCTGTGCCCCAGGTTTGCCCAGCACAGCCCATGCCCCCGGACCATGCCCCTTTGCCCTTTCCACTACCTGATTATCATGGCTTACATGCATTGTTTAGTAGGTATGTCCCCCCCTGCTTGCAGTTAACAATTAGGCATTTTTGTTCCCCATGCCACTTACCCTGAATCTGTGTTGTATCCTGGTAGTCTGCGCTGTCCTGTCCTTGAATCCCTGTGATGATCTCCTCTGCGATGAAGGCTGCCACCATCTCTTCCATGTGGTCCAGGGCCTCCTGCGGTGCTGGACTCCCAGCTCCAGTCTGCAGTGCTGCCTTCCTGTTCCTTGCCATTTTTTCCTTGGTCCTGCATTTGCAGTCATGCCAGCACTTCTTGCACTCGGTGACTGTTCTCCGTACTACTGCCACATTGTTGAGCTTATCGACAATTTGTTGCCAAATTGCCTCTCTCCTACCAATTGGCAATTTAGAGGTGACAAAAAGTTGGTGCTGGTGTTCTGTCACCTCTTTCACCAGTATTTCATGCTCCTCTGCACTGAACCAACACTTCCTTTTTTCTTCTCCCTCTCCTGGTTCTTGTGTGGGTCCTCCTGGCTGGTTCCTGGTCGGTTGTCATTTTCCTGGGGTCTCTCATAGCTTCTTGGATCCATTTTGGGTCCCCTTTGCACATTTTGCTGTGCTTGTGCTGCTTTTTGACACTATTGCGGCAAAAAAGGCACGTATCCGGTTTGCAGTGTTGTAAACCGGATTAAAGTCATTTTCGCTGCATTAACGTTGTTTTTCTTTATGACATGGCACATTGGTTTGAGTTAAAAAAAAAAAGACTAACCAGTGGTTTGCACTGCCGAGTGTCAAAGTATAAATTTGACGCCTGAGTGGCGAAAAGAAATGGCGTTAGCCGGCGTTAAAGTTTTTGACGCAAAACTGTGTTGGCGCAGTTTTGCATCAAAAAGTATAAATGTGGCCCTTAATGTTTTGTTTTCACCATTTTGTGCATGAATGTAGAGTGAGGGTAGCAGGCAGAAGCCAAATGAAAGCTCAGCATGTTTTGGGCTTGAGATTCCAACTGGACCCCGATCTGAGAGAGGGCCAGGCTTCAGGTTTGAGCCAGCTTACAGTGGCTCACCCACCTCTAGGTTAATATGGTTACTTCAGATATTTGTATGTATAACATTTTGGTGCACTGGGGACTAGTGACTTTTGTGCCTATGAGGTCTCAGCCTGAGAGTGAAAGCACTTTGAATATGTACGACAATTTCAAAATGGATTACAGCCTCTATACATTATAAGACAGACTGACAGAAAATGTTCTGAAAGACTCAAGGGAAATGTACTAACTTTTTTCACTAGGTTTCTATCACAAAAAAGTGCTGCAAACCAGGGGCAAAGTATTGTGCTGGAATTTGCTTTCCAACACACATCTTGATTTGGGTTAGAAAGTTACCTAACGCAGAGCAAAGTACTACTTTGTGGCAAGGGTACGTTCTAGGGGTCGCACATGGGCATTCCCATACAACCATCCATGATTTTTAATGCAGAGCCTTGTGTACTGGAAAAAGGTAAATAGGACGCTTTGTGAAAAATGTACTTTACCTGCTACATTTACCTGCCCATAGCAGGGATACCATTAGTGTGTCCAACTGTCGAAAGAATCTGGCTTCAAGCAGGTACAGGGAGTTTTGCACCAAATATAAACACTGTGGGAGGAAGACCATCTTCGCTGTCGCCACTCTACCTATCATGGACAGTGGGAGTCTGTTCCAAAAATCTACAGAGCTTTCTAGTCCCTGCAGTACCCTATCCACATTACTTAGCTTATGTTCTGCCTCTGTGTGTGTGATCCAGATTCCCAGATAATGAAACCCCCCTATCTCACAGGCGAGCCCCATTGACAGCAGTTTCATGTAGGACATGCACCAAACTGCGCAGATTATAGGTGGTACTGCGAGCCGGCATAAAGCTACACTGATCCTCATGCACCAGATGTTGGACCTCCGTTTGCAACATAAAGGCCAAGAGTTTTAAGATCTGAATTAAGCATGATTAAAGGTCGGTAACAGGAGAGTTCCGCTGGGTCCCTGCCGGGTTTAAGGCTTAAACATACTATCCCCTCTTGCAAACTCTTAGGTAACCGTCCTCTCTCCAGAGCTACCAGAAAAACCTCCAGTAAATGCTCTTTAAGTAGTGCTGTGTTTGTCTGGAAAAACTCTACTGGGAAACCATCCTCCCTGGAGCCTTGGATCCATTAAGTGCCTTTATAGCAGTTCCCATCTATTCTAGTGTGATTTCTGCCCCCAAAGCTTGTGCTTGTTCCAGTGTTAGCCGGAGAAGACCAAATCCTGTTAGAAACTTGTCTCCCCTCCCCTCAGCATCAACAGGGCCAGCAGGGTATACCTTTTAAAGTGCTCCAAGAAGGTATCTAGAATATCCTGTCACCTAGTCTGGGGTTCACCTCGTATATTATATGTGTAGTATGGGAGGTATCTCTATTTTGGGTTTAAAAATCCAAGCCAGGAGTTTGCCCGATTTCTCCCCTTCACTATGCAGGAGTTGACAATATGTTTTGAGTCCTGCCTTATCTAGAGAGTTCCATGTATTATGCAGTTCCATGCATACTCTCAGCATTTCGGCTTGCACCTCAGCCCAGTCCAGCTCCCCACTCTGAAGATCTGCCAGTCTCTGTTCCTGCCCCTTGAGTTCCACTGCTAGCCTCCTTCTGACCCCATAAACTTTACCCATACACTCTCCCCTCATCACTGCATTGAGGGCTTCCCACTTAACTGCAATGCTGTCCATAGTGCCCCAATTCTCAGGCATATCATTTTGAAGGGACATCCCCAGGCTTTCCTCGACAAGCGGCATCAGCCTGGAGGTCTGTAGGCATCCTCCAGGGCCCCTGTCTACGTGATGTAGCACCCCACTGGAGCGTCATCAATACTGGGGCATGATCTGATAAAAAGCTTCCCAGGTGCTTCACTGCAACCAAGCTAGTGTGGTCCATGCCTCCCACCAGAAACCTAACTAGGTGGCTATAGGTGTTGTGTCAGTGAGTGATAAGTGCATTCCTGGCAACCCGGGTGTAAAGGCCGCCAACTATCCCCTAGGCCCAAGTTAGTCATCACTGCCTTTAGTGTCCCCACCATCAGTGGTTTTGTGCCCATCCTGGGAGGATGTCGATCTTCCTCCGCATTCAATATACAGTTAGGGCCAGATGTATCAAAGGGTTTTACCCATTCTGTGTCTATGGGAAAATGTGTTCATACATATGGCCCCTGGTCTCTTGCCCATATGGTGGGCATGCACACCCCATCCTTCAGAAGTCCCTGCATTTTACCATAGAAGTGTAGATCTTCAATATTTGGGCCATAAGAATTCAAGATGAGAATTCCCCGGCCATATAGAGTACCCTGTAGCAGCAAATAGCATCCATCCACATCTGCCTCACACTAGGTGTGCCGAAAGGGAACCACCGAGTCCACCTATATCACAACCCCCCTGGTGAATGAGGAGTAAGAGCCTGAAAACACCTGACCCCGCCATTTCTTGTTGAGGTTCTGCGTTTCAGAGCCCGTAAGATGCGTTTCTTGTATACAGGCTACCTGTACGTTATGACGTCTGAGGTAGGAGTGGACCCTGTATACCTTGGTGTAATGTACATTTTTTTTTTAAGTGGCATGGCCTAACTTGGGCCCCCCTTCATGCCACTGTGCCCAATCGCCATGCCCAGGGGACAGAAGTCCCCTGGGCAGGGCCATTGGGCAGGGGGGCATGACTCCTGTCTTTGCTAAGACAGGAGTCATTTCCATGGGGGATGTGCATAAAAAAAAGACGCTAATCAGGTTAGAGTCATAATTTTTTACTCTAACCTGACTTGCACTATTCTTTGACGCACAACCCCCAGTCTTCCCTACGCCTCCACTGCCCGGTTAGCGTCAATTATTTTGACGCTAACCAGGCCTCAGCACCGGCTACCGACATTCATTAAATATGACGCCTGGCTGGTGCGTTGGAATGGCGGTAGCTGGCGTTAAACTTTTTGACGCAAACCTGCGCTAGCGCAGGTTTGCATCAAAAATTATAAATATGGGCCTTAGTGGTGTAGCTTTGGTGTAATAGCTCACAAGATGCTGAGAATATGTTTTGGTGAACAGGGTGCGATGTTACTCTGGTGGTGTCACAGACTAAGTTGTTTCATGTATATTATCAATGAAAAACATATTTACAATTAGATATGTAGGTACCACTTCCTATGTCCTGATGAGGCCTAGAAATGAAGGGCCGAAACGCGTCGGCCAACAACATGAGGCGTGTCTTGAATTTTTTAACCTAGAGACTATAAGAAGATACAATATTCAATTGGACTTGAATAATTTTGTATTACAGACAAACTCAATAATTGACTACCTCAAGTGGAGGACTGCTGTTGAAAAAGGTGCTTGGCAGCCCACAGTTACACATTCAGTTGGAAGCTTCTAGTGCTAAGGACCTTGCACTTAGTACCTGTCTTTGTTTTTGACAAATTGTGATGTATTTTTTAGTGTGATGTCCTGTACATATTTGTCTTTGTGTTTGCATTTTAAAATATGGTTTGTGATTCTTGTATAAGAGCCAGACAAAGCAAGACAAATGTTGATTCATTAAAAGTATAAACATGTGTAATAATACAATGTTTCCAGTGAATAATTACGGTCTTCACTGTGAAGTTTAAAATATATGTATTTTTCCCCACTATATATCAGTTTTGTCTTAGCAGTATGGTTAAGCAGTAAATCTGTTAAGGCTGATAGTTTTAATTAGTTCATTGATTTATTTCAGAGAAAGAACTTTGAAAGGGGAAAATGTTGTTTTCTACTATCACAGGTATAATTCACCTGATCAACTGTGGAAGACAGATATGGAGCACCTTGTTGCTAAGCGGATCTTAAGACCTTAAGATTTTTCAGTCTGTAAGTGCCAACCTCTTGTGGTCAATACAGAATTAAGACCTTGTTTGAGCCTGTTTCAGCCAGTGGCTTGACAATGTTAATCAGTTTTTGGATCAGCCCAGAGAGGTATTGTAGTCTCCTTGATATGCTATTGGGTGTTTGGATGTATCATTCCACCTCATAAGAAGTGCTTTCATTTGATTGCACGAGAGCCTATTTCACCTTTGAAAAGTAAACTTAATCATCACGGTTTTTGTCACATAAATGTATTTATCTCAAACATGCGTTGTGGGCGGAAAACAAACCTTGTTTATGATTTTCTTTTTTACTGCACGAAAAATTGGTTCGCTTTATGGCAAAATCAATGATGGCTTTAGAGGAACGACCATCTTTCGACCCCAGCACCCACATTCAGGCTCTGGACTGCTGATAGGATTCAGTGAGCCCAGAAGCATCCTTGTTCCTGCTACTATGCTGCTGTTGAAACACAAACAAAGCACGCTTCTCTATTGGCAAAGTCAACAAGTCTGGAAAAAATCAAGTCAGAATTATTGCTTTTTAAAGTGGTTTATTCTTTTAGGTGTTCCTCAAAGATGTTGGAGAATTATTGAGGGCATTCGGTGTGGACTAAGCTGGAGTATCATTGCACCTGTTTTTGCTGGTTCTGTGTTTTACTCCACGGTCTTTTAAGGCGTCTGATCTCCATTTTTTATAGTTTTAGTTCTCAAGTTGAGCCAGCTGGATTTCTGGCGTGGTTGCTGGTGTTGTGATGATGTAAGGCGAGCCTTTGCTTAAATGTTGATGGTGCAAATCAGTGACAAACACCAGCGGGTTCAGTGACTGCGTTGCTGAATTTTTTTGTCCTGAGTGTGTTAGTGTTGTGCACTTGCTTGGTCTGTTGAGGGACATGGAGTTTGGTACTGTTGGTATGTTAGGTGTAATTGAAATGTTTAGATTGAAGGTAAGGATGTAGTGCTCAGACCAAGTGTAGATGGAGTGTCTCTGTAAATCAAACCCTCTTCACCTAACCGCTGTCACGATTTTATTTATTTTTGTTTAGCGATCCAACACAGATCAGCAAACAAAAAAGAAACAAGCATTGGCAAAGCCTTCAGGTCGCACCTATGTGAGAG
Organism: Pleurodeles waltl; assembly: GCF_031143425.1. Classification (NCBI taxonomy): domain Eukaryota; kingdom Metazoa; phylum Chordata; class Amphibia; order Caudata; family Salamandridae; genus Pleurodeles; species Pleurodeles waltl. The sequence goes on from NC_090443.1 coordinate 70,119,238, forward strand.
GTATTCGCTTTGCCAATGTCTTTGAGCGATGTTGTAGAGCAGCGTGGCTGCTGTGTGGCATGGCTAAAAATAATAATGTAAAAAAAACACTATAAGCTTTTTTTTACCTTCCTGTGTCAATGTTTTTATTTTAATAACTTGCGTGTTAATATTGACAAACACTTCTGCTTTTCGAAGGGTCGCAAAACCTGGATGGTCTTGGTAAGATGAAACAGAAGTATGCTAATCACAGGCCAAGCCAATGCCGATGAGAGGCTACCAAGGCTAACACTGAGCCATAATATGAGGCGAAATTCTGACCATTCTCATTCAGGCTGCTCTCTCCGGAATCTGGCAGAGCAGAAATGGATGTGGGCGTCACAGGAACAGAAGTGGGGGTGGTCACCTGGACAGTAAAAAAAAAAAAAACACTATGGCACGTCCAGCGCTGGCTGCATCATAGACTTATTTTTTCTTATAGCGGGTCAGGAAAAATACAGAAAATGGGTAGGAGGGCAGACGCAACACAGACAGTCGCAGGGTGTGGGGGAGGAGCAACATAGACAATAGGAGGATGGGGGCGGGACGTGAGAAGCACCACAGACAACAAGAGGGTGGGTGATGGAATATAAAAACCTACACAGACATCAGGGGTGGAGGGTAGGAGACGAAACACATTATGCACAACCAATAGGACATTATAGACAACTGAGCAACACTATTAAAAATAAGATTTAACAAACAAATGTTTTCTTCAAATGTTTTCTTCTAGATGTCTATTCCTTGCACCTCTGGCTGCCTGCATACCGTTCTGATGCTTGTTTGTTTTCTCAAACTCAGTAATCCTGTTTTATTGTCTCAGCCCCCTGAACAATGATTTAACCTTTGTGGATTGTTCGGAAGCCAAAACTTGTTTTAGTGATAAGGAGCAAAAACTGCTGCAGCTTCAAAGCCTAGTGTTCCTTTCATTTAGTGCTCTGAACAGTCTGGTGTCCAGTTAAGCCATTGGCTTTGCGCCCAACACACGTAAAGAGGTAATTAGAATGAATACCCCAATTACGGGTGAACCTGAATGAGCAGTCTAATGTACTCAAAAAATCAAAAGCTGCAGCCATTTGTTCTCTGCTCCATGTACCATTAATACATTATCGATGAAACCTGGGAAAAGGAACTCATTCATTGAAAATAAGAATTCAACAAGCGAACACCAAAAATCGGTGAAATTGCCTCATTTTAAAACCAGTGTTGTGAAGTCCTTCGGTAATCAAAATAGCATCTCAAACAATACGTTAAAACTTGCTAAACACTAAGGCCCAGATTTACGGTGGCCTAGCGCCATTTAAACACCATATTAGCGTCACTTTTTCACACTAATGTGGTATTGGAAGGGAAACAACACCGTCCCATATTCACAAAGTGGTGCAATGCTTGCATTGCGCCACTTTGTAACCCCTTGTGCCACATTATGCCTGCACCAGGCATAATGTATGCAAGGGGGGTGTAAAAATGGCGCAAAAGAATCTATGAGATTCCTTTGCGCCATTTTTATTGGCATTTTTTAATGCCTGCTAAGTGCAGGCGTTAAAAAGAGGCTTCCATTGTGTACAATGGGCCTCTGGGTGCTTTACAGGATTAGCGTCAACATTTTTGACAATAGTCCTGCAAAGCGCAGGACTAGAGTAAAAAAGTATGACACTTGTCCCCCTGAATACCGCAATGGTGCGCCGTATTTTAAATACAGCGCACACATGGTGGCCTTAGGGGGCGCAAGAAAAGTGGTGCTACACTAGGTGCAGTGCCACTTTTCTTAAATCTGGGTCTAAATCTTACTTGAACAAACTGATTCTGTTGTAATACTCTTGCTTGAAAAAACAAGATGACATTTATGCCTCCCTTTATTTAAGAGAAAGCTACACTATACTGAGAGGAAAAAGTTTGAGCCTGCAAAGGATGTAATTCTATAGATGATGTTTGTGTACAATATGGTGTACATTACAAACAACATCAATTCAAAACACGTTCCAAACACTGCGGCCCGTATTTATACTTTTTTAGCGCCGCATTTGCGTCGTTTTGTGACGCAAAATCGGCGCAAACTTACAAAATACAATTGTATTCTGTAAGTTTGTGCTGATTTTGCGTCAAAAAACGACGCAAATGCGGCTCTAGTATAAGTATAAATATGGGCCTGCGTGTACACAATGCTGCAGTTTCTATACATTTACCACTTTTTAGGTCGAGCGTGCAAGTGCTCTGGCCTGTTGTAATTTATCTGTGGGCTTTTAACCACACCCACCGTACACCCATTACTATCACTTGTTCATGGGCTTGCCTTTAAAAAATCCATACTTATCATTGGTAAATGCTTTACGTTTGTCCCTCCTTGGGGCAGTTTTGTTACCGCCTTGGCCATCTCCCCATTACATGGATAATTGCACATTGGGCGATATGTTTGACTGCAAGCGAACTTCTTTTTTCCTTAGTGTCTCGCCTTTGCGCTCATGCTCATGGCAGCCGTGGTGCTTTGAATTGGCTCGCTTATGTCACCTGTTTTACTTTTCATTTTCAATTTAGGTGGCGAGAAAAGTCCAGTTAGGAATTTCCAACACTAATAGCTTTAACTCCAGCAAAACGCAAGACTTATTGCAGTGTAAATGCATGTTAGTTAATGTTACCACATACCACACCCAGGCTTTGCTTATGCCTCAGAGCAGCGGATTTAACAAAAGTCAAAATAGAGCCACCATCGTCCTCCAAAAACAACTTGGATTGAGCATTCTCATTTTGCTATCCACGTCTCTGATCAAATTAAAGTTTTACTGAGGTAGCAGGGGCCGACACAAAACCTTGTAATAATCATACTTGGGGTGTCTTGTATGATTTAGAACGGAACCTTTCTGACTTCGCGAGGTCTCTGTGTGACATAATCGCTAGAACAGAATGTAGTGAAAGCCTGTTTAGGAACATTGGAGTTCACAGGTTCTCTCAGAGGAATAAAGATGTGTGACTAACAGCTCTGTGTGTGGCCTAGTCATTCGGCAGATACTAGGCTGGGGAAGACACTACAACACTTTCGCTGCAGTCCCCAGGAATGTGAAGGCACTGTGTATGGAGAAGTGAGTTAAGAGTAAAGGAAAAAAACGCTAAGTCATAGTGCTTTTTCATGGCATGTGGGAGGTGGACCACAGAGGAGGGAAGTTGGGAGAGAATGAATGACTGGAAGGAGTAAAGTAGAGTTAAATAAAATCGCTATGATGCGACCAGCGGTAGCCACGTCATAGCGCTTTTTTTTTCTTATGGCGGGTGGGAACAGAGACGACTAGAGGGTGGGAGGATGGAAAGGACAATGGGAGGGGAGAGGAAACCTGTCTGCTAATGATAAGGGACAACAGGAGGGCATGGGCGGGTAAGAGAAAAATGGCTTGCTCCTGATAAGTTTTACTTGATGTATCAGGTGTTCACATGAGGTGTTGTAATAATGATCCTTGCCCTGCAGTCCCCAGGAGTGTGGAGGCACTGCTTATTGAGAAGTGGAGTTAAAAGTGGAGCATCATGGTGCTTTTTTTTGTTATGGCTGTGGGAGGGGAACCACAAACAGGAGGTAGGGGTGAGGAATAGTACCTGAATCACAATGGGAGCAGTGGACGTAGTTTTTTTTAACGCAGTCTAATGCCATTCCCTAACACTATCTGTGCACCATATTCATAAAATTATGCACAATAGCGCTAAGGAATGGCTAGCGTCTCAAAAAAAGCCGGTAGCCGGTAATTGATGGCATTAGGGGAAATGGCGTTAGCGAATTAGAAATTATGTTAGGCTGGCTAGCGGCAAAATATCGGCCGCTAGTCAGCCTAGAGTCATTGTTTGACGCAGAAGCAGCCAAAAAATGACTCCTGTCTAAGTATAGACAGAAGGCATTACCCCTAGCCCAGTGCCCACCACATGTGACAAGTGTCCCCTGGGCAAGCCCTACATACCCAGTGCCAGGCACGGGGCACCATGTAAGGGGCCCCCAATGGCACACCACACACATACACTTACCTGCAACTTACCTGTGATGGACTCCTCCTCCTGTAGTGTGCCTGTGGTGTTGGTGGTGGTGTTGCTGGGGATTGCGTTGGGCATCTTTGTGCCCATTCCATGGCATTCTTACATGGAAATGGGCCTACTTGCACTTTAACACCTAGTTTGACCAGGCGTTAATAATGCTGCTAAACAGGCTTAGTGACATTTTTTAGGCCCACCTCCTTGTTGCGCGTCGTTTCTGCGTCAGGGGTTAAATATGGTGCTGGGAGGCTAGCATCATTTTTAGGAAGGGAATGCCTACATTGCATCTCATTGGCGCAAGGTGGGTTGGTGCTTCCTTAAAATGGCGTTAACTACAGTATTCTGACGCTAGTTGGGTCTAGCGTCAAAATATAAATATGAAGTTAAGTTAGCACTGCTTTAGCGCCAACATAAATGGCACTAAGGCGATGCTAACCTTCCATAAATATGGGCCTATCTCTTTTTACAGATTTCTCATCACTCTCTATCCTCCCTTCTAATAAACTGCGGGTCACAATAAGGTCCAAAGGTATACGTTATCTAGCTGTTTTCGTTGCTGCTGTTCGGCTGTTTTGTTTTTTCTGCACCTCTCAGTTGAACGGGAAGAGAATGCAAGCAAGAGATGCCAGTACACCAGATGGTGCATATATAGTCCAACATTGTCACATCTTGAGTAAACTAAGGGGCATAATTATACTTTTTGACGCAAAACTGCGCAAACACACAGTTTTGTGCCAAAAACTATAGTGCTGGTTTGTGTGATTCTAGGGTGCCAGCTGGGCACCAAATTTATGGAATCCCACTAGCCGGCACAAAGGATGAGCTAGCTTCAGGAAAAAAAAAACGTTAGCCGGGTGGGGGTAGCGGTATGGGAGAAGGGGGGTTTGCACAAGAAAATGAGAATAGGCTGGTTAGAAGCAAAAAAATATGCCTCTAACCAACCTAGCATAATTTCCTGACGCAAAACCATCCATAACACATGACTCCTGTCTTATAAAAGACAGGAGTCATGCCTACCACCCCAATGGCCAGCACAGGGGACCAGGGTCCCCTAGGCATGGCCACTGCACCCTGTGCTATGCAGGGGGCCCCCAAGTTGGGCCCCCATTGGCACTTTAATAAAAAAAAAAAATACCCTACTTTTGCTGGGATGAGGTCGCCCTTCCTCCGGTATCCCTTTGGTGGGAGTGGGGGTGTTCCTGGGGCTTGGGGAGGGCACCTGTGGACCCATTCCATGGTGTTTAACCATGGAAATGGACCCAGAGGTCCTCTAATGCCTGGTCTGACCCAGGCATTAAATAATGGTGCAAAGCAAGCTTTGCACCATTATTTAGCCACTCCTCTCACCCGTGCGTCATTTTAGCATGGGGGGGATAAATATGGGGATATGGGGATAGCACCATTTTTCAGATGGGAATGCCTACCTTGCATCTCATTGACGCAGGGTAGGTTCACACATCTAAAAAATGGTGCAAACTCCAATATTTTGGCATTAGACGGGTCTAATGTCAAAATATAAAGATGGAGTTAGTTTTGTGCTGAATTTGCGTTAAAAAAAAAAATTATGCAAATTTGGTGCAAATGGAGTATAAATACACCCATAAGTTGCAGCTAGAATTGTGTGGTGCTACCTGGCAGCAATGAGAAGCTATTGCTGGGAGAAAAAGTTCTGGTGATCCAGTCTCGTGCCTGGAGGGAGGGTAATGATAAGGCAGGGAATCTGCAACAAGAGGTAGCATCCGCCAGAAATATCTTTACTGAAGCCTAGCAGCTTTTCTCTTGTGGCATTCTGTCCACTCGTGGCAGAAGGACATTTCTGAAGAAAGGTAAGGACTCCCTAATGATGCATATCACTGCTGAATGTGGACGTGAAGTTCTGTTCTTAAAAAAAACATTTAGGTTGAATTTACTAAGGTTGATACTTCACTAGTTTCCCCGACACATCATGCAGTTTTTTTCCTGGTGTAGCACAGATTTCCTCTTGGACCTAACTAACTGTGAATCAAGATCTTTGGCATTGATTTTAAACGAATTGATTGGTTTTGCCCCGTTACATAAGACTGGTCTTCAATCATCTTCAATACATTGCTGTTCTTCGTCAAGTACTACAGACTATGATTTGCACCAGAAATACCATATTGAAGGTCTTCTTTATTAAAAGCGCACTTCCACATGGCTATCCTTTGCCTCTGGCATTATGTGCAGTTTACACTGAACTAATGAGTCAGATCTTCAAAACTCATTTTTTAAACCTCTGTTTCATCTGCAGTAATATACAACGTAGAATCTCAGCCTATCCAATTGCCTTCTCTGCTGTCGATGTTTTTTAAAGCAATTTTTATTGAATTTTCAGCTTATTACAACAGAAAACTTGGTAGTAAAACGTGCCAGCAAACATTGAATTTCAATTATTACTTATTATTGTTTGTGTACATTTTGAGAAGCATGCACTTGTGTTCAGGATACTTTTAAACGCACACAACATATGTTCTCCTCATTGTGGTGCATGTGACGTATAGTCACTTAGTTGAGATTGTTCAGTGAGCCTTAGTACCCAAGATTAGGCATGCTATATCTGGTGGCAATGCTACTGAATTTATTGGTTATGTGTGGCTTATCTGTCATGTTCCAGATGGTTTTTCCAGCCACCCCATATCTTAGTGTGCTTATGTGGCATTTCCTAGATTTATGTACCTCCTGTAAGCAGTGAGCAGCAACCCATTTCTACCATTCACTCTTGTTGGGAGGGGAGTGAGGGCTTTTTCATTTTTCTGCAATGTCTTGCCTATTTATTGAGAACCCAAAACCCACCAGTGTGCATGTGCTCCTCAAGCAAAATGTGTCTAAAGAAACATCTTTAGGTGTTTAGGCCCGTATTTATACTTTTTGACGCTAAACTGCGCTAACGCAGTTTAGCGTCAAAAAGTTTAGCGCCGGCTAACGCCATTCTGAAGCACCATGCGGGCGCCGTATTTATTGAATGGCGTTAGCCGGCGCTAGCAGACCGGCGCTGCCTGGTGTGCGTGGAAAAAAACCACGTACACCAGGCAGCGCCGGCGTTGGGGAAAATGGCGTTAGGGCGTCTTAAAAATGGTGCAAGTCAGGTTGACGCTAAAAAATCGCCTCCACCCGATTTGCGCCATTTTTAACGACGCCCAGACGCCATTTACATGACTCCTGTCATGCCCCCTTGCCCAATGGCCATGCCCAGGGGACTTATGTCCCCTGGGCATGGTCATTGGGCATTGAGGCATGTAGGGGGGCACAAATCAGGCCCCCCTATGCCAAAAAAAAATATAAAAAAAATAAAAATGTATACTTACCTGAACTTACCTAAATGTCCCTGGGATGGGTCCCTCCATCCTTGGGTGTCCTCCTGGGGTGGGCAAGGGTGGCAGGGGGGGTCCCTGGGGGCATGGGAGGGCAGCTGTGGGCTCATTTTGAGCCCACAGGTCCCTTAACGCCTGCCCTGACCCAGGCGGTAAAAAGAGGCGCAAATGCGGGGTTTTTTGCCCCGCCTACTCCCGGGCGTGATTTTTGCCCGGGAGTATAAATACGACGCATTTGTGTCGCAGTCATTTTTTTGGACGGGAACGCCTACCTTGCATCTCATTAACGCAAGGAAGGCGTTCACGCAAAAAAATGACGCTCTTTCCTCATACTTTGGCGCTAGACGCGTCTAACGCCAAAGTATAAATATGGCGTTAGTTTTGCGCCGAATTTGCGTCGAAAAAAACGACGCTAATTCGGCGCAAACGGAGTATAAATATGCCCCTTAGTGTTATGGTGTTTTGTTGCTATTGACAGTGGTTCTTGTACATATCGCCAAAATATCTGAATCAGGGGACAATCCCACGTCACATGGAGAAATATACCAATAGCTATGCACCTAGTGCATGTTGGGTTGATTCCCGTTCCCATCTTCCATAGCCTTTCTGTTGTTTAATAAATTCAGTAGGAATATTTAAGTCAGATTAGTCTCAGCTTTGAGGATCTGGCCGATACACGTAGGGCTCTTCAGACCTTCGCCCATTTGTCCTCCTCCTGGATGCTTAGGTCTTCCACCCAGCAGGCACAAAGGGATCTAGTAGGTTCAGGGCAGTTGATTAACAATGATCGTAGATTTTTGATATGACTCCCGACCCAGTGCTTGTTATATCTATTTGCTCTCCAGAAGGTTAAACTACGACAGTTCAACCAACTCTCAATAGTGTTCAAGTGGATGTTGCAGTTGGAGGAATCATGAGAACTGTAAATTGTTCCGATCAAATTCTTCCCTGAGTTCCTTAAAAGATTTCACGTGGGTTGAATGCAACACATCGACAAGGGTAGAAATCCTGGTATAATCCCACTTGTGGAATCTCTTCAGCTTCCCCACTTTTGGGAGTCGGGTAGCGAACCACCAGGGTGTAATTTGTGGCAGTTTATGTAGCCACCCCATGTGCCCTAGAGAGTCCATTCAGAATTCTAAGATGATCATTGTTAGATTGAGTAGTGAATTTGGATGCCTCGCTCCATAAAGGTAGCCGGGTACCACTCCTATAGGAAGAGACCCAACTCCAATCTGTAACCGTTTGATCATTGTGCATGCAATCACTGATATTATCCATTTGAGCATCCAAATAGTACAACTGAATGTTAGGGTTTCTGATGCTCCTGTCATATACCGATAGGGAAAGATCCTGAGTTGTTTCCGAGCCCAAAGGAAACGTCTGAGCTTGCATTTGAACTTCTTAAACAAGTCTGGAGGAAGACTGCTTCGATAATTTGACAGCACTTATAACAGTGTAGGTTGAGTTCTTTCTTTATGATTTCAACAGTGGAAGGTTGGACTAGCAGACGTGTCTGCACTGGATTAGGTAATCAAGGAGTGAATATTTAACTCCCAACCCTCCCACAGGGTGGGGGACATGTGAAGACCCAAATATTTAAAATGTCCCCTCTTTCAGTTGTTCAGTTATCTACATCTTCACATGCTTCTTTGCTGTTAATCTTTGACCTGAAAGTGCCAGACTGGATCTGGAGAAATTTGTAACAGTACTCGTGTTTGCCAACGGGTGGTGCCATGTTGCACTGCACTGTCTCCATATCACCCTAGAATTGACAGAGTGAGCTGCACACAAGTTTCACCCCCTGAGCACTGTTGTCAGTTCCTTTCTTTTGTGCCATCCTACTCTGATCTGTACTTCCGCTCCCAACTTTTTAGGTCTTCCGATGATTTATAAACCTTTCTACAGTGTGCTAGGGAATGATGTCCCCACAGAAAACAACAGGATTCCAACAATGTCATGACTGCAAGGAAGCAAGTGTTGGTCACAGGCCAGAACTAGGTGTGCTTTTGGTGTCTGGGCACCAGACACGACACAGTGTGATGATGTGCCCTGATACACTAGAAGGCAGTTAGGGACGCTAACTTGTAAATCGACAGGCACAAGAGATAGCCATAGTCTTTGAGCAGATCTCACCAAGGCAAAGGCCTGTCCAGGTCCTGGGCCATTCCCTTTACCACTTCACTTCCCACTTGAAATCTTCAGGTCAGTCAAAGTACAAGAGCAAGCATAAGAAAGCAAAGTAGGACTTGATCCCATCCCACATCTCTGACTCCAAAGAGGTATGAGGGCAGCAAGATGGAAGTCGCACTCACTCAAAGCCACCAGACATGGAACCAATTCCTCAGTTGGTCCCAATGTTCTCTGAGTTCCTCAGGCCATGGTCGACCCTGAGTCATTCAAAGAGGCCATGCTGCAAATTTTCAGTGTGCTTCTGGCTCTCTTTGGCTCGCAACGGGCTCCCCAGAATTCCCGTAATCTCCAGTCAGGTTACTGTTGGTGTATCCCTCACCAATGTAATTTGTTCCTGTGGGATCTGTTACTAGGCCCATGCTTACTCCGGTACCCAAAATCCATGCCAGTACTCACCACTGGTGGATGATCTAGTGCAGACATTGATGTTGGATCCTGGACCAACATCTGTTCGAGCTCAACCAATGTCACATTACGAAATTCTAAAAGCACAATTAGATGTTATGCAGCCTGACTCTAATCCAGTGCCTTCGCCATGTTGCGCTTATCAGCAGAGGCTCCATTTTCTTTTTGGCTCTGACCCTATGCCACAGCAGGGTGCATCTCAGGATACTGATGATGATGGTGAGAGGGCCGGCTTTCTCCCCCTTCATTATACTGATGATGCAAAATGCCTTTGGGCTTGAGGCGTCCCCTGAGATGGAGCTTGACCTACCACATGGGCCACAAGTGAAATAAAGGGCCTGATTTATACTTTTTTAGCGCTGCATTTGCATCATTGTTTTACGCAAAAGTGGCACAAACTTACAAAATTCAATTATATTTTGTAAGTTTGCGCCACTTTTGCGTCAAAAATGATGCAAATGCAGTGCTAAAAAAAGTATAAATGTGGACCTAAGTGTGGTCAATATAAATCTAAGGATATAGGGACTTTTTACCTGATTTAGAACTCGGTGGACAGGTTACTCCATCACAATGTTGACAGATAACACCCCCTGCTGAAATCTAAACCCCATAGAAAATAATGAGTTCTAAATCAGGTCCTTCGTCTGTTTAGACCATCAGGAAATGTTGACACAATTCCTAGCTAGCTCACAATGCTCCATCTGAACCCCTAACTTTAGCAGGGTACAGGGTAGTATCAGCAACCTCAAAAAATGACCACTCTGATTCCCAAGGAAATTGTGGAAACAGATCTCTCCTTTTGTTGTTACCTTGCATGTCCAAGATAAAACACAAGAAAAATACAAAAATGGCTTTTCAGACTTTTATTGAAACAAATGTATTCTTGTATAGAAAACATGAGCTGCAATTACTAGCAGGTGAAACAAAGCTTGGTAACTAGCATTACAACAATATTAAAAAAGATAAACAATTCAATCATGGTAATGTTACTACATTGTTATACTCCTATCTGCCACTACCTACACTATCGAGAGCATTATGGGAGTACCCTCTACCAGATCCATTGGGATAGCCTAACGCCCCATGCCTGGGTAACATGTGCCAGGAAGCCGGTCTGATAATTGAATTTTGTAAGTTTGCGCCGCTTTTGCGTCAAAAAGCTGCGCAAATGCGGAGCTACAAAAGTATAAATATGGGCTTTAGTTCGTAAAAACCGTATAACAACCATCATTGACAATACGCAGTGCAAACAGTTTTGCATATTGCAGTGTCTCCAAAAACACCCAATGTATTCTAGCTGGAGCAAATAAGCCTCTACACTTTCCTATCAATACCCCGTGTTCTGAAGAAGATCAAGAAGACCAGGCCCAAATCATCCTGTTTGCCCTTAAATGGGCCGTGAGCGTGTGATACCCTGAACTCCTGAGTATTTGTATTTGTCCTCTGACCAGGCTCCCACTTCAGGAGGACCCGCCTGTCTCAGAAATATGGCAGGGTCCGTCACCCAATCTATGCAACTTGTGTGAAGATTGAGTGGTGGCAATTAACTGCTCTCTATTAGCCTCTTTAAGTGTGAATGTCGTCCGCAGGAAAATGCCCCTCCATGAAATCCATGTATACCGGGTGTTGACATATGTCTCTTGGTGCGGGTCTAGGACACGGACCCCTTACTGGCAAAGCTGTTCTAATGGCCTATTGTTTGTTTTGTCTTTAGCCAAGCAAGGATTTGCAGTGAGCACTTTCTGCCCCTTTAGCCTTTCTACTTTTGCCGGACCAACTGTCCTTGTGCGAGTCTCCTGTTGTGATGAGGCACACGTTCTTTCCCAAACTATTTGTGATGTCACAGTGGAACTTGATCTTGACAATCCCCTGATCTTGATAATCCTCATCTTTACTCCTTTTGACCCTATGCATTGCTGTCTGGTGTGTCTCCTTACCTTGAAGGCTGTTTTTCTCTTTGTGGTTATAACAGATCATCACATAAGTGACCAACAAGCACTTTCAGTGCAACCACCCGACACCACCTTTTTTCTAGACAAACTGGTGCTGAGAAATCAGGTGTCCTTCTGACCACACGTCATGACTACTTTCCATGTTGAGCAATCAATCCCTCTACCATTGTTCTTAGCCCCACCCTCAATCCTTGAAAGAGGAGTAAAGGCTCCATTGGTTGAACCTCAAAAAGGTTTTAAGATTTTACATAGATTGTACCAAAGATCATTGAGCGGATTATCAACTTTTTGTGAGATCTTCTGAGCCCGAGGGGAAGGCTGGTCAGAAGAGGACCCTGTCAAGTTTGATAGTCCTCTGCATTATGCTCTTCTACGCAATGGTCAGTAAGCCGCCCCCAGAAGCATATGTTCACAAAGAACTAGTGCATTGAAAGGCATATCTTGCAGGAGGGACACTTCGCCCACTCAGTTCTGCATGACTTTTTGACTTGAGTCCATTCCATAGACTCTCCACCTTGGGTAGGTACTGCTTATGTATATATTCCAAGGTGAGGAATCTGTGGTTAGAAGCATCCATCATAAGAACAAGTTACTTTTTTTTCCCACAGGATAGAGCATTACTGAAGGTAAGTAACTTGTTCATAGGGTATAAATACCTTCTGCCATACATTAGAAGGTTACTACAGGTCGCAGAGGAGTTCAGTGACCATATAGAGGAATGAGGCCGAATGCAGAGTTCCTTAATAAGGTTGTGATTCTCTGAGGTGCCTTCCAGTAGCTTTAAAATGCAGAGCATCAAGGGCCTTATTTATACTTTTTGGTGCAAAACTGCACTAAGGCAGTTTTGCCCCAAAATGTTTTGCACCTGCTTGCACCATTTTTTAGCACCAGCTGGGCACCATATTTATGGAATGGTGCAAGCCAGTGCAAAGGGTAGGCTAGCTTACAAAAAATAACGTTAGGCAGTTTTGAGTCAAAATAAATGATTCTGACCAGATTAGCATCATTTTTTGACGCTAAGGGGCATATTTATACTCTGCACTGAATTAGCGTCATTTTTTTAAACTCTAATTCAGTGCAAAACTAACTCCTGTTAAAGTATAAATATGGAGTTAGTTTTGCACCGAATTAGAGTTTAAAAAAATGACACTAATTCGGTGCAAACAGAGTATAAATATGCCCCTAAGAGTATCCATGTGGCCTTAGCATAGCAAGTTCATAAGCACTGGACAATCCATCTCTCAATGCCTGCTTTAGAGGTGGAGTGACCCTTGAGGGTTTGACAAAGACTACAAAAAGTTGTTTGGACTTTTAAAGGGGCTTAGTTCTATCAATATTTAGTTGACTAATTAGTTCTATCAATATAGTACTTAAGAGCCTTCTTAATGTCTAGGGTATGAAGGGCCCTTTCCACTACAGAATGGTTTTTGTATTGTAAAAGCTTCAAGCTCACTAATTCACCTGAAGGAGGTAATTGTACCAAGACAAGAGCTATAGGTCACATAAGTGTAGGTGCTTGAAGGGCAGGACCACTAATTGTGTATGGACAACTTTAAGGCTCCACATGGGGCAAGGGGCATCTAGGAAGGTATTATTGTCTTAAGGTCTTCCATGAAAGCCTTAAAAAACTGGGACCTTGAAAAGAGATTACTTTTGTCTGTTTTTTAAATGTACAGCAAGTGCAGTTAAGTGTAAGTGGATGGCATGGTATGCAATGCTTGCTTTGTATAGATGAGGGACGTAACAGACAATCTCTTGCATAGAATCCTTAAGGAAGTCTAACTGTTTGGAAATACAATAGTGCATGAATCTCTCAACTCTCTCCCGCATAGCTGAATAAGAAGAGTGAGTGGTGGGCTTGTGTGGCTCTCGGATGATAAGCATGCATTCCTCTGGAAGTCTGAGGTAGCCAAACTCAGGTGCCAGATCCTGAGGTTCAGGTGTCTGGAATGTGGGCATGTGAACTGGCCTTGATGCTGAGTGAGACGTCCCAGGCTCAGAGTTAGGGGGTCATTTTGACCCTGGCGGTACGGAGACCCATATTTCCCGCCGTTTTAGCCCCATCGGTGATAATTCGCCAGGGCAGCGCTGCCCTGGGGATTATGACTCCCCTACCGCCAGCCTGTTTCTGGCGGTTTGCACCGCCAGGAAGAGGATGGCGGTAAGGGGAGTCCTGGGGCCCCTGGGGGCCCCTGCACTGCCCATGCCACTGGCATGGGCAGTGCAGGGGCCCCCTAACAGGGCCCTGTGCAGCTTTTCACTGTCTGCATAGCAGACAGTGAAAAGCGCGACGGGTGCTACTGCACCCGTTGCATGGCCGCAACACCGCCGGCTCCTATGTTGCGGCCGCATCCCCGCTGGGCCGGCGGGCGTAAACTAGGTTTGCGCCTGCCGGCCCAGCGGGGATGTTGTAATGGGGACCGCGGGAGTGCGGCCGCACGGCGGTTACAGATTGGCGGGCGGCGGTAGCCGCCCGCCAAGCTTGTAATGACCCCCTTAGTTTCTTGTGGGGGATGGCTGACATTTCCAGGACCACTGAATAAGATTTCTTGCCAAGGCTGGTGCAACTATGATGAGGGTCATTTACGCCTGCATAATCTTCCTTACTACATATGGTGTGAGGGAGAGAGGAGGAAACGTGTAGGCAAATATCCCTAGCCAGTTCACCCATTGCCTTTGGACTGCGGGTGCGTGACGTGAAGTTTTGGCATTTTTCATCTTCGGTAGTTACAGACAGGTCTATTGTTGGGGCTACTGACAGATAAAAGTAAATCTGAAGGACTTGTGGGTGGCATTCCCACTTATTGACCTGTTGATGGGTCCTGCTGAGCAGGCCCGCAAAGTTCTTATCCATTCCCAGCTAATGCTCTGCCACAGGGTGAATGGAGAGCTGGAGGTAGTGGGTTCCCCCAGATTCTGGATGCAATACAGATGGAATACATAGCTGTCTTGTTGTTCATCTTTGATGACTCTCTTGACCTGAATGAGTTTGAGGAATACTCTGTAGGCTACTTAGATGGCTAACATTTCTATGTAGTTTATATTGTACGTCTGGAACTAAGGGATGCAGGTGCCTTGTTATGGTCTTTGTTTCAAGGTGAGTACTCCTTGATAGACATGTAAGTGTTGATGGTCATCTGAAGATAAGGATCTAGAAATGGCCAGCTGAGAAACAGAGTTTTGTTGCTCCGCTGTAACAGAGTGTGGTGTGCCCTGGTCAAGACCAGCCCTGAATCTTCTCAGTGTCCCTCTGCTTGTATTCATTGCCCCAAGAGGGTTTCCTGAAACCATTAACCCCCAAAAGTTTTATTTTATCACAGTTCTTACAGTGATCAGACAGTGTGTCTGAAAAAGAGTCTGTGCCATCACCCTCTATTCGTTGGAATCTGCTTTCCCTGTCCCCATGTTCAGAGCAGAACCCAGGAAGGGTCGGATCTTCTGGGGTGAAGGTGTGAGTTTTTGATGTTGATGGTGAACCTTAACCTTTGGAGTAGAAACATTGTTGTTTGAGTGTGTGCTAGGCATTGTCATTTGGTGCTGCTCTTGATCAGCCAGTCATCCAGTTATTGGAACATGTGTATGGCTTTTCTGCAGAGGTGCGCTGCTACTACCGCTAGGTAAAAAACCCTTGGTGCTGTAGTCCGAATGGTAAAACCTTGAACTGGCAGTATTGTCCACTTACCACAAGTCAAAGGTCCCGGGGATGCACTAGGTGGATTCCCCTCCTCTATATCCTCCCGAAGATACATAAAGATGCTTCTAACCCTCCGGGGAGACCAATCATCGCCGCTTGTGGTTCCTTACTGGAACCCTTGGCTCAATATGTGGACTTCTTTTTAAAACCATTAGTTTACAAGACGAAAGCATATGTGCGTGACTCGATGCATATGATTAACATTCTTGAAGGAAAGCCTTTCAATGAAAAAACACAACTACTAATGACTCTTGATATAGAAGCACTTTACACTAACATACCGCAAAATGAGGCTTTACAAATCATGGAGATATATTTAGATCAAAGACTTCTCCCTCATAAGGTGCCCTCCTCTTTTATACTGGCCCTTGCCTCTTTATGCTTAAAAAACAATGTTTTTTCATTTGACAACGAAATGTACCTGCAAATAAAGGGGGTTGCGATGGGCTGCAACTTTGCCCCTGAAATTGCAAACCTTGTGATGTCTTATTTTGAAGACAAATGGATTTTTGCCTTAAATAATCCCTTCCATAAACATATCATAATGTGGCTAAGATACATTGATGATATTTTTATGATTTGGGAAGGAAATCATGAAACCTTGCTTTTGTTTCACGACTGGATCAATCATCTAACCCCCGATCTTAATTTCACGATGGCTTCAGACTCGAAACGTATTAATTTTTTAGACCTGTGGATTGAATCTGCTGAAGGATACATCTCTATGAGTCTATACAAGAAGCCAACTGATAGGAACACATTACTTCACTTTTCAAGTAATCATCCTCGGACTTTAAAAGAGAATCTCCCTTACGGCCAATTCCTCCGGATTCGCCGTAACTGTACCACTAAAGATGATTGCTTCAAAAATGCAGATGCCTTGACCTCGAGACTGTTGAATAGGGGCTACCCCAAGAAAATTGTCAAAGGTGCATGTAAACGAGCTTGGTATACCCCCCGGGAACATTTGCTAATACCAAAAACTAAAAATAAACTCTGCCCCTTGACATGTATACTCACATATAACCCGAAGGCAAATCGGGTACGAGCCATCATTGAAAAAAATTGGAAGTTGCTTTTCCCTTTAGCTATAGATAAACCACTGTTTGCTTTTAAAAGAGGTCGCAACATCCATGACGCCCTAATACATGCTCCATTCACTTTGAATAATAAGAAAAAAGATGACTTAAGAACTATGTTATCTTTACCTCCGATTTTGGGCCATTTTCCATGCACCAATTGTTTAGCTTGTCAGTATACAGAAAAATCTACACAAGTACAGCTAAACGGAAAAATACACCATCAAAGGTGGTTTTCAAATTGCAACACGCGCCATGTGATTTATTGCATTACATGTCCTTGTCCACTAACTTACATTGGTCAGACAACACAACCGACTAAATCACGGATATTACAACACATGTCCAGGATTAGATGCAGAGTTCAAAATGCTCCTTTGGTCGATCACTATATTGAGCAAAATCATCGTCCTGAGGACATTAAATGGTCCATTTTATATGTAGCTGATAAAACAAAAACAGACACAGCAAGAGCCTCCATTTTGGACAAAATGGAAGCCCGTCTAATAGAAAGATTCGCCACAGCCAGATATGGCCTAAATGATCTGTCAGAAATGTGGGCATTAATTAAATTGTAAATATGTTCCCTGCATTTATGCTACAGTCTCTATTTGCACTGATATATTTCTTGTGTACATTACGTGACTTAACACTAAATAGTCTATTTTCTTCGAAGTTTTCTTTTTAAAGAATTTTTTTCGAAAAATTATAATTTTTCTTCACAATTGTTTTCAATTTTTGCAGAATTTTTTAACATCTTTGGTATATGTACACCTTTGTAGTTTTCCATCATTCATGTTAAAAGCCCTTTTATTCTAGGTTGGGCACCTTATATACGTCTATAGGACTGTGCATTCCCACATGTTTTCTTTATATGTTTCTTTCAGATAAACACCTACAACATATTTTCCTATTGTGCAAAGGGGAATCTATCTAGAAAATGTTATGTATTATGATTAGCTGCTGTGCTATATGATACTAATCTTTAATGATTGTACTACATGTTTTATGTTGTTATTACTCTTATCTGCACTGTGGACATTACAAAATGGCCGATCTAGTTGCCGAATTACACATTACAAAATGGCCCCCATACTTTTCAGTGAGGACGCATTCGTGCGAGTCCGTTTTTAGTGTTTAAACCCACGAGCCCATGTGACTTTAAAGATGGCCTTGGTAGCACCCGAGAGCTATAGACGTTAGCTCTGCGTATTCCTTTATGCTAGTTGAGCCGAGATGCAGCCGGCGAGTAGGATATCGGGCTCTAATGGTAAGCGCTTAGAATTTTATATGCATGCGCTGCCGAGGAACGCTAGCTTCGTATTGATTTTTATTCTTTCTCCAATTTTATAGCTGTGATTAAGTCACAACCCCGTTCTGCTAGCACCTCGTTGTGATAACCAAGGTCAGTCTTTTGAGCTACATGGGCGCTTCAGATGGGCGTTTTGGTATACCTAGTTAATGCTTGTTTACTACTTTGACTATTTGTTTTAGCACTTTGGATAACGTTATGGTACCTGATTAAGTATTTAAGGGAGCTTTGGCTATGTAGTTGATCTTAGTTTAATATCTCTGTTAAAAAAATGGTCCAGCTTTAGGGTTTTGCCTTATAGTCTTGTATATATTTGTATATATAACAAGGGTTTCACTATATTGTTTCAGGAATTATTGAGCACTATTAAAGGTGTTGGTGAACAGGAGTGGGCTTTACCACTCCTGGCGTAAGTGGTTGTTTATATGTTGCTTTATATAGTGTGGTAACCTTGGTGTATTATAATTGTTTAGGCACTGTTGCTTTTTGTCCTGAGGAGGCCGTATGTGATAAGGCCGAAACGCGTCAACTATATCAAATGAAGGAGTGGCTCTTGGAACTTTGAATAAGATCGAATCATTCGGGGAATGGATTGAACTTTCATCTTAGTGAATAATTGTTTTCACTACATAGGATCTTTTCTTCCCACAACAGTCACTACCTGGCAATACGACTGCTTACCACTAGATGGTTTAGCAGTTCTTCTTTTTATGTATCACGGTGCTCTTGTTTTTGTATTTTTTTTATATGTGTTATGTTCTTGTACAGGTGATATTTGGACTTTAGGATCTAATTGCTCTAGTTTGGAATAAAGAAATTATTTTTCAGTAAAAAATTAAGGTTTTTACTCAGACATATTAATATATATCTATCCTTGCTGGATATTTTTGCCTTCTTGCTTTCTCTTCGTCCCCAATCCAGTCTGGTTACAGGGACCGCCCCTTTTTTTGACGTACATGCCACTGGCATGGGCAGTGAAGGGGCCCCCTAACAGGGCCCCGTGCAGCTTTTCACTGTCTGCGTAGCAGACAGTGAAAAGCGCGACAGGTGCTACTGCACCCGTCGCACGGCCGCAACACCGCCGGCTCCTATGTAGCGGCCGCATCCCCGCTGGGCCGGCGGGCGTAAACTAGGTTTGTGCCCGCCGGCCCAGCGGGGATGTTGTAATGGGGACCGCGGGAGTGCGGCCGCATTGGCGGGCGGCGGTAGCCGCCCGCCAAGCTTGTAATGACCCCCTTAGTTTCTTGTGGGGGATGGCTGACATTTCCAGGACCACTGAATAAGATTTCTTGCCAAGGCTGGTGCAACTATGATGAGGGTCATTTACGCCTGCATAATCTTCCTTACTACATATGGTGTGAGGGAGAGAGGAGGAAACGTGTAGGCAAATATCCCTAGCCAGTTTACCCATTGCCTTTGGACTGCGGGTGCGTGACGTGAAGTTTTGGCATTTTTCATCTTCGGTAGTTACAGACAGGTCTATTGTTGGGGCTACTGACAGATAAAAGTAAATCTGAAGGACTTGTGGGTGGCATTCCCACTTATTGACCTGTTGATGGGTCCTGCTGAGCAGGCCCGCAAAGTTCTTATCCATTCCCAGCTAATGCTCTGCCACAGGGTGAATGGAGAGCTGGAGGTAGTGGGTTCCCCCAGATTCTGGATGCAATACAGATGGAATACATAGCTGTCTTGTTGTTCATCTTTGATGACTCTCTTGACCTGAATGAGTTTGAGGAATACTCTGTAGGCTACTTAGATGGCTAACATTTCTATGTAGTTTATATTGTACGTCTGGAACTAAGGGATGCAGGTGCCTTGTTATGGTCTTTGTTTCAAGGTGAGTACTCCTTTATAGATATGTAAGTGTTGATGGTCATCTGAAGATAAGGATCTAGAAATGGCCAGCTGAGAAACAGAGTTTTGTTGCTCCGCTGTAACAGAGTGTGGTGTGCCCTGGTCAAGACCAGCCCTGAATCTTCTCAGTGTCCCTCTGCTTGTATTCATTGCCCCAAGAGGGTTTCCTGAAACCATTAACCCCCAAAAGTTTTATTTTATCACAGTTCTTACAGTGATCAGACAGTGTGTCTGAAAAAGAGTCTGTGCCATCACCCTCTATTCGTTGGAATCTGCTTTCCCTGTCCCCATGTTCAGAGCAGAACCCAGGAAGGGTCGGATCTGCTGGGGTGAAGGTGTGAGTTTTTGATGTTGATGGTGAACCCTAACCTTTGGAGTAGAAACATTGTTGTTTGATTGTGTGCTAGGCATTGTCATTTAGTGCTGCTCTTGATCAGACAGTCATCCAGTTATTGGAACATGTGTATGGCTTTTCTGCAGAGGTGCGCTGCTACTACCGCTAGGTAAAAAACCCTTGGTGCTGTAGTCCGAATGGTAAAACCTTGAACTGGCAGTATTGTCCACTTACCACAAGTCAAAGGTCCCGGGGATGCACTAGGTGGATTGCAATATAAAAGTATGCCTCTTTCAAATCCAGCACTGATATGAATTTGCCTTCTGAGAGAATGAACCTGTTGAATTGCTGGAGCTTTGGATCAGCCAGAGGGAGCATTTGGGAGGTGAGGAAATAGAAGGAAGGCACCCCTTTCCCACGTTGTTGGGCAGGCAGAGGTTTGATGGCGCCCTTTGTGTGTGCAGCCTTTCACTACAGGTCACTGCACCAGGTCACTGTAAGTCACCCCTAGGATAGGCCCTCCTAGCCCAGAGGGCAGGGTGCAGGTACCTGTGTGTGAGGACACCCCTGCATGATCATACGTGCCCCTATGAACTCATCTCCATTACACTGGACTTCATAAGTGCAAGGAAGCCATTTTACCCGGGCACAGGCCACCTGTGCCCAGCTACATAATGGTAACCCTGAACCTGGGCATGTTTGGTATCAAACATTTCAGAATCATACCCCAATACTGTTGCCAGTATTGGTTGTATGATTCCATGCACTCTGGGGGCTTCTTAAAGGACCCCCAGCATTGTTCTTACTAATCTTCTGGGCAGCCCGCACTGCTGCAACCCCTCAGACAGGTTTCTGCCCTCCTGCTACTTGACCAGCTCAGGCAGAGGAAGGCAGAACAAAGGATTTCCTATGGGAGAGGGAGGTAACACCCTCTCCCTTTGAAATAGGTGTTACATGGCTTGGGAGGGGTAGCGTCCCCAAGCCAACAGTATGCTTTGAAGGGCACATTTGGTGCTCTTGTTGCATAAACCAGTTTGCACCAGTCCAGAGACCCTCCCGGTCCCTGCTCTGGTGCGAAACTGGACAATGGAAAGGGAAGTGACCACTTCCCTGTCCATCACCACCCCAGGGGTGGTGTCCAGAGCTCCTCCAGGTGGTCACTTGATTCTGCCATCTTGAATCCAAGGTGGGCAGAGGCCCCTGGGAGCACCTGAGTGGCCAGGTCAGGGAGATGACATCACAGCCCCCTCCTGATAGGCGGTCACCCTGCTAGGGGACCAGTCCCCCTTCTGGGGCTATTTAGGGTCTCCCTATTGGGTGGGTCCTCAGATTTGATGTGCAAGATTCTAGCAGGACTCCTCTGCATCATTTACTTCATCTTCTGGCCACTGGTACTGCAACTGGACCCTGCAGGAACCGGCAATCTGCACCTACAGCGATCACTCTGCTCTGCAACATTGTTTCTCTGGCTCCTTCCTGCAACTGCAACATTTCTCCGGCTGTGCATCCTCTGAGGGCGACGAGTCTTCAGCTGGCACAAGAAGCAAGAAAGAATTTCCCTTGGAGTGAAGGAGTTGCTCCCCTGCATCCGCAGGCACCAATTCCAACGACTAGGGCCTGTGTGGATCTTCTCTCCTCCGGAGCTGCATGGATCCTGCATTACAGGTGGTGGTCTGGAGTGGTCCCCTTGATCCTCTTTACCAGCTGTCCAATTTGGGAGACGGTAAGCCTTTGCCTGTCCTTGCAGGACAGTACCCCTGGGTATGGTGCCTCGTGCAGCTACCAAGGCTTGTTTGTTTCTCATCTAAAGGATCTTCAGGCTCTGTGCAGCACTGGCCGCCAGCACTTCTTCCTGCAAAGCACAGTCTCCTTCCGGCTGCTACAGTGACGTGAGACTCCGCTTCAGGTATGGTGAGTGGGCCTCACCGTGACTTCTGTGCATGCTTCCTGTGGGTTGCTGGTGGGGGCTGCCTCCCCTTCTTGTGACTCTCAGGTGCTGAGGGTCACCCCGGACCCCGCTCCTTGGGTTGAATCCCCCGGATCTTGCTGGTCCTCTTCAGTCTTGCAAAACCTTCTCCATTGACTCTTGCATTTGCCAAGGCTTGTTGGTGGTATTCCAGCACCACTGACCGACTGCATCACGACTGCCAACGTGGAACATCACTTGCATCACTCCTGAGACTCCTCTTCTGCTCCTTTGCTGCACTGCTGACCATGTGTGGTTCATGTGTGTAAGTGCTGTGTGACTATAGTGGTATTGCACAAGGTTTTCCTGTCTCCTAAATATGTCTTGGCTGCTCATCCACAGCTAGGCTATCTCTAGAGAACCCTGGCTTCCTAGACACTGCCTACACTCCACTAATAGGAGATACCTGGACCTGGTGCTCACCACACACCAGGTCAGCTTCCTACATTGGTGGTGCAGCGGTGGGATAAGACACTTGCAATTGCCTTACCACTTTGCCACTAGTCACTTTTCACATTAAATACTAGTTCTAGCTGTTAGGTACACACTGCACCTAGTTGTCGGGATTTCTTATCTCCTAAGTTTGGTTAAGCTAGGGATCTAGCATAGCCCTTGCTCCAAACTTTCCTAGAGAGCCTACCTGTTAGAGTAGTTAGGTACACCTACACCACTCTAGCAGCAATGTCCTCAGTAGAACACAACTCTCAGGCCCCAGACTCTCACTATGAGGGCATACCTTCCAAGAGCCGAGTGAGATATGTGCCTCTAGAAAACTGAAGACAGGCAGAAATCCCAATAAGAGTCTACTTCTAGGGTTACTCCTCCAGGCTGACCAGGACAATGCAGGCAGCCAGGAGGAGGAAGAAGTAGAAACTGACCCTCCAGTCCTAGACAGGGTAGATTTAGGCTACACTGGGGAGGGCCAGGAAGAACTGAAGCCGGGGAAACCACAGCGCTGTTAGGAAAACTGCAGGTAGTGAGAGGGGGGGTCATGTCAGTAGGCCCACCTTCACTCCTAGGGGGTTGGTTCAGAGAGTTCCTAGAAGGAGGGATAGATCCTCCTCTGTCAATACTCATGTCTCCTCAGTATCTGAGAGCATCCACTGCTCCACCTCAGGGAAAGATTCCATAGATCGGGAATGTAGGAAACTGCAGTGGGAGGCGGCTAAGCTGAGGCAGCAGCAGCAACAGCTGGCCCTAGACAGGGAGGCTTTGGCAGTTGAAAGAGTGAGACAGGGTCTGGGGTTAGCACCCCTTGGTGGCAGCAATCTTAGCTTTAGGGACACCAGAATCAGGGAGAACTCTTACGATTCAAGGAACCTAAGCAAGATAGTCCCACCTTACAAGGTGGGAGATTACATTTACAAATGGTTCATTGCTTTGGAGAGGGCCTGTAAAGTTCAGAAGGTCCCCGAAAGGCAATGGGCAGCAATTTTGTGGCTCTCCTTCCCTGACAAAAGCAGAGACAAACTCCTCACTGTCAAGAAAGGAAGATGCAAACAATTATACAGCACTCAAAAACGCAGTTAGATGGTTTTGGTTTGACCACTGAACAATACAGGAACACGTTCAGGGAAACCAAAAAGGAGTTCTCCCAAGATTGGGTAGATTTTGTGGACTGCTCAGTTAAAGCTCTGGAAGGCTGGTTGCACAGGAGCAAAGTGAGTGACTACCAGGGCGTGTACAATTTGATTCTAAAAGAGCACCTGTATATCTGATCAGCTGCATCAGTACCCGGTGGGCTCTGATCTGACCTCTCCCCAAGAATTGGGAATGAAGGCAGACAAGTGGGTCTGCACCAGGGTGAGTAGAAAAACTCACACAGGGGGTGACCACAAAAAGAAGGAAGCAGGTGAGCATCAGAATAAGGGTGGGGACAAAGATAAAACTAAAGAGTCTTCATCAGGCCCACAAAACTCCTCCGAGGTGGGAATAAATCTTCTTCCTCTTCCTCAAATTTAATGAAAACTTGGTGCTATATTTGTATACAAAGGCCATAGGGCAGGAGACAGCTCCTGTCCTAAGAAAGGCACCAAGCCTCCCACCACTACTAACCACTTCTACGCTTAGTGCCCCTAGCAATAGCAGCAGTGGTGGCAACAACAGTAACAGTAGTCAGTCCAAAGGTGTAGCTGAGCTCACCTTGGGGACTGTAGTGGGATCTGGGCTAGTCAGGGAGACCACTGAAGCTATGTTGGTCTCTGATGGGGGCATTGACTTTGCCACCCTAGCAGCCTGTCCCCTTAACACAGGTAAGTACAGGCAGCATCCCTTAATCAATGGTGCTGAGGTAGAGGCCTACAGGGACACAGGTGCCGGTGTCACTATGGTGACTGAAAAACTGGAGTCACCTGAGCAACACCTACTTGGTCACACGTACCAAGTGAGGAATGCTCACAAAAACACTTTCTGCCACCCCATGGCGATTATTAACTTTAGAGGGGATTACTGGCCCTAAAAAGGTTGTAGTGTCCTCTGATCTACCTGTAGAAGGTCTGCCAGGTAATGACTTGGAGACTTCAGCTTGGGCTGAAGTGGAATTGGTTGCACATGCAGCAATGCAGGGCGCAAACAAAGGGTGTGCACGCGTGAGGCGCCTCAGGCTGTGTGGCCCCAGCGCCGGGAGCCCGCGAGTCCGGGTGCAGAGAGCCCGGCCGCGCTGCGGAGCCGGCAGCACCCTCCGAGGCGCGCAGATGCTTTATGGGCCGGGCCCCGGAGCAGGGGCACCGAGATTAAGACTCACCTGCTCCGGCACCAGCCCCCTCTGCCTCTCAGTCGATGGGTCAATCCGCTGGAGGCGAGGATCTCCGCTCCAGCCTCCGACGCGAACACGGCAACAAAGGGCAGCTCCGGACCTCAGTGACGTAGGCAGGCGGGCCGCGCTCTCCTCCGCTCGGCTCGGCCACACCAAGTCGCAGCTTGCCCTCCGAAGTACAGGGCGCCCCTTTGAAGAGTGATGTACAGCTGCAACGGTGTCCTCCACTTGAGCATGCAGCGCCTTACACTTTTAACGAGTGTAGGCGTCTGGATCAGGATATTTGGTACGGGCCGAGATCGGAGCTGCAGGTTATGCGGCCGTCTCGGTCGCCATGTTGGCCCCGCCCCCGCCCATGCAGCAATGCTGGGCATCCCTGGGCATATCTTTGCCCTTATCAGAGCATAGGCAAAGAAACAAATGGAGCAGGGAGCCCTGGAGCCTGGAACAGTGGCCCAGGAGGCTCCTAAACAAAAGAGCAGAAAGGGTTACAAAAAAAAAAAAAAAAGTCCCACATGCTCCAGCCTCCAGTGAAGATTCAACTCCTGAAGGAGAAGAATCATCTACTCCTTGGGTGGAACCTACACCAGAGAAGCTCAAAACAACTGAGCTATTGGGTGCAGGGGAGCCCACCAGGAAGGAACTCAGTATGGAACAGAAAAACTCTCCCACACTGAAGAGTTTAAGGCAGCAGGCTGCAGCACAAGAGGCAGGGGATGTCAGTGTCACCCATTAGGTGTACTGGAATTACAGCCTCCTATAATCAGAAGCAAGGGACCCTAATCTTGGTGCCACCAGGAGACTGGTTATCTCTCTGAAATTTAGGGAGTTCCTCTTAACTCTCGCACATGATATTCCCCTTGCAGGCCACTTGGGGCAAAGCAAGACTTGGGACAGGCTTGTCCCTCACTTTCACTAGCCCCACATGTCAGAAGACACCAAGGAATTTTGTCGCTCCTGTGTCGCTTGTCAAGCTTGTAACAAGACAGGTGGCATGCCAAAGGCCTTTTAATTCCACTTCCAGTGGTTGGGGTACCCTATGAGAGGGTTGGGTGGATATTGTTTGCTCCCTGGATCCTCCAACAGCCTCTGGCAATAGATTTATACTGGTGGTAGTGGACCATGCCACCAGGTATCCAGAGGCCATTCCTGTTAGGACCACTACAGCTCCTGCAGTGGCCAAAGCCCTCCTGGGAATGTTCTCAAGGGTGGGTTTTCCTAAAGAGGTGGTATCAGAAAGGGGTGCAAACTTCATGCCTGCTAACCCTAAAGCCAAGTGGAAGGAGTGTGGTGTCACTTATAAATTCACCACTCCTTACCATCCGCAAACAAATGGATTAGTTGAGAGGTTTAATAAAACTCTCAAAGACATGATGTAGAAAGCTGGCCTGGTGTGTGTGTGGTGGGTGCCTATAGTACTTACACCTTATACCAGGCCCAGGTTTCACCTCTTAGTGAATTGTGGGCAGTGTCTAGAAGCCGGGCTCTCTAGAGATAGCTGTGGATGAGCAGCCAAGGCTTAGCTAGGAGACATGCAAAGCTCATGCAATACCACTGTGGTCACACAGCACTTACACACATAAAAGAAAACACTCAGGCCCATAATTACACATTAAGTATAAATATGGGCCTCAGTTGTCCAAAAATAAAGGTACTTTCAAATCACCAAGAAATACTAGACAGGTAACCCACCCTTAGGAGGTAAGTAATACACTAAATATATACAGTAGCAATCACAAATAGGCATAGAAAAGGTTGGAAAACAGTGCAAATAGTAATAACCAATAGTGACCCTAGGGCAGTGGTTTCCAAACTTTGTAATGCCGCGCCCCTCCAGTTGGAAAATAAAAATCATTGGGCCCCCCTTCAGAATTCAGAATTTTTCACAATTATTTTATAAAGAAGGCAATGTTTAAATATGTCTAGACCTATTTAAACATTGTAGTTAAGTACTGTTACCTTTTTAAAAATGCAATAACTGCTTTTGCTTTAAACAAAGGTCTGTTACCTGTATCATGCTTCTTTTGGCCAGAGTCTGGCAGCCCCTTGGGGCCACTTGAGGCCCCCCTAGGGGGGCCCACCCCCCAGTTTGTAGACCTCTGCCCTAGGGGGAGCACAAACCATGTACTAAAAAACATGGAATGCGAACAAGGTACCTCCACCTAGATGAGTAAAATGGGTAGAGGGGAGCTGGGAGTACTAGAAAACCACAAAGGCAAGTAACACAGCACCCCTCAGCGACAAAGAATGCAGAAGTAAAACACTGGATTTTCCCCAAACCACCCAAAAGGAGAAAAAGAAGACACCCAGAGAAGACTGCAAGAAAACCAGTGGTGAATTCATGAAGAAAGAAGACCTGTGGAGAGAGGGGACCAAGTCCAAGAGTCACAGTGGAGTCCAGGAGGAGTAGGAGCTACTACCCACCCAGCTGTGCTTGCAGGAGTTGGTCGACAGTGATGAAGACTAGGTTAGCACTGCAGCCCTGGAGCCGGTAGCAAGTTCCTGATGGACGCAGATGGAGTCCCACGCTGGAAGGAAGATTGCAGATGGGTGTCGGTGCAGGAATTCCATCAACAAGCCTTGGCAAAGGCAAACTCGCAACAAGCCTTGGCAAAGGCAAACTCACGGTTAGAGGAAAAGAGGTACTGCCGGGGATCAGCAAGGCCCAGGAGGACTCAACCCAGGAGGGGGAGTCACAGCGGACCCTCAGTGTTGCAGAGAGTCCACAGGAGCAGAGGCAGCACCCACAGGAGTCCCACAGAACGGGAGCACAGGAGTCGCAGAAGAGGCCCACGCAGCACTACAAAAGAGGATCCCACGCTGCAGGAGAACAATGCAGGAGGCTGTGCTTAGCAGGACGGAGTGCTGGGGGTTGGAGCTACCTGTTGCCTAAAGATCCCTTGGAGGAGATGCAAACAAGCCTTGGCAGCTGCAAGAGACGCTATGCATGGGGGTACTGTCCTGCGTGGAAAGGCAAAGGCTTACCTCTACCTAAGTTGGACAGCTGGCAGAGAGCACCAAGAGGACTATTCCGGACCACCACCTGTGATGCAGGATCCACGCAGCACAGGCAGGAGAGGGGATCCACGCAGCCGGTCGTCACTTGTTGTAGGTGTCTGCGGTTGCAGGGGAGAGACTCCTTTACTCCAAGGGACATTCCTTCTTCTTCTTGTGCAGGCTGAAGAGTTGCAGTCTTCTGAGGATGCACAGCTGGGGAAAAGTGACAAAGCTGGCAGGAGACATGGAAACAAAGTTGCAGAAGAGTCTTCTTGGTTGTAGCAGTGTTTGTTGGTTCCTGGAGGGTCCAGATGCGGTTCCAGTGGCTAGAAGTCGAAGCAGAGGTTGCAGGTGCGTCCTGCTGGAATCTTGCAAGCCGAATGTGAGGACCCACCCAAGAGACAGACCCTAAATAGCCATGGAAAGGAGATTGGTCACCTAACCAGGTAAGCACCTATCGGGAGGGGGCTCTGATGTCACCTGCCTGGCCTGGCCACTTAGATGCTCCCAGAGTTTCCTGCCAACCTTGGAAACAAGATGGCAGAAACCCAGGGACCCTCTGGAGGATCTCTAGGCACCACCCATAGGGTGGTGATGGACAGGGGAGTGGTCACTCCATCACTTTCCATTGTCCAGGACTGGGGGTCCCTGAGCCGGTGTGGGCTAGTTTATGCACAGAGGGCAACAAAAGTGCCCTTCAAAGCAAACCAGTGGCGTGGGGAGGTTACCTCCCCCAAGCTAATCACACCTATTTCCAAAGGAAGAGGGTGTTACCTCCTTCTCCCAAAAGAAATCCTTTGTTCTGCCTTCCAGGGCTTGATCAGATCAAGCAGCAAGAGTGAAGAAACCTGTCTGAGGGGTAAGACTGGTAGTAGCAATGTTGGGGGTCCTCTAAGGAGCCCCCAGAGTGCATGGAATCGTACTTCCAATACTTGCAACAGTATTGGGGTATGCTTCCGACATGTTTGATACCAAAAATGCCCAGGGTCGGAGTTACCATTATGTAGCTGGACATAGGTAGTGATCTATGTCCACTACGCGTGTAAAATGGCATCCCCATACTCTTGGACTCACAAAGTCCAAAAAATAGATCTGGAGTTTGTGGGGGCACCTCTGCTAGTGCAGGTGTGCCCTCACACACAGGTACCTGCACCCTACCCTCTGGGCTGAGAGGGCCTACCATAGCGGTGACTTATCGTGACCTGTAGTGAAAATGGGCGTATGCACCCATTTCACGCATGCTGCAATGGCAGGCCTGTAGAACCCTTTCCATGGGCTCCCTATGGGTGGCAGAATAACTCCTGCAGCCCATAGGGATCCCCTGGAACTCCAATTCCCTGGGTACCTAGGTACAATATACTAGGGGCTTACATGGGGGGACCAGTATCCAGTTGTGGGAAAAAAGGTCCAATTTAGGGGAGAGAGCAAAACTGCTGGGGTCCTGATTAGCGGGAACCCAATAGACATAGTCAAACATACTGACAACAGGCAGAAAATGGGGGTAACCATGCCAAGAGGGTACTTTCCTACACATGATAATGGGGCTCTCTGAGAAACTCAGAAGGAGGTAGGATGCCCAGTTACCTTGCCTCCTCTTTGCCTATAGGGAGGTTCCTCAGAAGGTAGTGGGCTATAGTCCCTTTGAACTTCTGTTTGGACACCCTGTTAGGGGTCCCCTTGTTCTTATGAAAGAAGGCTAGGAGCAACCTCCAAGCCTCCAAAACAAGACATTGTGGGCTATGTACTAGGCCTCAGAGCTAGGATGGCCGAGTAGATGAAGAGGGCTTCCAAAAAACTTCAGGCCAGCCAGGAGTTGCAAAAACAATAACATGACCAGAAGGCTGTGCTGACTGTTTACCAGCCAGGACAGAAAATGTGGGTCCTGGAGCCTGTGGCTCCAAGGGCACTCCAAGACAAATGGAGTGGACCCCACGCCATTGTGGAGAGAAAGGGTGAGGTCACCTATTTGGTGGACCTAGGCACTCTTAGAAGCCCCTACAGGGTGCTTCATGTGAACCACCTGAATCCCTAATATGGCAGGTCTGATAGGACCTTACTCATGACAACTGATGAGGGACAGGAAGAAGAGAGTGATCATCTCCCTGACCTCTTCTCCCACAACACAGTAGATGGCTCAGTAGATGGGGCTGTGCTTGCAGACTGCCTCTCTGAGTCACAAAACGATGGCTGCAGAAATGTGCTGGGACAGTTCTCAGAACTGTTCTCTCTGACCCCTGGTCAAACAGGTATAGCCTGCTTGTTATAAGTAAAATTTACAGGAAGCCTCATCATGTCTGGGAGTGCATCAAATCTGAGGTGCAAAGGATATTAGACCTGGGAGCTATTGTGCCTTCTGACAACCCCTGGGCTAGTCCTGTAGTCCTTGTCCCAAAAACACAGCCCCAAAATGGAAAAAAAGAAGATGAGGCTTTGTGTGGACCATAGAGGTGTCAATACTGTGACCAAAATAGATGCTCACCTTATTCCTAGGGCAGATGAGCTCAGAGATACACTTGCTTCTGCCAAGTATCTGAAACACCTTTGACTTGACTGTTGGCTACTGGCAGATCAAGTTGTCAGAGGATGCCAAACCACAAACTGTATTCTCCACTCCCAGTTGGCACTATCACTTTACAGTGATGCCCTTTGGACTAAAGAATGCACCTGCCACATTCCAGAGGTTAGTGAACAAAGTTCCCCAAGGCCCGGAAAGCTTCGGTGCAGATTATCTAGATGATATAGCTGTCTTTAGCTCCACCTGAGAGGATCACCTGGTCCACCTTGGGAATGTATTGGAGGCTCTGCAAAAAAACAGGCCTCACTACCAAGGCCTCAAAGTGCCAGATACGGCAGGGAAAAGTGGTTTACCTGGGCCACCTGGTAGGTGGAGGCCAGATTCAACCACTAAAGGGCAAAATCCAGACCATTCTGGATTGGACTGCCCCTACCACCCAGATCCACGTCAGAGCCTTTCTAGGTCTGACAGGGTACTATAGGAGGTTAATGAAGAAATATGGCCCCATTGTAGCCCCCTTAATTTACCTCACATCTTAAAGGATGCCCAAGAAAGCTTTATGGACAGCTAGCTGCCAAAAAGTGTTTGATGACCTTAAACAGACCATGTGCCCTGCTTCTATACTAAGAAGCCCTGACTACTCCAAGCAATTTATTGTGCAGACAGACGCTTCTGAGGTAGGGATAGTGGCAGTACTATCTCAACTGAATGAAGAGGGCCAGGGCCAACCTGTAGCTTTCATTCGCGGAAGGTTGACCCCCAAGGAAAAGTGTTGGTCAGCCATAGAGAGGGAGGCCTTTGCGGTGGCCTGGGCTTTGAAGAAGCTGAGGCCATACTTGTTTGGCACTCCCTTCCTTGTTAAAACAGATGAAGGGTTGAAAATCCCAAACTTCTGAGGTGGTCCATATCACTACAGGGAATGGACTACACAGTGGAACATAGACCTGGGAGTAACCACTCCAATGCTGATGGACTCTCCAGATATTTCCACTTAGACAATGAAGACTCAACTGGGCAAGGCAACTGGGCTTATTGTCCTTCATTTGGGGGGGTTATGTGGGAAAGCACCCTCTTTTTGGCATGGTTATCCCCACTTTTTGCCTGCTGTCGGCGTGTTTTGACTGTGTGCACTGGGACCCTGCTAACCCGGACCCCAGTTTCTGTGCTCTCTCCCTCTACATTTGGTTGTTTAGGACTTAGCACACCCCACAATTGGCATACTGGTGCCCCATATAAGTCCCTAGTATATGGAACTTAGGTACCCAGGGAATTGGGGCACCAGGGGTTCCCCATGGGCTGCAGCATGTAATGTGCCACCCATGGGAGCCCATGCTAAAATGTGTCTACAGGGCTACCATTGCAGACTGCGTGAAAAGATGCAGGTCACTTCACCAGGTCACTGTATGTCATCCCTATGGTAGCCACTCCTAGCCCAGAGGGCAGGGTGCAGTTATCTGCGTGTAAGCCACCCCTGCATGAGTAGAGGTGCCCCTACGAACACCAGCTCCATTACACTGGACTTTGTAAGTGCAGGGAAGCTACCTGTGTCCAGGTACATAATGGTAACTCTGAACCTGGGCATGTTTGGTATCAAACATGTCGGAATCATACCCCAATACTGTTGCCAGTATTGGTTTTATGATTCCATGCACTCTGGTGGCTCCTTAGAGGTTCCCCAGCAATGCTCCTACTAGTCTTCTGAGGTTTTCGGGCATCCTGGGCTGCTGCCACCCCTCAGACAGGTTTACGCCCTCCTGCTGCTTAACCAGCTCAGGCAGAGGAAGGCAGAACAAAGGTCTTCCTGTGAGAGAGGGAGGTAACACCCTCTTCCTTGGAAATAAGTGTTACATGGCTTGAGAAGGGTAGCCTCCTGAAGCCACCAGTATGTGCTTTGAAGGGCACATGTGGTACCCTCCTTGCATAAATTGGTTTGCACCAGTCCAGGGACCCATGGTCCTTGCTCTGGCGTGAAACTGGACAATGGAAAGGGGAGTGACCACTCCCCTGTCCATCACCACCCCAGGAGTGGTGCCCAGAGCTCCTCCAGGTGGCCACTTGATTTTGCCATTTTGAATCCAAGGTGGGCAGAGGGCCCTGGGAGCATCTGAGTGGCCGGTTCAGGCAGGTGACGTCACAGCCTCCCCCGATAGCTCAATCTCCCTTCAGGGGCTATTCAGGAACTCCTTTTTCGGTGGGTCCTCAGATTTGCCATGCAAGATTCCAGCAGGACTCCTCTGCATCATTTACTTAATCTTCTGGCCACTGGGACTGAAACTGGACTCTCCAGGAACCGGCAATCTGCAACTACAGCGATGACTCTGCTCTGCAACATTGTTTCTATGGCTCCTTTCAGCAACTACAACATTTCCCTTGCTGTGCATCCTCTGAGGGTGATGAGTCTTCAGCTTGCACAAGATGTAAGAAGGAATCTCCCTTGTAGTGAAGAGTCACTCCAATGCATCTGCAGGCACCAACTGCAATGACGACTGGCTGTGTGGATCTTCTCTCCTATGGAGCTGCATGGATCCTGCATTACAAGTGGTGGTCTGGAGTGGTCCCCCTGGTTCTCTCTACCAGATGTCCAACTTGGGAGATGGTAAGCCCTTGCATCTCCTTGCAGGACAGTACCCCTGTAAACTGTGACTCTTGTAGCTACCAAGGCTTGTTTGTTCCTCCTCCAAGGAATCTTTAGGCTCCGTGTAGCCCTGGCCCCCAGTACTTTGTCTGGCAAAGTATAGTCTCCTGCCTACTGCTCCAGCGATGTGCGACTTCTCTTCGGATGTCCTGAGTAGGCCTCACCGTGACTCCTGTGCCTGCTGCCAATGGGTCGCCGGTGTGGGCTGCCTCCTCTTCTTGTGACTATCAGCTACTGAGGGTCACCCCGGACTCCCCACCTTGGTTCGAGTCCCCTGGACCTTGCTGGTCCTCTTCAGCCTTGCATAACTTTCTTCACTGACTCTTGCATTCGCCAAAGCTTGTTGGTGGTATTCCAGCACCACTGACCAACTGCATCACGACCGCCGACGTGGGACATCACCTGCATCACTCCAAGTACTTACCTCTGCTCTCCTGGTCGCTGGGGGTCACTCTGGTACTCACTGCTTGGGGGTTCCTAGATCCTCCAGCTCCCTTCTACTGATCCCACTTCCTTGGGTGGGGGACTGCCTCTCACATTCCAATTTGTATATGGTTTGACCCTCCCCTAGGGCCCTCAGTATTTGCTATTGCTTTTACCAATGCCTAGTGCTTTCTATGCAATTTGCTGGTTGCTAATGTGTATATAATAGTGTGTTTATTTAACTCCAGTTGGGGTATTGTCTATACAGTATTTTAGTATTTGGGTTACCATAATAAAGTACCTTTATTTTTGTAACACTGTGGTTCTTTATTGTGTGTAAGTGATGTGTGACTGTAGTGGTATTCCATACGTTTTGCATGTCTACTAAATAAGTCTTGGCTGCTCATCCTCAGCTACCTTTAGAGAGCCCTGGCTTCCTAGACACTGCCTACACCTCACTAAAAGGGATACCTGAACCTGGTGTAAGGTGATAACACCACAGGTGCTCACCATACACCAGGGCAGCTTCCTACATTGTGTGAGGCTGTCACAAGTTTGTGTTTCTTTTTTCTGCATGATTTATAAGTTATTGGTGTGATGTAGGACATTAATTTTGATTTGGCACTGTTTTGGCACGTTTGCCTTTGATGACCTTGCTGTGCACATGATGGTAAAAGGGGTCTGTCTGTCCATGTGTTATTGAAATACTTGGTGTGTTGATATGTTGTTAAGTTAAAGTTGAGGCTGGTTGTCTGAAGTATGATACATGAGAGCTTTGGGTGATAAGGACTGTCTATAATGTATTAACTGTAGGGTTGAGGGGTCCGTTTAGGTGATCAGTCAAGTGTTGTCCTAAAAATACGACTTATGATCCAAAAACCAGAACAGCTTTATAAATTTGTGAGATGATGAATGGTCCCACATGAAGGTGATAAGTCAGACCTGTAGGAGAAAAGCAAACAGGCAAACTAATTTACTTAGAGACACAATTGTACACACAAAGTAGTTTAAGCCATTGCACAAAGTAGTCATCTGGTTAGGCTCAAGACATATTATTGAACAAGTAAATATCCTGACTTTGGTTGCCCCTTCTTTGAGTGTGATGCATTCAGTAAAGAAAACCCAAAATTGAAGGCCAATCAGGAGGGCTGGGTTGCCCAAGACCCCCGCACTGTGGGTGTGCAGCTGCTCTGTATCTCTGTTTCTGTCTATGATGCAGTATCAGTGATTGCCCACTACAAAACCCACACTGTGCACCTTGATCTGTTGTTTTGTGGCTAGGTTTGCATTTAATACCTACATATAATACATGTTGGGAAACTACACACAGCACTATCTTTGAAGCAGGATATAGTTCCTCATCCCAGGTCACTATGGTGGAAGCCACTCGATCGTCTATGTCCCCTTGAATGCCTTCTAATTTTCTCTCCTTTAGGGAAGAGGTGGTGGGCGTAAATGTTGTCTTTTCCAACACTCAAAGAGCGTGATTACAAAGGGCCTAATTGTGATTCCTCTGAACCCACAAATACAGGTGAAGAGATGCTTATCGCAGCCAGTAATTAGCAGGCGCCATGAAGGGTGCACCCACAGTTAAATTTCAGTAGGTCAAACCTGGCAGAATTTAACAAGGTGAATAAGCCTGATATTTACCAAGACATGTGGATTTTGGTATGTTAAGCATCAAAATCTGCATGTAATTCCCCCAAAACTCTGAGGGCCTGATTTATGGATAGTTAGCACCACCTTTGCATCTTTTTTTGAGCAAAAGTGGCGTAAACTTACAAAATATAATTATATTTTGTAAGTTTGTGCCGCTTTTGCATCAAAAAATGACGCAAAGGCTGCGCTGACTTTCCATAAATCTGCCCCTTAGTACGCGATAATGATCGTAACAGATAAATTGTGACCACATAGGTGCATCTGAAAGAGCCAACTCCTATTCAGGCCCAATTCTGAGCAATAGAAAAAGAGACAAACATAACCAAAGTCTGGAAGTCTGACGCAGCCTTCCAGCTTACGCGAAAATGAAAAACTCCGCTCTGAAAAAAACCTGAAAAATAAGACCACACAGGAGAAATTTTAAAGTTTTATTTACAAACATTTTTTTCAAATTGAGACAGATTTGAAGCGCTACGCGATGACCTGGGGAAGAGTGACAAAGAGCGGCCCTTTTGGATGGAGGGTGGTGAAGATGGAGCCAAGTGGGTATGACGTAATACCAAACTGAAAACACATATGAAAAAAAAAGTTTATAAAAGCTTTACAAAACATGTTCCAAAGTATAAATAAAATGGCACCCAGTTGGCATGAGAACAGAGATTCATTTTGTGGTATGATTCGTGAGAGTTTAGTGATCCCACACTTTCCCAAAGATTGAGGATCCCTTCTATCTTTTTGAGACTGAGCTCCCTCATGGAGATCAGAATAGAAAAGTGTGCATTTCAGGGGAAAAGTAGCAGTCCAGCTGCAGCCTTTCAGTGAGCCCTGAATCCAGACCAAGCCTGCAAATTTACACCTTTAGGAGGAATTTATTTGACGCCGCCACCTGAGCGCTACTTAAAGGGACAGCCTTTTTTGGGGTGACATGAACATTTTATAGATCTTTGTCTGATTTTGTCATCAAAATTAGGCCTTGGTGAAATTTTAAATACGCTAGCGAAATTCACGTAAATCACAGATTTTGCATTACCCACTTTCTGGCAATATATGCACAGAGGAGGCTCAAACTAGTATGCTGGTATCTTGCAAGACTTTTTTTTACGTGAAGTGCACACTAGTTTGAATAATGTCAAATTGTAGTTCACTATAAATGGAAATTACACAAATATGGATGCAATTTCGTAAGAAACAGTTATGCAATTTTGCACATCATTGATTAAAATATATAAAATGGGCCCCACAACAAAGAGAAATGTAGGATATGGCAAACGTGTGGTAATGCAGCGAGGATGGTAGAAGCTTATCACTCACATTCGCTCTAAATGTTTGTTTTTGTTTCTCCACATTCTCTTCGCACCTCTTGCCTCTCCCACTCCATCTCTGCCTCGGAAAGGAAGACAGGGCCAGGTATCCAGGCCGAAAGAGCGAGTGGATGACCGCAGGGCTGTCTACGGAGAACGCAGCATAGTCCTGACTGCTTAGAGACGTCAAACTCTGTCCTGGAGCCCATGCCGGCATGAACTGACACGGAAAATGTGGTGGCCGTGTGGATCGGACAAACGCTATTGCTACTTCTTTATTCGAAGAAATTCGAGGTTCCTGACGCGAGAAGACGTTTTATGTCCTCCTATCGGAATAGAGCTCGTCTGGTTCCCACTGGAGGGTGAGGTCGGCTCCCCCAGTGCCGGAAGTGCCAAAAAAAAACATCTAGCATTCCAGAGCCAGGAGACCACGGCAATAGTGACAGATCACCTCTTCTCGCACATCGAGTGAAGTCTTGCACAGTGATTACGTCATCGTAACAGATTTGTCACGGACGGCGAGCACGTGAAAAAATAAATGATTCCTTGCAAAATGGCGGGAAGGGGGCGCCACATCACGCCTTCTGTTATATAATACACGCGGGTCGCACAACGACCCAATTTATAACACGTGGGCATGTGGCACATAACTCCTCACTCGGGTTTAAAGTGCAAGCTTGTGTTTCCATCCTTCCCCTCAGTTTACCACACCTGCACGCAAACTTTTTTCACCCTTTTCTACTTTAGTCCAAAGTCATGCTTTGTTTAAATTGTCTGTTCCCAATCAGTCTCGTTACTGCGTGGCATTTATAGATGCCAGGATACAATGAGCCTGCATAGGCTGTCGTGGCAGCCTGCGTGGTGACCTCGACTGCTCTTGAAGCCCATCCGTGGCACCACCACGACTTACTGCCTACGTGGAAGAACCTGGGGCGAAGCACTGGGAGATAAATAGACAAATGTCCAATATTTATTCCCGGAGTTCTGGGAACCTCTTTACCTTTGAATCCGTGGGTTTGCTTTATTTCTCGAAACCGCGATATTCTTTTCTGGTCACCGAATTTGTAAAAGAACTGGAAATGGTGCAGGCTGCCTCAGGCTCCCAGTACTTTTTTGTATACTATGTGGTACGATTTAATTGTCAGCATTAGCTCTCCGACCATCCCACCTCAAATATTTCTGGTTATTTACAATTATATGCTGCAGTTTTTAAATATGTTGCCCGCAGAGCGCACCGACACTGCCTACGGCAAACCTCTGCCTGAAAGACCTACTCTTTCTTCAACACTCCCACTGGAACCAACTCAAAAGGAAACAGAAAACGGCAAATACAAAAAATACAGACCCTTCACACATCAGTCTCGCTATATATTTAGCAGCAACGTAAAATTCTACAAACCGTGAAATTCACTCAAGACTATGTGCAAGGAATGGGCAAGGTAGGCGGTGTGGCCGAGAGGGACCGGGGAGATTGTGACATCGAGGGTAGCAGACCACCTGCCCAGGAAATCTTTTTTGGTTTTATTTTCCTTTTTTTACAATGCTTGAGCATATTTTTTGCTGTCCAGGGACAGTTTGCCAAGTAGGATCCAAAGTGTTCAGTGATGGGAATGAGGCAAGGGCTGACGGGCACTGCTGCGCAACTTTATGAGGTAGATGTGTGACTGAAATGCAAGAAGACGAACAACGGAACCAAGAAAAGTGTTGTAGGCCCGGCCTACTATGGTCTTGCGTTGGCTGAACAAAGTGGCAAGAAAGACACTTTGAAGCCCATTAGTGGTAATGAATGGTTACAGAGGCTTAATGGCTGGTTACCACACATTCTAAGACTCTGTCCTGTCTACATTTCTCTACAACATTTCTGCGTTTAAACTCATTTCGGGATATGTGAAGAGCGTTCTTTTTTTCTTTCCTCAGAGTCAATAATTTGTCAATTCTAAGACATTTAGGGCCATATGTACGAACACATTTTCCCCTAGACACAGAATGGGCTAAACTGCTTGCTACATCTGGCCCCTAATATTTTTTTCTAAAAAGTGAATCATTTAATGCAGCTTCCCTTCCTAAGAGGTTTGCTAGAATGCTAAGCAACTGCCTTACGCCAGTCACATATTTGCTTTGTGTTGTTCGATTTTTAATTAGGTTAGCGCGTACCTTGGAAGATCATCAAGGACTTCTTTCAGGCTGCCCTTTAATAGTGTGTTTAGAATTCTAAAAAACAGTTACCCTAAAACGGATTCCAAGCAGTATTGTTGAGATAAAAGTTTTACAAGAACAAAAACTAGTATTTTCACGGAGTTCAGATCGAAACAATCAAGTAGAAACGGTCAACTTTGCGGCACTTCAATGAAAGGTTCAAATTCCCATCCTAAACACAGTAAATCAAAGCAGCGCTACTGTGACTTCTGGTCCCCTCCTATGAGGACCTGTTGAGGAATAGCTACCGATGCATGGCAAGTCAAGGATTGTGCATGGCTAGCCTCATATTTGGGGTCCTTTAGTCTTATTCAATCTTCTGACAGATACTTGTCATGACCAACATATCCCTTCCTGTGAAGGATTCCCACCACAATTGTAAGGCACCTTATGCTTTTTTAGGTGTGTCCCACTTGGGTGGAAGCAAGTACATGGCCATTTCATGAAGACATAGCTCGCACACCAATTCAGCGCTGCTTGGAAAGAGGTGACTTACTGGCCTGACCCATCTGAAATTGACAGACTTTAGCTGAAACTTTTAAGGCTTTTGCCAAAGAGAAATATCACCAGCAAGGATTGACAGGGGGCCACGAGAGTGTGTTATTTTGAATTTTAGCAGAGTGTAATTGAATATGAAGGAAAAACTTGCAACCAACCCTGAATATCCAACCCATGCACAGTAAGGATAGATGCAAATTTAAAGGGCTACGAGACGAATTAGAATTTTATCATTTGTATTCCTCCTTCAACACCTGGTAATTTCCTACCTGATGGTTGTTATGTATTGTGCCCCACGCCTTTCGCCGGGGTATTTTAATGACTCACCTCTGAACCACCGAAATGACAAACAGCTGAACTTGCTAACATGTGCCAGGAATGTAACAGATGCCAAACAAATAATTAGGAGACAAGCTATGGCAAAGTGTAAGTCAGCCACATGACATCTCATCAGCTATGCAAAGTGCCGAATTCCGTTGTTGGGAGAATGCTGGGAGATGCACAATACAAAAAGGATATTTCTTGGCTTGTTGTCTCTATATGGTGCACCAAGTCATAAATATCAATGCGTTTCCTAGGGAAGGGGTGCTATGGCTGTCTGAGACATCACCTGTGCCTGGATTCAGTTGCTATGGGACATGAAGATGACACGGCTCG
This sequence comes from Pleurodeles waltl, assembly GCF_031143425.1. Taxonomy (NCBI): domain Eukaryota; kingdom Metazoa; phylum Chordata; class Amphibia; order Caudata; family Salamandridae; genus Pleurodeles; species Pleurodeles waltl. The sequence continues at coordinate 70,159,018 of NC_090443.1, forward strand.
GGTACAGCGGAACCAGGTGCTACATAATGCACAATAACTCCCCAGCCTAAGACTTACTTAGATTTGCTGGATGTCAAGTGATGAAGAACTTTGAGGACTACCTCACTTGTACTGAGCGCCTCCTATGGATTGAGTTAGGCTTGCCTCACGGATAACTGCGTGCACAGCACATGCCTAGAACGTCTGTTTTTTCAAGACTGTGCCACCTAGTTTGACTTAAAGCCAGAAGCTCAGAAACCAACAAATGTAGGACATAACATGTCATGCTCTTCTCTTGTTGGGGATGAATCACACCAGGCTGAAATGTATCAGTTGACGCTCACCTCTTCTGGATACAGCTTTGTAAGTGGAAGCTTCGTAAATCCTACAGCTAGAGCAGAGAAAATGGGGTGCACTTCCTCCCACTGGGCCAATCAATTCCTGGTAACGCAGCACACCATTTGGCATGCCTCAACGTCAAAATCAAACAGTCTATTATGGTTCTCGAACTCCCATTCTCCCCCTCACATCCCTGAACAGCAAATAAACAAATGTCATCTTTATATTGCTAACTGAATGGAAAATGTGTATTTCTTCCTGGAAAAAAAACGCAGCGGCCATCTGTTATAAACAACAAAACAACAAAATTCAATCAAATGTAGCTTTCATAAAAAAACAATTCAAAAATGAAACATCATTAAACCAAAAAAACAAAAAATAAAAGCCATTAAAAAAAATAGAGCTGTGTAAAATAAAATAAAATTCGACGCTTGTGTTTCTCTAAAACAGCCTCAAGGGCTCTAAGACTAACTTCAACTAATTGTAGCTTTTCCTTGCTTTTGAAACAGTTAAAAAACACAAAACAATGAAAATAATATTTCACATGAAACAGAAATAAATCCAGAAAGGAAACTTATCTTTCATGTTAAAATTTTGTTTGAAAGAAAACAATCAAGGATTGTCAGCTAGGCATCCAGTCGAGTCCTGTTTTTTAAGCTGGGCGTATCGGGGATAGAAAGGTCACGTTTTGGGACAGACTTTTAAAATGTGTCTTTCTGCTTTTCTGCAAAATCAATTCGTGCTCAAGTGCACCTGTCTGTAAAACCAGTTGCAAGTGCATTCTTGCATCACCAATGTTTAGATTTTTTTTTATATTATTTCCAAAATATTTAAGATTGAAATATTTACTTGAAACAAAGTAGTTAATGTGAGGAAAAGGGACACATTTACTGTAATTCTCTTTCTTTGCCCTATAATGGTGAGTCGTACTAACTCCACCTATAATTGACGCCCAAAGTAAAAAACTTCCCTTAATTCTAACAAGTTACCAGGGATAACTAGTAGTCGGCATAATAATGCACAGCATGTGAATCCAGAGTAGGTTCTTGATGCAAAATAGGGCAATGAACTGGAATTCTGTTTCCGCTCTGGAGCCTACTGAAAACACAGATCTTGAAAGGGAAGTGAGTGCAGGAAAAGAGGGTGGGAAAGAGATAAAAACACCATACAGCAGCGTTGTGGAAAAGCAGCATCCCCTCCTGCCTCCAAAAAATAAAATAAAAAATCCTCACACTTTGCTGCATTCCACAATTTAAAAGCACTGGAGGGGACTCCTTTTCAAGGCAACCCGATCACAGATCAACAAATTCGAAACTATATTTTTCCTATCACAACTGTTCCTATAAAAAATCTATAAAAAAGAATGAGGGAAATGCAGCTCAAGAAATTCACTTATAGGAAAGGAAGACGTTTCAGTGAAAGATGCAGAAAATCTGGCCAACAACTTCAAATCACTTTTTACTGGTTAGCATCGTAACTCCCCACCCACAACCGTTTATTGTCAAGGAAGATAGGATTTAATTTTACAATCAGACAAGAAAACGATCACTTTTTGGTGCAGCCGGCCTAAACGTTTCTGCTACTCACTAAGGGCCTGATTTAGAGTTTGACAGAGGGGTTACTCTGTCACAATGGTGACGGATATCCCGTCTGCCAAAACACAAATCTAATAAGGGGACTTGTATTTCGGTGGACGGGATATTTGTCACAGTTGTTGTGATGGAGCCACCCCTCCGTCAAACTCTAAATCAGGCCCTAAGTCTTTTGACCAGCCAGAAGAAGAGGAATTGACATTGTATCCTTCTTTGATAGCTACAGAAAAATATTGCTTATTGCTCTATCGAGTGTGGCTTGCCCCTTTAATCCAGGAACTCTTGTGCCTATTAAGGGGCTGGGCAAATCCTAGAGGTTGAATATTGATTGGGGGGTGGGTGGGAGAGGGGGTATTAGTGAATCCTAAAAAGTAACACCATTTTGTAATTTTCTGACTAAGATTTGTCCCCATGGTAGGATTCTTCTGATCATTAACAGAAATTGACTCAAAAATGGGCACAACATTTCTTGTTTGCACAAAGAGGAGACGTGTCATACAATATTTCTTGATTGAAGCCTTATCTAAACTGGATGTCATATCATGTAGTGGGAAAAAACAACCATGTCCCCAGTTTAGTTTACACTGCTGTATCTTGGTGCATATTAGAGTGTTCAGACCCATCTCAATCAACTATCTAGACCAAGCATCCCTACAAACAAGCAGAGACTTTTAGATATCACCCAATGTGGAAAAAATAATTCGGACAACTAAATAATTTTCTATAGTCTTTGGCAATGCTGAGTAGTGAATAACAATGAAGCTGTCGTCCACCAACAGCTGGTCTATACATTGGCATTGTGATGGACATCAAGCCTCGGGGTGAAAGCCCTTTCTGTAAGATGTTTGGGGATTTTAACACAAGTTGTGGGATGTCTTGGGTGGTCTTTTGGGCATTTCAATTAGCCATACTTTTCAGGCCAGTTAAGCCCAATTTCTCGAATTTGTCCCTCAACGCAACACAGCTGTGTCCTTATATGTCTGATGTAGCATAGATCTCTGCGTTAATGCATGGTGTGGATGCCGGAGTTCTAGCGTCACCTCACCCAATCTTATTTCATATACGCGTGCATACATTCTCCTTCATACTTGTTCTCAAGATTGAATTTTTTAAAATGTAGATGAGTTTTGGAAAGGAGCATGGGATAAATCTGTATATTGGTATAGTGTGGCATGGATTTATAATGCACATGACATCAATCTCTCACTTTTGGAGGTATTCCTTGATGTCCTGGCCATCCATGCTGGGCTCCCAATTTTACTGGTGACACTGAGCCTAACCCTGTCTCCGTAAGGGTCACTTTGAAGTCCAGATCATTAATATGGGGCTGCTAAACAGTGTATTTTCTGAACGATAGGGAAGCAAGCCAGAGGTGATCAAAGTAGATTATTTCTGCAAAGGATTTAGGGCTTAGCTTTTTGAGGTCTGTCATCATGTATGGGGAATATTTCAAAACGAGTACACATAGGCATTGTTTGGAATTTCCACCTGTCCAGTTTTTAAGTGCTCCTATTTCATTTCACTAAAACTTGCAGAAGTGGACAAATTCAGAGTTTCTCTGCTCACCCAAAGTAAGCTATTGCCAACCATTTCCAATCAGAGAAGAAAAGGAACCTAAGATGCAGGGCCTGGTGCCACTTGGTATGCTTCCCAGCAGTGACTTCTCTTTTCAGACCTCACTCAGACATGCTGGGGGGATGAGGGGTTCTGAAATTACCCTTTCTTGATATTTCTGGTCCCTCAGTAAAATGTTTTGTGGTGTGGTATGGGAACATTTTGCCTCGTCTTTCATTGGACTCTACATCCAGCTTGGAATATAAGAGTTGCCAGACTAATAGCTGGGAGGTTAGTCTAGCCAACAGATTAGGTCCTGGAAGGCTAGGAGATTAAGAAGATGGGGATGGCAAGGTGGAAATCTGAGGATGTGATTGGGAAGAGGAAGAGAAACCATCATGTTTGAGGCAACCAATGAACAGATGGCATCACACTTTCTGTCCCTTGGGTACTTGTCACAGAGGGGACACCCAAGGCTAATGTGAAACCACAGCGAAGTGTCCTAGAGAGCTTCTAATGTTTCAGGGAGGCCTCAGTGTGTGAAGGTGTATGGTGGTTGGCCTGTAATAAGAATTCTGGACACATCCATACAAACCAGGTAGTACCTGGGTAAAATCACTCGCGTGAAAAAAAATTGACGTGGGCAGCCTAGCATTATCTCACGGAAACGACCATTTTCCTGTCAGTGTCCTTGTCCTAAAACGTACTGACTGCATCACTAACTAACCAGCTGCCATATTGCTGCCCTTAATGCTGGAAATTAAGTGGTAGTGTAGGAAGGCCTCTGGTTATAAATATATTAAACGATTAAATAGATATAGTTTCTATTTTATTATATATTACAATTTTTGCTTTGAATGATTTTTATATATTATTTATCCTTCTTGTTCGTTCAGCTATATATTACGTTTTTGCTCCGATTGTCATATGCTTTCAAATTACATGCCCAGCTCTTGTGAAGCAAGACTCGGCAGTACTGATGGGGGAGGCGGGACATAGGGGGTAGTGGGGTAAGGGCAGTAGGGGTTGTTACTGAATGGGAAATCTACATTTTGTACATGTCGGCAATAAATATTTTTCTCGGTGGCTAATAATAGGAAATGGCATACGTAGGGTGTTACTGTGTGCATTAAGGGTGTTTACTGAGTCTGAAGCTGCAACCACCCCAAATTGTTTGAAAAGATTTGTGCTTCTTCCCTTGAACGGGACGTTTCTGGGTACTCTTGCCTATATTTCCGGCTTTGTTCTTGAATTCTATGCATTTCTGTCCATTGCATTTGTGAACAATCATTGGCTGCCTCGTGAGAACCAAAAAACAGGCACGCCTCTGAATGTGCTCAGTACATGAGATGGGTTTCCAAAAGTCCAAGGCTTTTAAGCGACAGAAGCCAGGAGGGCTGTGGTCTGCATTAGCATCAGAACAGGATAATCCACGTCTCTCAGAAACTCCTCTTGGATATGGACCGGCATGGGGACAATGAGCTTCTGGAGGAGCCTGTTCTTCTCTCAGATTGGCTTTTATGTAGGCAGCAGTAAATCTGAGACTAACTCCAGTTGCCCATGTAACTCACCCTCGCAACAAATGCACATCAGATAGGTCACTCCGAGTATGTCCTTCTGTGCTGCCTTTTTGGTGGATAGAGTTGGAGCCTGGTCTGCGCACTGATTGCAACACCGCAGTGACGCCCAAGTCATCTTTGATCTTGGATGTTTTAACACCACTCAGGAAATCCAAGTGCGGGTGAGAAAGGCTGCATCAGTGGTGACTGAATATTTACATGCAGGGTGGGCTGGCTATGTGATAGTGAGGACTGTCATTGAAACAGAGGCGGCCATTTTTCACTTGCCATGGAGTTGGTGGTGGTGGCAGGCATGAATAGAAGCAGTGCTCAGTGTGCAGGAGGATGGGGTGGCAACCCAAGGTGGAAAGAGCCTTATCAGCAGTCTCAAGTCAGGATAGCTAGACCTTTGTGTAAAGCATGGCCCCAAATTTTATTGTGATTGGGACCTGAATTGGAAAAGCCGATCAGCATTTTCCAACACACATTTTGGGCACATGACACAATTGTCTCTCGTTTGGAAAGAACATTAAATGGCCAGATATGGCCATTCGACTATTCCTACTTTCAACTGGACAATACAAGAACTTTTTACGAGATTTACTATACATTGGCCACTACTGGCATGTCTTGCAGAGTTTCTGTACATTCAAAGGGACAGTACTGACCCTCGTCAGCCAGGCTGGTGAAATTTTATGATGTGCCTGCAACACCTCTTAACGTGCTTTCTATACATTTAATGCTACACTGCCGTCATTTTTAAGTAGTGTTGGTTTAATGGGACTGTAACTACACTTCCCAGCAGAGCTGCAATAATTGTGATGGAAGGCTATCTGTTCTACTCCGTGGGGCTGCTAAGTCCTGAATAGGTAAACTCTAGCACTTTTCAGCCCGATACTATAAATGTATTTGCAATAATTATAAGGCAGGACCTGAGCTTCTCAGGAGGGTGGCTGTACGTTAATGTGCCGACATTATTCAGTGGATTTGCTAGAGAGTTAATGGGACAGTCTTGGCACTGCTCAGCACAATTTTGTATTTTTTAATTTATCTTTGCTGGCACTTCTCAGCACGGCAGAAATATATTTAATAGGACAGTATTGGCATTTCTCAGAAAGGCTCCTACAGTTTTAGTGTAAATGAACGACCAGGCATTCACTGAGACAGTATCTGCTCTACTTATCAGCACTGCTATACATTTAAGGGTAGATGACGGATACTCCTCAAAAGATGAATGTGCTTTCAGTGGAACAGTAGCAACACTTCTCTGTACAAAGCAAGTACTCTAGACTAGTGAGGGCCCACACCCACGTTCAGCAAACGTTTCATGGACACTTTCCCTCCCTTGCACCAATGATCTTCACTTTTGCCAAACCAATTTCGCTATCATATAAGAGAAAAAGTGATTGTAAGTTGCTGACTCGTTTTAGTGTTTTACCTTAAAAAAAAATGAAACAACAAATACCCCAAATGATAGTGAATGTCGTGAGCTTTCAATCTCCTGATACCAGGCACAACATCTGAAGACAGGAGCGGGCGAGGGGAGCGGGGGGAAAAAGAGGGGGCTCCTGTACAAAAAACACCAAGTGCCTATTTCTTTGTAATAGAAGAAAAATAGAATAAAAACAATTAAAAAAAAGAAAGTTTTTGCATAATCGTTTTTTCTCTCTCCTCAAAATCTTTAAAAGAACAAAACGAAGAGGAAAGACGTGAGTGAGGGTTTGATGGTTTGGGGGGTTGAGGGGTGTCGGTTCTTCCCCCCTTTTGCATCGTGGCCTCCAAGTTTTTTTCTGTTTAAATAAAAAAATCTTGTAATTCTACGATTTACTCTTTTTAAAAAAAAAGAAAAAAAAGTTTTTTTCCTCTTATTAAAATAGACTTCTGTTCTCCTTTTTTTTCGTTTTCCTTGTTTTGTTTTTGTTGTAGTTCTTTTCTGCCCCCCCTCATAAATGTTTAGGTGTTGAAGGGTAATTGGGATTCTTTTCAGAAGGGCTATATGGGGGGGGGGGCTTTGCCACTCCTTTGGTTCCTTGGTACGTAGAAAGTCTATTGCATTAAAAATCTGCTTCTTTTGCACGAGGAAGGAAAGGGTTATCCATTCTTCAGGGTGGCAGAGCTGAACGGGACGGTCCAGAGCAGAGGAGGGGACTTGCATCTCACTGGCAGAAAAGAGTCGGGTTCGGAATCTCCAATGAGACAAGTCTGAGGGAAAAAATGACACAATCAGATCTCTTGAGAACTAATGAGTTACATCAAACATTTAGTACATCAGAGTAGAGTGGCTTTTTTTGCATAGCCTGCACTATGAACTCAGTTGCCTTTTAGGCAGGTGGGTGAATTCCTTGTGTGGATCTCTCATACTGTCAGAATCCTGCCACTGGATGCCACTCATGAGGGCCTTTGGAAAACCAGCCTTTACATCGGTACAGGACATCATGCAAATCTTCACTTATCAAATCTAGTTTCGCTTCACTTTCCTATCCATGTTTCAGTCCAATATCCCTGATGTATTTTGGTCCTTGTAGTTCCCATCAGACCCTTCCTATATCACAACCTGGTTGTGGTTCTCTGTTCTCTGTTATCTAGCCTGGTTCCTGGACCCTACAGTTATTCTGACTCTTTTATATCTGTTTTCTGGCGTCTTTCTCTGTTGCCGTTAATTCACACTACATTCCAAGCTTTCCTATTTCCTGTCTTGTGTCTGCTGGTTTTTGCTGTTCAACCCCGTTTTCAAGTCCCAGTTCAGTCTTCACTTCATCAGTGGTTCCCTGATCCTTTACACCTTGTTCTCTCCCTGCAGCTGTGGTTTTCCCCTGTGCCTCCAGCTACTTAAGCCTGGTGAGCCCAGGGTGCAGTGGCTCACAACTGACTTGATTGTTCAGTCTCAATTGGTCTGTTGCAACCCGGCTGCTGTTTTCCAGGCTTGCCCTTTGAATCAATTTCTATCTTTTGTTTTTCTGCTTTTCTGTTTCTGTGATTGTCATTGTTCCTAGTCTTGTCTGCACTCTTCCTGATCTGTCCTGTTACATGTAAACTCCTTGCCTTACGTTCTGTGTATTTCAGCCCGAACCAGTCCTTGACTCCAGTTCTGCTTGGCCCTGAGTCCAGTTCCTAATTCTGTGTTAGCCTTGATTTATATTCTGATATTCTGGACCTAAATTAGACCATAATTCCAGTCCTGCTTTTCCCTGAGCCAAGTCCCTGTTTATGTGTTCCTTCCACTGTTTCCCTTCGTCTTCTTGACTGTTTATATTACAATCTTGATTGTCTTTACTACCAAGTGTGCCAGTTAGATTCTGAGGGTTCTGCCTCTGGCTCAGAGAACCACCCTGCACTCTGGGTAGCTGCTGGTTGTCTTCCGGAAATCTGTGAGATTAACCTGCTCCTTGCTTTCTTGTAAGATCCTTTTACCTCACAGATAGATCACTGTCTAAGTAACAGCAAACTATCATTAGGATAGCTGTTCTGTCGTCTTCCTTGTTCCTCTTTTTTGTAGTACTTGTGTTAATTTACAATTTACCTTTACAGACTTTCGGTCAAGGAGGCATTCCACAGGTGTTGCAGTGGGTTTTCCCATGCAACACCTATGGATTTTGACGCATTCCCAGATGTACAAGGATTTGTAAACCTGGGAATGCGTCAAAAGCCTACACCTCCCCAGGGGAGGCGTAATGAGGAGAAATAACTAATATTCTGATGCAAGACCCCCACTACTGAGAGCTTGGTTACCTAAGCCTCTATGTCCCAGGGTGCATTCCCTTCCGCACCCCCTGATAGGGGATCTGGGAGGCTGGACCAACTTGGAAGGAAGATGATTTCTTCCTCCAACCTGGCATTGCAGTCTGTGAACACCATATGCCTTTTGGGCTGTTACACCTGTACTCTATGGGACATGGTTACTCAAGTGCTGCCACAGGCCCTGGAGGAGGCCAGGGTCATTCTCTCCCAAGCTGCTGCTGACGGGAGGGACACAGCAAAATTCACAATCAGATGTGGTCTGGACATGACTGACTCACTGGGCAGATCAGTCGCATCAACAGTGGCCTTGAGGCACCATGCCTGGTTGAGGATGTCTGGCTTTTTGGGAGATGTCCAAACTATCTATATGGAAATGCCCTTTGAATGCACCAGTCTCTTCGGAGACAAAGCAGACTTGGTGCTTTTGCACTTCAAGGATTCTCATGCTACGGCCAAGTCCTTGGGCCTCGCAGCTGCCCCTCGTCCCCTTCAGTCTGCTTTTCTCCCATTTTGTGGCCACAGAAGGCGCATCCTATCAATTCCATTCTCCACCAGCCAACGTGCTGCGCGTTCTAACCAGCCTCTAAGTTGCAAAGGATGTGAGATCCACCGTCCCCGTGGATCAGCAAGCCTGCGGTCCAGCCAATATACCGCCACCCCCCTGCAGCTGCCTCCAAATATTCTTAGTCTCACGCTCACCCACCAACGACCAGTCCGAGGCAGGTTTCGCCATTGCCTGCTCTGCTGGAAGTCCATCACTTCAGACAGGTGTGTTCTGCAAATAGTCTGACAGGAGAACTCCCTCCCCTGAGACTACCCCTTCATCCATGAAACCATCCTACAATCGGATAATGAAGGATTACGTCTCTCTTGGCTAAGGGAGCCATAGAGAGAGTCCCTGTTCCAGAAGTAGGTCATGGTTGTTATTCCCACTACTTTCTGGGACCCATAAAGGACAAGGGCCTGCGCCCTATCATGGACCTTCTGTCCCTCATTCTCTCCCTCAAAAAGGAGAAGTTCAAAATGCTCACTTTGTTTCAGGTCTTATCTGCCCTGGACCCAGGAGACTGGATGGTAGTGTTGGACTTGCAGGATGCTTATTTTCACATCTCCCTCCTGCCTGCCCACAGGCGTTACTTGCGGTTCACGGTGGTGACAAGCACTTCCAGTTGACCATGCTCCCCTTGGGCACTTACCAATGCCCCTCAGGCGTTCACCAATGTGATGGAGGTGGTCACAGCTCATCTGCGCAGATCAGGGTTTTCAGTGTTCCCCTACCTCGACAACTGGCTGTTGAAGGCGGGCTCGCCACAGACTTTCGTCTCCCACCTTCAGACTAGGGCGAACCTCCTGCATTTGCTGGGGTTCACTATAAACGTGTCAAAGTCACACCTTACACCCTCTGAGCTGTTCTGGACACAGTGCAGTTTCGGGCTTATCCTCCCATGCGGCAAGTCTGGGATATTCATGCTATGATACCAAATGTTTCAGCCTCTATCCTGGATTTCGGTAAGAATTACTCTGAGGCTGCTGGGCCTCATGGCCTCACGAAACCTGTTGGTAAAACATGCCAGGTGGCATATGTGGGCTCTGCAGTGGGACCTGATGTTCCAGTGGGCGCAGCATGAGGGGAACTTCTCTGACATGGTCCAGATCTCGGAGAGAACTGTGCAAGATCTGCAGTGGTGGCTAACAAACTGCGATTGGGTCAGAACAGATCCTCCCACTTCCGCAACCAGATCTGACAGTAGTGACAGATGCGTCACTCCTGGGCTGGGGTGGCCACCTGAAAGAGGTGCAGATCAGAGGTGTCTAATACCCGGCAGAGTTCAAACTCCACATCAGCTTTTTGGAGCTCCGGGCAATTAGACTGGCATTGAAAGCATTACTTCCCTCTCTCAAAGGAAAGTAGTATAGGTATTCCCGGACAACACAGCCGCTATGTGGTACTGTAAGAAGCACGGTGGGACGGGGTAGGGTCATGGACCCCTTGTCAGGAGGCTCTGTGCCTTTGGACATGGCTGGAACATCAGGGCATTTCCCTGGTGGTTCAACACCTGGAGGGCATTTTAGACGCCAGAGCGGACAAACTCAGCCGACAATGCCTGGTCGATCACGAATGGCATCTTCACTCGGAGGTGGTGCAAGGTCTCTTTCCGCAGTGGGGAGAGCCTTGGTTAGATTTGTTGGCCTCCGCAGAGAATGCGCAATGTCAGCAGTTTTGGATGTTGGCGTTTCCAAAGCGGTGCTTGGTGATGCATTTCGTCGCGAGTGGGGTTCAGGACTCCTGTACGCCTTTCCGCCCATACCACTTCTGCCCAGAGTTCTCAACAAGATCAAGAACGACCAGACCAAAGTAATCCTTGTGGCTCTAGACTGGGCACAAAATGTTTGGTAGCATGAGTTGTTGAACATGACCATCGATCCTCCGATCAGACTGCCCCTTTGGGAGGATCTTCTGTCGCAGCAGCAGGGGAGGGTTCTCCACCCGAACCTGTCCAGTCTCTGCCTTCTTGCATGGAGATTGAAAGGCAGCAGTTGCGCCCTAAGTCTGCAATGTTATCTTGGTAGCCAGGCGTACCTCCACCGAAACGGTATACACCTATCACCGGAATAAATTTGTGGCATGGTGCACAGACAAGTCTGTTGACCTCTTCTCTGACCCTCTTTCCGAGGTCCACTTGTTCATACTTTCTTGCCCAGCAGGGCTCTGCTTTGGACACTCTCAAAGGTTATCTATCTGCTATCTCTGCATTTTTTAGATTATCCGATAAGCCCTCTTTGTTTAAGTCTCCTATTGTTAGAAGTTTCCTTAAGGGCCTTACCCACATGCTTCCTCCATCCCCTTTCATCATGCCCCAATGGGATTTGAATTTTGTTCTGACCTTCCTAATATGTGCTCCTTTTGAGGTGCTCCATAATTGTCCTCTCAGGCTTTGGACGTTAAAAACAGCCTTCCTTGTGGTCATTACCTCTTCCCGCAAGGTGAGTTAGCTGCAGGCATTGTCAGCTAAGTCGCCGTACCTTTCTATCTATCCTGACAAAGTGGTGCTTTGCACTAATGCTTCTTTTTTGCCAAAGGAGGTTACGCCCTTTCAAGTAGGCCAATACATCACCTTGCCTACTTTGTATGCACCTCCCCATCTTTTTAAGGAAGAGGAGAGACTCCACCGCCTGGCCCCAAAAAGAGTGTTTGATCATACCAAAAAGTTCTGGGTGGATGATCACTTCTTTATTGGTTATATGGGTGCAAAAAAGGTCAGGCAGTGTAGAAGAGAACCATCTCCAGATGGGTAATTCTCTACATTAAAATGTGCTACACATTGGCTAAAAAGCAACCCCCAGAGGGCTTGCACGCTCATTATACCTGAGCGACAGCTGCAACCACTGCGTTAGCACGTGGAGTTCCAGCCCTGGCCTTCTGTCAGGCAGCAAAGTGGGCATCCTTGCACACATTCATCAAACACTACTGCCTGGGAAGTGAGATCCGAAGAGGCGGGTACTTTACCCGTTCGGTCCTGTAGGGCTTCCTAGTATGATCTTGGTTCGCAGACCCACCTCTGGGGATAGTATTGCTTGGGTATCTATTCTAAGGTAAGGAATCTGTAACTAGAATTCTGTATCAGATGAACAAGTTACTTACCTTCGGCAACGCCTTATCTGGTAGAGACATATTCTAGTTGCAGATTCCTTAACGACCCACCGATCCTCCCCACTCTGCAAACTGATTTCTGGGGACAGGGACTTCCCTTTCAGGGCCCTAGTTTTGACGCACCAGTGGCTAGTGTTCTTCAAAGCTCTGTGCTTCTGGCATGGGAAATCGTGAAAAGAAACTGACGACAGCACGCCGGGGTGGCGCCTATAGAGGACCCGCGACGTCATGTCTGGAGCACACAACGCCGAGGACGGATGCAGAGATGACCAATGCTACCTGACGGCGTGCAGGGGTACTGCTCGAGCAAAAACTCTGGATCCAGACTAACCCCTGGGGGAAATTCTAAGATAAGGAATCTGCAACAAGAATATGTCTCTACCAGATAAGGCGCCACCGAAGGTAAGTAATTTGTTCTTACTGACTTACCATCTGATAACTAACATTTCTCCCTGACTACTCTCAGCAGCCTACACTGTTTATGTAAATTCCTAATGTGCTACAAAATATTTCCTACCTTGAATCCAGTTGTAAGCCAGTGCTAAGTATGCAGAAAATAATTTGACATGTTTGTACTATGTCAGCAATATTGCCTGTCCTCATGTCAGTTGGACAGGGCAGCTTTCTGTCACTTTCTGCCAGCTGACCATTACTTGCTTCTGCTTGTTGCTGTGATAGAATGGCACAAGCTGTTCATACCCAATCCAGTAACATCTATTTATTGCCTGCTTTGGGGCGTTTCCACATTTGTAGACTTTGGTCAACTCTTCTCTGAAACTTGTAATGCTTCTTGCTCATTACAAATCTATTCGTTTTTTATGTTGGTGGAGCAGAATATTAAACTAAATATCCTTCAGACAAGGCAATACTACAAAACAAAGGGTAGAGATCTACTCTTTTTGGGAATGTGAACATTCAGGGAGGGTGCTTACTCGTAAATTTAAGAGCACAACCTGGTTTTCTGACCATCACCAAGAGCAAAGATGGAGCTTCCTCTTTGAAGTGTTATGGAAATTACTGGTTGAGACCCCAGCAGAAAGGCTGAATGCTTACTTGCACATAATCTCTCTGAATAAATGGCACATTACTCCTGAACTGCCTTAACTAACATTAATTGACACAAATACGTTTTCCCAATGTTTTGAGGGCAGGCCTAATCTACACTTCTCTATAAATGTCAATTTGCCATTGCAACGGTACAGACTTTAGTGGCGGTAGAGTGACCACATCATCATCCTACATATCTCCCTTCCAGATATGGATGGCCCGAGGCTAAGTTGACCAACAATAAGGGGTCTGGAACAATGAACCTCTCATGTGCAGTAGGCTCTACAAAGGATGGTGCTGTGGTCCACTCAATATGAGAAATAATTCCATCACAGTGAAAGCAGCAGAGTATGTCTTTATTATTGTAATACATTATCACTCATAGCTCAGAACAGTGCTGTTTCGTTTAAGGCCGTTTATAGAACATGCCTGAACCTCTGTTCCGACCTCAAACATGTAGAGCTGTGCCAACCACCAACAGAGGCATTGTTGTGGAGTACTCAAAGGGGCTTCAAGGCACTCACTTAAGATTTCAGTTTCTGGGCTACAGTTATAATGGGCAATGGCTCGAAGCATTAAAACTGTGTGGGCTTCCACTGCCTTTTGCTCAAAATAATTTTCGTAGCTCTTTAATCCTTTCAATCAACGAGTCTTGCAACGTTACCTAAAATTTAGCTACTGTTCTGCCTTTACAGCTGCCTCATCTGTATTATACAAGTCCTTGTCTGAACAGTGGTTTAGGAGCTTTTGACTCCAACAAGTCAATGGAAGTATGTTTCAAATCCATCGCTGTAGTGGCCAGTGCCCTGTAGCCCGAGCGGAGACCCGTTTCGATGTTATAAACCTTTGGGTTTATCTTGGTTTGACATTTTATCCACTATGTTGCTAAAGTCGAGGCAATATTAGTTGCTTTTAAAATAAAGAGAATAGTTTCTGTTAGCCTGGACTTAACTCTCAGCCTGCTTGTGTCACAAGCCATTAGTTTCAGATTGTCTCCTGGAATGGGCAGGCCCTTCAAGCTTTTAATCCCAAATACTGCAGAAAGAAAACGTGGCAGCAGAACTGTAGCATTGTTCTTGGACTGTGCAGTTGGAAACTGCCTTGCAGCTAAAGATTTAAATGTTCTTCTGAAACTTGCACTCAATTCAGTGATTGAGGATGGTGAGGATACTGCCAATAATGCATAAGCTTAGTTTCAAGCAGCCAGTCTGTCGATACCGAAAGGTTGAGTTTCAGATATTCGAAACGACTGATGATTTAACTTTTTTGATACAAAGAATGTGCAAAGTACCTGATGCTAATGGACACAAAGCTATAAAATAGCAGTGTGCTACATGAGTGAAATGACTTTGACACATTAACTTGACGTGTAGTAATAATGTGGCGACCCGGTGAGTGGAATTACCAAGTGACCATAACTCGATAGGACTACACCAGGTCGCCACATTATTACTACACGTCAAGTTAATGTGTCAAAGTCACAGAATTGCAAAAGAACTACAGAGTAACACAGTATCTCAATAGAAACTAGCACAATAATGTAAACGCACCCAGTCCGCAGTATGACTGGATAAGTACTGGATTCTCACGGGCCATATAAACTTGCCAAACGCACAGCATTACCAGAGACAAAACAGAAAGCTTGAAACCCCAGGTGAAGGAAAACACTGTATTAGCCAAAAAGAGGAATGTTTTTTCCTCTGAACTGAATAATACATCTTTCTCATATAAGCTAAGTTTTACATACTCTGATCGTATAACAAATGTGACGAAACATGACAATCAACCAACATCTCTCTAACTCGGCAGTTAGGTGTCGCGGGGGAGCGGCGGCCATCTTACCCTGGGTTTACTTGCTGTACTGGTAGGAGTAGGCAGCATGTTCGGAGGCGTTCTCCATGGTGACTGGCTGTGGAGGCTGGCCGCTGCTGTCCTGTGCGAGGTAAAAAGACAAGCTGAAAGGACACGCAGAACCCATCCACCCTCCCACAAATGTAGCTCTTGATAGGGGTGCACCGACAGAGCTGAGGGCTGACAGAGGAGTAGGGATTACGGGAGGATTGAGGTGCACTGGCGGAGCAGTGAAGTCGCGGGCCAGGCTTGAGGAGCATTTGCAACACGGAGGGCAGGGCTCCTAGTGAAACAGCAGCAAGTGAGGTGCACTGAGAAAGCAGAGTGTTGGTTCTGGAGGTGAAAGCAAGAAGAGCCGCCGGGGAGGACTGCACTGGCCAGGCAGTGCGTGGTGCATCACCTGGCCAGAAGGCAGGTGCATTAGCAGAGCTACGCCTGGCCCAGTCCTAAAAAGTGGCCGGATGAAGTACCGCCAACTCCAGTCAAATACGGCGTGATTCCCCCCTCTTCCTGGAGCAACGCACTGGACCTTCAAGCTCGCAGGGTGTGTGCAGCTAGGTACGGTCTCTCTATGGCCTATGGGTACAGAAGGTGGCTGACTTACCTCCACGGAGACACTGGAAGGCACGGGTGTGTACTGAGGGATGTATGTTCCCTGCATAGCTGCAGCTGCTGGCAGGTACTGAAGAAGAACAAAAGCAGACAAAAGGAAAGTCAGAGTAGGCCAAGCTTTCGAAGAGACAAAAGCCCTTTCTTAGGGAAAAGCAAAAGGTTTCACCAGGCGATGAGAGACTCATACCCCACATGACAAGCAAACTGTCTCCCCTCCTTCCCCCAACAGAAAGACTGAGGTCTAAATAGTCACAGTCGATAACAAATACTGACGTGCCACATCCAATAAGAATACACACTGGCCCAAATTTACTAAATAGTCACACAGTGCAGTGCAGCAGCAAAAAATGCTGCACTGCACTACATGAGAAGGAGAGATCAGGAGAGCGCCATATTTACAGAAGTAGGGCTCGCTCCATGCCTCTCGGTAGAGCTGGCGCTGATTTTAGCTGCCGCGCACTACACACAGAGCGTTGCGCCATAGTGCCAGGGTGTGTGTGTGAGTCTAGCATAGGTTTTGTACTGGAAGGGTACCTTTCCAGTGGAAAATACTATCCATAGACACAGTTTAAAACCTTTCCTACATTGTACGTGTACTGCACAGTGCAGCACGCCTGCGAAGTCGGAAAAGAAAGAAGAAGTTAAAACATTTTGCCTTTTAAGCACCTGCTTTCACATGGCATTAACTTTTGGTGCAAGACCCTGTCTACTTTTGTGTGTAGGTAGGGTTTTGCGTCAAAAGGCACGAATGGTTCCATGGGAATGCCCATGTACCACCCCTAGGCGCTAAGTAACACAAAGCAGTGCTTGGCACTGCTTTCTGTTACATTTAAGGTACTTTCCAGCGCAAAACAAGTTTTGCGCTGGAAAGTAAATAGGTAAAAAAATAATTTGCTTTACTTTTTTGACACAAACACGGCACACAATCTTAGTAAATATACCCACTATGTCTGGAGCACAAAAGATAATATGAGAAGTACTTTTAATTATTTATGATAAAATAAACCTCTGAGGAAAATTAGCTGATCCTCCTCTTTGGTAATAGGACTTTTATAATGAGGGTTACGTGAGCATTACAGATGAGCCATTGGGATAGCTTTAGAAATCCTTTAAATCTACAGGAACTGTTCAAAAAGGCCTGGTTCTTCAACTTTGTTGAGACAGGTTATCATGCGTGCACCTCCAGACAGAAGAGTAAACCCAGTAAAAACTGGACTTATCCATGCCTGCTGAGAGGACAAGACTGTGGAGAAAGGGACATAAAGAAGGCACAACGAAAAGACAGAGGGGACCACCGGTTGTTGGACCTGCCCCCTTCCTTTGGAACATCCCTACCAGCACAGCCACCTCCAATAATGATGCACATAAATACCAACACGGGGGGCAGTGGGAGAGATATCTGATGCAACCTACTGCACCAAGTTCTGCTGTGCATTTTGTACAGCCCTATTAGCAGGCGAGTGAAAGTGACACATCCTGACCATTTGTTTTACAGAATGTACACAGTTTCATTTGTTTGACGGTAGTAGGCCCCGGTAAATATTATGCAAGCGTAATCTCGCCTAAATCCAGGTAATAAGGTTTCCAGTAGTTCTGGTATTTTTTTTATGGCATGTGTGCATCTTCTTTGGTTTCAGGAGACTTGTTTGATTAGAATGTTTTGTGAGCACTGTGAAATTAGATGAGTGCAGCAGTCTCCATTCACCATGAGACATTAGGAGCTGTTCTGAAAATATATTGAGCAGTATCTTGTATGACTTTTGTATGCTAGGGTGTATTTTGTCAAGCAGACAGCGCCTAAGCATATTTTTGTAATACATATACTTTTTATGAAAATTAAGAGTTATTACGTATGCAAAAAGAAACAAGCATTGGGTCTCGTGTTTGCTCGAGTTAGAGCTATTAGCGTTGTAACTTCCTAACTGGACTTTTCTTGCTACATACATTGAAAATGAAAATTAAAACAGTTGACATAAGTGTGCCAATTCAAAGTGCCTCGGCCGCAATGAGCATGAGAGCGAAGGAGAGACACACAAGGAAAAAGAAGTTTGCTCGCAGTCAAACATATCATCAAAAGTGCAATTTTCCATGCAACAGGGTCGGCAGCCAAGGCGGTAACAAAACCGCCCCAAGGAGGGACAAACGTAAAGCATTTACCAATGATAACAAAGGATTTTTGAAAGGCAAGCCCATAAACGAGTGATGGGTGTACGGTGGGTGTGGTTAAAAGCCCACAGATAGATTACAACAGGCCAGAGTGCTTGCACACGCCTAAAAATGTCACTTACTTGCTAACCAGTTTGTAGGGCTACAGATTCACTTACTTTGCACTCTCCTGCCATGTAGTGTTGGGTGTGCACATTGCAAGCTGTTTTTCTCTGAAATATAAATTTTGGTTTTAATAGGACTTTTTGTGCCTCCCTGAAAGCCACAGTGCACCAGGACACAGGTCACATTGTATTTTTCTCTCCAACGGGTGATCGAAAGTAAATGGAGGGAAAAAAGCAGTACAATAATGTGTACAGTTGCACTGCATAAGAAATTATAATGGATGTAATGTAAAGCAATTGCAGCATCAGCTTTTACGTAGAGGATGTGCAAAATGTGTGTAATTTTTCTTTCGCATAATTATGCTAAATTATGCACAGTGGCTTAACAAGAGTAATGCAAAAATTCCAGAACTACACCAATTACGTAGTGTATTGAAAATGTCACTTACCCAGTGTACATCTGTTCGTGGCATCAGTCGCAGTAGATTCGCATGTTCTGCAATAGCTCGCCATCTGGTGTTGGGCCGGAGTGTTACAAGTTGTTTTTCTTCGAAGAAGTCTTTCGAGTCACGGGACCGAGTGACTCCTCCTTTTGTCTCCATTGCGCATGGGCGTCGACTCCATCTTCGATTGTTTTTCCCCGCAGAGGGTGAGGTAGGAGTTGAATTGTAGTAATAGTGCCCATGCAATGGAGTGACTAAGTATGCACCTATTTAAGGTTGAGATGATACATATATAAATAATTGAAGGTAACTTCCAAACTGCTACAGGCTCCCGGGGAGGCGGGTGGGCACATGCGAATCTACTGCGACTGATGCCACGAACAGATGTACACTGGGTAAGTGACATTTTCAGTTCGATGGCATCTGTCGCTGTAGATACGCATGTTCTGCATAGACTAGTAAGCAGTTATTTCCCCAAAAGCGGTGGATCAGCCTGTAGGAGTGGAAGTAGTTTGAAATAATGTCCTTAATACGGCTTGACCTACTGTGGCTTGTTGTGCGGATAACACGTCTACACAGTAGTGCTTGGTGAATGTGTGAGGCGTAGACCATGTGGCTGCCTTACATATTTCTTGCATTGGGATGTTTCCTAGAAAGGCCATGGTAGCACCTTTCTTTCTGGTTGAGTGTGCCCTTGGTGTAATGGGCAGCTGTCGTTTAGCTTTAAGGTAGCAGATTTGGATGCATTTAACTATCCATCTGGCTATACCTTGTTTTGAAATTGGGTTTCCTGCGTGAGGTTTTTGAAATGCAATAAAGAGTTGTTTAGTCTTTCTGATGTTTTTTGTTCTGTCAATGTAATACATCAATGCTCTTTTGACATCTAATGTATGTAGTGCCCTTTCAGCTACGGTATCTGGCTGTGGAAAGAACACTGGAAGTTCCACTGTTTGATTTAGATGGAACGGTGAAATAACCTTTGGCAAAAATTTAGGATTGGTCCTTAGGACGACTTTATTTTGTGTAGTTGTATAAAAGGTTCTTGTATAGTAAACGCCTGAATCTCGCTTACTCTTCTCAGGGAAGTAATGGCGATGAGAAATGCCCCCTTCCAGGTTAGGAACTGTATGTCGCAGGAGTGCATGGGTTCAAAAGGTGGACCCATAAGTCTAGTTAGGACAACATTTAGGTTCCATGAAGGAATAGGTGGTGTTCTTGGTGGTATAATTCTCCTAAGGCCCTCCATGAATGCTTTAATGACTGGTATTTTATATAGGGAAGTTGAATAGGTAGTCTGCAGGTATGCAGATATTGCTGCAAGGTGAATCTTAATGGAAGAGAAAGCTAGGTTAGATTTTTGTAAGTGAAGCAAGTAACCCACTACATGTTCTGGAGTTGTGTGTAATGGTTGTATTTGATTAATATGGCAGTAGCAAACAAACCTCTTCCATTTACTTGCATAGCAGTGCCTGGTGGATGGCCTTCTTGCTTGTTTTATGACTTCCATACATTCTTGGGTAAGTTGTAAGTGCCCGAATTCTAGGATTTCAGGAGCCAGATTGCTAGATTCAGCGATGCTGGATCTGGGTGTCTGATCTTTTGGTTGTGCTGTGTCAACAGATCTGGCCTGTTGGGCAATTTGATGCAGGGTACCACTGATAGGTCTAGCAGCGTTGTGTACCAGGGTTGCCTTGCCCAAGTTGGTGCTATCAATATGAGTTTGAGTTTGCTTTGACTGAGTTTGTTTACCAGGTAAGGAAGGAGAGGGAGAGGAGGAAAAGCGTAAGCAAATATCCCTGACCAGTTCATCCATAGGGCATTGCCTTGGGATTGTTTGTGTGGGTACCTGGATGCGAAGTTTTGGCATTTTGCGTTCTCCCTTGTTGCAAACAAGTCTATCTGAGGTGTTCCCCAGAGTTTGAAATAAGTGTTCAGAATTTGGGGGTGAATTTCCCATTCGTGGACCTGTTGGTGATCTCGAGAGAGATTGTCTGCGAGTTGATTTTGTATCCCTGGTATAAACTGTGCAATTAGGCGAATTTGGTTGTGAATTGCCCAATGCCAAATTTTTTGTGCTAGCAGGCTTAACTGCGTGGAGTGCGTCCCTCCCTGCTTGTTTAGATAATACATTGTTGTCATGTTGTCTGTTTTGACGAGAATGTATTTGTGAACTATTATTGGTTGGAAAGCTTTTAGTGCTTGAAAAACTGCTAGAAGTTCTAGGTGATTGATATGCAGTTTTGTTTGATGTACGTTCCATTGTCCTTGTATGCTGTGTTGACCGAGGTGTGCTCCCCACCCTGTCATGGAAGCATCTGTTGTTATTACGTATTGTGGCACTGGGTCTTGGAAAGGCCGCCCTTTGTTTAAATTTATGTTGTTCCACCACAGAAGCGAGAGGTAAGTTTGGCGGTCTATTAACACCAGATCTAGAAGGTGACCCTGTGCTTGAGACCACTGTGATGCTAGGCATTGTTGTAAGGGCCTCATGTGCAGTCTTGCGTTTGGGACAATGGCTATGCATGATGACATCATGCCTAGGAGTTGTAATACCATCTTTGCCTGTATCTTTTGTGTTGGATACATGCGTTGAATGATGGTGTTGAAATTTTGAATTCTTTGTGGACTTGGAGTGGCTACTCCCTTTGATGTGTCTATTATGGCTCCCAGGTATTGTTGTACCTTGCGTGGCAGAATTTTGGATTTTGTGAAATTGACGGTGAACCCGAGTTTGAAGAGGGTTTGTATGATCTGATTTGTGTGATTTGAGCACTGTATGAACGAATGGGCCTTGATTAGCCAGTCGTCCAAATATGGGAACACATGTATTTGCTGCCTTCTTATGTGTGCAGCGACTACCGCTAGACATTTGGTAAAGACTCTTGGTGCGGTTGTTAATCCGAAAGGCAGTACCTTGAATTGGTAATGTATTCCTTTGAATACAAACCTTAGGTATTTCCTGTGCGATGGGTGTATTGGTATATGGAAATAAGCATCCTTGAGGTCTAAAGTTGCCATGTAGTCGTGTAGTTTTAGCAATGGCAATACTTCTTGTAGTGTGACCATGTGGAAGTGGTCTGATTTGATGAAAGTGTTCACTACTCTGAGGTCTAGGATTGGTCTGAGCGTTTCGTCCTTCTTTGGTATCAGAAAGTACAGTGAGTAAACTCCTGTGTTTATTTGTGTGTCTGGCACTAATTCGATTGCATTCTTTTGCAATAGTGCCTGCACTTCTATCTCCAGGAGATTGGAATGGTGTGTTGTTAAATTTTGTGCTTTTGGTGGTATGTTTGGAGGGAATTGTAGAAATTCTATGCAATAACCATGTTGGATAATTGCTAGAACCCAAGTGTCTGTAGTGATTTCCTCCCATGCTTTGTAATAATGACCTATTCTTCCCCCCACTGGTGTTGTGTGGAGGGGGTGAGTGACATGTGAGTCATTGTTTAGTAGTAGGGGTTTTGGGGCTTTGAAATCTTCCTCTATTTCTAGGGAATTGCCCTCCTCTATATTGTCCCCGAAAACCTCCTCTATACTGTCCCTGGTAAGTGGACGGTGTTGCTTGTGAGGTGCTGGCTTGTGTGCTTTGACCCCGAAACCCCCCTCGAAAGGGCGTTTTACGGAATGTGCTGTAATTCCCTCTGCTCTGCGGGGAGTAGAGTGCGCCCATGGCTTTGGCAGTGTCCGTATCTTTTTTGAGTTTCTCAATCGCTGTGTCCACTTCTGGACCGAACAGTTCTTTTTCATTAAAAGGCATATTGAGAACTGCTTGTTGAATCTCTGGTTTAAATCCAGACGTTCGGAGCCATGCATGCCGTCTGATAGTTACAGATGTATTAATTGTCCGTGCAGCTGTATCTGCAGCGTCCATGGAGGAACGTATCTGGTTGTTGGAGATGGTCTGTCCCTCCTCAACCACTTGTTTCGCCCTATTTTGGAAGTCCTTGGGCAGATGTTGAATGAGATGTTGCATCTCGTCCCAGTGGGCTCTGTCATAGCGCGCAAGTAGTGCCTGGGAGTTCGCGATGCGCCACTGGTTTGCAGCTTGTGCTGCGACTCTTTTACCAGCTGCATCAAACTTGCGGCTTTCTTTATCTGGGGGTGGTGCATCTCCAGATGTGTGAGAGTTGGCCCTTTTCCTAGCTGCTCCTACAACAACAGAGTCTGGTGGCAGCTGTGTAGTGATGAAAACCGGGTCCGTAGGAGGCGGCTTATACTTCTTTTCCACCCTTGGTGTGATTGCCCTACTTTTGACCGGCTCCTTAAATATGTCTTTTGCGTGCCGGAGCATACCAGGGAGCATAGGCAGGCTTTGGTAGGAGCTGTGGGTGGAGGAGAGTGTGTTGAACAAGAAATCATCCTCGACCTGTTCTGAGTGGAGGCTTACGTTATGAAATTGTGCTGCTCTAGCCACCACCTGAGAGTACGCGGTGCTGTCTTCTGGTGGAGATGGCTTTGTAGGGTAGGCCTCCGGGCTGTTATCTGACACTGGGGCGTCGTATAGGTCCCATGCGTCCTGATCTTGGTCACCCTGGCTCATGGTGGTGTGAGCTGGGGAGTGAGATGGAGTTTGTGCTGGTGAAACGTTAATCACGGGCGGAGGAGAGGGTGGTGGTGTAATTCTTTTAACCACTTTTGGTTGTGGTGCTTGCTCCGTCTGGAACTCCAATCTTCTCTTTCTCCTAATGGGGGGAAGGGTGCTTATTTTTCCTGTCCCCTGCTGAATGAAGATACGCTTTTGCGTATGGTCCACATCAGTTGCTTGTAGCTCTTCCTCAAACCTATGCTTTTGCATTTGGGAGGTTAGCGAGTGCTCTTCTGTATAAGAGCCTGAAGCTGGGTCGCTTGCAGTTTGTTTCGGCGTCGAAACTTTGTCTGCGTGTTTTTTCGGCTCCGAGGTGACTTTTTTCCTTTTCGGGGCCGAAACCTCTCGGCGTCGATCTGTTTCGGTGCCGCTGTCTCGGCGTCGAGCCGTGTCCACACCGGCATCTCGGTGTCGAGGCTTGTCTCCAGCACTTTCTCGGTCCCGAGAAGGCTGCGTGCCGGTGTCTCGACCGGAGTCGGACGATCTCGGCACTGTTTTGGCCTTTTTCGGTGCCGACGGTCGGTCACCGAATTTATGGGTGGAGCCATGGCCTGGTGGCAGTGGCGTCCCCTGGGCCTTGTAAATGTTTCTTTGTGTGGTTTTCGACGTCTTACTCACGGTTTGTGTGTCGTCGAATCCTTCGGAGTCTGAGTCTTGGAACGAGAAGGTACCTTCTTCTTCCTGTTCCTCGAACTCCCGTTGGGCTGTCGGTGCGGACGCCATTTGAAGTCTTCTGGCTCGACGGTCTCGGAGTGTTTTTCGGGACCGGAACGCACGACAGGCCTCGCAGGTGTCTTCGCTGTGCTCAGGTGACAGGCACAGGTTGCAGACCAAGTGTTGGTCTGTGTAGGGGTATTTATTGTGGCATTTGGGGCAGAAACGAAACGGGGTCCGTTCCATCGGCGTTCTTCAGCACGCGGTCGGGCCGACCAGGCCCCGACGGAGGATCGAAAAACTACCCCGAAGGGCACCGGAGCTCTTCGATCTTCGATGCGGTGTGAAATCTAAGTACGCCGATCCCGAACGCAACAATACCGACGAAAATCTTCCGAAATTAGCTAATTTTCCGTTCCGAAACTCGGAGCGACAGGAACACGTCCGAACCCGATGGCGGAAAAAAAACAATCGAAGATGGAGTCGACGCCCATGCGCAATGGAGACAAAAGGAGGAGTCACTCGGTCCCGTGACTCGAAAGACTTCTTCGAAGAAAAACAACTTGTAACACTCCGGCCCAACACCAGATGGCGAGCTATTGCAGAACATGCGTATCTACAGCGACAGATGCCATCGAACATTAAATTTCGCTCAGTCCCATTTTTATCCAGGGAGGTGGGAGGGAAAACATAATGCTACAGCTCTACAAGCTTCCAGCAGGTATTTTCTAGGTAAGTAAAAAATGTCAGTTTGTAGATTGTGCTGCTGTAAATCACATGCTCTGCATAGACTAAAAGCAGTGCTTTTCCCGTAAAGTGGTGGCTGGCGAACAATCAAGGCAGATTTTTTGAGTAAAGTTTTTAACTCGGTTTGGCCAGCCTGTGCAGATTGTCATGCACGAATGTCCACACAGTAGTATTTTTAAGTGTGTAGTATGGACCACCTCTCAACTTTACAGATGCCTGTGAGTGGTATGTTTCCCAAAAAAACAATGGTGGATCCCTTTAGCAAAAATGTGCTCCAGGCAAGTGTGAAGAGCGTATTTGGTTTTAGTATTTCATATCTGAATACCTTTAGCTATCTATCTTGCATGGCCCACCTTGGAGATTGGGTTTTCCAAGTGGGTTTTTGCACATGCAGGAAAGTGTTGTGTGGACTCAGATCTGGTTGATACCCAAAGAAAAGCCAGACTGGTCTTCCCTTTTTGAGTATGTTCCCTCAATGTCCTCAGGTCTGAAGAAGAGCGATTACCCAGGAGGGTCACCATGTTGCATTTTATAATACGGCCATCAATTTACTTGTCTGTATCTGATAGTCTTTTTGTTCTTGAGGGCCTGACAGACCGAATAGCTTGACTCCTTCCAAACAACGTTTGGAAACACAGTGTTTGGTGGTCCAATCATGGGAACGTACTGTTGCCCTTGGGTCAAAACTGTCATGGCGTGTTCTACTACCTACCTTCCTCCACCCCCCCACCCCAACGAGTCATTCTCTTACGACCTGGGTCCCAGTCAAAATCAAGTCAATATCACTTGAAGTGTTCTTTCAAAGCTAGAGAAGGTGATCCTTGTCACTGGAGTAAAAAATAAAATAGATTTTAGCTCGGTTGTCCCGGAGTTCAAAAAGCAAAGCCGAACCCAATGGTGGAAAAACAGCTATCTAATGTGGAGTCTTCATCCTGGTGCATTGTGGATTTCAGTGAGGGATCACGAGCTACCTTGAAACCAAAATTTATACTTTGAGGAAAAATAACTTGTAATGTCCACACTCAACACCTAGATTAAAGGAGTGTGCTAAGCATGTGATTTACAGCTACACATGCTACAGACAGTGCAGCTCCACCCACCCCAGCATGTATCTGTGTAGACTAGATTTTATTATGTCTTTGCTTCCTTTTTATGAGATACACATAGCTTATAACAAAGACCAACCCAGGATGCCCCCAGGACCTAGGTCTATTTGTAAGTGAAGCACTGGTCCCATGGGGCTCTTTTATGCGGAGACCATTAGGCACATATCAACGGTATCCTCAATAATGTCAATCCTTTCGTTCAATGGAATGAATACTTGGGACGGGCCTTCTTATTAAAGAGTTAATTATAGTATTGTAGAATCCCTGAATGCAGCGGCATGGACTGGAAAAGTGCATCCAGACCTCTTAGCAAGGGAGTAACGCCTTAGCTGCTTATTCAGTTTGTGAAATAAGTGGATTTTGACATGAATGACTGACACATATGCTAGACTGGTGAAACGCAATTGGAATAGCATACTGTAATGAACACATAAATGTATAGGATACAGATCAAGTTCAGGAGGTGGTGATTTCAATAGTAGGATGGTTTGTACTGATGAGACCCTGTAAATAACCTTAGGGTCGAAACATCAACATTAAGATCTCTTGGTCCACATGTTGGCAGTCATTTTAGGGAAGAATTGTCATTTGTAACAAGTTGTAATTGATTGCTAGGACCAGGGATTCTACAGTATGAGATTTGGTTTTACTTTGTACTTAGTCACTTTTGCACCTTGCTCATGCACTCTGCTGTCTGCACTACTGCTTCTTTATAAAATAAAACACGTTGTTATTATGCACCTACTTGATATGAAATAAAATACAATTAATTAACTAGAAGGCTCGTCTCTAGTATTCATTACATTTTTCAAAAGGATTGACATTATTGTGGATTCT
This sequence comes from Pleurodeles waltl, assembly GCF_031143425.1. Taxonomy (NCBI): domain Eukaryota; kingdom Metazoa; phylum Chordata; class Amphibia; order Caudata; family Salamandridae; genus Pleurodeles; species Pleurodeles waltl. The sequence continues at coordinate 70,185,583 of NC_090443.1, forward strand.
GTGGATATGTGCATAATGGCCTCGGCATAAAAGAGGCCCACGGGACCAGTATATCATTAATAAGTAATCCCGTTCAAGAGATTTACTTTAGGAAACTGTAAATGATTCTTTCGTGGATAGTATCTATAGGTCTGCATTATCAGTTCAAGACAGAAAGATGGCTCAGCACGTAGAGCACTGCTGCTCCTAACTCATGAGACATACTGGCCAAGGGTTTCAATCCCGGAAAGACAACTCAGCCTTTCATCCTTCTGAAAGCAATTCATTGATTACAAATAAATGATGTAATAGCAACATGGTATTTTACACATCTGAAAAAAACCTGCTGATTTAAGTGCCATACAAAACAAATGTCGATTAATATAACAAGTGAGTGACTCTTTAAATACTCGTGTGAAATGGCAGGTGGTATTGTGGAAACAATCTCAGAACACCAGTGCTTTGTCACACCAGAGCTTCAGCTAACTTGTCAGGAAAGGAACACATGTCGAACGCCCTAATACCCATTGCTTAAAGTTTTGGGAATACACATCTCCGATGACAAAACAATGGAAGTCACCCTTGAGATGAAGTGCCAGAATCCTACAGGATTACTATGTACAAGTTTGAGAACAAAATGGAACTCCAAACCGCCAATCTCATTCAGTAGTGTCCAAGCCCGGCCAGGGGAGAGGTGGGAAGGGCTTCTTGAAGTGCTCAGTGGGGAAAGGCGCCAACATCAAGCTTAGGACTACCTCTAAGGCTCCAGGTCCCGTGGTAGCCATTGTTCCCTGCTTCCTAATTTTGGACTTTTTCTAGGGGTTTTCCTAGACTGAAAAATGCTTAGAACGGCTTAACTGAAATAGCAATGCTTCTCTGAGTGGATCTTGCTCAGTGTTACTTTATCTACTGGTGGTTTAGAGAGGGATAGTGAATGCAGCATCAGAGGCACTTCTAATCTAGGAAAATAAGATGAATGCTGTGAAACAAAAGACATTGTGACGGGAATATTGCAACACACTAGCTACAAATAGTGCACTATTCCTGTACCAAATGAAATGTTCCACTTTGCAAATATAGCATTCAATGGTATGAAACCCACAGACGTATTCCACAATAAACTGAAAATCTAGGCATATGCCTTAAATGTACTTCACTATGATTGAATATGCATTTTCCTGCATCACACCAACATACATCTTAGAGCCATTCAAATAAAGTTAGCTGCACCTACCATACCTTCACACAGACAACATTGTATCACAGCTACGTACCTGTCTAGACGTGCCTGGCAAGAACACAATCTGCTTAAGCTGAGCAATGAACAACCAACCATCTCAAGGAAACATGGCTAAATAATTTTCCACATCCATCAATACACATAACGCAATATAGAACTATTTGCCTGGATCATTATCCATTTACTTTCACAGCCACCATCACAAACCAATAGTAAACTAGACTTATCCCTGCTATACCAAAAAAAAACAATTGACAGATATGCCAGAACCCTACAGAAAGGCTAGCCAAATCAAGAACACACTGCGACAATGCCATAATAATGATAATAAGTGCTACACGGGTGTGTTCAACATAATTCCAATGCATTAGCCTAAGAATACTGCAGCATGGTTTGTAAAATGCAGGAATTTAGTAGAACAACATTACATTATGATGTGCTATACTTCAAAGTCCACGTGTTACCACCGAAATACATCTTTTCAGAGCCTCAAATGCACAGCACTACTATGAAAAAAATGACGTTTTGGGGAGGTACTTCTAGTTACCTTAGCAATGGTGCATTCCAATAGCAGTATTAGATAAACACTGCACTATAATTTGCCAAATTTCTACCAATGCCACAGAAACACTACGGCTCGTTTTACACTTTGGCGGAAAGGGAACTATTTTGCAATCACAATGGAAAAGCCTGCCCGCCAAGCCCCAGGCCACCTGTCTCATTTCATTATGGGCGGACCTTAACTTTTCCGTCGATGCAGCCACGTGGGCAAGCTTCCTCCCATGGAGTGACAGTAGGGGCCATCAGAGCAAGTACATTACACCACCCATACTTGTTACTGTGGGTCATGTAATGTACTTCTTTCCTCTGTGTTGCTGCGAGGAAAAACCTGGCAGTGAGGAACAGAAAAAGTACAATACTTGATTTTCAAAAACAAACTACTGCTTTATCAGTTTCTTAAAAAGAATTTGAAAAGGTTTGCTGAGTGACTGCCAGAATGGACAGCAGCCACCAGTCAGTCTGTTTGTACACTGAGAGGAACCTCTCTGGTGGCGGTTCCTTCCAGTGCACAGAGATGACTGGCAGTCATCCCTAAATCTGATAGATGCGAGTCCACCAGGATGGTGGAGATACTGTCATCTGCCACTCTGACTGAGGGAGTACCATCTAGCAAACTCACAGTCCACCCCTTCATGACATTACTCCATTAGGAAAACAGTTTTATACCGTGCCAAATCACAGTATTAGAGCAACACAGAGCTGGAGGATTCCCCGTGGCTGATAGACACCCGTAACTCTCTAGGGGGCACGGCAGGGGCGGGTCTTTTTATGTCCTTCCTATGGGCAGATGGGGAAAGCAGGTGAAATGATGCAAGCCAGTGACAAGTCGACTCAAATAAAACAGGAAGAGGGCGGGGTGGAGGCACACAGAATCAGCGTGGCTGCCATCACAGCTGTGCAGTATTCACTATACCCAAGTGCCACTGCATGTAGGAACGCCTGGGCGGAAAACATCACTTCCGGATGGCTTCAGAGTACCATTGTGCATGTCCAGGTGCAGGGTGTTGTAACTGGTGTGCCCGACGCCCACCAACACCATTCAAAACTCGCGTTTTGACCCCATGCAAAGATCAAATAGCAAGTTGTGTCCTGCCTCCTTACTTGGAAGCTGTGACTTCTCGCCAGCTGCCAGAAGTAGTTTCCCCGAGAGCCGTCGTGATCCCGCCCCTGAAATAAACAGGAAACGAGACATAAGGGCAGAAGGATATGTCCTAATACACACAGCCCATAATAACAAAACAGGCTAGGAGGGTGGAAGCGGGCACAACAACAGGCAGACATGGGACCACAGACAGAGGGAACTTTACTCGACCTTGAGGGGGGAGGTTAAGGAAGTCATCATTTCATGTTGCAGTAGCCAGTGTGTTCACAGTCTGTGCTTAGACGGTAAGAGCAGACATTTCCAACATAAAAACGTAGCTACGTGTCACCATTCATTGTATTCAGTCGGACATTTGTCCTTGGTGACAAAAATGTTTATTGCATATATCCACTGCCATTTGGACAATAATAGGTTAATCCTAAAAACTATGTATATTGTAAGCCTGTATTGTAAAGTCCTACAGAGGCACTAGACTAAAGGACAAATACAAAATACTTGCTTGTGAAGGTATTCTTGTGCCTTCCCTCACTGGAGTGTAGGCGATAACGGAGATAATGTTTTTATGATTTAGTGATTATGTGGGTAAAGTTTTAATACCACAGTAACTAATGTCAACTAAGAACTAAGCTGAGTAGAGTAAGTCAGACACACTGGCATAGCATTAGGATTAATAGAACTGTGGTATTTCCTAGTTTAGAAAGATGAATGTGATTAGTTAAAGTTTGCGAAAACAAAATGTTAGTGTAGACGACTACAAGAGTAGTTTATAGATGTGACTTAATTGCTTGAGATCAACGTTTCTGATAAAACTGAACTACATTACAACACAAGAAGGTCTGTGACACACACTGGTCTCAAATCTGGAATATTAGGTCTTTGCATTGGCTACAAACAAACAGGAAGGAAATGTGATCATTTTCTGCAAACAAATATGCAAGATTGTTGTTTAGGAATGGCCTCATTTAACTAGCAAGAAGAATGAGAGGTTATTTTATAATGAAATATGGATAGTAATGACAAGCAAAGAAGGAGGAAGTATCATATTTAAGATGCAACACACAGATATTGGGGACATGAATATGTGAAGGGTGAAGCATGAAAAGAACAAAGAAAATAATGAAAACGGTAATCAGATAATAGAGGCTGCAATAACATGAACATTGATTAATTTAAATTACAAAAAGCAGTGCTTTGCAGAAAAGAAAGTCTTTTTGGAGAACCTTATGAGAATAACAGAAACCATTATAATTAGTTTATTCCAAACATGATATAGATTAGTAAGAGCAGCAGAATGTAATAAACAAAATAAGTGTTAGCTAATTATTAGTGACATAACAGACTGAAATACAGATGTTGGGAGGTCACGGTATCAAGACCCTAAGCCAGACAATGATTGTAATGACAATCATTATGGACTTCATGAACAAGTTGCTTACCTTCGGAAACAAATTATCTGGCAGAGACATATTCTAGTTGCAGATTACTTACCTCAGAATTTCCCCCAAGCATCAGTCTGGATCCGGAGATTTTTCTCGAGCAGTACCCCTGCGCGCCGTCAGGTGGCGTCCGTCGACTCTGCATACATTGTAGGCATCGTGGTCGTCAGATGTGACGTTGCAGGTCATATATAGGCAGTACGCTGACATCAGTTTCTTTTCATGACTTTCCACGCCAAAAGCATAGAGCCATGAGGAACACTGACCTTGGCGTGCCAGAAGTAGGGCCCTTAAAGGGAAGTCCCTGTCCCTAGAAATCAGTTTGCAGAGCTGGGAGGATGGGTGGCTTGGTAAGGAATCTGCAACTAGAATATGTCTCTACCAGATAATTTTTTACCAAAGGTAAGTAACTTGTTCATCGGATAGAGACTTCTAGTTGCAGATTCCCTACCTTGGAATGGATACCCAAGCAATACCATCCCCGGATGAGGGTCTGTGAACAAAGATCATACTAGCAATTCCTGCAGGACCAAACGGGCAAAGTACCCGTCCCTTTGGACCTGACTGTCAAGGCAGTAGTGTTTGGTGAATGTGTGCAAAGAAGCCCACGCTGCTGCCTGACAGATGTCCTGGACTGCAACTCAAAGTGCTAACGCAGTGGTTGCAGCTGTTGTTCTGGTGGAATGAGCATGCAAACCCTTGTGGGGTTGCTTCTTTGCCAATGAGTACTACATTTTGATGCAGAGAACAACCCATCTAGAAATGGTTCTCTTCTGCACTGCCCGATCTTTCTTTGCACCCACATAACCAACAAAGAGTTGATAACCCACCGGAACTCTTTGGTACGATCAATATAGAACACCAGCGTTTTTTTTGGGTCCAGGCGGTGGAATCTCTCCTTAGATTGTTTTAGAAAATAAAAGTACATGGAAATTTCAGGTGATTTATTCAATTTTATTGTATTTAAAGTACTTGTATAGTTCTCACAGCAGTGAGAGGCTTTTCAACCAACAACCCCAGTGAAGGAGGAATCAGGACACTTCAGTGGGGATCTGTTTATGGTGATTTATAAACCAGACTAGTGGTGACTGCAATCCACTGGCTGCATGGATCAGGTGATTTTTCAAAGACTGTCCGACCTGAATATGGGATGGTTCCAGGAAGGGGACGACCAGATGACATGCATATCCAGGATTGGAGTGTTTGGGCTCAGAACTGTAAACCATTATTTTAAAATAAAACATTTTGGGGTTGACCTTCCCTGAGAAAAGATAATTGAATGGCGTCAAAATGTACCCACAAAACCCATCACATTCTTCAGACTGTTGTTTTAAATCTTATGTTTTTCAATGACATCCTCAGTCTTTGTGATAAATAACCGTTTAACCATCTTTATTCTTAAGCTTCAAGGAGGGACCAGTAAAATGTGTGTGAATTTATGAACTATTGTTACTTCTGAAGCTGGAACTAGTGGCAGTGGCCCAAAGAAGTAGGATGATTGCCCAGCTTCCCCCACATATAGCCTACAAATGCCAGGTTAGCATATAGGTTTTCCCTGTTCTTTCTCATGGTAACCACCACTTCCTTTCTCAGGACCTCCTGGCACTGAACATCCTCACCACTGAAGCTGTAGAACTTAGAAATTGGAACCAGCTTATTTCAAAACAAGGTCGTAAAGGGGTAGAAGGTAATGGCATTTAGCTCAAAAAGATGGAATAGCTCACAAAAATGGATAGGTAGAGAGAGAGAGAGAGAGAGAGAGCGATGCTCAGATGAGGAACAGGCTGGGAAAGAAAAAAAGACAAAGGCTGGAAAAAAGGGAAGCTGTCCAATGTCCTTAAGACTATGATTTAGAATCTATTAGTTAGCTCCACCCTCCTGAACAGCGCCTGTCAAAACTGTTACTGCCCCCCCCCCCTCAGATTGTCAATCGTGACTGTATCCTCCTACGCTATCAGATTAGATGTTTCGGTATGGCCAGAAATCTATGAACTTGCAAATGCAACCCAGAAAGAAGGCCCTGCTGAGCAGGTGTGGGCTGTACTACATTGCCTTCTCTTGAGTGGGAATAAAGCCATTTTCGAGTTGAGTTGGAAAGCAGTGTGATCCTTAAATTTAGGGAGACCCCCAGCTCATTAAGATCCTAGCAAAAAAGGTCTTCAAGCATTAGGGCAAGAAGGATCAGGTCTCTTTTGAGACTGAACAATTTGGAGAAATGTGCTGCCCAGCCCTCCTGCAGTACCTTTAAAGAAACTAAACTAGACATAGGTGTTGAGAAGCGGGCTTCCCCACAGCATTGGACAGAAGGAGCAAGAGTCCAAGTATCAAGGTAACAAGAGTTCCTGGAAGTGTAGCCAGAATCCTGATAAAATGGCTCTGATAGTCCACAGCAGAAGCTTAAGGGGAATGGGTTCTATAGAAAGGGCCACAAAAAATGGAATGGAGTTAAGAAAAATTCTAGTTTCAAGACAAGAATTCTTCTTCAAATGTGGCAAGGAAGGCACTACAAGAAGGACCGCACGTGAAGGACCGTGTGTCCTGCCGATTGTAGCAAGCTTACTCTCCACATCTGAAGACACCAAGGAAGGTTCAGTTAAGCTGTCTTTAGTGCCCATCTGAAAGGGATGCCCACAAACCATGAAGCATGTACACCCTCATTTTATGCTGTGAGGCCTTTTCTTGTGATCTAGCATGGTTAGAGGCTGCTGAGTAATTATAGTACCAAGTACTGCCAACCTCCTAATGTTGTTCTGCGGTCACACTCCAGATGCACTAAAACTGAATGACCAAGTACTCTTTTCAGCACTTGACTCTCAAACTATAGTATGTTCCAAAACACAAGGCTTGCGCATGGAGGTTATGTGGATTAGAAACTAAGAAATAGTGTGGCGCATCACAACAGTGATATTCTCAATTCCTAAATAGTTATTAACTTTGTAAAAGAATAGGACTTTTATTTACAAACAAGCACATTTTCAACATAAAAACTAAGTTAAGCAGTGAAATCTGAACCCTTCGGGTCCAAAGAATCAACCTAAACACCATTATAGCTCCTTTGCTCCTTGGTGCCAGATGCCTTTCTTTAATTTAACAATGAGCTCTAAGGACATTGTTATCCGGTGGAGGATGGTTGTGCTTTACTTGGATCTATTTGGAAGCACTAGTACTCATGGTACACCATACTCTTTAATAAAGTTACAGCAAAGAAATAAGTTGCATTCTTGTTCGTTACTGAGTGCAGTGACCAGAGTCCTTTGTCTTCATGATGTCTGTGGCATGCCTGGAAGGCCTCACAAGAAAAGGACAGGGTGGTAGTGTCTGTGTGTGTGTGCCAAAGACAGAGAGAGCAAGAGGTTTCCCATTTGGACCTGGACGGAAGTGATGGGATCCACTGGACTCTATGGGTGCGCGCTGCACAAGGTGATGGATTCCAGGCTTTGCTGGAGAAGATGCATGCAGGTCGTATTGAATGATTGCATCGTCAGTTCAGTTGATGTGCTATTTGCCAGTAACTGTGATGAGGTTTTTGAAGGTCAAAAATTGTATTTACCGCCAGAAACATTTCAATGAGATCAGAGATTTGAAGTTAGAGTTCAGGTAATTAGTTGTGGGCAATACAGGTTTCGAAAACAAAGTATCAGACCCCCGGACGTTTTTAAACACCCTTGGAAAGAGCGACTTACAGGAGGTAGGAAAATGCAGAACTCTATACAGCAGGTCTTTACAGTAGGAGAAATGGGAATGTGTAGAATGGCGTAGGAGAACATTGGGTGAGCAGTGATTTGCATTCTGGAGCAGAATAGTCTACAATGCAATTCGAAGGTGGTGAGATTTTATGACTGATAATCACTTCTTCTCTAGTCTCATTTGTGGTGTGATTTCCTATTAGGATTTCGTTGCCCGTGGGGATGGATCCAAGCAGGACGTTCACAGAGTCACTGCTCAGCTATTTTTCAGTATTAAACAGCAGGTCGAGTGTAAAGTCTGAGATCAGACAAAGATGCAAGCGTGATGTTTGTTCATTATAAGGACACATGACAGCCTGTGAGAGGACCGTGGTAAGAGGGGGCTTGTGATAGGTCATTTGATGGGTTCCATTGAAAGGGGAGCCGGAGTGGGGTAACTCTGAGAGAAAGCGGACTCAATAAAGATTTCAGGGGATTGTGAGGAGGGAAGGAAGTAGATGGGGGTGAAGGTGTGCTAGATCACTCACTGCTGTACGTGTTTGAGGAGAACCGTAGTGGTGCAGTGTTGCGCCCTGGAGGATGAAAAACTGCAGAATTGAAAACAGGTGAAGTTAAGGGATAGGACAGGAATGAGGGGGAACTGAAAGCTGGTTGCAAGTAGGCGACAAAGAGGAGAGAAATTTGTCAAGGGGTCCACAGATTGCAGATGTGTCGGTGGGAGTAAATTGTAGGGCTTGAGCAACGCTTTAAAAGTGAGAGAAGTGATTAAAGTGTGGATGTGAGAAGGATAGGTAGAGGGTGAGGGCGACGGAATGAGAGAAGGGTTGAATAGCCAAAGGAGGAAGACAGTACAAAAATGCGCATGTGCGGTAGATGTAAGCGCATGGCATATCACGAAATTACTGCACTACGCACTGTGCATTTTAACGCGTCTTTCACTGCAATCCTAAATCTACAATTTTAAAGTATGGAAAATCTGCCACATTGTGCCAGCCACACATCGTTACCAATGACATGCGCATTATTGCACGGCAAACCTCAAAGCATTACAACAGGAACATATTATTGGATTATGACTGTGCCAAACCCACATGTTACAACAGGAATAGGATTACTGCATGGAAATGTGCAAACCCGCTACTTTACTAGTGCAATAACACTGCACTGCACTGTTACAAACCCACAGCATTTCTACAGGAATAAGACTAATGCACTGTGTAGTGCTCCAGAGCATTAATATAGAAATAGGAATACTGCACTGTATTATATCAAATCCAAACAGTTATCATACAAAACAGTAATACCTCATACACATCTTTATCATAAAATATTATAGTAGAATGAATGATGCAGCCCAGCACGATTCCATCCATGCCAACATTTGGTAACAGAAAAGATGGAGATTTGGAAATAAATTCATAGGCAATTTAGTTTCCTCATTAACTTGTATTGAAGTGGAAGAGTTTTATGTGGAGCAAACTTGCTTAAAAAATTCACGATTCTCCCATCTAAACTGTGAGTTTGGATCTATATCTAGTTTAGAAACCCCTCAAATTCATCCCATTTATAATTCGTTTTCCAGCTTAACCCTAACGTCATCACTTGAGGTAAGTGAAATTATTTACAACAAAATCGTACAAGCACGATCATGCCCCCGGTGTACATTCCCCCAACCCAAACCTTCCTTGATCGCTGTGGAGGACCCAGATTATATCTCAGTGGCTCTGTATCAGACCCTTATGTTTCCTCCAGTGTCCCTGGGACGGGACAGCTGGCTTCAAGTGGCCCTCTGAGGCCGAAGCACTGCATCCTGTGACTCACTAGCTGCTCATCTCCTGGTGCAGAGCTGCCTTCTCTTCGCTTGTGTGACAACTGCTGCACGACTTCTCCCTTTCGGAATGGGAGGTCTGGCTGCCTCCGAATGTCTTAGCGGTAGGTTACAGTAGCTGGACCAGTACATTTGATATATTTTGGAATGGCATGTACGCCCTCACCAGGCTAGGCTATCTCCTATGCTGCTTTCTTCATCGCTGTTGATTGATGTGTGGTCATTAATAGATCATGCATCGCGTCACTGTATTCGCAGAAGGCATTTGTCCTTGTGCATTCTTGGGTTGATATGCCATAATGTGACAGAGTAGAGCTTAGTGAGGCAATGGAGAGTTTTTAGTTTGGGGAAGGAATGTTTGACTCGTCTTCGGGCATTCCATCCCTCACTGACCTGCCAGGAATACTACCAGTTTCCCAACAGTCAGTCCATGCCATTTGTCTGTGCTTTACCATGACTTGTGTTGTAGTGATCCGTGTGTGACTGAAGGGTGAGATCAGCGCGAGGCATGGTGCCAAGTGGGTCTACTCACTTGCTCAAGGACTGTAAGAGTGCCATCCGGTGCACAGCTCTGTGCGGCATGTTGTGCATGATAGACTGCAAGTGTGACTGGTCGTGATGCATGTGTGGCTTGTGTTGCACACCACCTGGCGTGAATGTTGGTGCCTCAGTATTATCATGACCTAAAACCATGCTAAGTGTCGGCTACACGCCCATGCACGAGTTTGCGACAGACCAGCCTGAACGTCCCTGTACATTTTAAACAAACAGGGATCTGGTGTAGACGTGTGATTGGGTGGGCGCAACACCCAGACCTTTGTGCGTCTATCCACAGCCCTGTCTAATTACTTCTGATGTCTAAGGGATGCTCATTCCTTTTTCATAGCATCCCTATTTCTGCTTCAGAGAGAGCAAGAAAACTTACCGTGCCAGTGCTGCCGAGCGATAAATGGCCAAGCTGCTGGGTCAGGGGTCCCATCATCGAGGTGGGCTGGATGGAGATGGTGTGGTCCATGGTGGGTGTTAGGACTGCCCCCTGCAAGTCAGAAGAGACAAAAGTGCCAATGAGTGAGATAGTGTGAGGTGTCTGATAGCTCTACAAGCTTACAGAATGGGTGGACTCTCCATACCACAGAGACGGAGGAGTTAGAGAGAAGGGCCACCAAGGGAAGCTGCAGGGTGGGAATCAAAGACTCACCGCAGGCTGCATGAGGTATGACTGGTGATGCATCCAAGATGGATTGTGAACCTAAACGGAGAGAAAAAGGGAGTCAGTTAGCAAGTTAATTACTCCTTCATCCATTCACATTGAAAAGGGAGAGACTGAGAGAGAATGAGATAAAGTGAAAGTGACAGTAGATTGGAAATAAGAGGAAGAGAGAGAAAATTTGTGTTTCGAGTGCACAAGAGACAGACTCAAAGTACTGACACGATCATAAAATCTCCGATACACACCAAACCTGAGTTTGGCACACAATGACTAAAACAGCATCCACAGACAAAAGAGTTAACTGAGACTGAAAAGAAACAGCACGTCTCAATTCTCAATATGACACAGAAAAGTGAGCAGACCAGATGCACGCCATCAACAGGTTGCACAAAGGGAAAAAAAGTACTATTAGCATTTTTCAAAATCCTCTAGACACCCTCTGGACAATAACAGCTACAGGAGAAACTGCTAAATAGAAAACAGACTAAGGGGGTCATTACAACCTTGGCGGCCAAGGTTGGACCGCCGGGCAGCCGCCAATGCGGCCGCACTCCCGCCGCAGCCATCAGGAGGTCCCCCGCGAGTCCCCCGCGACTCCCCTTTCCGCAAGCCTTTTCATGGTGGTTCAAACCGCCATGAAAAGGCTGGCGGGAGGTGGACTCGTAATCCCCTGGGCAGCGCTGCCCTGGCAGATTACTCCCGCCGGGACAAAAGTGGCGGGAAACCGCTGGTCCCGGCGGTGCGACCGCGGCGCTTCCGCCGCGGTCGTAATTCCCTGGATTTCACCGACAGCCTGTTGGTGGTGAAATCCGTCGAAACAACCCTGGCGGTCAAAGACCGCCAGGGTTGTAATGACCCCCTAAGTATGTAATGAGGCACGATAATGTATGTAAAGCTGGAAAGCAGCACCCACAGATTGCCCTGAGCAGTGCTGGAAGTCTTCATCCTGGTACTCTGCTCAATACAAGTCATGGTCCGAGGGGCGTATCACATTCACACAAATATCATGATCACCTAAGCCCGAATAACAACAGAGAAAGCATGATGGTGAAAACAAACCAGGTCTTGCCAGTGATGTATTTGCCATTAAGGTTAGAGTGTTGCTTCGTTAAGATCTGTCAAGAATCTGAGATCTGGTGCATGGGTGTTGCTTGACATTTGTTATGTTATGTTTGTGTTTTTTGCTCGCTAATTACGTGGCCTGTAATCGCCTTGGCACACTCCCTGTCTGTGGTTGTGAGTTTGCCTGTGTGTTGGAGAGCTCCCTGAATAGTTCACTGGCCAAACAGCAGAGGACCCCTTACCTGGTAGGAAGACACCGGGGAAGGAAGGTAGGGTGAGAGTGCTGTCTGTGCAATCATTCGGTTTGGGGTGAGGTTGTACGGGGATCCATAGAACCTGCAAGACAGATAGTCACACTCAGTATTTACAAAAATAATGTTGACAGACTATTTGGACAAACTGTCCACTCTTTGCCCATATAGTCCCTCATTTGTCTCCAGAAAGCCACAATGTTTTTCAAGTGTCCATTTTACTTAAATCATCACAAGACTGCCTTAATTCTTCAGTACGTATGCGTGTACATTCATAGCATGTGTATTATTTACAGCAAATGACCTGTTATAGATTCCCATACAGTATATTATAATCTCATGGTCAGATCTGGAATAATAAGTAAACATACGGCTGGTCACTTGAGAAGTCTGTAATGGGATGTTGGTGTGACGTTGAACGTACGCCCACAATATCCCCCGCCTCTGCAACATCTCAAGATTATTTTACACCAAATCTTTATTTGATTATTATTTATGCTCGGTAATCTCTTCATCCACGGATGGATTGCATGTGAATCAATGCAAGATATGAAGAAGCAACACTAGCACAAGTAAGGAACCTGTGTGTCTTTACGATGTGAATCTTTTACAGATGAATATGAGGTGTCACATTACCAACTACTATCTGCCTTAGGGAGGCAGTGGGCTACATGTTAAAGCTGCTGCCCCCTTTGCTAGTTGTTAGGAGTCTGAGTATAGAGCTCCATGGCTAGTCAACAAAAGTACTGTGTCATCAACGTAGTCTGTCTGCTATTTCTTAACTTTTTTTTATCTTACTTGCTTACTTTATATTGAATTGAGCTATTTATGTAATTGTTTTGGTACAAAGTTATTTGATAAGTGTTTGAGTAAACCGAGTAATAAACACATTGTTTTCCAGTCCAACGTCTTTCATTGACAAATGACATAATTGCTTGAAACATTCTACCGTACACCTTACTAATCCTGACTTTATGATGTTCAGCCTGGGCTCTGCCTGGCCAAAGACAAAAAGATGTGGTTCAGACTTCCTACATTCGCTTGTTCTAGCACCATACATCTTGATTACCTCCGAGCATCTAAGTCATTCAGTCTTCGTTTTGATGGAATTTGTAGATTCATTAAAAAAACTGGTACTTTGGGTGCTTTATTTGGACAGAATACTGCAATAACCTGTGGTGAAGACTTTGGATATGGTCTTAAAACCACTCCATGACTATAAAATACTGTGAATGTCTCCTTCAGCGCTTGGAAGGAGCCTTCTTAATGTTGTGATCTCCATCAGCATAGCACATCTTAACCACGGAATATCTCCTGCTAGATGTTTGTTTTTGAGAGTCCGCAAAGCCCTATTTTACCATATGTTAAAATCAAATCAGTGGGTAAAATTATCAAGACTACAGGGGTGAAAGACTGCTGCATAGATCAGTGCATGACCTGCCAATCTCATCCTCCTGTAGATGTTCAAATAGTCAATAAGTTTGTTTTGTTAAACGTCAAGGGACAAATCAGGCTGAAGGAAACGGTTGAAAATGAAGAAGTCTAATTCAGAAGGTATCAAAACTGAAGACTGGTAGTCTTTGTGTAGAAGTTACTTCCATTTTGGTAATTACTCATCTGGTAGAGATATATTCTAGTTGCAGATTTCTTACCTTTAAATTTCCCCCAGGCATCAGCTCAATCAGGGGAATTTTCTGAGCAGTACTCTTGCGCGCATTTAGGTGGCATCGATCGGCTCCGTGTTGGTCATCAGATATGAAGTTGCGGGCTCTATATAGGCGCCACCAAGGTGCGCTGACATCAGTTTCTTTTCACAACATTATACGCCAGAAGTGCAGAGCCATGAAGAACTACTAGTGCGTCAAAACTAAGGCCCGTAACATGGAGTCCCTGTCCCTAGAAATCAGTTCACAAAGTGGGGAGCATGGGTGGGTCTGTAAGGAAACTGCAATTAGAATATGTCCTTACCAGATAAGGTGTTACCAAAGGTAAGTAACTTGTTAATCTTTTAGAGACTTATTGTTGCAGATTCCTTACCTCTGAATAGATACCCAAGCAATACTATCCAGGGAGGTGGGTCTGCGAATCAATATCATACTAGAAAGTCCTACAGAACCTAACGGGTAAAGTACCTGTCCTTACAGACCTGACTGTCCAGGGAGCAGTATTTGGTAAACATGTGCAGAGATGCCCGTGTTGCTGCCTGACAGATGTCAAGGACTGGAACCCCATGTGCTAACATAGTGGTCGTGGCTGGAGCTCGTGTAGAATAGACATGCAAACCTTCAGGTGATTGCTTTTTAGCCAGTGCATAGGAGATCTTAAAGCAGAGTACGACCCATCTGGAGATGGTCCACTTCTTAACTGCCAGTCCTTTTTCTGCACCCATATAACCTACAAAGAGTTGATCATCCACCCGGAATACTTTTGTACAATCAAGGTAGAATGCCAACGCTCTTTTTGGGTCCAGGTGGCGGAGACTCTCCTCTTCCTTAGAAGGATGTGTGGCTGTGTAAAAAGTAGGCAAGTAGATGAACTGGCCTTCATGAAAGGGCGTAACCACTTTTGGCAGAAAAGAGGCCCTAGTGCGAAGCACTATTTTGTCAGGATAGATGGAATGGTAGGGCGGCTTAGATGACAACTGCAACTCACTCACTCTGCGGGCAGATCTAATGGCGACAGCAAAGGCTGTTTTCAAAGTGAGAAGCCTGAGAGGACAATTGTGGAGAGGCTGGAAAGGAGCAGACATCAGAAAGGTCAAAAACAAATTCAAACCCCATTGGGGCATAATGAATGGGCATGGAGGAAACTTGTGTGTAAGGCCCTTAGGAACCTATTTACAATAGGAGACTTAGAGAAAGTAGATCAGGCAACCTCCAAAAATCATAAATTGCATACAAATAACCATTGAGAGTGCCTATAGCAGAGCCATGCTGTGACAGAGAAAGTATAAACAACAGAACCTCAGGGAGAGGGGCAGAAAGGGGGTCAACAGACTTGTCTGTGCACCATGCCACAAATTTCTTCCATGGACAGGCCTATACCGTTTTGGTAAAGGGACGCCTGGCTGCCAAGATAATGTTACAAACTTCGAGCAGAAGGTCAAAAGCTGTTAAATGTCGCTGCTATGTCTCTACGCAAGAAGGTGGAAAGTGGACAGGTTTGGGTGCAGAACCCTCCCCTGCTGCTGCGACAGAAGATCCTCCTGAACGGACAATCTAATCAGAGGAACAATGGACATGCTCAACAGTTCGGGATACCAGACTCTACATACCCATTACGGAGCCACAAGGATTACTTGGGCTTAGTCGTTATTGATCTTCCTGAGAACTCGGGGCAGAAGTGGAATGGGTGGAAAAGCATTCAGTAGGCTTGAGTTCACTGGAGATGAAAAATGTCTCCGAGTGATTGCCACCTTGGAAACTCCAGCATGCAAAATTGCTGACATTGCGCATTCTCTGCAGAGATTAACAGATCTAACCAAGGCTCTCCCCACTTCTGAAAGAGACTTTGCCATTTATGATCTGCTAGACATTTTCAGCTGAGTTTGTCTGCTCTGGTGTTCTGAGAGTCCGACAGATGTTGAACCACCAGGGATATGCCCTGCTGTTCTAGCAACGTCCAGAGGGGCAGAGCCTCTTGACAAAGGGTCCATGACCTTACCCGACCTGCTTGTTGCAGTTCCACATGGCGGTGGTGTTGTCCATGAACATCTGCACCATCTTCCCCTTGACAGAGGCCTTCAATGCTAACCAGATCCCACAGAGCTCCAGCAGGTTGATGTGGAGTCTGACTTCTGCTGGAGACCCGATGCCTCTGATCTCCACCTCTACCAGGTGGCTGCCCCATCCCAGCAGTGATCCATCTGTCACTACTGTCAGATCTAGTTGGTGAAGGGAAAGAGATCTGCTTCTGACCCAGTGGGGGTTTGTTAATCACCATTGCAGATACTGTGCAGTTCCCTCCGAGATCTGGACCTTGTCGGAGAGATTCCCCTGATGCTACACCCACTGGAACTTCAGGTTCCATTGCAGAGCCTGCATATGCCATCTGATACATGTCACTAGCAGGATGTAGGAGGCCATGCAGCCCATCAGTCTCAGAGTCACTCTCACTGAAATCCAGGATAAAGGCTTAAACATCGGCATTGTAGCATGAATATCCTGGGCTTGCCACGCTGGAGGATAAGCACTGTGCCCAGAATTGCTCAGATTAAAGAGAACATCTGAGAGGGAGTCAGGTGTGATGTTGGCACATTATAGTGAATGCAGGGGGTCCGCCATAGTCTGAAGGTGGGAGTCAACAGCCCTGGGCGAGCCTGCCTTCAACAGCCAGTCATAGAGATAGGGAAAGACTGAAACCCCTGACCTGCCTAGAGGAGCTGTGACCACCGCCATCACCTTGGTGAACACCTTCGGATTGCTTGTAAGGCCAGAGGGGAGTAAGGTGAAATGAAAGTACTTGTGGTCTACAGTGAACCCCAAGTAATGTCTGTGGGTAGGCAGGATGGGAATATGAAAGTGAGCATCCTGCAAGTCCAATGCTACCATCCAATTTACGGGGCCAAGGGCAGAAAAAACCTGAGCCAGACTGGGCATTTTGAACTTCTCCTTTTTGAAAAAGAGATTGAGGGATCAAAGGACTCAGTTAGGGCAGAGGCCCTTTTCCTTTCTGGTCACCAGAAAGTACCTGGAATAGCACCCATGACCTACTTCTGGCACTGGAATCCTCTTGTGGCTCCTTGGCCAAGAAAACCATAACTTCCTCGAGGAGGAGGAATAGGTGATCGTCCGTTATCCCATTGTATGATGGTGGCATAGATGGAGGGGTACTCTTGAAGGGGAGTAACCCATTTGGACTACCTGCAAAACCCACCTGTCTGACGTGATGGATTGCCAGCAAAGCAGGTGATGCCGAATCCTGTCTCCAACTGCCAACGGGTGGGGAGTCAGACTAGGAAGTCTTAGAGGCTGCTGCAGAGGGGCTGGGGGCGGTGGAATGGCCAGACTGCTGGCTCCCAGATCCACAAGGTTGGTGGATTCCACAACCTCAGCCATGCAGAGACGTGGTTGGAGGTCCCTTCAGTAGCCACAAAAGGGGCGAAAGGCAGACTGGGAGGGACGAGGGGCCACCGCGAGGCCCAAGGACCTGGCCGTAGCATGAGAATCCTTGAAGTGCTTGAGCATCGAGTCTGCCTTATCTCTGAAGAGACGGGTGCCATCAAAGGGCATGTCCATCAAAGTAGCTTGGACATCCACCAAAAAGTCAGATGTCCTCAAACAGGTATGGCATCTCAGGGTCACTGTTGACGAAACCGATCTGCCCAGTGAGTTGGTTGTGTCCAGTCCACAACAGAGAGTGAACTTTGCTCCATCTCTCCTATCGGCAACTGCCTTAGAGAATACAGCCAAGACCTCCTCTGGGACCTGTGGCAGGACTTGCACAACTGTATTCCACAGCGTGTGGAAATAACAGCCCAAAAGACATATTTCACGGACCACAATGCTAGGCTGGAGGAAGAAAAAAATCTTCTTTCCAAGTGTGTCCAACCATTTGGATTCCCTATCCAAGAGTGCGGAAGGGAATGCACCCTGGGAAGTGGAGGCTTGGATGACCAAGTTCTCAGCGGTGGGGTATTGTGTCAGAAAGCTTGGGTGCCCTGGAGAGGGGCGATGGTGGCAGGCAATTGTCCTGTTCACAGGAACCCCTGTGCTGGGTTTGGACCAGGTACCCAGCAGGACATCTATGAGGGCTTCTTTAGAGGGGAGCATGGATTCAGAGAAGGAAACCCCAGGCTGAAGCACCTCTGTCAGGAAGTTAGTCCTGACTGCAACCAAAGGCAACTCAAGGTCCAAGACCTCAGCTGCTCTTTTCACCACAACTGAGTAAGAAGCTTCCTCCTCCATAGCCAAGGAAGGAGGAGACAGCATGCCAGTATCTGGAGAAGTATCCAGCGTGCTGTCTTCACCCAAGTCTATACACCAGACCATAGGGTCTTGGAGCTGGTTTTCTAAATGGTCCAACGACCTCTCCCATTCCTCACCATAACCTAGACCATAAGAAAGGGGCTCAGGATCCAACATAGGAGGCTGCTGCTGGGGTTGGAGTTGTATGATGACCATCCAGCTCTGTGTCAGAGTCGGCAATGAGAATGGGGATGGCGCCACCCGTGGGTGAGGGCAGCGTCAGGCCCGGTGTTGGGGAAGGTTGGGGTCATACGACTGATGCCCGTCCAGATCCAGGACCGGATTCATGGGTGCCCCTCTGCGCTGAGGCCAAATCCGATGACGCAGAACCCGAAGGCATACCTTCCAACTTTGCTGACAGAAAGCACTCCAGCAGAGTTGGGCTGCCTAAAAATGAGGCGCATGGCCTCGTAGAACTCATGAAGTTGGGAGGGGTCACTCTGCCTCCCGGAGACTTGGGGAGGCACGAGTTGGCCCAGATGCAGGCTCCTCAGAATGAGGCCTAGAGTGCCAATACTCCCTCATCTCGTTGGCAGCCGGACGAGGTGAAGTTAAAGAACGCTTCAATTTCTTGCTCTTTCTCTTGTGCCTCGACTTACTTGATCATCCTGAGGACTTGGAGTGGGACGACATTGAAGGAGAACTCCGGGACTGCTCCCGGGACCTTCCTCTCAAGCGGGACCTCGACTTGCGTGGAGTCGAGCGTCAGGCCGCCATCAGTTCAGGAACCACTCCCTCAAAGTCTTTGGATGCATGGCCTGACACTTGGAGCATAACTGTGGGCCATGGTCGCGCTTCCGGCACCAAACACACACAAGGTGAGGATTTGTCACAGACATCACCCAATAACACGACCCGCAAGGCTTAAACCCGACATTCCTCCATGCACTACAAGTAGAAAACGTAAAACATCTTCGACAAAAAGTCAAAAAAGGTCTGTCAAAAAGTGACTGAGGGGTCGCTCCTTCAGGTCGGCTCTAGCTGGGCGCAGAAAGAAAAGAACTGGTGTCAGCCTCCCGGGACGGCACCTCTATAGGACCGGCGACATCATATCCGACGCAGACGACAGATGTGGAGCAGATTGATGCCACCTAACGGCACGCAGGGGTACTGCTCAGAAAAGTTTCTGGCTCAAACTGATGCCGGGTGGAAATTCAAAGGTAAGGAATCTGCAACTAGAAGTCTCTATCAGATAAGATCGAACTATGAATAACTTGGCCTAAAAATACCACTTACTTGACAATAGATTCTCAGTTGAACACACAGGGCCACCCACTGCACTCAACAGTCTTAATAATAAAACTTTAGAATATAACTCTGACCTGATGATCTAACTGGAATACAGAATGACTCTCACTGTTTCATAAACATTTACATTCTAACTACTGCTGGGTTTGTTTCCTGCAACTCAAGACACCATTCTTTCTGCTACTGGGCAGCAGAAAAACAGATTTCTACAGACAAATCCCACAAAAAGTATGATCAGAAGCACCAATGGAACATACAAATGAGCACATGCAGCAAACAGTGGGAGATTTGGCACTCACCCATTTTGCAAGGCCGTCGTGGGGTCATACGTCAAGGTCATGCCACCCTGGAAGGAACAGAGACAGAGGAGATTAGAGGTGCTGTACAAAAGGCTGGCAAGGGGACCAGAGGAGCTGTGTTGTTGAAGGTGTACTACAACTACTAAGAAACAACACTTCTTTTTTGACTTCACACTGACCCACTGTGCGTGACTGTCAAATGCCAAAGATACTTATGAAGGAGGGCACCCGAGTCCTAAAGTGTGCTTGAGTTTGAATTTGCTAAGTCCCGTGAGGTCTCCATTTAATTCTTTAAGGAGGTTTTTTTATAATGTCCCCTTACATGTATATCTTCATAGGTCTTTGTCAGGCAAGCGGGCAAAGACAGGGGTGTGTTTAAGTGATAGTGAAAATCGCGCTTTACCTGCTTGCATGTTTGTCTAGGAATGGGTGTGTGTGTTCTGTGCAGTTTCAAGGTTTTGGAGTTTTTATATGAATTGTATATTGCATTAGAAAAGAGATTGACAGATTTTGCTACTTCTTATGGAATCTCTTCTTTAAGATGGATGCCAACTTCTTCCATCAATCAGCGAACAAATACTAACTATATATAACCTTGTTCTCCCATCTACATCCCTGGGTGAGGGCCCCTGTACTGGAGAGATGAGCGGAGAGTCACCATATAATGCCAGGAAGTCAAACTTTTCTCTCAATGGCTTTCACACTGAGGACACTTAGCTTTGAACTTTGTAGATATCTCCTGGGAATAAAGTTTTGTGACTCGCGTACAGTAGTGGCAATCGAATTACATGTCATGGACTTGCCATGGAGCATTAGAGCATGTCCATCTTACATTTATGTGGCTCGCAGCAAGGGGCCACTGCGCCTTGTCAGGCATCAGTGCGCTCTAGAAATATTTTTCAATTAATCAGTCTTCAATCAAGGCTTCTGCTTAGATTTACTGCGGTTATTTTAATATAAAACATTGCATTTTGACCCATGCTGTGGGTTACAGAATGTGTGGTGTACAGTATGAGCGGTGTACAGTCTTGTTGGCTCATCAGTGTGTATTTGTGGTCAAGGGCTTCTGTATTAAATTCATGTGCCTAATAAACAGACCAATTTTTCCAGAAGGAGATAGTGAGTTCAAGGAATGTAGGGAGGTTTGTGTTCAGTAGAACTGGAACCAACGAAGTAAGCTCTGACTTTCAGGCACTTTGTATCTGTGG
This sequence comes from Pleurodeles waltl, assembly GCF_031143425.1. Classification (NCBI taxonomy): domain Eukaryota; kingdom Metazoa; phylum Chordata; class Amphibia; order Caudata; family Salamandridae; genus Pleurodeles; species Pleurodeles waltl. The sequence continues at coordinate 70,206,659 of NC_090443.1, forward strand.
ACAAGGGACCTTGGTTTAGGAGAGCCAAGAGAAAAACAGCTAACCTACCGCTGAGTCAGTGAATAAGGCATAGAAGAGGTGCCCCTCCCCCCGCTCTGACTGATCCTTGCACTGCAGCGCTGCTCCTGTGTGATCTAATGCATGCACGTCATGCCGCTGCACTAGGACACCCTGTGGGACCTGGGACGAGTCACCACATCTTGTTATCACCCTGGCTCCGCGACCGACTCTTAGTGTCAACCAAGACATGTCAAAAGTGGTTTAAAACTCGAACAGTTTAGATGCAGTTGAAGATCATTTCTCCCATCTTGACATGTTTCCTTTACCTTCTCATGCTTAGCGCTTTATCCACCTAACGATCTCTACTCCCCCACTTTCACATGTTTTCATTGTCCCTCTACAGATCGATCCAGTACCAAGGAACCCACCTTCTGTCACTTTAATGTGTGTCCTTCTTTCACTTCCTCTTGTCTCCCACTCCAATATGTCTCCCTCATCCACCCAACATCTGTATTCTTCTTCCCCCTCAACACTTCTCCGCCTCCCACTTCCCCACCTCTCCCACCTCTTCACCTGTCTCCCCATCTCTGCACCGTAACCAGACCCCACATGGACTTACTGTCTCGCTGTCCCGTGACCACGCTCGCCCGTTCTGGAGGTATTTGCCCTGGTTTTGCCGTTTTTTCTGGCCCCCGTCAGCAAACTTGCACAGCAAGGGATCCGGGGGCGCTGCAAGAGGTCAAACGGAAGGTGTTACTAGTGGCGCGCGAACAGCTGTGGTAGGAGCAGCAACCGACGGAAAAGGGGTGACGAGGATGGCAATGGGACAGGAATAGAGGAGTAAAACGCAAGCGGGGGGGGGGGGAGGGAGTCGCTGCAGGAGGAACGGAGGAGGAGTGTAGAGTTCTCTGGGTGTAGGAAGGACTAGTACAGACCGGTGCTTACCTGGAACGCCTGGAAGGGTCTTGATATATTTTCCATTAAAGTGCGCAATTATAGCTTCACATTTCTCTGTCGATTCCATTCTACAAAAGAAGAGTTCAGAAAACAGCATCACTCAACACAGTGCACCCCTTCACCAAGACAACCAGCATTAGACCCCCAGTACGGCGGGCCGGAGGGGGACCCCCTTGAGCGCGTTTCGGATAAAATCCATTCAAATGAACATAACAAGAAGCAGCCTAAAAACAGTGGGGAATAAGAGCACGTGTAAACAGATTTTAAAAGCACTATATGATGTTGTGGTGGGATTTGGCTGAACGTCCTTAACAAGATGTCCATCTGGACAGCTTAAGTTCAAAGGTTTCGATTCTCAAGCCTAGGAATCATGCTGCTAGGTTCAGAGCGCTAGCACCGTGCCAGTGATTGATTCTGGCGAGCAGCCTTTGACAAACACATATTTATAAGTAGACACAGCAATGTCCCCATCGGTTGCCAATACCATGACTGTGTGTATGTGTGGTTGCATGGGTGATCATTGTCTTTCCAACAACTGTATTCCTTACACACACACACACACACACACACACACACACACACCTCTGGCACGATGGTAAAGGGGAAATCCTTGGAATCTAGCAAAACAGCATTCCATAGGGGTCTCTTTTGGGGGCACCGACTTAACCTTTTCGCTTATAGCAAACCGGAATATTCTCTTTGCTCCTTATTTCATAATTCTGTGGTATACTAGCTGCAGCTGTACCTCCCACTTGTGACAGCCGGCAAAGCTGTGGCTGGCATCGTCTGTAGGTGTTTTTCCTCTTCTGGAATATGGTGTAAGCAGTAAAAACCAATTCTGCATTGCCCGGGGGTTTCCTTGGTTTGCTGTCGTGGAGCTTCCGGTTTGAATCAGCAGCGCCATCTTTGCTGAAGAGCTCTCTAAGGGTTTGACTGCAAATGACAAAAGGCGTCTCCTTTCGGCAATGAACCGTTTTACGCAGAAGGACTCACTGGCGGCACACTTTTTGTAATGGCGATCTCCAGGAAGACCACTGCTATCTCGGCTCTCCTCCACGCTCCAGGAAAACCTTCGCGAATAAACTTGGCAGGGCCGAAAGGAGACTGTTTCCCATCAAAAGCCTGATTTGAGTAAAAAAAAATCAATCTGTCGTTTTAACATCCATGAATCCTCCGCTGTGTTGGCTCGTGAGAGTTTCATAAAGGACGCCGAATTGCTCCACTTTCATGGCCCAACAGAGTGGCAGACAAATTAATCTAACACGGGTGTCTTCTGGAGGGGCATTTGTGATATTTGGTGCAGGGCCACAGGTGGATCCGATTAGGGCTACACCCCAGATTTCTTTGGAGGGTAGCTCCGTATTCAATCACCAGGTGGATGTTTTACCCAAAATAGATGAAACCAAGTTCCTCTAGTTACTCAAGCCTGGATACATACTAATGTCCTACTACAGACAGTCTTTACCTGTATCAAACCCTTCACAGTCTCCGAACCTACAGTGAGAAATAAAGTGGCTATCAGTAGAACAGCGGGTATTGTAAACAGAGTTTATGCTTTGGAGATGGGTTACACTGTACCACACTATTTGCAGACACTGACACTCTCATGAGAAATACACCACAGAGTATTAAAAAGTATCTACTAAGAACAGCGTCAACTTTGTACAAAACATGTCCCCAAGGGGAGACTTTTCATTTAAAATAACCAAGGTCTCAAGAAGCTAAAGATCCTAATACCTGCAGCCTTCACACTTTGGGGAAATCTTTACAGATAGCCCATCTTTTAAAGCAAAGCAAGTACACGTACATTGGTTAGTACCTGGTGCACACAGTCTTCTATGTTAAGCAGAAATTGTCATGCTGACACAATTCTGTCTAATAACTCAAGGCTGCTAACAATACTTAGTATGCAGATCGTAGAATCTTTGCCCAGTTGGAAACTTTTTCTGCAATATCAAAAAATTGTGTGGAGCATGCTGTCACCTACACACAGAGTTACTCTTCAATACAAACATTTATTACGTGTTCAATACCTTTACATGCATATGATGCATTAGGAGCATATACGTTTTGTAAACATTTACACCCATTAGCTGGACACAGGCTGTACAAAATTAGGTAGAAAGTTAATATGGTAGTTACCCACCACTATCCAAACTATAAAACAAACTAACACAGTCATTGGATGATCTCATAAATGATGTCACAGAACATGTCATGAGTGATGAATATGTAAGGTCATAAGCAGTGCATGGTGGGGGGGTGTAAGTTATAGTTAGCTCTGCTAAGTATAACAGGTGACTTTCTGTGGTCAAGTTCAAGACGTTAATTTTGTCACTGACGTATTCACCTAACTATTGCATTACTTTAAACCATTGTTTTTTTTCGGTGAAGATATGTATGGTGTAGAATATACTCTACACAACGACCATACCGCAAACATGCATGACATTTAATTTAGTGTCAAGCTTGATGTAACATTCATACATGCCAATGTTTGGAAAGCAAGGAAGATGGAGATAAAAAAAAAAAAAGTTGGGGGAATGTTTTTTCCCTATTGACTCACATTAAAGTGCGGGGACTTTTAGGTATCGGTTTTCAGTGACTCAAAAAATTGGTAGTCGCCCTCCTGAATGGCGGCGTTGGCGTTTAAGGACACCTTGTAATTGTTTTTGCTGTCTTGTTCTTTAGCCATGCCTGTTTGGCACTTTCCTTTTCTCTGTATTCTCCTAGTCTCTTACTTCGATGAGGCGTAACACGGGCTCCTGCGGTGCAGGTTGGGGGAAGGGGACAAACCCTTCAGGGGGCCCATTCGGCCCAAAGACTATCAACATTTGCAATATATTGGAGACTCAGGGGCCCCTTAACACTTTTTACAGAGGGCCAACATTTTTTATTACGCTAATGGTCCTCCCCTTTCTTTTAATCGCCATTTTCTTGTTGTCTCCTCATTTCTCCCCTTTATCTCTTCTCTTCCTCTCTCTCATTCTCTCTCCCCACCTGATTTGTCGCTCTCTCTGCAGTCCTTTCCCTACACATCATGCAGTGTTCTACTTCCTCTCCTCTTACATCTCTTGTCTTTGAACCTGGCTGCGCCCCTCTTTATCCCTTGACCCTCTGACCTTTCCCTTTTTCCACATTCTAGCCCTTTTGCCCCATCACTTTCATGGCGGTGACTTTCTGCTAGATTCTTTCCTTTGTGTCACTCTCTCCCCCTATATCTCCTCTTCCTTTCCTCATCTCTATATTTCACTCTCTCAGGCTTGCGCCCCATCTCTCAGTTCCTGTCTCCCTCTCCTTTAACTTTCCATCGCTCTCCCCGCTTTCTTCCTCTTTATCTCCCTCCCCAGGCCCATTTCCTTCCCATCTCTCTCCCTGTTCGTCTCCCTTCCCTCCGATACCTTCCCCCTCTCTTTCCTCATCGTTACCTTGTCTCACCTTCCCCTTGGCCACCTGTGCACCACGCCTCTCCTCCTCCATGTCCAATGTCCCAATGTTACCCCTCTGCTTAGCCCTCTCCCCCTCCAGCCCTGCTCTCGCCATATCTTTCTTACCTCTCTCTCTCTAGCCTTTCCCTCTACTACTCCCTCTCACTATATTTCTTACTGCCTCTCCACCTTCTGCTCTTCTCTTCCCTCAATGCCTCTGTCCCCTCTCTCTCCTCTCTCTGATATTCCCTCTCCTGGCTCGGCTCCTCTTGGCTGCACTTTTAGCAGCTGTTTGCCTGATCTCAGTCCCGGGGGGTTCCCCTAGTTGATTAGCACCTCCCGTTCCTGGAACACAACCCTCTGGAGTCTGCCAGGCAGGAGAGGTGGGGGGAGGGGGGGCGGTTGACTCACACTGCCACCTCTGCCAGGAGCTGGGTGAGGGTACAGCCTCCCAGCCTCAGGAAGCGCCAGCGCTCATACGCATCCATGTCACTTCATCTACAACGCCTACATTCTTACCACTAAAACGAGTGCATGCATATCGTCATACCACTGCATACATGGATTTTACTGCCATACCACCACACTGTCAGTCCATCTAACATATACCCTAACCCCGGCATCTTATGGCAGTTTAAATGATGACAACGTAAATGTCGGGGTTGTAAGGGTAGGTGACAAGGCCTATGTAAGGATGCAAATGTGTGGTAATGAACAGTGATGGCTGCACGGTGAGATGTCACTCTGCACTTGCCAGCTTCTTTCATCAGAGGGAAGTGAGAGCATGCGAGGCATCGCTGGGAGAGGGACACATGGACGGGGGCCTGGGACAAAGAGACATAGGGAGAGGACATGGACACTGGAACAGGTAGATACAGGCGACAGTAACACATGGTAAAGATAATATGGACACAGAGTGGAACAGGGACTCACTAACACAAAACGTGGACAGTGAAATGTGGAGACGGAGACAATGGGGGAAGCAACACTGATGTAGACTTTGGGGTAGAGGAGAACGCTGGGACAGTAGGATACGGACATAACACTAGATCGGAAGCCACTAATGTTTAGAAAGGGAGACCAGAACATGTAAAAATGAAGACACAGATCCTTGGACAACTAAACACCAGAATTGGGACACTGAGGCATAAGCACAAAGGCAGAACACTGCCTGGTGTAAGTGTGTGTGTGGTGGTATGTATTGTCTGACATGTTGGAAACAGACCCTAACTGAACACAAAAATCATCCCTGGCAAAAATGTTCAAATCAGCAGCACACTGTAGGGGTTGGGAGCAGAATGGTGGCATAGTTGAGTCATGGCAGCCCATCCTGCTCTGAAGCGGGCCCCTAGCCTGCAGCTTACTGAGGAAATGCCAAACAGGCAAAATGGCCAGTCCAGCCCTGGTTGGAAAGATGCGCAATGATGTTGGTAGGGCTTCAGCATAGCGACTGTCGTGCAGATGTGCAGTGCCAATGCATGGACTGTGTTAGAAAGGTAGAAGCAATGTTCCTGAGACAGGTACTATACTTGAAGGTGGATGAAAGTGACTGCTCGTCTGCCTACTAGTATGTTGCCAGCTACCCTTCTGTGATCCCAATGGTTCTCCTATTACAATAGAGTGTACTGCAGTAATATAGCAGCTGCAGCTGTGTAGCACGGAGGCCATCTTTGCACAGATGCATGGTTGAGCTATGCAGAGTGCTTTGAAGGTGGGCGAGCCTGGGCCGTGGAGCAAGCGTGAAGAGTTGGGTAGGCGTTTCTTATATTCTTAGGATGAGTTTTGATGCTATATGTATTATGCGTATACAAGGGTCTGTGTAGTTGATATTCTGGAACGCTTGGGTAGAGTATGTTGGTGTAGCGTAGTTGTGAGTATATGGTGACTATTCTTGCAAAGACTAGAATAATCGGAATGAACATGATTTGTTATTGTTATCAAGCAGAAGAAGAATACTTTTGTCACCAAGTTGATTTGAAGTATGAAGATATTTGATATTTGGGATAGGTCAGGGTCATGTTAATGCCCTAATTCTTTACTTTCTTGGGATGGGTAGGTTTATGGGATAATGTAATCAGAGATAAGTTTACACACAATATTATTTCCATTTTTTGTTGGTTTTGCTTGAATTAGTTGTGGAGTATACAGTGGTCAACTAAGACTGAGCATCTGTGGTGAGGTTGGTGTCCGTAAAATGAGAATACCTGATTTTGTATGATTCTTAGATCGTCTGTATAGTTGTTGCAGAAGAGTCCAAAAGAGTAGATGACCGATGGCAGAGGGCTGAGCGGTGCATTAAACAAGTGGATGGTCAGCAAGAAGTCTGGTAGGATTCTGCATATGAGTAGGAGCTTTTTGCAGAGAAGAAGACGTCAGTAGACTATTTGCCGTCTGTCAGAAGGATGAGCATATCTAGTCCTCAGTGCTCTTTTGGACTCCCATGTTGAATAGGCAGCCAGTTAGTATTACGTATTCAATGGTATCACTGGATGCATGAAGATTCAAAAAGCAAGTACTGCGCACTGTCAGCATCTGTGGTTTTCTTGAGGTCATCCCAGAGAATGGACTTCTCTAGTGATTTGTGAGATCCAACAATCTCCTACATTTTTGTTATACTCTGTGCTTTTTAGAGCTTAGAAAGGTATAAATCTTACATTGGTAAGGTAGCTGTGTTTTATTGGCCCAAGCTGTTTGAACTTTATATGTGCAAATCTACATTTTTGTGGGGTGTTAAAGAGACGGACATATTCTTGCAGCACACGTTAATGTCATGTGCTTGTAAAACAGTGAAGGTAGGCTCGGATTGGTGGAGAAATCAACATTCCTACAGGTGATGATTAGTTGTAACTGGGTGAGAATAAAGGGAGAACTAAAACCAATTTTAGATGAGGTATATATCATGTTATGCAGCAACTGAGCAGAGCACAAACTATCAATACTGTGGCACTGTACAGTTCTCATTGTCCGCAGAGATTATAGGCAGGCCTGTATGGTTGGTTAGAAAGGTATGTGGTTGTAGTATGAGGTGAGGTACCTTAAGTCCTGATGGGGTTATGCTGTGGTGAACTTGACACTCCATGGTTATGACACGCTTCAGGCTGCATTTACATTAAGGTCCATATTAATACTTTTTTAGCGCCACATTTGCGTCACAATTGTATTTTGTAAGTTTGCGCCGCTTTTGCGTCAAGAAATTACGCAAATGCGGTTCTAAAAAAGTATAAATATGGGCCTAAGTGCTTAATCGAACAGTAGTAGCATGGTCAATGTACTATTCCTTCATAGTCCGGGTAGTGGGGCCTCCCAAGAGACCAGATTAGCATCACAGTTCAAAGAAGATGCCCACCCAAAAGTGGGGGAAGCGCAACCCAGAGAAATCCAAAGGCATCACCAAATATGTGGATCTATGGATTTCCCTACAGACAGTGAAGAGCCAACTCAAGGGAAACCACAGACTCCCTTATAGATGGTCTGTTAGGTCGTCCCAGGAACAACCTGCTGGTCTGTGTGGGATTCAGAAAGCCTGTGGAAGGAGGGAGGGGCAGATCAGAGGTAAAGGAAAAAGGATGTGAGGAAGCAAAAGGCTAAGGGTTTTGGCTCTTGAATCCTCCATGCCCAAACAGTGAAGGCACTCTAACCTCTCCACCCTTCACCTTAATTTTGAGGATGGAACCCCAGGGAGGAGGGGTTGCGTAAAGATGCAGAGTCTCAGGCTTGTGCACCAGTCAGTGCAATGGACAGTGCATGATAGATTAGTGAGGAGGGAGGGTCCGGAGACTCTGTGGAAAGCAACACAAAGCTCAAAATAAGTCAAAATATACGGAAAATTACAGAGGGGGCTCAAACAATAGCAAGAAGTCATGGGTCAGATCCTGGATCTGCCAGTTGTGTTTACATTATTTTAAAGCAATTTAGCAATTTGTCAACAGACTCCCAACAAAACCCTGCACATTGCAAGATCTACTGTTTGCACTTACTACTCAACACGCTCAGGATGAAGAACAGTGGCTAAAAGGGCCTCTGTCTCCCACACCGTCTGTCCATAGTGGAGTGGTTCTGGTTGGGTGGCACTTTGTGTGAGGTGGTGACCTGTGGTCTTGTATCCTTCAGTCTCAAATTTATGTTTGTATATGTTGTGTAGGACTTGTGATGACAGGGATTTATGGGTTCATGTTGTTTCTTAGCTCACAAATCATCTAAAAAAGTTATTTCTGTACACAGAGTGATGAAACTATTCTGCGCGACTGGTGGGCTGTTTTGCCTTGCAAATGAGGCTGGATAGTGTGTGAGACGTCTTTTGTAGAGAAGGATGGCATTGTGATTGTACTGCATGTACCTGTCGAGTTGAAGCACCCATTTTCTCTCTCTCCTAGAGTGTGTACTACTTAATGACTGGGTCTCCTCTCCAATTGGTGGTATAAATAAAATGTTGATTACGTCGATATGCGCTATGGTCAGAGGAATGTTGGCCAGGCTGAACCATATGTGAGTTACAGCTGGCCAAAGGAGTACAGCAGTGATGGTGTTTGCAAAAAACCATCCTCACATCTCTGGGTGGTTGTTTGTAGAGGAGGAGGAATGCATGTATGGTGATGGGTGGAAGGCGGCTGTGGAGCTTTTTGGGAGTCACAGTCTTACACTTGGAAATTACTGATTGTTATGTATCAATACTACTGTTACCTTTTAGAACATCACATACAACTCTTGTAAAAGATCTATAATCTGATGAGTCCTGACAATGGTTTAGCAATTCTGACCTCCTCTTGATTTAACACCAAACGGTTTCTTCCCATAAATGAATCATGATGACATATCAGCCTGACCTTGCAAATCCCACGCCACGGCTGGTCCCGCTAGCATCCCGCAGGATCCGCGTGGAGATGACCTGTCCGAATGGCTTGAGCATCGCCTCTAGCTCCTGTTCGTCCATCGTCACCGGCAGGTTTGAGATGTACAAGTTGGTCGGGTCCTGCTCCTGTTGCTATGGAAACAGTCAAGGAAAAAGAGGTGAAGAGTTCAGGAGGTGCATTAAGAGTCTCCAGAGAAGTAAACCAGCAACTGAGGCACACTAAACAGCATCTGTAGCAATGATACTCTTTTACAAAATTGCAACTGCCCACACTAACAACTTTGTTTAACAGTAATAGCTCTTAACATTAGTCCTACACTAACAGACATCCCTAGCAAGGAACCCCTATAAACAATCAACAACAGACCAACTCTGACAACCATCTCTACAGAGACAACTTGTAACACCATCATTAGCACCACACGCCTCCTGTGGTAAACACCCTATAACCCATCTTCAACAGCCCCACACTAACAAACATCTACATCCACAACTTCATTCAATACACCGACAACCGACCACACTAACAACTGTGACTAGCAATGTAACCTCATAACTAACCTAGCTGCAGCAGCCTCACATAAACCATCTTTAAGATTAAACATCGAGTAATTCACCATCAACAGCCCACACTCTGACAACGGTCTCTAACAGTGACCCAATCCAATTCACAAAATACACAGGTCACAGTAACAGCCTATGATGAACAAAACCCTTACACTCCCAGCCATCTCAAACATGAGACACTCTATACCCCACCACTGCCACGCAATACGAGTGGCATATTATACCCAATGCGCAACGACCTGCTGCTCTTCCAAGGTGTCTCAGGAAGATGAAAAACACATTCCACAAACGCCTAATTCTACGCCTCACCGCGGTGAGAGATACGTGGTTGCTTTTTTGATCACAGGATCAGAGGCACAGCTTTACATAGTTAAGCAGCGAGGCACCAAAAACAAGTGTCTTCAAAAAACAAACCCAACATTTATATATTAAAATAAACAAGAACAACACAGAAAAAAATGCTTAGTAAAAAAACATTTGCACATAGATTAAAAAAAAGGCATTATTTGTATGCCAAAGATCAACACCTATTGCCATTAGGGGGCAGTAGCGTTTGGCACTACTGTTTGGGACTTGGACGTTAGTGGAATTGTTTTCTAAAAGTCAATGTCTGCAACTTATGCACTTGGCACACATGCTGTAGAAGAACTACATTTTAATTAATTCAGAGAATCCAACTTGACTTTCCCAAGCCTATGCTAGTGGAAGAGAACACCAATAAGTAATCGTTTGCACCCCATGCAGAACCAGCAGAAGAAAGCATACATGCTGTGCTCTGTTTCCGTCCAAGGAGCATCAGTGGACTACATGAACACATTTGCCCTCCAGCCACAAACTATGGTTTGCAAGATACTGATTCCGGTCCAAGAATGGAGAAATGTACTTCCTTGTAATCCCATAGGAGTAAACGGAATATAAAGATCGCAAACACTTCGTGGGTCATAATGAACAAATAGCCAACATACCTTGAGTCATCATACAGACTCTACGTATGCTCGACGACCAAAAAACAATCATCATTATGCTTTTCTGAGTCGAACCACTAGATGACGGAATAATGCACATGCAGATCTCAAAAATAGGTCCAAGCTCCACAATTAAATATTACTTGTCCTGTAACCATCCGTTTCTAGATTGTAGGGCTGTAGATTCACATGCTTTGCATACTTATCCCACCCTGTGTTGGGTGTAGACTACTGCAAGTTGTTTTTCTTTGAAGGAGTCTTCAGTCTTGACATATTTTGTGATTCCTCCCTTAGCCACAATGCACCAAGAGAAAGACTCAACCTCAGACTGTTTTCCCAGTGGATGAGTAACGTGAGTCTAGTGAAGCAGGACAAGAAATGTGTAAGGTGGATTTTGATTATCTATGTGACAAGTAAGCATCTTGGATCATTACTCGCATCCAGGTGTGTGAATCTACCACTCTACAAGCTACAAACAAATGATTACAGGGTAAGTAACATTTTTAGGTTTGTAACATGTTCTGCTGTAGCTCACAAGCTTTGAGCAGGCAGTAAAGCAGTACTCTCCTTCAAAGTTGTGGCTAGTGAGCAGATGATGCAGATGCATGAAATAAAGTTTTCAATACTATTTTGCCAACCAAAGACTCTCGACGGGCTTGAAGATCCACACAAAAATGTTAGTGAATGAGTAATTGGCTCTAGTGGGGTACTGATGAGTCAGACCAGGAGAATGGGAATTGTGTTAGGTCAACAGGAATCAGGAGAAGAGACTTTTGTTTTGGTTATTGAAACAAAGCTTAGTATCCTGCATCCATCCCTAGATCTCTTTCAAGCTATTTGCATTTTGGTAGCAGTGTCGTTGGTACAGAAGTGATGAATGATATAGGACGCTTCCAAGACGACTGCCAGTCTGGCCCTTTAAATGTTGAGCACGGTTGATGTCAGGACAGATCCCTGGAGAATTTCATCACTGATCGCGGTGATGTCTGAGCAGCTTGTTTGGTGCTGCGTTATGGCGATGGCCAATGGAAATATGCTATAGGGGAGGACTACATTATGTGGCAGAGTAGAGAAAATTATGTGGCAACAAAATGAAAATTATGATGCATTATGTGGCACATTATTTTACAGTATTACTTCATTATTTTGACATATGTACATGCATTAACACTGTGCAAGCAATGATTTCAACTAATTTGTTCTAGAATAACACCCAATACGCAATTTAAAAGTGACCAATGTATATCTGTAAAGGGCTTACCAATGTACAGCAACATGCCTTGCTGCTTTTTCAGTAACTTTTGTTTGAGCTCGAAACATTTTTTTTGTTTAAATCTGAGGATTATTAGTAGATGATGGCTTATATGTCAAGTGTGGCTGATCCATATTTAGGCGTAAAACGCCATGGCCACATAATCTCATGATTCCAGTGGCCCTGATAAAGGCAAATGGTGGTGGCTGCCTCACAGTTTTACCATAAGAGTCCAGAAGAGGACGCCAGATTGCAACCAATAGCCGTGTTGATGAGGAAGGATGGCGTACCCTGGGTCTAAAATTACTTTAACAGTTATTCTGACACCATTTTGGCTGAATGTCAGAAACTACAATTATTGCAATTTTTGTATGCCACATTATGGCAACATCTCGCTCAATCAGATGTAGGCTATGGGCATGCATTCCTGTCTACAGGCTGGGTATAATCCCGTCCCCTGATATACCTCCATAAAAAATTGTTGTCTAGAGATTTTAATTTTGAATTTGTGCTTTTGGATCTTTGGTGAAATAATTTAGCTTGGGTAGAAATAGCTGATACGGCCCGAATTTTTCTAGATTACATTTATAAAATTGGCAGATATGTTGCAGTGATGATCTAATATTTCAGGAACCATAAGACCTATATACTTCATTTTGGTGTCAAAACAGGTTTTGAGGTCAAGTAGTCTTACATAGACAGAAAATAACCCCTCAGAGCAACCCTTCTGCCATTTTCAAAAATGGCAGCTATAATAGAGGAAGAAGAGACATATACAGAAATCAAACAAATAATAATGTTTTTAACCCTTTTATGTATACACCAAACAATGGTTATGATCTCAATATGAAAAAAATAATATTTATCACTCCTGTTTCAGACATTTTCGTAGTTCACTTTATTTATTTGTTTCAGCATTTGCTTGTGGTACCCTTGCAGAATGTTGAACATCTGAGAAGAGCATATGGACACGGACATCTTTTTGTTACACAGGTTTTGCAGGTACATGTATGTGTAAGTTCTGTGAGTTGAGGCTTTAGAAATTTCATAGGTTTTAGCACCCCATCAATATCTTCCCAACCAAATTCACACTGATCTTTCTCTATATATGCATGATCCGAAAGATTTACACATTTTCAGATCAAGTAGAACGCTCTTCTAATGTGTCCACGTGCAGAATATGATGACCGTGGAAGGTCACTTAGCTGGACTGATCTCTTGAATTCGCTGTACAGAAGATTGTCAAATGTGTGACAGTCAGAACTTGCTTTCCACACATGCATAAGGTATTTTTCTATATCTTTTAAGACATATTCTTCTTCTGTCTCAGCAAATCCTTTCAAAAACTTTACCGGTTCAGCAGTTAAAGCTCTTAGCTTTGTTCCAATTTTGCTCATAGTTTCATCACCCATAAGAACAGTGGCCATCTCTGGGTCAAGTCTCTTGTACAGAATATGAAGCGGGATTAAGTGCCTTTTCTCACATTTTCCATAACATATCATAACTCTGACAAGCCTTGACTTATGAACATTGCAACAAATTTAAGTGGCACAATAATAACATCTGTGTCATTTGACATTACAATGACTCGACTGGAACCACTTCAAACAGCCCACTCAGCATGTGGCACAACACGAAGGTCAGCTTCCTCCAATTTGCTGTTATGTTTTTGAACAATATAGCCTGTACCTTTTGAATATATCTTTGCAGCCACCACCTACTCATTGCCTACCATTCCACTTGCAATAAACTGAAATTCAGTGTTCATTGATGCATCAGCAATGTTTTGGTGAGTTAACATCTCCAAGTTCATCTTCTTCGATGTTGATGACTAGAATCTATCAAGTAGCACAGGTATAGGTGTTGAATTTTTGATGCAGGAAAGCTCAATTGTTCCACTTGTAGTCATTTGTCTGGTTCTCTCACATTCTTTGACAGATAGTTCAAGATAACTGTCAAAGACAATGTGCAGTTCTTGCAAGGAGCACACTGACTTTGATATCTGTAGAACAGTCTGAATGACCTCTCCATCTGTAGAACAGTCTGAATGACTTCTACGAAGTTTCACGTGGCTGAAATCTTGACCATTTGCAACCATGATATATATCACACAACAAAAGCAGTTTTCAATGAGGACACCTTTTCGAATTGAAATTCTTCACGTGAAAGTTTGTGTTTTAACTCTTGTACGAGTTGTGGTTTATTGGTTTGGTTGAAGCATCTCCATCAAAATATGTGTTTATAGGAAGAAGATCATGCAACAGAATGTCCTTGATAAATTCACCCCTCTTTTTGCTACATCCATCTCTCTATGTACTTGTGAAAGCTGTTTCTTTGTAACCTGTTTCGTAGTGGCTGGGTGGATGTAACTCTTACTAAGGCATTTAAAGCGTGAAAGTTTAGCTTTAGTGATTATGTCAAACAGATTTTTCAATACAAATCTCTCCTGCCTCAGTTCTGCGTATAGTTTAAATCCATGTTTCAAGACATCTAGTAGAGGTGTCTTTATATCTTCATCCACATATTGTCTGGTCATGAAGTTGTGTAGTTGCACAGGCTCAGTCATTTCAAAGGGGTTTCCTTGGTGCTGCATGAAATGAAGTAGGCTGTCAACATTTTTATTAAAATATTCTCCTCGCTTTCCCAAAGGTTTGTGGTGAGGAACAGTTTCAGGATGGTCCATTAATTTCGAATTTGTCATCTCTCTGAAATCGTTGTAAATAGAAAGGACTTCATGGAAAAAAGCTGCACTTGAGCAACATATTAACTTTTATGTTTCTGACCAACAATTCCCTTGGAGCTTTTCTGTGATCTTTGGATTGTCTATTCCAGTTTCATATTTGAAGCCACAGCATCGAACCTTCTCTCTCTGTCTTTCACCACAAAATGTCTTTGGTATGGTTTTTCCACCGCTAGCTTCTTCATTCTCTCCAAATACCAGGACCCATATCTCAGGTAGTTTATGCAATCAAATTCGCAAAACACAGTAATCAGTGACTCCACAGTCTTCACATGTAGCTCCCAATCACCTTCCTGATGAGCATGTACCAAGGTTTTTACAAGAGCTATCACGTGTAAAACATTTCCCAGTGTTTGCAAAGTTCTGATTTTTCTTAGAATTCTTTTACAAACTCTACGATCTTGGTTTTCAGGTTTTCTGATTTTGAACAGAGTGTATTAAACATTGCCTGGCTTTGCATTATGTCTTTTGAATGAAGTGCATTGTGTGCCTTGTTCACTTCTGAGGTAAGTAAGATATGCAAAACCTATTTTGTCATTCTTGTTCCAGAAACCATTCCAATGCAATGTTTCTATAGCCACAGATATGATGAGCATACATTGTAACAAACAAACATAATGAGTTCTGCTCAATACTGGCTGGACAGTTTTGCTTCCAAAGATTTCAGCCTCAATAAGTTCATTGTCTATGCCACATCCACTGAGATAGCTTCCGCCACACCACAACACAACTCTTGTCATGTGGAAAAAGCCCATCAATGGATAAAGATCATCAAATTCTAGGGGATTGCTCATAAAAATGTCAGCTACAATACGGAAAACACCTTGATCGCAGAATATTGGCAGGATAGGCTGGTCTTCAAGCTCAGCATGCACATTTTGGAAACTTTTTAGAGCTGTGCATACTGTTGCCTAGTCTCTGACTGGACATGGTATTAACAGTAACAACCCAACCTTCTTCAGTGGGACGGTATTCTGGGAGATCAGAGCATGAATTCCAGCCCACGGAGGACCTGGCTTTTTTTCATCCTTCAGTTCGCACAGAATCAGCGATATGATAAATTCAGCTAAATCAGCTTTGCAGAATGCAGTATCAGGTAGAAGAAGATCCATGTCCTTAGCCACTTCGTAATGTTCTGGTAGACTAAGTTGTGTTGATAGCTTGTAGTGATTTTGCACACGTTGGAAAGGCAGTTGGGTTATAAGTTTGCAGCTTTGTTTGTTTATGCCTACAGCTGACACAGCTTGTCTTCCAGCAACTACTTCATTGGTATAGCCTTGAAAAAGCACCATGGCAGAACCATGTGTGCTGGATGTTCAAGACAAAGAAGAGATGTCTTCAAAATCAAAATTATCAAAAGCAGCAATTCTAAATCCTTTCCTAATAAAGTGACTTGGAAGTGGTGTGTTGTCGGATTCACAAAATTTTACAGCATGTGCTGCTTATACGTTCCTGCTCTGTACTATGCCATTATAACCTGTTGGTACACCAATTCTGTTAATTGAAGTTATTAGCCCTCTACTTTTGCACTTGTCATAGATTGTCTGGGCAGTCATCATGTGTAGCAGAATTTTCTTTTTGCAGTTATGTAATTCATAAAACATGATTTAGAAAAGACAGTACATTTACACAGCATAAACCTGTTGGTACATGAGATTGTCTTCCACTTCTTCGCTTCTGTCTTCAAAGTCATCATCAATTTGTCAGCTTCTGTTCCAAACTGAAAAACTTAGTTTGTTACAGTTTTGCTTTGCTGATATTAAACAATTATGTAAAAAATGTTAAGCGAACATCAGGCATTCTTCTTGACTCCCATGATTTGCGGAGCTCTGGGGCATCACAAAATCTGTCATTATGTCCAAAATCGAAATCCTTCAGGGCGTTTCTTGAAATGGTTCCTGCTGATTTCACTGCATCCCATGATCTTATTTTGGCTGCAAGAACTTCAAGAGTCAAATCAGCTGAGAACACTTTAAGTGGCTCATTTTTTTGTCAGACTGACAAAAATGAATTCTGTCATTGTACATTCTCACCAGAAAAATCTTAATTTCATTATTATGGATCAATACAGTTTCATTAATGTTGACCATTATTTCTCTGATCGCACTGAGTGTGAACTCATGGCCAGCACTCAAGTGGCTTTAAAACTTGATTTGCTTTTTCAAAGAGTGCAAACTTAACTGCAGGCTGGCAGTTACATTGCTGTTTGTAGCTCATTGTACATTCATTTTCGAATGTATGCACGCATGCAGTTCGGGTGGGCATACAAATCCACTGCAAATACATTCACCTCGCTGTTTAGATCAGCTACTTGGCTGAAAACTTCACCTTGGAAGAAACCAGATGCAGATAAAAACATGTTTGCCCTTTGAGACTCACATACTCTGTACTTTGTTCTTTCATCAATCCCTTTGGCCCTTGTTCTGGCTAAACCACAGATAACACCTTGAAGATCCTCTGCTTTCTTATCAGTTGTTGGAGCTGGACGAGGAGTAGCCATCAATCTTCTAAGTGAATGGGCAATGGGTTTGGTTTTCCTCGCTTTCTCAGAAGACTCGGATTCTTGTTGTGATTCAGTGGTTTCTGCTAGTTTTTGACAAGGCTTTTTTTCCATTGTATACAATTTGTACCACTAGTTGCTACAATGATGAAATATTTGGTCCTCTTCAACCATCATTTTCAATCTTTTGTGAACTCTGTCTTCCCTTATTTCTGCAGCATCTTGAACTCTCTTCTGTCCAGCCACAGTTGATGTTAGCTTTTGTTTTGGATTAGTTTGGCATGTGACATATTTTTCTTTATTGAAGGAGTCCTCAGATTTTGTAGTTAGCAACACTCTGTCAGGAGGTAAAGATCCTCTGCTACCATCTGTTTCACTCATGTTTACAAATGTGAATCAATGGAAAACCGGAAACAAAAACAACTTTAAAATAAATTACCAATATGATGGCTAAAACACATAATTATTGAGCCGCCATTTTTGAAAATGGTAGAAGAGTTGCTCTGAGGAGTTGTTTTCTGTCTACTACTTGACCCTCAGAACCTATGTTTTGACACAAAAATGAAGCATATCGGTCTCATGGTTCCTGAAATAATTACATCATCACTGCAACACATCACCATTTTTAAAAATGTCATCCAGAAAAAAATTGACCCAGATTAGCAATTTCTACCCAAACTAAATTACTTCTCTAATGATACAAAAACACAAATCAAAAATGTAAATCTCTGGACAACATTTATTTTACGGAGGAATATCAAGGGGCCAGGACTAGTACCCAAAAGACACTGGAATCGAATAAAGGACTTTATGAAAGTTCCTGAATGAGTCTTGTATCTTGTTTTTGCCTTATCACGCTGCCCCTTGTCTGTGGAACTGCAAACTGAGTGTCCCTCTCTTTGCTTCACAATCAGCATCATCAGACCAAAAGAGTGGTGTTTCCTAGAGAATATTCTGCTTGAAAAGTTATCTTCCCTTTTGGCTCAGTATTCCTCAAGAATGCTATGGTTTTACGAGAGTTAGAGGAATAATTTAAATATTGCATCCTGTAGAGTGAATCACATCTTCCTACTAGTTTCTCGCTAAAAGCTTCTCTTTCTCTGGGGCTTACTAATTCACTGACCTCCCAGGTTTCTGGCTGTTCCTTGGCCTACTGTGTTGTTTCATCTGTACACATGTTATGTTCCACTGCAGCACTTGTACTACTGTTGACATGTACTGCTCATCTCTAACAGCAGCACACTTACACTTGCATCTTTCTACGTTTCCATATAGTCAGGGCCGGCTTTAAGGCAGTGAGACTGGTGCGGCTGCACTGGGCGCTGACCTGGGGAGGGGACGCTGAGCTCAGAGGGGGGCACTCTGTTTACCAATAACGTATGATTTTAAAACACCTGTGGCAGAGTTCCTAGTCCAGCTTTCAGGCAGCACTAAACATGTCAAGATAACACTTTTGATAATGTCCCTGCTAGAGAGAGAGATCGGAGGTTTGTCTAGTGAAAGTTTTGACTCTCCATAAAGTGGCACAGCTTATTAATATTCCTGCTGCAAAGAAGGTGTACTGTGCACATCACAGATCCTTATTTTATGTGGATAGCTGAGTGAATTGCTGCTTTTGTCACAGAGATCCTTTTGTTACTGCAGTTCATAAGATACAACGCTAATATAGAACAGTGACTGTTATGAACTGTCATCAAAGAGCCACATGCAAACTGCATAAAATAGGTTAGGACATTATGTTTTTCCACCAGCCTTTTATTATCTATTCATTATGTTGCTAAAAAGGGTTTGTTTGGGTAGATATATATTCTTATTAGTGAAGCCAGCATTTACCAGTATTTTAAAGAAAATGAAATGCATGTGAGAGGGGCTATGGAGAGATGAGGGGCACTTTTGCCAGTGGTAATAGGGGAATCTGAGGAGGAGGTCCCGGGGTGGCGCCAAAACTTACTGTTGCACCAGGCGTCACCTGTGCTGAAGCCGGCCCTGAATATAGTATTGCTTACATGTAAGCTTGCCACACACTTGGACACCAAAGAAAGAAGCACAGGCAGCACTGCAGATCAACCACTAGGGAAAGGAGGGATCCCTTGGCTCTTCCTCAAACAATCCTCGCTTCCCTGACTTCTGTCTTAGCCCCATCTAATGTCAGAAAGATCTGGAGTTGGTTAGTGGCATAGACTCAAGTAATCTCAACTTCCCAACAGGGCTGGGGCTTCTAAAAGACAGGGTAAAGACAGAGTGGCCAGATGTCTCGGATTTCCCCACAATCCAAGTTTTACTGCCTGTCCTGGGGCGCAGCGCTTTTACCATAATAAAGTACAAGTCCCAGTTTTGAGGGGAAGATTCAGGTGACTGACAGCCCTACAAATAAAGTATTGATCATGTTTACTTCGGAAAGGACTCTTTCTTGCAAGCAGTGTGGAAGGACACGGGCGCCATTCTGCCAGCAGAGCTACTGCCCTTCCGTAATCTGGGACAGACGCGGTAGCACTGGAGCTGGACATCCAGCACACTCAATATGTCAAAGCTGAGGAAACCATTGTGTTCTGTGCCTTTATTTTTAAACCCATGGACCCAAATTACAACTCGAACCTTCAAACTTTTTGCCTTTATAATTCTGCATGTATATTTTAACACACATTACAAAGAAAATGGCGATGTTTTTCTTTTTGAGGTCGATCAATGGTTTCTATCTTTAAAGGTGAAGTGAATACATCATTGTCTCTGGAGCTGCGCGTTAGCACACTCCTGCGTTGTTGAGTGTTACTAATACTGCCATTTTATAGTCCTACATGTATGGCATTATGTACGAGTTGCATGTTACTATGGTAGTTTTACTGTACAGTTGCCTTATGGTAAAATAGCCCCAGTACAGTGCAATTAAGAGTAAACATCCATGGACTTGGCAATTACCACGTGTATCCACTGTACTATGTAGTTGCACTACATACATTTACCACTTTCTCTGTACAGATGGTAAATGTATGCAGGGGCAGGTGCATGGGGTAGGGGTAAAGGAGTAGGAGAGGGAGCAGGAAGCTTTTTTAGGAGGAGAAGGCACTGTATGCTTAGGAAAAAAAGTGTCATGAAACTTTACTACTGCAGCCAAAGTCTAATGCCATTTTTCCAACAAGAAAAAATTGGGTCAGGTTCTTCTATGCCCTAATGTACAGCATGGCCAAAAATAATTGCCAAATCCAATGGCTCGCACAGGCAAGACCTTTGGGCTTCGGCACGTTTTGTTATGCTTTGGGAGCACGCCAGACGCAAACGTTACGTGCTGAAAATCGGACAATGGTACACAACAGTATTTTCAGAGCCCAATTCACTTTGCATGCGCCTGGCCTTCTACTAATTTGATCCAAGCTGCTCCGTTTCTAATTAGGTTACCCAAGCCATTCACATTTAGAAGTGGATCTCGCTTTCCTCTTTTATAGAAAGGATGTCGTTCTCTTCTCCATGTCTCAGCCTATGACCACTTGATCTGTATGTTTTCAGCGTCTCTGTTTTATCCCTACTGAGAAGCGACTGACACCTTTGAGAAGGAGAACCGTTTCCACATGGCCAAGAGATGGCGCTGGTGGTCCACAGAGGCCCGCCAGAGAAGGTATTCACTGGGAGTTGTCCTGCATTGTTCGCGCCTTCCATTCACCCCCGGCGAAGCTCTCCAATGGAACGATCCTCCTCTCGGTAGTTAAGGGTGTAACAGATGGGGATTTCCCAGGCAGGGGTGAGCCAACAAATTAACAGGAAGACCTGAGAAAGAGCTGAGCCAGGGGTCGCGCTCGGCTCTTAGAGCCCGTGCGCGAGCCGAGTCCAGCCAATGTAGGTTATGTAAATCGCGCAGCAAACACCACGCACATTATGATCAAGCCCAATCAAAAATGAAAAAAGTGAATTTCTTTAACCTATGGAAGCTGTGACATTAATATGTCACATTATAGCACTGCACTGAGACGTACTTATTAAAAGTGACCGTTTTTTAACGTAAACCCTGAGTAAACTGAGAGGCAGGACAGTTGTCATGTGAACCCTGTACTAGGCCCAGACTAATAGAGGGCAACATTATTGTGTATTAAAGCAAACACAATAGGTTATTGTACAACTGGGTATTTTGAACTCACATATTTAAATGTGCTTTCATGCGGGATAATGAAGAAAATGTAGTTTTTGTAAATAAACATTTCACAGTTATTAATATTGTTACTGCTCCTGCTAATAATGGTGGTAATGATAATATTAACAAGAATGTAAATAATAATGATACTGTTCATGTAGCACGCAGTACTCCGCAAAGATCCGTAATATATACAAAGTATGTAACAGAATTACTTTTTATTACAGTAACTGAACTGCTATTACTAAAAGGGCATCTCCAAGATTAAAAGAAGGCCATGCACAGCATGTGAATCCAGAAAAGATTCACCCTGCAAAACGCTGGCGCTTCGCAGGGGCTCCATATACCCTGCCTCTGGTTTTGGAGCTACATGGAGGACACCAAACAGCTGGGTGGTGGGAGGGGGGGGGGGGGACTAATGAAAGAGAACCTCACAGTTACTCACAGACAATGTGCTGGGCTCTTCTGAAACATGCTTCATTCACCGCCTCCTCCCAGACAACCATAATTGAACCAATCTCGAACCCTCTTCACCTGAGAGTGGAATAAGTACTTTATTTTCCCACCTTTGGTATCATCACAATGGAAAACCCAACTGAAGATGGTATCTTCCGTAGGCTCTTGGTCGAAGTTAGGCGGAGTCAGCTAACTCCACCTATGGTCGATGCCCAAAAATGAGATTAAAAAAGTCAAGACACTTCCCTCTGGAAGGTGACATGATGCATGGCAAGTGAGTACCGATTCAGTTCACGTGGCTAAATATTTAACTTTGAATACCATGAAATTGGTCAGATCTACCAAAAATGTACATATCTGTATACAAACATGTATATTTAAATTTTTGGTATGCATGCCCTAAATGAGTTCCCTGGCCGACCAACACAGAAAGTGTGCAAAACAGAATGAGTGCGCTCATTAATAAAAACATACTTGTTATTGGTCTCATTTTAGTTCTCGCCTGGGATAGTTGGGATCAAATTCTCTGATTTGTTACACCGTAATGACTTCACCCCTAGTCCGTGTCTCTTCCAGACGTAAACAGCAAACTTCTGCATTTAGTGTTTTCTGCAAACTCCCACAGCTGTCTGCAGAGCTGGAGAAGTGCCGAAGTCATTGAAAAATGTGGCATTCTTTCAAGCTATGACTAGTCCAGTATTCTTCAGAAAAATTCCCCAGCTCTTGTCTCAATTTCCAGGCCACACGTCTGCCACTTCTTTATAACACCTAGCCAGTGCTTCAAACCCCTTTAGAAAACCCTACACCACATCTCCTGGATAAGATAATTTGGCAGTTGGTGTAGAAAACAAGAAAAAGAAACAAGCTTTGGCAAAACCAATTGGGGTTGCCTGCATTTTTGAGTCCTCACTAAAATATTATTTTTAAAACCCGCTGTAGTGAAAAAAACAAAGCAACAAATGTTTGCTTTCTGTGTACAATGCATCAATGAGATAAATCATCTAAAGTGTCCAGATACAGGGTACTTCTAAGATGTAAAATAATACTTCATGTAAAGCAATGCAAACAATCCAAAGCCAGCGGAATGATGTACCTAACAGTCCACTGCGAGAAATGAGACGGTAAAGCTCCTCTGGGCACAGCCAAAGCCCACTCTATATTATTTTAAATAATTGGTAGCAATAGATCCTTAGGTAGCTGCACTGTCAAGCCAGACCTAACAAGCATTGGCAAAGCCAATAGGTTGTGCCTTTTTTTCTGTTGTGGACCACGACTAGAACCCACAGGTCTGATGTGATGTACTCCAGGTGTTGTGCGATTGTGGTGGGGGGTAAGGCAGGTCACTGCTAGAAGTGCAAGCTCTTTTACCAGAACCACTTCTGCCTTTTCCCCTGTTGTTTTCCCTGTTTGCACCCCTGGTGATTCCAAGGCCTGCTTTTTGGTGGAAGGTGTGCTCCTGTCTTTAGTAAGTACATTTTCTCTTGCAGCTGGAATTTGCTGGGCACCCATTGACTTACCGATCTCTGTGTCATTTTGCATTTTTTCTAGCATTTCACCTACATGGGGGCCAAAGAGCTGCTCCCCATCGAACGGGAGGTTTAGGAGATGGTGTTGAACTTTGGGTTTGAACCCAGAGATGCAAAGCCAGGTGTGTTCTTGAGAAAGATGCTAGTGTTAATGCACTTGGAAGATGTGTCCACTGTGTCAATTGCAGAATGCATGTTATGTTTGATGAGTTCCTGCATCTCTTCCCCCCGACACCGTCTGTAGCTGGAGAGGAGTCTGATAGAATTGGTTGTTCGCCAGTGTGTAACAGCTCAAACTGCTACTCTTTTGCCCACAGCATATTAACTTTTGCTCTTCTTATTAGTTAGAGGGACAGAATTGGAGTCATTGGATGAGTGTGTATACTGTTTCTCTACCTTCAATGTCACAAACCTAGGCTATACCTGTTGTTAAAAAATGTACCATGTTTTCAGACTTGACCGATGTTTCCACTAGGATAATCTCTTCTTCTTGTAGCACACACATGTCTAGTTTGAGATGTCTGGCTGCCCTTTGGATGAATAAATGGTAGGCCGTCATGGGGTGCCTTGAGTGAATAGTGCTTCAAAGGAGAATACCACGGGAAGTCAACCTTGTAGTCCTACCAGGCTTTATCACCTGGCCCTGGGCCTAAGAGTTGGTCAGAAAGGTAAGATCGTATGTGCCGTCATGTTCAGAATATGGAGGTGGGGACTCCTCGCATAACTCTGGTGGAGCCAGAGGAGGTGGTGTGAGTGGTGAAGGTGGAGGAGGAAGCAATGGCAGTGATGAAAGGTGAAGCAAAGGGCGTGTGCTCCTATCCCTGTGCTTCTTCCGCACAGAGCTCATAGTGTCTCCAAGGAAAGTTCCTCTTCCAAGGCAAGCCTTCTCTTACAAAAGAGTGTCTCAGATAGCTTCAGCAGAGGTGATTTTGCCGAGATCTTCCTGGTGACAAGATGTATGAAAAGATGCTTCTGTCTGGCATCAAGTTCTTCTTGCAGTTGCAGTATCGGTGCCTCCTATTCTTTGTATATGACTGTCCATAAATCTTTCAGCGTCAACAGGATTTTAAGTGCCAGCTTTGAGGTGCCTTCAGCATTTATTTTGGGAGAGAGTGAGGGAGCTCAATGCCCTCAGATCGAGAAGAGCACAACAAACTTCAGTGGAGGTTTGTTCGACTCCGAAGCCTTCTCCGGCTACTGACTGGAACACGAAGCTGGAGAAGGCCTTGGAGGCAGCTCTATCTTTTGTTTATGCTCGGGCACAATGCCATTCCCAAGA
Source organism: Pleurodeles waltl (assembly GCF_031143425.1). Taxonomy (NCBI): domain Eukaryota; kingdom Metazoa; phylum Chordata; class Amphibia; order Caudata; family Salamandridae; genus Pleurodeles; species Pleurodeles waltl. The sequence goes on from NC_090443.1 coordinate 70,231,298, forward strand.
GCAGTGCTCTTCCTCAGCATGGAACTTCTGGTTTAACCTCAGTTTGGTTGTACAGTTCTCAGACCAGGCGTGGTTCTTAAGAGTCTGGGCAATTTCTTGTTTTGAGGACCAGCGGTCTTTGGTGCTAGTTTGATGTGTTCTACTGCCTCATGCTCTGACTTCTTAGAGGATACCATCTCTGGGCTTAGAGTTTGCAGTCCCCTGGTACTCTAGAAGTACCTACGTCATCATCGTCTTTGGCACTGAAGGGATCCTCTTGGCTGAAAATGTCCAGAGTTTTAGCGATGGTTGTTGGTGCACACTGTGTTGCACCCAGTACCTCTCTCTCTGCGTTACCTCAAGGTCTTACTGGAGTGGAAGGCGAGGCAGGACTTGCAGGAAACATAATCATGATTGAGAGAGAGCCAGAGATTGCAGACATTGTAGTGATCACACAACAGATACTTGCAGGTGCACCTCAGGGAAAGGTGGCTGGGCCTCTGTCCCATAACCCTCTTAGGGTCTGCATTCAGTGGTGCTGATCACCAAGGAAGGATTTGCAATCCCCAAAGGGTGCAGAGACTTCCCTGGTTTCCAGAGTGTTGAATGGTAGTCACCAGTCCTCTGAAGGTCTTCAGCAGACTCGAGCAATGTGGAGTCGTTGCAGCGCGTGCTGCTCTTCTGAATCATCAGTGTGGAATCTGAACTGTGTGGGCGCAAGAATCGTGTGAATAAACGCAATTCTCTTTGAGCTCTCTTGGTGTAAGGCCAAACCTTACAATTAAAAAAACTGAGCTTTAGGCCACATTTGGTAACAGATGCAAGAAATGAAAATGTCAATGTGTAAGAAAAGGGAAGTAAAGTGAGCAGGACGAGGAGTGACCCAGAAGCAGGTCTGATACAGTCATGCATAGATAGCAAATAAAGAGGAGTGGTTCACATCAGGAGATTGGTCATCTTGTGCAAAGTTCAAGGGGTGGTCTAGAGCTAGTCAGGTCCCACTCCCTGCTACATTAGGTAAAGCAAAGCAGCTAGATTTATGCTGGAATGAAGCATAATTTTTATGAACAAATACTATTAGGAAAAACCCACAATAATGAATCCTGTAGAATGACAAATTCTATTAGAAATAGATGGAAAAAAAAATAGTGAAGAAAATGCATTTCACCCTCTTAACGCTAACTGTGAAATTAAGGGCCTGATGCACACAGCGCTTTGCAGCTACAAAGTCTGCGATCTGCAAAAGCACATGGTTTATGACTGCAAACTGTCTTTTTGGTACATACTTAACCCATTTTCCGATTTGTTAACATGTTACCGAATTGCAAAATGGGGTTAAAAACCCTTAATAAATCACTTATTGGGAGGGGGTGGTTTAGGGTAACTCTTGTAAATAATGATTTATTAAGGTATGTATCAATGTTTTACAACTGAAATCCAGTCGGAAAACACAGAGAAATGTTACCAGCACCTCAAAGGAGGGTGTTAGAAATTGGTTTTCTAGTTGGCAGAAGTACGCACCCTACCCAAGGAGGGACCACAATCCTAATCAAGGTAAGATATTTACACACCCTAGCTTAACCTGTGCTCATCCTCTGCGAGCTTGACACAGAGCAGGCAGGCTTAACTTAGGAGGCAATGTGTAAAGTATTTGTGCAATTTGAAACAGTAACACACTGACAACAGCCAAAAAGACTCCACACCAAGTTAGAAAAATATATTTATATTTTTATGAGTAAAACAAGACCAAAATGCAAACATCTAATAAGTAGAAGTCGCGATATGAATTTTTAAAGAACATCTGCAAACATAGGCCCTCATTCGGACCTTGGCGGGCGGCGGAGGCCGCCCGCCAAAGTCCCGCCGTCAGGTTACCGTTCCGCGGTCGAAAGACCGCGGCGGTAATTCTGACTTTCCCGCTGGGCTGGCGGGCGGCCGCCTTCAGGCCGCCCGCCAGCCCAGCGGGAAAGAGGCTTCCACGATGAAGCCGGCTCGGAATCGAGCCGGCGGAGTGGAAGCTGTGCGACGGGTGCAGTTGCACCCGTCGCGTATTTCACTTTCTGCACAGCAGACAGTGAAATACATTTAGGGGCCCTCATACGGGGGCCCCTGCAGTGCCCATGCCAGTGGCATGGGCACTGCAGGGGCCCCCAGGGGCCCCGCGACCCCCCCCTACCGCCATCCGGTTCCCGGCGGGAGAACCGCCGGGAACTGGATGGCGGTAGGGGGGGTCGGAATCCCCTCGGCGGCGCAGCTAGCTGCGCCGCCTTGGAGGATTCCAATGGGCGGCGGTACACTGGCGGGAGCCCGCCAGTGTTGCCGGTCCGACCGCGGCTTTACCGCCGCGGTCGGAATGCCCATTGGAGCACCGCCGGCCTGTCGGCGGTGCTCCCGCGGTCCTCCAACCCGGCGGTCATGGACCGCCAGGGTTGGAATGACCACCATAGTGCTTAAAGTTTAATGCGCCAACGGGGGTAATTTGGTCGCACTAGACCTGGTAAAATCTGAAAAGTCAAGCTAACTGCGATGGAGAGCGGGTCGGTTACAGGGACCAACCTTGTCCCGCTGAAAGAGTACCTTGTGGAGGGAGGATGTGTTGACATCGAAGATCTGAGGCAGGAGCAAAGGAGGTGACGCGCAGGCAATGCAACAGTTCAAATCCGCACAGTAGGGGATGCATCCTTGGCGAGCCCTTGGCGATGAAAATGATGCGTCATCATCGAGCTGCGCAGCTGGCAATGCGTATGGGCTGAGGGCAATGCATCGACCCTGAGCCGCACAGTTGGTGTTGTGATGACCTCGTCCGAAGTGGCAGATCATCGTGGTGGTGTAGATCCAGTCCTTCTCATCCAGGTAGAGAGGGCAGCAGGCAGGTCAGCACAGCAAAAAAGCAGTTCTTCAAGAGCAGAAGTCCAGCAGTTGTAACAGTCCTTCAAGAGCCCAGCAGTCTTTTTTCCAGGGAAGTTGTCAACAAGTCCAGAACTGTACTAGTTTGGTAGGGCCAGATTTTCAGTTCTTATACCTAGTAGTGCTTTTGAAGTGGGAGTGACTTTCAAGAGGGGTCTCTGAAGTGCACAGAGGTCCTCGCTAACTGCCCTGGTTTCAAACTTACTACAGGGGATTAAGCAGCCCTTTGTGTAGGAACAGGACACTGCCTATTCAGGTGTAAATGTCAGCTCCTCCCTCCCATCCTGCCCAGGATGATCCATCAATATGCCGATGGCCATTCAGTCACAACTACCTTTCCATTTTGTGAGGCCGTCTAGGGGGAATGCAAGAAACCAGTTGTCACCCCAGCCCAGACATGTATTGCCTTCAATGTAACAAAAGTGGAGTTTAAGGCCTGGCAAGGGGTTTTAAATGCTAAGTCGACATGGCAGGCAAACTGCACACATAGGCTCTGCAGCAGCAGGCCTGAGACATCTGTAAAGGGTTACTTAAGTGGGTGGCACAATCAGTGCTGGAAGAGTAGCATTTAAGTTACAGGCCTTGGGCACATATAGTGCACTTTACTAGGGACTTAAAAGCAAATTAAATGTGCCAATTGCGGATACACTAATGTTATCATGTTTTAGGGGAGTGAGTACATGCAACTTAGCACTGGTTAACTTAGCACAGATCAGCAAAAGTGAGGGCAGACAAAAAGTATGGGGGAAGACCACCCTAAGGTTGACAGGTCTAATATCCTATTCGTACATGGGAATGGGTCCCTTTGGGACCCCTGCTCTTTGTGAATGTTAAAAAAAGTTTTCTGGTGAGTAGACAGAGCCCCACTGGACCACTGCCAACTCTCAAACAAACAAAAATCCTTTCCTTCTTAAAAACTGCCCGGTTTCCATTAAGGAAAATGGACAACATTAAAAAAAGTTGACTTTATTTAAAATGCTATCACAGACAATCAATCAATAATTTATAAAGCGCGCTATGTACCCGTTAGGGTTTCGAGGCGCTAGGGGGGGGGGGGGGTGGTGCTGCTATCGTTCGAAGAGCCATGTCTTGAGGAGTCTCCTGAAGGTGAGGAGGTCCTGGGTCTGGCGTAGTGAGGTTGGGAGTGCGTTCCAGGTCCTGGCGGCGAGGTAGGAGAAGGATCTGCCGCCAGAGGTCTTGCGCTGGATTCGGGGGACGATGGCGAGGGCAAGGTTGGCAGAGCGTAGTTGACGTGAGGGAACATAGAAGTTGAGTCTGGTGTTCAGGTAGGTGGGTCTGGTGTCGTGTAGAGCCTTGTGTGCGTGGGTGAGGAGTTTAAAGGTGATCCTCTTGTCCACGGGGAGCCAGTGGAGGTCCCTCAGGTGAGGGGAGATGTGACATCGGCGGGGTATGTTGAGGATCAGGCGGGCGGATGCGTTCTGGATGCGCTGGAGTCGTTTGATGTCTTTTGTTGGGATGCCTGTGTAGAGTGCGTTACCGTAGTCGAGTCTGCTACTGACGAGGGCTTGCGTTACCGTCTTTCTGGTTCCTGTTGGAATCCACTTGAAGATCCTGCGGAGCATACGGAGGGTGTTAGACAAGGTATTCTACTAACCCCGGCAGGCTGCGATCTCTGTGATGGCACCCAATTTTAGTGACTCACAATTTATGACCTACCTCTCATGAATATTGATAAGGTAGGTCAGAATCTGACCCACTACAAACGGACTTTTGTGATCCCACTTATTAGTACATAGGTTGGTTCACAAAATTCCTTTTCATTGGCAATTTGGAACCACTTTTTGTGAATGGAAATTTCATATATCAGGCCCCAAGTCTCAACCTAACCCTATCTCTAGCTTGACGTTATCTCTTTCAGTAACCAATACCTTTTATTTTTTTGCCTAGTGAACACAAATAAAATGTGCTATAACTACTTAAATAAAATCTCTGTAGTTCCTTTGCAAAAGTATCTCTTCATAAAAGATTCTTCACAGTGGCATAGTCTGTAGGCAGCCACGTACAAAATTAGATTTTGAAAGGAGAACTATGCCCTGTAATGTTCCTAGAAGCTCTTGCTAATCCTACTGAACTAGATCCCCCCCGGGGGGGGGCCTAGCAGGCCGCGGGCCTCTGTGATATTTGAGGAATCTGAAGTCAAGCTCTGGACAACAGGCAGTCATTTTGAACGGGGATGAGCACAAAGCGTTCATGGACCCCTCAAGTCTGGGCTGGAACAGAAAAGGCACAGTAGGTTAACACAAACCTTTGCTGGAACCTTGACCGCACAAGGGTTCCCTGGAAAGATCTTTCCGAAAAAATAATTCTAAGATTCAAGGGTTTTGAAAACCGGGACAGTCGGAACACCTATAATTTGAGGGAAAACGCAAAAGATGGAAAGCAAAAATGTGTTATCCAATCAGCTTCTGGCAGTGATGGCAGCATGGTTTTCTGGGAGCTGTGCGGTAGCTCCCTTACATGTGCTGGTAGTTTTAGAAATGTATCGATGATGTGGAAAAAAAGCAAACCCCGCATATATTAGCCCACCACAGCAGAGGCAAAAAGTTCTCCTCACTCGCAGAAACAGGACTAACAGTACCAGAGTGCAGACCAAGATGAGGTAACGTGTTTTCTCTTTGGTGCTTGCGCCCTCAGTTATGCCAGTCTGGTGCTCTGTTAATAATAGAAGTTATTATTACTCCATTTTTACCCAATTTAATTGGGTTAAAAAGCCATGAGTAGCTGAATATCTCAGCACTATACAACCTGAGAGCTTGGTGTTCGCCCCCTTGCAGATGGGCAGCTTTCAGCGCACTCCGGATCCCTTAGAATATACATATTGCAGGTGGCCACAATGTAGCATATTTCAGGGTTGGCTCAGTGTACATCTCACTATTTCCCACCTGACGAGAGCGTTCCTTCCTTCTGCAGAGCTACTCACATGACGACCTGCCAGCCTTTCCCCCACGGTCCAAAGGCCGCCATGCACAGGGCGGTCACCCAGGTCCTCTCAGGTTTGCAGAGAGGACCTGGCTACTTCCAGCCTCTGCTGCCCCTAGTATGTTTCTAGTGTTATCAAATGCCAAAAAATGAACAAAGGTCTAATTATGAGGCTTCGATTATGCTTCAATCAGGACTGGCACGCCCTCGGAGGGGGTAGAGGGCCTGGTCCCAACTCCCACGGACAGCCTTCGCAGCACCTTGCAGAGGTAGCATCAATGAGGGCCAAGGTGGTTCCACAGAGAGGGAGATAGTAGACAAGTAGTGCAAGCCCTCTCCTCCGACATGTCTTTCTGTAGAGGCGTGACTCCCGCCCTTGCATTCTGGCGCCAAACCAAAGACCGGAACAATGAACAAGGGCCGTGGGCCCAGCTGCGAGGAGCTCCCGCCTAAAAGAAAGAAGCCAAACTAACAGCTGTGCTCTGTGTCTCACTGTGACACCAGTGTGTGTGTGAATGTATGTGTGCTTGTATAAGTCTATGCTTGCGCACTGATGTCCACAGCATTAATTGGAGAAGCTGTGCTGCACTGTCCTTTTTATTTATTTCTAGCTTTTTCAGAGTTTATCTGTCCTGGAAACTCTAGAGTCCACTATGGGTGCTCGCGGTCACCCAAAAGGCTCTCCTATACCTGAGTGATGGTGACTCCTTCTCCCTCATTCCAGGCTATGAGTTGACTCTTGGTTGTGGCACCAGTTACAGTTTAGAGCTAAAGGCCTTTTATCTGCACTCCTGCGGCGACACTGCCTACCGGCTCATGCCTGTAAAGGTCTGTCTAGTCCTCCATAACTGGGGCATCTTCCTACCCACATGGCTGTGACCTACTGGGTACTGGGTGTGCGCATCATGTTTGTAAGTGTTTTACTGTATACGGTGAACTGAAGGGTCCTTTTGGGATACCATGTGCACTACTACACCGCGAGGTGGTTTTTGAGCTGGTTAAGCATTGTCTATGATGGGCATGACAGCCTGTGTGTTCCTGTGCTCAGGACCCCACACAGGAACTGGGCCTCTCTATTGGGTCGGTAGAGGTAGTAACAATTTAATAAAAATACATTTTGCCTACCTGATTAAAACTCGCCACATATCCATGCTAGACCTCTCTGCACAAGAAGCCCTTAAAAGCCCAAGCACAAAGTGGCACGATGCAGTTCTCCATGACTGCAAGAATGATTTTACAATTTGAATAAAGAAAGCCTTCCCTCTTGGGCTTCCAAGGTTGGACACACAGTGCCCCCTTGAGTCAGAAATTTGTGAATATTCTTGAGTTCAAGAAGACCCGTTATATCCATGATGTATAGATGTTTGCCAGCGACCAAACCTTCACTGGCGGTTGCCTCTTCTTGGGCTGGGTAGAAGCCTCGGTGCTTGAAACACTTTGCTGCCACGGCTGAAGTGCAAGAAAAGCTGCTGGGCAGCCCTGCTAGAAGAGTTGAGGATGTCTCACTGCTTGGAAGACCTACACGTGGCCAAGCTGACTGAAGAATTTGTATACTGGACGTCAAGGAACAATGCCCGTCCATTCCATAAGATTTCAGTAGCCCAGCTCACTTTGAGAAATGGAAAAAAAAAACTGAAAATAAATTACATTGGCCAAATGCCCCAGACATTCGGGGGCAGATTTAGCAGCCCCTAGAGAGACCGAAGCTTCAATTTTCACAACGCTCCAGAGCCGCTAACCACTGCTCCACATTTACAAGGAGGTGTAACGCCACATTTTTGAGGCGTTACACCTCCTTGTAAAGTTTTCTGCCGCAACACCTATTGCTTTGGACGTTGCCTCAAATTTACGAGTTGTCGTAAACCTGAGGCAGTGCCAAAAACTAACGCCACCCCATGGCAAAAGGAGGAGGAATGCTTTTATTCCTCCTCGTATTTTGCTTTTTCTATGTGTGCTGCATTCTGCAGCACACACAAAAGAAGCAAAATGCAATGGATGATTGTTTATGTGCAGGTACGGTATCCCTTCCTGCACATAAACAATCACTCCCCTCAATGCAGACACCTTTGCACTATGGTGCAAGGAGGCTTGCGTTGGCGCAGGCAGCTTAATTTAGCACCGGCACAGGGGGAAACAAAGGGCTGCTCCATATTTCTGTAAATTCGGAGCATCCCTGTGCTTCTAAAGTGGCGCAACGCGCTGCTGCTATTTTTAGCGCCGCAACGCGCTGCGCCACTTTGGCTTAAATCAGGGCCTAAAACTCTTGAAGCTGAGCAGTAGTTCTGACTGAAAATCTGCTACTCATAACTTCTGCTTTGATTCTGGTGTGAAATCCCTGAAAGCACGTTGGTGTGACGCAGGGGTGTTGTATGGTAAGAACACACTAACGAGCACAAACACGCACATATATGCACCAAATAGACATTTGATTCCTCCCTCAAATCACAGTATATTTATATCACACCCTGCGAGCTCTTCTTTAGCCAATAGCATACTTTTAGAAGACACTAACTTTTATTTTTGCAGACGTGTAACAGAGCTGACCTACCCCCACCCCCTCAACCTTCAAGCGCAACTGACCGGTCACCTGTCCCCATACCAAGCCTCGGGTGGAACAGGGCTCCCATCGCCCTCCTTCCATTCACCACTGGTAGTCGAGCTGCTGCCCCCCGCCAATCCTGGAATGCTGTAATCCTGACAATCCCCAGATGTAGCAGAACTTCCTTCTGCCCCTCCGGTTCCCATGGCTCGAGGAACTCACCTTGGCCATCTGCGCCTGCACACCAGTTGCCTTCAGAGAGGTCACCGCCTTCTGCGCGGCTGCTGGACTGTCGAAATCTACAAATCCATAGCCTGAAAAATACAAGAAGGGACACTGAGTGGAAGCATGTGAGGAACAGATTCCTAACACTCCTAACATGGCCTTTAGGCACTTCACCAAGCTATAGTGGTCCAACCCCTTAACGCACATTTTTACCACCCTAGGAAGGATGAAAAGCTCAGCCGGTCCAACTGAGGTTTCATGTACCCTATTCTTTTCAAATGCTTGTCAGCCCTGCGGTAGCTCCATCACTGCCTGTCTCTCAATAAAGTCACCAGAGAGGGAAAGGACGAGGGAGAGAGATCCAAGGATAAGCAGGACGAGGCTCTTCGCCCAGTGTCAGAAGCTGGGAGACTCTATTTGCCTGTCCTGGAAAGAATAGTTGGAAGCTGTCACTTCGCTTCAGGAGGAAAAAGTCTTTGCATCAGCTGCGGGAATGGGGGAGAAAGGGAAAGTGACAGAAAAAAGCTGAAAACAGAGAAGAGGATGACAGGTAGCAAGTGTGTTGAGAGCAAGACAGAAGGGAGAGGAGTGAGAGTTAAAACAATGACAGGGGTTCAGAAACAGAAAGAGAATACAGAAAAAAGACAGACAGAAAAGTAGTGGTTGGTGCACGTGTAAAATAAGGAAAACAGATTTTTTTAAAAACAAATGAATCCAATATTTGAAATATTTGTAAAAAAGATAGACGACAACAAGCAGGCGCGAGGGTAGAAAGAAACAGGCAACAAATACAAAAGGACTTCCAGTTTGATTTAGGGTTAACAGTTGCACCCTCTCCGCAGTACAGGGCAGTATTAATCCCATGGGGTTCTCCTTCTTTAGTTCCCAACCCCGTTTTAAAGGGGGTCACTGGTTCCAAAGTTGGCACACGTCCCCCCAGCTCTTTCCACCCAGGTGCCTCGTTCCAACCCATGTAAACGGTGCAAAAGGAAACATCTCCAACGCGGACGCTGAAAAAATACCCTGAACACGAGTTTGTAACCCAGTGCCTTGTAGGCTTCAGGAACCATAACACAAGTCTTTCAACGCAGGCCTGAAACCGAAAGCAAAGGCATTGAAAGGAAAGGTGAGTTGCAATAGCCCGAACTCAACGTAAGATGGCAGTAGAGTACAGTGCTCGAGATATAGAACAAAACAAAACGCAAATCAATGGGTAGAGGTGACTCCCTTTTCTAGAGTGGTGAACTCCCGGATGTGATTAGCCTGTCCTGCTGAAGAAGGACTGGTACAGCCCTCCTGCCCCTGTGAGAGAAAGACATGAAGGAACTGCTGCCCCTTCAGGAGACGTAGCCAATAGTGACTGGACAAAAATACGGGCATTTCATTTTCAAGTAATCTTAGTGAGGTGTGACCAACAATCGTCCTGCATCTCTTTTTCCAGGCCCAATATTTACGCAGGAGAAACATACTAAGATTGACAGTTCTCTGGGAGCTCCACGATGTGTTTCTTTTATTGCATTAGGGGTGGGAGTGGAAACTGCAGCACGGCTTTGCTCTGGAGGGAGCGGATCCGTTGTACACGCTAGGGGCATTTAACTGGAGGAATTGTAGGCCGACAGGGAGTCACTGCCCTCTAAAACCTGTCCCTCCACCTATTGTTTTTTCATGGGCACTACTTTTAAAGGTATTGTGCAGCTCTTTCAATGCCCTTTTATACAATGTTTCTAATTTTCAGTCTAGCAATGTAATCCAACTATTTTGATATTATTTGATGTGTGTGGATAGTATTTTTAATTAACATTTAGCTTTCTTGGCTGTCTTCCAAATCATCTAGAGATGCTGTGTTTAACTCTGAAGAGTAACACTGTAATCTGCAATCCCCTAAAACCAGGTGCGGCTTCCAACACTACTAAACGTGTTACAGTTCAAGTGGTAATGATTAGAAATAACGAGGATTGCAAGAGAAAGGGCCACTGGCCCTCTAAACGAGAGGGGAGAGCGGGCTTCCTGGAAAAAGAGCATCTGCTGCGAGACACTGAGTGACAGGGCAGCCAGACAAAGAGAGAGCCATAACCAGGCGCCCTGTCACTCACTAAACTCAGGGGCTTATAACAAGCCCCTCTGCGCCGGCTGCGACGGTCCTGCAACGCACACTGCAGGGCCATATTTACCAGGCCACTGCGTGGCCTTTCATGGCCTTGTAAATATAGACTGAGGCAATGCAGGGCAAGTCGCTTTGTTGCCCCACCCTGCAACAGAGAGGTGTGCCATGGGCGTGACGGTGGTTGTTCCCACATAACACCCATGGCATTTGACACAATCCCAGATTTACGATATTTTGTAAAGCTAGGAATGAATCAAAAGCTGAACCCTCCACAGGGGAGGCGTAAAGGAGACGCAGCGAGGCGAAATACCTTTGTTTCTCCTCATTTTTCCTTTTTCTCTTGTGATTGTTTTTGAGCAGGAAGGTGTGCCTTCCCGCACAAAAAGAATCATCCCTGTAACACAGACACCCTTGCACCATGGTGAAGAGCAGCAAGAAGGCTTGTGGCGCTGCCCTGCATCGAAAACTTGTAAATATGCCCCTGAATATGCCGGCGCAGGCTTAGTCTGAGGTGGGAGAGGACCGACAGGCTCTATAATAAGGCCACTGACAACAGCTGCGTAAAAGCATCACCACACATGGCCCCAAGAGAGCACCAGGTTGAAGTGATTGGCCTCAAACATAACGTAGTTTGCTAGTGTAAAGGTAGTGTCCTGATGCAATTATTTCTGTTACCCAAGAGTTCACCAACAAACACATGCACTCCACTCATGACCCAAAAGTCCATATGTGTCAATGCAACCAGACTGTGAAGGGTGATAAAACAAGCATTTACAATGCGACGGGTTTCGCGTTTTGCTCATGTTAGAGCTGATCGCGTTGTAAACTCTTAACCCGACTTTTCACCTATCGGGCAAAAGTGCATTTATGTACACAACCCGAAAAAGTTAAATCAAGTATGTAAAGTGCTCGACTTCTGCCAAGCGAGATCGCGCTCTAAATTACAGAAAAAAAAGTCCACGAGCCCGATGGAAAACAGCGAGCCTCGCATGTTTTCTGTACTTGGTCGCTGTGCTCGAGGAGGGCTTGCCACCGGAAAAGGCATGATATATGCGTGCCTTCGACAAATGAAAGCAAGCAGATTTTATTAGGGAAGCCCACGAACCAATAAAAAGCACTGACGTGAAGTTGACAGAGCTCCGAGCCCTTTTCTAAATACAAAAGAGTCTCCCTGCGATACGCATGCACGAGCGCATGCAATGCAGGCTCGACCCTAAAAAGAGAGCTTCTGAGAACACTTTTTATCTTGCACTTTCACTTATATAAAAGGAGATCTAAATACTGCAATGTGAGATCATCATAGCAGCTTTGAACAAATAGAAGCAGCACGCTGAGATTTGTACTGTCTTAGAATAAAATTCTGAAAACAATTCAAGATGACCTGGCAGTTTGGGATGGACTGTTCACGTGAGGAACACGGCCACTATTGATCTGCTTTTAAGCCAGGCCTCTGTCTAGAGTAGCTCAGCTGTAAAACAATGGGTTGGAATGCTACCTAGAACAATTATCAGTAGTTTAGAGTTTAAACCAGCATTCCTCCCATCACGTTTTGTGTGTCTGATGTAATGCCTGAAGTGGCCCTGGGTGTGCACAGTCATGGTCCCTTCTTTGCTTGCAGTGGCACAAATTTCAAGCTGAATTTCACAGACAAGGCTTAATAAGGCCAAAACCGTCCGCGGTTGCATATGTTCCCTACTGGAGTGGGCTTTGTTTGGCAGTTCAGGATGCACTGTTCTCATCAGAAGCAGGGTCAGTACTGATTTGCATAAGGGTGGCATCTGTCTAGGGTGGCAATGTGGGCAAAATAATGGGTTGGAATGCTTCCCACAGTGAATGCCAATGGTTAAGACTATTTGGAACTAATCCTCCTAATACACTTAGAGTATTTAAAGTGGCTTATGAGGTGATGTGGAGAATCAAACAATTACACAAACAGCTCAAAATTGTATCGTGAAACTCTCAAAGTAGAATTTCTCCTCATCCGCCAGGATTTGTGATCCATATTTTCCTTTGTATGACAAATAGAGGAGCGAGAGGAATTAAACAGATTGTTGTATGCCATCCCTGCTCTGACAATGAACATACATGAAGTACAGCACTCCTGCTTGTAGGTTACCAAAACTGCTGGATTACCATTATTGTGTGTGATAGGCACAGCCCTCCTATGACACTGGAGAACTGTGCCACCGTACAATATGGCAAGAGGGGGCCGCTGCTTCTACCAAACTAAGAGTGAAGCACCAAGCACGTGCAGTACAGAGGTACAATAGTTCCAGCTGCCAACTGAATGTATTGTTATTCTATAAATCCTTTGCTTTGAAACGATACACAAACTACTAAGTTTGATAAAGAGGACGCTGTCCTGAAGAACGCGCCTAGTCCTTGCTTCACTTGGTTTACATCTTTTGGCCAGGAGGCAGTAATGAAGAAGTGTTATTTTCCCAGCCACGCACAGTTTGAATTAAGGGCCCAGAGTACCACAAAGGAAACAACAAACAGTGACACAGAGAAACGTTCCCTCCTGACTATCGAACTGGACGAGCAGAGGACAGCTGTACCCTCCAGTACTTCCCAGGGCTTGACAGGGAGCCTAGTGATGGAGCACGCCCCGCTGCATGAGTAATGAAGTGAGGTGCACCAGTGTAATCCCAGCAGAGACGGTGGTAACCTGTGCAGGAGGGTTACACTTAATGTATGTTCATCCATCATTTCATGACAAGGAAGTGTCGCCCCAAAGGTCGAAAGGGACCTTTTAGCAAAGGTCAGAGATGCACGGATATTCCATGCTTCTGATTACAGGTAAAACGAATCGTTCCACCGTGTGTCTTTTCCGTGACACTGTCGGTTTTGTGGGTTGTGTTGCAACTCTGTACTTCGACGTCACCTTTAGTTGGACGCTCACTGAGAGTCAGTAAATGTGAAATCAAACGCAGTCTAGTTAGCGCCTGGTTGCACATTCCGCTCGAGCTTGGAGACAGTTTTCCCATGCTGCTCCCTCCGTGTATTAAGGGATGAATGAGCCCGTTACTTTTTTCGGACCCTTGACGGGAACAAGGACAGACTTACCATGAAATAAACAAACTCGTGGCAATGAGGATGCGAAATGGAAAAGCTGCAAAACGGTGGTAGCCGGGGGCCAAACAGCATTCAAAGGAAACAGAAAATAAGCCAAAGAATCAGAGACGCAAAAAGACTGCAGGATTTGAAGGGACAGCGACAAGGAGCAGTGGGAAGAAAGGCGCACATAGACACTGGGCGCTTGCTGATGATGTCATCACACTGGGACACAATGGAGTTTCAGATGAGACCGCCTTCATCACCCACCTTTGCATTTATTGGTCGTCTTGTCTAGTATGGCCTTTGTGGAGACGATCTTCCCGTACCTGGAAACAGACAAGCAGAAACTCTGTCAGTGGAGACAGGGCATGGGAAATAATAACCGGGTGGGAGCCGGGAAGAGTAGTGTAGTAGGGTGGGAATACCAGGATGGGAGATAGGGGAGGACCAGAACATGGCGGGAGACGGGGGTCCCATATAGCAACTGTGCTGCCCCTTCCGCAGCCTCGCCCCCGCCCACCACAAATAGAATCCCTGTATGCTACTACACAGGGTTTCAGCTTCACGTCACAGGGCACCCTGGCTGTTTTCAATGTATGCCTGCGCAAGAACAGGGGTAAGGCACACACAATTAACATTTTCTTTGCTGTGCTTAAACCTGCAACTTTAGGCCTAGGCTCGCCCTTGTACATGAGCCACATTCGATTCAGGGGATCAGAGGCCCAAACAGCTGCTCATCCCGAACAAGCTCTTCTATAGGGTATCCGGGGTCCATTCAGAATGTCCCTCTTAAGCATATCACAACGGATACGGAGGACCAAGGCCCAATCTGCCTGCCATCCCAAGAACAAACCATAGACATACATTAAACACAGGCCTCAAGCAGCCCACCCCACCCAAGCATGCACCACAAATATGCAGGGAAGCCACGGCCCAAGCAGCCTGTCCCTCTTAAATACAAGCCATAGAGACACAGGGAAGACAGGGCCCAAGCGTTGAGATACAGGGAAGAGAGGGCCCAAGCAGCGTGCCCCTCCCAAGTACAAACCATAGAGATGGAGGGAAATTAGGGTCCAAGCAGCCCACCCCTTCAAAGCATGAACCACTCACATACATGGAAGCCAGGGCCCAGCAGTGTAGCTGGGCATCCCGTATTTGCTGGCACAGTCCCGGGTTTTCACCATCTGCTACAGCAAATGTAATCAAATCTAGCATAGGCCCCAGATTCCAGAGCGGGTACACTAACATAGTGGAACACACCTTTTACGTGTTCCAGTGCATAATTAGTTAGAAAGCCCTTATCAGAACGCAATGTAATTAACACAGATGACACTGCGTTTTATAGTTACATTTAACCAATCTCAGTGCCTTTTAGTCTGTGTTTTCTAAATTGGCAGGCGCGGTCCCATCCTTTGCCCCTCGGTCGATGCTAAATTGCACTCCCACTTCGGTGTCTGTGGAAAGTCCCCGTTTTTGTTTTTCAGAAATCTAGTCACCTTACCTCCCCAGCAAGAGCTATACGGATACAGGGAAGCCAAGGGTGGTTCAGGCACCCTGTACACCCCTCGCCCCCAGCTTCAACCCCCACCCCAGCATGAACCAAACACATAGAGAGAAGCCAGAGGTCCAAGCACCCTGTGCCCCCCCGCTTCACCCGCCTCCTCCCAGTGTAACCCAAGCATATAGAGAGAAGCCAGGGGCCCAGGCACCCTGTACCCCCTTCCCCCCGGGCCACGCAGCCCCCTCAGCATGAGCCACACAGATAGAGAGAAGTCAGTGGTCCAAGCAGCCTGTACCCCCAAGCGACCCCCAAGCACGAAGCACACAGACAGGGAAGCCAGGGCCCTTCTGTGATACAGATGCTAGCATAGCAGCTCCTCCCTCGCAGAAGACAGCCTCGGTACTCGCAGATCTGTGCGTCTCGGGGCTCGGCTCTTCCTGACTCTCCGCTCTCGGTTTAAGGCTATTTTGGGCGCTCCCTGGGGTGCGAGGCTCTGTGTCTTCCTGTTCAAGTACTGCTGCTCAACATGACACTGAAATAGGCCCGAGGCGGCAGGAGCTCTCGACACAGGGCGGACTGGCTGCAGGGATGCGTGACAAAGCAACAGGCAAACACACAGTGCAGTCACACAGACCTCGATATACACATGGACTCTCCCGCACACACTGGAAAACACAAGAAAACAACTAAAGAGACTATGGTGCACGCATACACAGATGTATAAAAAACGTACACAAAGGATCAACGCAGGGGCAGATTTATGCAGTGCTTAGTTGGTAAAAAAAAAAAAACAACAACAAATAAATAATAATAAGCGCATGGGTCCTCATCAGACGATCACTGCAGTTTGCGCCACCCATTGTCTCTGCCAGCGCTGCCAATGACAATACCAACACAACCACTAACCATCACACTGTTACAACCGTGACAATTCAGACTAGTCCAGGCACCAAAGGATTTAGAATGGCCTGGGTGGCTAATATAAATTATTTTAATGCATCCAGAATTCATAAATAACGTTGATTGTGCTCACCTCTAAATTAGACAGTCTATGTGGCAGACTGTCATAAGTGCCGGAGATGACAATTAAGTGCCGGTACCGAGCACCTTAAACCACCTGCTCAAATTAAGCACTGGATTTAAGCAGATAAATATACATGCATAGGGTCACTAAGGGATACACACGTCAGCTACAGCCTGTAAAGCATGACTGACTGACTGTTGTGTAAAAAAAACACAGATAGAGAGAAAGCAGCTAACAAGCTCACACATCGCACACATGCAAACACACACACACACAGACTATTATAGATTCTGTGGTATACACACAAAGGGAGGAATATATACACACAGAAGAAGAAATACAGAGGAACATAAACACAAAGATAGTAACTGTTGTACACATAAACAAACACAGAGACACATACCTGACATACAAACACACTCATGGAAAAGAGATGTAGTAACAATCAAGACCCTGTCTAATAACAATTCCCGGTTATGGGCTCAGTCTTTAGATTGTGATGAATAAAGCAATTGGTGGATTCTTGGGTCCCTTCTCACCTTTTCTTCTCCCAGTGTAAACCATACCTTGAATCTACACTCTGGAGCTAAGCGATGACTGCGTGGCCATGGCACTGAGACAGCCAAGGCTGCTGTCTTAGAACATTATCCCATCCCTGGCCAGTGAGAGCTCTCTCTCTCTGCTCAAGCTTCTCAGCTCCCAGGGCCACCTGTGGCATATCCCCAGCTCCCTGCTGCCTCTATGGTTCAAAATGTAGTTGTAATGGATCCAGGCAGATATTTCTTCAACTTAAGGGCCCAGAGAAACTTTTCTACACAAATTCAGGAGCTTCGGGTTGCTGAATTATCAAATATGGCGGTGTGAAGGTAAGTAGGTCTCAAGCAGATCTTTCGAGCCCTCCTTCAACTGCTTCTTGCGCTTTCCTTGGTCATTTCCAAAACATTCTCCAGGACGGTGAAGAACATAGGAATCCTCTTCGGCTCTGACTGGTGGTCTTAAACCACACCCAGAGCAGCAGGTCCTCTTTACGCCTTACTTCTCTGACTGCTTGAGTGTGATGTTCTCACCACAGTCTGAGCTCAGTAAACCTCAGCAGAGTCTCAGTCAACAAACTACTTTGTAACCCCCTAAGAGAAAAATCTTTTTGGTTACATGGGCCGCTTTGTAGGACTAAAATACATTTTATCACTTAAGAAAGACCACTCACTAAAAACAAGAGTCCCACTCCACAACAGCCAATAAACAAACTGCTGACTATATTGCTTATATGAATGGTTCAACATTCTATGACTGTTATACCACGTCTTTATATTCTGATGGCCATCCAACCAAAACAATACCTCTGCAAATGTTCTGTTCATGTATCCAAGCAAATCATAAAGCACATCCACTGAACCAACGTAAGGCACTTCAGAAGAAGAGTATTATAATGTTTTTCAACCCAGTGAACATTCCTGAAACTCACGCAACTCCCGCATCTTTGCAGACAACATTTTTTTGATACTTGGTGCTTCAACAAGTCATGTATGTCCACTGCTTTATCCCAGACCATATTCACCATACTACTGTCTCATACATTAACACTAAATTGGACAACGTGAACTCCATCTGCTTTGATTGTCCCAAGTGCCAGATAGTGGTTTACTGGTTGAAAATTGCATGCCCTCCTGCCACTTCCTGAAAAGACTATTCGCTCCACTTGGAAGCAAGCATTTGCAATGTGATAGGTCTTGCATTTGCTTGAGTTAGAGCTATTGGCTTGTAAATGCATAGCTGGACTTTTTCTGCCCCATTCATTGGTCAACCCTGCTGCATAATTTAGTCGTCTCTGCCACATAATTCCAGTGGCCCTGCATATAACTAAAGCACTTTCATTTACCTTCTTCCTCTAGCTGCAGCAAAAAATTAAAATAAAGGCATTGTTTATTATAATATTTTATATTATTATTTTGGAGCCCCTCCCAACCTAGTGTGGGGACTCAGAAATTACCTAGCTAGAAAGAACAGGTCGTGTGGTGGGTTATGGGCAAAAATGTTTTGTAAAAGGAATGCCCCGCAAATCGAGTGCAGCAAATATATTAAAGTGACTGTAATGCTCAGACTAGCCCCTAGTGGGCACCACTATAAAAATAACATTGGAAAGAAACATGGTCATGTAATTATACACTCAGTCCCTAGAGGGCATAACAAACATGAAAACAGAATGGCAGAAAATAATGCAGTGTAACCATATATGTAGTCCCTAGAGAGCATTGTGCCTTACACATTTTCAGGCACAGCAGGCCTCCTGCAATACTATTACAAACAAGGCCCTTAAAACACAAACTGCTCTCAGCTGTAAAACAGAAGTTCCAGCCATGAAAGAGTTTAATAAGACATTGAATGGTGGGAGAGGTTACTGTTTTGGGGTTCCCCAACCTAGCGCAGGGACCCAAAGATGAGATAGACAGAAAGAGTGCGTCATGATGAACATTTTGACAGTGGTCCCATTGTCCTAGGCCCCCACACAGAGAGTTATGGGCAAAAATGTTTTGTAAAAGGAATGCCCCACAAAGCATTATGGCAGAGGTCTTCAAACTTTTTGATGCCGGGACCCCCTCTAAAAAATTTTTAGGTGTAAGGACCCCCTCCTGATAAAAATTTCTAGAACCTGGTACTCCTCATCAACAATAATAAACATCCCCATTTCGCACAGCAAATCATTTTTACTGTGAGGAAATAATATTAAACTGTGTTTAGCAAATCAAAGATCGGTGAGTGTGGGGGCATGGTCAAGGGTGTGGCTAAAAACAAAGGTCCTCATTTATTAGGAATTGACATGGGGCAGAGCTGCAAGTCTTCTTGCTACACTTCCACACTCTCAATACAAAAGGGCAGGAATGGACCGTATTTATGAAATACAGTACATTTCTGTCCTTTCCCCCTGCGCTGACGCACAATTGCTGCCTAGTGCCAACATAGGCAGGATTGTATTTGTGCAGTAAGGGGCACCTTCCTGCACAAAAACAATCCAGAAAGGCATTGTACCTCTTTCTACATGTGTGGCAGATAGCAGCACACATGGAAAGAGAAAAAAACAAGGAGAAATTAAAACATTTCTCCTCATTATGCCTGCTCTGGGGAGGCGTAAGGTTTTGGCACTGCCCCAGTTTACGTGATTTTGTAAATCTGGGGCAGTGTCAAAATCCATCTGTGTTGCATAGGAACACCCACCACTACGCCCGTGGAGCGCCTCCTTGACGCAAAGTAAGGCAATGCAGCGACTTGCACTGCTTTGCCTTACTCCATATCAACAAGGCCATTCAATCCGCTCAGGGTGGCTTTGAGTCAGCTCATAGGTACAATTGAGAGGCTTGTGATGCTGGAGCATCAAAAAAAGTGATTCTCCAGCAGCGCAAGCCTCTCATAAATAAACCCAAAATATTCTCTAAATTTTTTTAAGTCTTTCACCGCCAGGTAGCTACATATAAAATAATAGCCAGCTGAAATGAAAAATAAATAAAATAAAGTTGTTACTCATTGGGAAATGCACTGTAGTGCATTATGAAACCTCTATTAGTTAATGCACTGGAGAGGTCTGTGTTTAACCGGAGAGCAACAGAACTAAATCTTTGTTAGTACAGTTGAGAATAGTGACTTGTGTATTTTTAGTGCCATGAGGTCACAGCCTGTGACAGAAAGCACTGTGAATATATAAAAAGGCATTATTTTATACTTGCATTGCACACAGAATAATATAGGCCACTACAAAAAGGTTTATTATAAAACGGTGCTTCCAAAATGTGGATTTAAGTAATATCAGAGCATATGCAATACCTCTTTGTTTACTAGCTGTCCCTTCAACACCTCCAGGTGAAGTGAGCACTGTTGAAATACAATTACAATTAAAAGCATGCACTTCACAGCTCAGTTGTTAACTCTTCGCACTACCCCTCAAAAAAAAAATATGTTTGTCCTCACAAAGCTTTGATCATTTACAGCTGCTCCCATGCACCCTTTACATTTGCAGATCAGCTCGTACAGCACACTTGCTTTTCATTCAGGAAGCAGAAGCCCTGGGCTGAAAGTCTCCTTAGCTGTCTGTGCGGCTTTCACAGCACAGGAGACTCAAATTAAAGTTCAGCTGAGGCATTTCCAGGTCTCTATGGCCCCCCTGGGGGTCCCGACCCCCAGATTGAAGACCTCTGCATTATGGGGAGATTTTCTGGGTGCAGCGAATATTGTAATATCTTGGTATAGCGTTTGTAAGAAACATGGTCATGTAACCATATAGTCAGCCCTTAGAGGGCATAACAACATGAAAACAGAATGGCAGAAAGTTTTGCAGTCTAACCGTATATGTAACCCCTAGAGAGTGTACTGCCTTACACATTTTCAGGCCTAGAAGGCCTACTGCAATACTATTACAAACAAGGCCCTTAAAACACAAACTACTCTCAGCTATAAAACAAAAGTTCCACCCATAAGAGAGCCTAAAAATACACTGAATGGTGGGAGAGGTTACTATTTTGGGACAGCCCCAACCTAGGGTGGCAACCCAGAGATGACCTAGATAGAAAGAGCGTCTTGTGCTGAATGGTTTGGTGGTGGTCCAATTGTTGTAGGACCACCGAAGGCTGAGTTATGGGCAAAAATGTTTTGAAAAAGAAATACCCTGCAAAGCATTATGGGGTGAGTTTCCCGAGTGCAATGAATATTATAGTATTGGCTCTCCCACTGTGTCAGGAGAGTTGCTTTTGAGGATTTCTGTGTTTATTTCTTTTGTAAAAGCTCCAGTTTGTATATTTTTCAACTGCTAAACTTGTAAAGTGGTGCTCATGTAAAGCGCTCCTCTGATCAAGATTGCACTATATGAAACTTCACTCAGTCATGTATAGCGCTCCCCTGATCGAGTTTGCGCTATATGAACCTTTAAAAAAAATGTTTTTATATAAATTAAAAAGAACTCCACCCCATCCAGCTTGCAGCTTTTGTGTGCAGACACCACAAAGAAACATTGGCATGTCCAAAACAAGGAAGAGAAAGAAACAACATATGGCCACGCACAGCGATGCAGCGAGGCAAAAGAAAAAATTGTGCACCACATTAAGGTATCTGGCTGATCATGCAATAATCCATGTAACAGGGTCAGCTTGCAAGGCGTAACAAAGCAGCCTCAAGGCAGGATAAAGGTAAAGCATTTACCTAGGAAATCAAGGGAATTTTGAAAGGCAGGCCCAGGAACGAGTGAATGTGATGGGCTTGAGATGGGCCTAGTTGAAGCCCACAGAGTAGATTACAACAGGTCGAAGTGCAGAGCTTGCGTGGTGCTAAGCTGGACCTAAAAATGGTCAGTTTCCAAATCTTGAAGACTCACCTAAAAGTGCCATCCATGCAGTCCTCTAAGAACCCACCTTTGGGTTCAGGGGTGAATACTGTGACCACATTTAGACCTTTGCTACTTTGAAGTATCAACTCAGCATCAAAGCCACTCTCAGGC
Organism: Pleurodeles waltl; assembly: GCF_031143425.1. NCBI lineage: Eukaryota > Metazoa > Chordata > Amphibia > Caudata > Salamandridae > Pleurodeles > Pleurodeles waltl. Next base: position 70,253,053 of record NC_090443.1, read on the forward strand.
TTCTTTCTGAGAGATATGAAAATGTTCAGCTTAATGTAGCTACCGTGCCAACATCCTGTATCCCTCTCAGTCTCCTCTTCTTCCTCACGGGGATCCCCTCCATCTGCTGATGGTTTGTCCCAGGGGATGATTAAACTCATCATGGGTATGTCAACAGTGAATTAATACATAAATCAAAACAGTGACTTGTCCTCTCCCACTTAGGGCACTTAACAAAAAAGTCAGGAAGCATAATACGGGTTGGAAATTTCTATTTTCAACTGAAGCCCTCTAAACCATCCATTTCGTGCAATGAATCTCAAAAAAAGTTCACGTCAACCCACCGTCTCACCAGACAACCTGGCAAGTTATGTGAATACAGGCGCACGCAAGGAAACACACTGACGCACAGGCTACTACAGAGAGACGCTCACAGATGCAGCGTGAAGGCCACACGTGCACTCGTATAAACAGACTACGTACACTAGCAAAGATAAACCGAGAAAGGCAGGTAGACTATAACACAACCGGAAGAGTACACTCCCATCGAGGGCCCAGTTGCTCTGTGAGGACGCAGCGAGCCAACGTTCTGGAGGCATCTCTGACCGGATATAACCCTTAAACGTCCTAGTTTGGGCTGATCGGACCAGGTTCTTGCGGTGCACCTACGCCAGTGGACCTGCGGTGCCTGGCAGAGAACACCTGTCCCGTTCAGCAAAAAGCTCTGCTCTGCTTGGTTCAGGCTTTAACTAAATGTCGCAGCCATGTGTGAAGTGTCCGATTGTCATAAAAGTGTCCCCACTGAGCACTGAACTCCCCAACAGAGAGAGCTGGAGGGCAGTGGCCAGAAGTGCGTGCGCCGGAAGCTTCCGGCCTTGCTCGGCTGCCCGCTCCATCCGGTGCTCCACCCAGGCAGAGCTTCCTGCACAGCACAGGAGGAAGGCCGGCAGGAACAGAGTGTACTCCGGGGGCCTGAGCTCCGCCAGTGACACAGTCACAGCAATTAAATACAAAATATTTTCCCTCTCTGAACAGTCGCGCCTAAACATTTGAATAGCCTGCTGCACGGCTCTTTTCGAAGAGTGGGCTTCAACAAATGCATTACCACTAAAAAAAAAAGTCGGCGTCAAATAGGGGTTTAAAGCATGCCCCTGCCTTACAGGAGCCACCCACCCTTCAGGGTGCCCCACACCCCCAATCAGACTAAAGCCGAAAAATACCAGAGTTAACCAGTCTGAGGGGAGCGCGAGCAACCAGTGGCATCATGCAAAATGGTGCCCTCTCCCACACGCAGAATGTGATTTGCCCCCGCCCACCCAGTTGCCCAAATCTCACAAATGTTCATTGGCCTTGGGCTAAAAGATGGGGGGCCCTGAAAGCTCGGTGCTCTCCTGCGTAGCAGGGGCCTGCATTATGCCCCACCGTGCAACCTATCATGGAGGCTTCCAGAGGACGGTACTAGCGCGACAACCTGGGGCGGACACCTAAAGCTCCTCACAACAAGGCATGTAAACACTGATTGGATCGCTCCGCCCCAGGCACAGAGAGCGCTCAGTTTTGCTGTCATGAACATCTTGGAAATTCCTTTCTTCATATCCTCCCCCAGTTGTGAGAAAATATTTGCAGTTATAGGGCCCACCCTCTTGGAAACAACACCCTAACTCTCTGCATTCTGCCTTCCAAGAAAATTGAAATATGGCTCCTCACGAGAGAGTCTGACGAACTACCTTTCTTCTAGCTGGACTGCAGCCATCTTCCGCAAATACCTTTCTCCACTTGCAACATGACTCGAAAATGTTCAACATAATTAAAATTCAATACATTCCAATTGCTCATAAGTGGAGTTATCAATTGTGACTGAAGTGAGAGATGCTGGTGATATATCGTAGTCCAGATGGGAAGAAATGTATTCCAGTGGCCTACCTCCTTTAATCCAGTAGAGACAGTCGGGTTCTAACCCTGCCTTCAGCATCTGACCAAACAAATCTTGTAATTCTGGGTAAATCACTTTGTCTGCTAGAGCCTCAGGTTGCAAGAATGTGCCAAGTGTTCACATATGTAGTATAAATGAAAAAAAGCTACAGTGTCCACATATGTGTCCTCCACTTTTCCCCATCACAGCGTGGTTTCAACAGGACCCGCCTCACACAATACTGTTTTACTTCCTGGAGATAGGTTTGCACTCTATCAAATGCGTAAAATTGATTTTAAAAAGTGCTGCTACCGCACAGCAAGGGCGGAAAAGCTTTATATTCTTCAAATCTCTTGTTGTAACATTCTGGAGTTCAATGGACAATCAAATAGAACACGGGCAAACCCATGAGGGCTAGTATAGGGTGAGTGTGTCCAAGCTGTGCATTGCCATTTAACAGAGGGATGCACACACCTTGGGTAAACATATTATCCTAACAGATGGCAGCAGGCTATTACTTAATGCACCTAACCCCTATTTCTCCCTATATATTAGAAATTCAAAAAAGGAAATGGAATCATATTTTACACATAATAATTCTTATAATGTGTGCACTCATACCCACACCTGCTGCCAAGGTGCATTCCTTGAAACAAGGAGAAACATACAGCAATAAAAATAATGATGATGCACCACAATCAACTGTATCAAAAAGTCTAATTCTTTAGTATAGATCCATTAAAATCTTCTCTTTATTCTTTTTGGTTACTTGGAACAGCACATATTCATAGCAAAGCAAACAGCCAACACTTTTCGTCCTTTAGAAGAGGACTTCTTCAGGGCTATTCAATCCTTTCAATTTCAATCCGCCATATTCAGAAAATTTATTCCATCTTGCAATAATATCATAATCCTCCAATATCAGCACCTTCATTAGCACCCAGAATGCTGAAAACGAGCCTCCCTACAATGGTAAGCAAGCATCTAAAGGACAAAACGCGTTGGCTGTTTGCTTACCTTGGGTAAAGGTGTGTGTACAATTAGAGGCCGAGCGATGATCCGATGCAAATGCTCCAATGGGCACAAAGCCAACAGAAAGGTGTTTATGCTAGCTCAGGGGTGCCCAAGTTCAGTCCAGGAGGGCCAGATCCATGCCAGGTTTTCATGATACACAGGCTAAAGTACCCTGCACCATTCATTATAAGGATATTGCAAAATACTGAGGTCTGTGAGCATATAGGGGAGGAATGAGGCTGAATGCCTTTTTAATGTCACGGATCTCAGTGGTGACTTGTAATATCATTTTATTTATTATAATAAATGATCAAACCGTCACACTTCATGCACACTACTAAAGTCCTTGGTGTTTGGTTCTTATAAAAGAGACAGTATGTTTGCAGGCTAGAATCATGCAAATAAAATCCGTAGTGTGAAATTAAACTCAACTAAAAGCAGTTTGCATTTGTTTTTTAAAAATAGAATCAGTTTAATGTAGTAATATTAAAAAATACTGAACTTGCAATATGTAGAAACACACAGAGTCAATATCTTTCCTCTAATGACCTATAGTGTTGAAAAATAAACATGTAGCGAAATATACCCCCTTTCAACTGATGACTGTTTATTTTAGAAAACAGATTAGGCAAACAAACAGTCAGTTCTTGTTTTTAATGTTTAAACTTCAGCTGTGATTATGCCTTATGTAATCTGGAATTTAGGGATGTCTTTTATACAAAGATTGTAGGCTCTCATGAACTATATTCTTAAAAGATACAATCTGATTATTTTAGCTGAAACTCGCATACATATGCAGTGGTTATCCTAAAATCTGTCATAATCAGGCCTTCCTGGAACTATGCTGGATACCCACTGGAGAGGGTATATCTCTTTTAGAGGCCCATGGACCTATCTAGTGGGGAGAGGGACATCTTGATATCACGTTTGATTCCAGTAAAGAGAGTCTAGGGAGAATACTCATTGGAACATAGGAAGTCAAACCCAGGGCCTCCCTCATGCATGGTTTCAAAAGGATCCAGCCGAGAGCCTTACCAAGACCTTTTTCAGTTATGTCAACTGTTGGAGGACTACTGTCAGCACTCAATTACTTTTTGAAGAAAAGTGGGTGCGAGTTTTGGAACTTTAGTGATCTATGGGGCAATTATGTCTGCCTTTCCTCCATAAAGATGATGCATTTCCAATTAATTTCCCCGAAGATTTCCAGCAACCTTTTCAGTGCAGAGCCTGTTCTTTTGGCGGTGATAGCTACAATCAGGTACCGCACAGTGCTTAATTTGTGAACAAATATGTGGCAGGGCCCTCGCCAGGAGTCAACTGCAGCCTGCAACACCCGCTGTCTGTGCCAGCTCTGCCAATGACAATACCAACGCAACTACTAACCATCACTTTCCCCCATGTGTGACATTTCAGACTATTCTGTGCCCCCAAAGCTATAAGAATGCTCTGGGAGGCAGGTGTTAGTTATTTTACGCTATACTGAATTAACAAACAACTGTTGCTGTGCCGGTCTCTAAATCAGACAAAGGTGCCACCATGTAGCCGACTATCATTAGTCCCAGTGTTAACAATTAAATGCTGGTTCTGAGCACCAGAAACCACCCACTCAAATTAAGCAATGGTACATGACCCATCCAACTGGATGGAGAACTTTGTCTCGGAAGTCTACTGTGCCAAACACATTCATGGTGTGTGGCACCCACTGGGGAGCTCGGGGATGTGCCAAAGAGGACTTGTTCACATAATCCACCCTGCCCATCATGTAGTACGTACCGTGAGTCCCTAGAAATGGGCTGCTGACTAAAGCCAGCCTCACCTACTAGAATGTTCTGTTCACCAATTGGAGCAGAATCAAGGCAGCCTCGGTCTTCCCATTTGTCAGACAACAGACACTGCTGGTTTGACATCCTTCCAGAGGGCTGGTCAGAAACAAACAGCAAGAAAGTGGAGAAAAAATCTGAATCAATACAAGGTATTGATTGGGAGAGATCTCATCTTGTCCCCAGTGGAGCTGTGTACTTCTGCAAGGAGTGCAATACGGAGTCTCCTTGGATGCTCCAGTGTAGACTAGGAGTACGTGACCACATCTTCCCATGGCACGTGACAGGAACAGAGAGCTGTTACCACCACTGCAAAGTCGGTGGCAAGCTGCTGAGCTGAAGAATGATGAGAAAGTCTTCAGAATTGAATAAACTAGTGGTGGGCTAAGGTCAGACTTCGAAACGTGTCCTATCACCTCTAATTACTGCAGGTCATCTGAAACTTAGAAAGCCATCACTTTCCCAGCTAAATTGGGTGCTTACTTCACCCTGGGCCTGGAGTCTCTGCTCTTAAGCAGGGTATGGAGGACAGCTGGCACACCTGGCAAACTGGCTCTGGTACCACAGAGACCTTTTGTGTATCTGGAGCTACAGCTTCAGTTCCAGGGGCCGGGTTGGGGGCGCTAGCATAACCTTCTCTTGCTCATACACATGGGCCTGGTCTTATTATTAATCTTTGTTACTAATCCAGCCACAGTATCGAGAGAGTTGTTGCTAACTAAGCCATGGACTACCAGGGAGATGGAAGCTGCCACAGTAGGACCTGTGCAGAGGTGCCCTGCACTATCCATCAGATATGGCGAAGGGCATCACTGTGTCATGGGTGAATGTAAACACTGCCCAGGACAATACAGCCCTTATTATAACATTGGCGGTAAAAACCGCCTACCACCGTGGTGACGGCCCCCAAAAGACCGTCGCCGCGGCTACCAGCCATCCTCTATATTATGACTGTAGTCGGAATTCCGCCAGAGGGATGGCGGAATTCCGGCTGCGGCCATGGCGGCGGATGGCAGTAAGGTAGACTGCCGCAGACCGTATCATGACACATGATACGGCCTGGCAGTATTCTGCTGGTGAATGCTGCTGCTGGCAGCAGCGCCTCGTCTCCTGCCGGAGGACCCCCTGAAATCAGGTACGTTTGGTGCTCCGACAGGGGAGGGGGGTGTTGTGTGTGTGTGTATGTTTGTGAATGTGGGTGTGTGTTGCATGTTGTATGTGTGTGCATGTGTGGATGTGTGAGTGCGTATATGTTGTGTTATGTGAATGCGTGTGTACTTGTATGTATGTCAGTGTGTATGGATGTGTGTGTGAATGGATGTATGCATGCGTAGGTGCATGTGGGTATGAGTGTGTGTATGAGGTTGTACGATGGTGCGTGAAAGTGCATGTATGTTGGGGGTGGGTCTGGAGTGGGAGTGGGAAACCTGGGGAGGTGGAGGGGCGGGGAAGACCCCTATCAGTGACAGGGAAGGAATTCCCTGTCACTGATAGCGCCTACTGCCATGGTTTTTGCAGCGGTCAGGAAGCCATGAAAACTATGGCAGTAGGCGGGGTCATAATACCGTGGATAGGCTAGTGACGGTCGCCTGGCTGGAGACTGAAGTCTCCAGCCCGGCGGCTGTTACCGCCGTGGGGGGCGGAGTGGTAAATTGGCGGTCTGGATTGAGCCAACCCGCCAATGTCATATTATGGGGAAAAGAACCACCAGCCTGTTGGCAGTACTTTTCTTCATTATACCGCTGTCCGCCTGGGTTGTGATGCGGGCCTATGTGTCTTGATGCAGGGAATCACCATGCTCCCTAGCAATACAAATTGTAGAGATTGCTGTAACATTCTGCATTTACTGTGATGTTATGGGTAAGACTTGAGTATTTTACACAAAGTCCTATAGTTAGAAGAATTACTAGTCTGTCCTTCCGTTTGCACCGAGTAACTTTCAGCCTCTTCCTGCCTTCAGAGGGTGTCTAGTCATAGAGGCAAGTAAAGGGTTGTTAGTCCCAGGAGACCGAGATTAAATGGGTGTGTAAGCCGTATTCCCTTCTCCGTAGCAGAGAGACCTAAACAGGTGGATGGGGGAATTAATGTGTATAGAGGGTGTACCCTACTTTTTCTCTCGCAGAGTGATCCCAACAAAGCGAGGGCAAGGAACGAATGGAAAGGGAGATCGTATTTTCCACTTATTTGTAGTGAGATCCTTACAGAGTTAGTGCAATGATGAATAGGCTCAGAGGCTGAACTTCCTTCTCTTTCACAGAGGGATCCCTATATGGAGAGACCAATAACTGAATGGGTGTGGTGTTCAAGGCCCGGATTCCCGGTCATGCCCTTAATGGAATACCCACAGAGAGGCCATTCCGAGATAAGACCCCTTCAGCTTCTAGAGAACTGGGTGGTGGTGAAGATAGAAAGGGGCATACTGTGGGAGAAGTATGGCATTCCGAGTCACAACCGGCACCTCCTTTGTAGCAGACACTAAGGGAGTCGAGATACAACAGTCACTTACATGGACCACAGGTAGGATTGCCACCTTTCCCAGATAAAAATTCTGGTCATCTGTTCATGTTTTAAGACTCTACAAAGGCCTGGATACAATACTTTAGAATGGTTAAATTGTCTGTTAGGGTTGAGCTTGAAAGTGCATGCACTAGCGAGACTCTGCTCTGTGTAGTAAAGTACATGGAGCCTGCCTGTCGCTTACCATATGTTGGTTTGCATGGCACTCTGCTTTACAGGCACGTAATTAGTCAATGCAGGCATGGCATCATTTCTGTTCCTGTGTGTGGAGCAGGGATCAAGCACTGATTGATTCAACTTAATTAGTGCCAGTTTGGCGCTTCCGACGTGATCGAGGTGCTATTTTGCTCTTTCTAAATGCTCTCTGGACGACACAGTGTCTATTGGGCTGTAAACAGACACAGATGTTGCGGCGCTCCACACTCAGGCGCTGAACTTTGCTTTAGAGGGAAGAGAAGTGTGAAAGTGACACTCACAGGAGGTACCGGGTGATAATAGTGCAAGAGTAGGGCTCAAGATCATTAGTGATGTCTGTAAAGTGCAGCCACACTGAACAAAACGCTCCTCCCGGGATTGAGCATAAGCTACATCTTGCTTACATTACAAAAGGGTATGCCATGTTACTATCATTTATATAGCGTATTTCCTCTTGGCACTGTGCTCTGCCTGGATTTCCTATGAACATAGTTTCAGGCAGGTAGTGCAGATTGTGCAACGCGAGCAGCTCTGACAATCAGGCTGAGGTCTGAAACTGTACATTTTGTATATGTCATAGGTGTGGCACGTGTAATGTAAAAGGTCCTCATTGTGAACTTGATATGTGGGTGACCCTCATCACTGATGTCAGAGGTAAGAGCTTCAATTTATTGACTTTTTAAGTATCCTCATTTTCACTGCGAGACTCTACTTCACTTGGAACTATTTCATTAGGACTGAGGCCTGTTTCACAGAGATTTAACACACATTTGTGTGGTGGGTACATTAACTCACTAATCTGTATCACTAGGTTTTGAACCTTTGACCTATAGGTTACACTCACATCTCTTTAGCAGGTGTATTAACCTCCGAGTTTTCCTCCTAGGATTAGTGTCGGCAGCAGCTGCAATCACCCACTAAGAATTCAGACCTATGGATTACGTAAAGTACAGTCCATGCCTTAGTCTCGTGAGACATAGTTCCCTTTTTAACCTGGCACACATAGTGCCTGTTTATTTTTCTGCTGCTTTCTTTCCCTTTTATTGTATTTTTTTCTCCTTGTCTACTCCCTTTCAAGGTTGGGTCTGTCTTTGTTTGTAGCATCTCTTTTCCTACTGTTTTTTTTTTAGTGTGGAGCCTGCAAGTGCATGTGTCTCACTTGTGAGACTCTGTTGTGTACAGTATAGAGCCCGCCTGTCGCTCACCAGTTGTTGGGTTTGCGTGGCACTCTTCTTTGCAGCCTCGTAATTTGTCAAGGCAAGCATGGCATTATTTCCATCGGACCCACCACTGATTGATTCAACGTAATTAGTGCCCATCCGCTGCTCCTGATGTGATTGAGGCACTATTTTGTTTTTTTTAACCTCATGGACCCTGCAAACAGAAGACTTGTGACCAGCAAAAACATGCCCAGCAGGACAAACAAAATTGCAAAGTTTTATTTTGTAAAGCTAAATTTGTTTTATTTTGCCAAGTCTTCGTTTCTCACTTTCCACTCATTTTTTCTTTTGTTTTTGCTTGTGGGCACTGTTCTCAAAAGGTGACAATTAACTGGCTTGAAATACTGCAAAGCGACATTGTTTTTTATGTGTAATTTCTGAAATCATGCTTTAACACATAATCTTGCAGTACACCAGTCCACCCCACTCCAATCCGCCCTACTACAGTCCACTCCAATCCATCCCATGTTACCCCAATCCACCCCACTTTACCCCACACCAATCCATTGCACTCCAGTTCATACCACTCACCCAATCCAATCCACTACAACCCACCTATTTCAATCCTCCCAAACCACCTGAATCTAATCTGCAACACTCCAATTCGCCCCACTCTAATCACAAACAATCTGCCCCACTCCAATCTGCCTAACTCCAATCCAAAACAATCTACCCAACTCCAATCCAAAACAAACTGCCCCACTCCATTCTGCCCCAATGCAATCTTCTGCACTCTAACCCAAAACAATGTGCCCCAATCCATTCTTCCCCAATGCATCCCAAAATAATCTGCTCCAGTCCAAAACAATCTGGCCCACTCCAGTCCACATCACTCCAATCTGCCCCACTTTAATCCAAACCAATCCATCCCACTCCAATCTGCCCCACTCCAAACCAAAACAATCTGTCCCACTCCAATCCACTGACTCCAGTCTATGTCACACGAATCCAAAACAATCTGTCGCACTCCAATTCAAAACAATACGTCTCACTTTAAACCAATATGCCCCATTCCAAACCAATCCACCCCACTCCAATCAACTCCCATCCAATCCACCCCACTCCAATCCACCCTAAAACAATCTGCTCCACTCCAATCCAAAACAATCTGTCCCACTCCAACATAGCCCATTCCAATCTAAAACAATCTGCCCCACTCCAATTCAAACCAACATGTTCCACTCCAATCCATTTCAATCTGCCCTCACTCCAACTTGCCCTACTCCAATCCTACAATCCCAAACAACCCACCCCAATCCAAAACAATTTGCCCCACTCCAATCCTATCTACCTCACAACAATCCAATCCACCCCACTCCAGCCAAATTTACCCAACTTAAATCCACCATAATCCACCCCATTACAATCCTGTGCACCCCACACCAATCCAATCCACCTCAATCCAGCCCAGTCCACTGCACCCCACTCCAATCCACCACACTCAAGTCCAGTCACCCCACTCGAGTCTGATACACCCACTCCAATCCAACCCACTGACTCCACCCCGCTCCACTGCAACTCCAATCAAGTACACTGCTACCCAATCGAACCTCATTCCAATCGAACCTCATTCCAATCCAGTCCACCCCACTCTAATACAATCCACTTTAATCCTCTCAGGTCCACATTAATCCACCCTACTCCAGTCCAATCCACCCCTCGCCACACCACCTTAATCTGGCCATGTCAATCCGGTACATCCCTCTCCAATCAATCAACCCCACCCCACCCCAATCCACTCTACCCCACCCACACCAATCCAATCCAACCCACCCCAATCTGATCGATCCAACCCCAGTCCAATCCACTACAATCCACTCCACCCACTCCAATCCGCCCCAACCCACCCCGCTCCAGAACACGTTTTAAATGTTTTCTTCCTATACATGTTGTTTAAATTATGTACTTATAAAATAAAAATATTCAGTTTTTGGGTGACTCTCCTAATTGTTGTACGACAGGGGCATTAAAGTACAGGTCATGCTACTATAAAACAGGCCAAGAGCCAACTCTAACCATTTGGTGTCCTAACCAGGACCTTGTACACTGACATTGTAAATGCAACTATATCCAAATTTCCCAACGAGATGAAATTCAAGCAGGCGAACTTCTATGTTCATCCTCTCATGGTTGATAAAATAAGACACAGTGTGCCAGATGTATTAAAACGTTTTGCACTCGCAAACGGTGCGCATCGGTAAATTCGGCCGTTTGCAACTGCAAAACAGTGGTCTGCGATGCATGAAATGTATTCGCAGTTCACAAATAAGAAATCGCTAAAATTGCGATTTCTTGCGTTACGACCTGGAAATTGCGATATGTACGTGTCACTGGGACCCTGTCACACAGGGCCCCAGTGCTCATAGGTGTGCATGTATATGTTCCCTGTGTGGTGCCTAACTGTCTCACTGAGGCTCTGCTAACCAGAACCTCAGTGGTTATGCTCTCTCATTACTTTCAAATTGTCACTAACAGGCTAGTGACCATTTTTACCAATTTACATTGGCTTACTGGAACACCCTTATAATTCCCTAGTATATGGTACTGAGGTACCCAGGGTATTGGGGTTCCAGGAGATCCCTATGGGCTGCAGCATTTCTTTTGCCACCCATAGGGAGCTCTGACAATTCTTACACAGGCCTGCCACTGCAGCCTGAGTGAAATAACGTCCACGTTATTTCACAGCCATTTTACACTGCACTTAAGTAACTTATAAGTCACCTATATGTCTAACCTTTACCTGGTAAAGGTTAGGTGCAAAGTTACTTAGTGTGAGGGCACCCTGGCACTAGCCAAGGTGCCCCCACATTGTTCAGAGCCAATTCCCTGAACTTTGTGAGTGCGGGGACACCATTACACGCGTGCACTACATATAGGTCACTACCTATATGTAGCTTCACAATGGTAACTCCGAATATGGCCATGTAACATGTCTATGATCATGGAATTGCCCCCTCTATGCCATCCTGGCATAGTTGGCACAATCCCATGATCCCAGTGGTCTGTAGCACAGACCCTGGTACTGCCAAACTGCCCTTCCTGGGGTTTCACTGCAGCTGCTGCTGCTGCCAACCCCTCAGACAGGCATCTGCCCTCCTGGGGTCCAGCCAGGCCTGGCCCAGGATGGCAGAACAAAGAACTTCCTCTGAGAGAGGGTGTGACACCCTCTCCCTTTGGAAAATGGTGTGAAGGCAGGGGAGGAGTAGCCTCCCCCAGCCTCTGGAAATGCTTTGTTGGGCACAGAGGTGCCCAATTCTGCATAAGCCAGTCTACACCGGTTCAGGGACCCCTTAGCCCCTGCTCTGGCGCGAAACTGGACAAAGGAAAGGGGAGTGACCACTCCCCTGACCTGCACCTCCCCTGGGAGGTGTCCAGAGCTCCTCCAGTGTGCTCCAGACTTCTGCCATCTTGGAAACAGAGGTGCTGCTGGCACACTGGACTGCTCTGAGTGGCCAGTGCCACCAGGTGACGTCAGAGACTCCTGCTGATAGGCTCCTTCAGGTGTTAGTAGCCTTTCCTCTCTCCTAGGTAGCCAAACCCTCTTTTCTGGCTATTTAGGGTCTCTGTCTCTGGGGAAACTTGAGATAACAAATGCATGAGCTCAGCCGAGTTCCTCTGCATCTCCCTCTTCACCTTCTGATAAGGAAACGACCGCTGACCGCGCTGGAAGCCTGCAAACCTGCAACATAGTAGCAAAGACGACTACTGCAACTCTGTAACGCTGATCCTGCCGCCTTCTCGACTGTTTTCCTGCTTGTGCATGCTGTGGGGGTAGCCTGCCTCCTCTCTGCACCAGAAGCTCCGAAGAAATCTCCCGTGGGTCGACGGAATCTTCCCCCTGCAACCGCAGGCACCAAAAAGCTGCATTACCGGTCCCTTGGGTCTCCTCTCAGCACGACGAGCGAGGTCCCTCGAATCCAGCGACGCTGTCCAAGTGACCCCCACAGTCCAGTGACTCTTCAGCCCAAGTTTGGTGGAGGTAAGTCCTTGCCTCACCTCGCTGGGCTGCATTGCTGGGAACCGCGACTTTGCAGCTACTCCGGCCCCTGTGCACTTCCGGCGGAAATCCTTTGTGCACAGCCAAGCCTGGGTCCACGGCACTCTAACCTGCATTGCACGACTTTCTAAGTTGGTCTCCGGCGACGTGGGACTCCTTTGTGCAACTTCGGCGAGCACCGTTTCACGCATCCTCGTAGTGCCTGTTTCTGGCATTTCTCCGGGTGCTACCTGCTTCAGTGAGGGCTCTTTGTCTTGCTCGACGTCCCCTCTCTCTTCAGGTCCAATTTGCGACCTCCTGGTCCCTCCTGGGCCCCAGCAGCGTCCAAAAACGCCAAACGCACGATTTGCGTGTAGCAAGGCTTGTTGGCGTCCTTCCGGCGGGAAAACACTTCTGCACGACTCTCCAAGGCGAGAGGGATCCGTCCACCAAAGGGGAAGTCTCTAGCCCTTTTCGTTCCTGCAGAAACCTCAGCTTCTTCTGTCCAGTCGAAGCTTCTTTGCACCCGCAGCTGGCATTTCCTGGGCATCTGCCCATCTACGACTTGCTTGTGACTTTTGGACTTGGTCCCCTTGTTCCACAGGTACCCTAGATTGGAAATCCACAGTTGTTGCATTGCTGGTTTGTGTCTTTCCTGCATTATTCCTCTAACACGACTATTTTGTCCTTAGGGGAACTTTAGTGCACTTTGCACTCACTTTTCAGGGTCTTGGGGAGGGTTATTTTTCTAACTCTCACTATTTTCTAATAGTCCCAGCGACCCTCTACAAGGTCACATAGGTTTGGGGTCCATTCGTGGTTCGCATTCCACTTTTGGAGTATATGGTTTGTGTTGCCCCTATCCCTATGTTTCCCCATTGCATCCTATTGTAACTATACATTGTTTGCACTGTTTTCTAAGACTATACTGCATATTTTTGCTATTGTGTATATATATCTTGTGTATATTTCCTATCCTCTCACTGAGGGTACACTCTAAGATACTTTGGCATATTGTCATAAAAATAAAGTACCTTTATTTTTAGTATAACTGTGTATTGTGTTTTCTTATGATATTGTGCATATGACACTAAGTGGTACTGTAGTAGCTTCACACGTCTCCTAGTTCAGCCTAAGCTGCTCTGCTAAGCTACCATTATCTATCAGCCTAAGCTGCTAGACACCCTATACACTAATAAGGGATAACTGGGCCTGGTGCAAGGTGCAAGTACCCCTTGGTACTCACTACAAACCAGTCCAGCCTCCTACATCTACGCATAACATGTAGAGCACACATGCCCTTTTGGCATGTGTGTACCTTACATGTTAAAAAAAAAAAGTTTTTGGGGTGCAGGAGAGGGGGCCTTAGGCCCCCAGCACCCTGGCCTTTTGCATTTCCAAAATTGCAATTTCTGGTTCAGAAATCGCAATTTGGGAAATGCAAAAAATTTGCAGCTATGGGCCAACAGGCCCATAGCTGCGAATGGAGCCGGTATCGCAATTTGCGATTCGGTAATAGCTTTTGCAATTTTTAAGAAATCGCTATTACCGATTTGCAAACATGATACATGGCCCTTTGCGAGTCGGTAATAACGATTTCTTAAAAATTGCTATTACCGAATCGCAATGGGCCGTGATGGTACATCTGGCCCAGTGAATATGTAAAAAGAATACCCATGATTTAAGGACTAAAGGCCAGATGTAGGTAGAAAGCAAATCGCGAGTTGCAAATTGCGATTCCTTCCGACTCGCAATTTGCTATGCAGAAAGGTGTCTCAGACACCTTCTGCGACTCGCTATGGGGTTGCAAAGACCCACCTCATTAATATTCATGAGGTGGGTCGCAATTTGCGACCCCATAGCGAGTCTAGGCACTCACGGGGATGGTGGCCTGCTGGTGACAGCAGACCACCATGTCCGTGACTGCTTTTCAATAAAGCAGTTTTTTTTTTTCTATCTGCAGCCCGTTTTCCTTAAAGGAAAACGAGCTGCAAATAGAAAAAATTACCGAAACCTTTTGTTCCTGCTCTGAAAAAATAATTTTGTGATCATTCACAAAGGGGAAGGGGTCCCATGGGGACCCCTTCCCGTTTGCGAATGAGTTACCATCCACTTCAAGTGGATGGTAACTGCGAGTTGATTTGCGACAGCTTTTGCGGTCGCAAATCAACTTACATCGCGGTGCGAGTCGCAAATAGGAAGGGAACACCTCTTCCTATTTGCGAGTCGGAAAAACATTTTGCGAGTCGGTTCCGACTCGCAAAAATGTGTTTCTGCATCGCGTGCGGGCCCGTTTGCGAGGCGCTAATGTCTTGCTACATCTGGCCCTAAGACAAAAGGCATGCTTACCCATTGCTCCATCTGATCCCTACCATTTTGACAGAATTAGTCATGTCTTCACAACTTCTCCCACTAAGCCCCTGAACACACCCACTATTTCCGGCTTATACACTACCCCTCTGCTCCCAGCGAGTCTCCACATAACGCAGAGGGACCTTCGGGGAGCGCACGGCATGCCTGCTAGGGGTAAAGCGAGGACAGGCCCAGGCACCACCGGGGAACACTGAAGCTGTCCCAAAAAAGTGTGCTAGAGGACTGCAGGGTGAGAAGGAGCAGGTGGGGGTACGTCACAGCAAGGCGCCGATGTCACTACTGAGACGCTCCCTTAAACCTTCACCACAGCTTTCTCGTGGGGCGCGAAAATGCTCGCTCAGCAGAAAGCCATTTCTTGGAAATGGGAATTCACCGGGGACTGCTTCCTGCTCTGCCGACCCCTTATCCACTTCCCGTCCCCGCCTCCTTCCCGGTTCCAGAGTGTTCCCGGCTGCCGTCAGCCTCGCTGGCGTCCGGCTGTCCCTAGAGGGCCGGGAGCCACGATAGGGAGCCCATAGCAATCGCGGAGAGTTGTGTAAACAGAGCGAGTGGCACTCGAGGCAGCTGCCCCGCCAGGGACGCAGGAACAGGGAACACGGAGTCGGGCTGCCCTGGCGGCAGGCCCACTGGAGCCATGCTGCAGGGTTGACTAACTTTGACCGCGAGAAGTGGGAAGTTATTCAGCACGTCTTACCGCGGCAGTATTTCGCGATCTTCTCATTTCAACACAATGTGTCGCTGTCTAGACAAAAGTTACACCTCGTCATTACGTTTAACAACTGACTACAGCAGTCGGCAACTGGAACATGATCAGTTCTTCAAATGGAAATCTAGAAGTGCAGGCACTCCTTGTCTCAGAGTAGCTGCTGCTCATGAGAAGTGCAGGTTCTCTCCCTCAAAAGGGCAGGTACCATTTAAAGCACAGAACACGATCAATTAAACTCTGTCGGTGTTTGCAATTGCGCACTGTAGGAAAGTACCATCTTGCCTGGCATGTTACCCCCATTTTTCACTGTATATATGTTGTTTTAGTTGTATGTGTCACTGGGACCCTGTCACCCAGGGCCCCAGTGCTCATAAGTGTGCCTGAATGTGTTACCTGTGTAGTGACTAACTGTCTCACTGAGGCTCTGCTAATCAGAACCTCAGTGGTTATGCTCTCTCATTTCTTTCAAATTGTCACTAACAGGCTAGTGACCAATTTTACCAATTTACATTGGCTTACTGGAACACCCTTATAATTCCCTAGTATATGGTACTGAGGTACCCAGGGTATTGGGGTTCCAGGAGATCCCTATAGGCTGCAGCATTTCTTTTGCCACCCATAGGGAGCTCTGACAATTCTTACACAGGCCTGCCACTGCAGCCTGAGTGAAATAACGTCCACGTTATTTCACAGCCATTTTACACTGCACTTAAGTAACTTATAAGTCACCTATATGTCTAACCTTTACCTGGTAAAGGTTGGGTGCTAAGTTACTTAGTGTGTGGGCACCCTGGCACTAGCCAAGGTGCCCCCACATTGTTCAGGGCCAATTCCCCGGACTTTGTGAGTGCGGGGACACCATTACACGCGTGCACTACATATAGGTCACTACCTATATGTAGCTTCACAATGGTAACTCCGAATATGGCCATGTAATATGTCTATGATCATGGAATTGCCCCCTCTATACCATCCTGACATAGTTGGCACAATCCCATGATCCCAGTGGTCTGTAGCACAGACCCTGGTACTGCCAAACTGCCTTTCCCGGGGTTTCACTGCAGCTGCTGCTGCCGCCAACCCCTCAGAAAGGCATCTGCCCTCCTGGGGTCCAGCCAGGCCTGGCCCAGGATGGCAGAACAAAGGACTTCCTCTGAGAGAGGGTGTTACAACCCTCTCCCTTTGGAAAATGGTGTGAAGGCAGGGGAGGAGTAGCCTCCCCCAGCCTCTGGAAATGCTTTCATGGGCACATTTGGTGCCCATTTCTGCATAAGCCAGTCTACACCGGTTCAGGGACCCCTTAGCCCTGCTCTGGCGCGAAACTGGACAAAGGAAAGGGGAGTGACCACTCCCCTGACCTGTACCTCCCCTGGGAGGTGCCCAGAGCTCCTCCAGTGTGCTCCAGACCTCTGCCATCTTGGAAACAGGTGCTGCTGGCACACTGGACTGCTCTGAGTGGCCAGTGCCACCAGGTGACGTCAGAGACTCCTTGTGATAGGCTCCTTCAGGTGTTGCTAGCCTATCCTCTCCTAGGTAGCCAAACCCTCTTTTCTGGCTATTTAGGGTCTCTGTCTCTTGGGATTCCTTAGATAACGAATGCAAGAGCTCATCCGAGTTCCTCTGCATCTCTCTCTTCACCTTCTGCCAAGGAATCGACTGCTGACCGCGCTGGAAGCCTGCAAAACTGCAACATAGTAGCAAAGACGACTACTGCAACTCTGTAACGCTGATCCTGCCGCCTTCTCGACTGGTTTCCTGGTGGTGCATGCTGTGGGGGTAGTCTGCCTCCTCTCTGCACTAGAAGCTCCAAAGAAATCTCCCGTGGGTCGACGGAATCGTCCCCCTGCAACCGCAGGCACCAAAAAGCTACATTACCGGTCCCTTGGGTCTCCTCTCAGCAGGACGAGCGAGGTCCCTCGAATCCAGCAACTCTGTCCAAGTGACTCCCACAGTCCAGTGACTCTTCAGTCCAAGTTTGGTGGAGGTAAGTCCTTGCCTCACCTCGCTAGACTGCATTGCTGGGAACCGCGACTTTTGCAGCTACTCCGGCCCCTGTGCACTTCCGGCGGAAATCCTTGGTGCACACCCAAGCCTGGGTCCACGGCACTCTAACCTGCATTGCACGACTTTCTAAGTTGGTCTCCGGCGACGTGGGACTCCTTTGTGTAACTTTGGGTGAGCACCGTTTCACGCATCCTCGTAGTGCCTGTTTCTGGCACTTCTCCGGGTGCTACCTGCTGCTAAGAGGGCTCCTTGTCTTGCTCGACGTCCCCTCTACCTCCTGGTCCAATTTGCGACCTCCTGGTCCCTCCTGGGCCACAGCAGCATCCAAAAACGCTTACCGCATGATTTGCAGCTAGCAAGGCGTGTTGGCGTTCTTCCGGCGGGAAAACACTTCTGCACGACTCTACAAGGCGAGAGGGATCCGTCCTCCAAAGGAGAAGTCTCTAGCCCTTTGCGTTCCTACAGAAACCTCAGCTTCTTCTGTCCAGTAGAAGCTTCTTTGCACCCGCAGCTGGCATTTCCTGGGCATCTGCCCATCTCCGACTTGCTTGTGACTTTTGGACTTGGTCCCCTTGTTCCACAGGTACCCCAGATTGGAAATCCAGCGTTGTTGCATTGTTGGTTTGTGTCTTTCCTGCCTTATTCCCCTATCACGACTTCTTTGTCCTTTGGGGAACTTTAGTGCACTTTGCACTCACTTTTCAGGGTCTTGGGGTGGGCTATTTTTCTAACCCTCACTATTTTCTAATAGTCCCAGCGACCCTCTACAAGGTCACATAGGTTTGGGGTCCATTCGTGGTTCGCATTCCACTTTTGGAGTATATGGTTTGTGTTGCCCCTATCCCTATGTGTCCCCATTGCATCCTATAGTAACTATACATTGTTTGCACTGTTTTCTAAGACTATACTGCATATTTCTGGTATTGTGTATATATATCTTGTGTATATTTCCTATCCTCTCACTGAGGGTACACTCTGAGATACTTTGGCATATTGTCATAAAAATAAAGTACCTTTATTTTTAGTATAACTGTGTATTGTATTTTCTTATGATATTGTGCATATGACACTAAGTGGTACTGTAGGAGCTTCACTCGTCTCCTAGTTCAGCCTAAGCTGCTCTGCTAAGCTACCATTATCTATCAGCCTATGCTGCTAGACACCCTATACACTAATAAGGGATAACTGGGCCTGGTGCAAGGTGCAAGTACCCCTAGGTACTCACTACAAGCCAGTCCAGCCTCCTACATTGGTTGTGCAGCAGTGGGATAAGTGCTTTGAGACTACTTACCACTCTTGTCATTGTACTTTTCATAAGAGAAAAATATACAAAACAAGTTCAGTGTATATACACATAACCAAAACATTTTTGCATTTCCTCTTTTCACTCTTTTCTAAGTGCTGAAAAGTACTTCTAACTTTCTTAAAAGTTCTAAAAAGTTTTTTTTCTCTGTCTTTCTAAAAACTCTGACAAACTTTTTTCTCTTTTTCTATCACTTTAACTCTCTCTAAAAATGTCTGGCACAGGCCAAAATGTTGATCTGTCCAAACTTGCATATGATCACCTTAGCTGGAAAGGAGCAAGGAGTCTCTGCATAGAGAGAGGTTTGAGTGTAGGGAAGAATCCTTCCTTGGAACTGTTACTTAACATGCTTAGAGAACAGGATAAGGCTAGAAGTGCCCCATCTGTAGAAAAGGTAGCTAATGGTTCCCAATCTGATCCAGGGACTCCCCCAGGAAAAGATTCAGGAAAGAAACTTCCTAGCCTGCCCATTACTAGACAGTCTAGCATAGTTGGTAATGATGAAGAGCCACACCATACAAATAGTGTTGTCTCACATCATAGCAAAAGCATTTATTCTCACCACAGTGGTACTGATGTTTCTGTTAGCCAAGCTGTTAGGGTGCCCTCTGTAAGGGACAGGTCTCCTTCTGTCCATTCTCACCATACTTCTGTTTCAAGGCATGTCCCTCCCACCCACCCTGATGACAGATTGTTAGAAAGGGAACTCAATAGATTGAGAGTGGAACAAACCAGACTGAAGCTCAAGAAGCAACAGCTGGATTTGGATAGACAGACTTTAGAAGTAGAGAAGGAGAGACAGAAACTGGGTTTAGAAACCCATGGTGGCAGCAGCAGTATTCCCCATAGTCATCCTGCAAAAGAGCATGATTCCAGGAATCTGCACAAGATAGTTCCCCCTTATAAGGAGGGGGATGACATTAACAAGTGGTTTGCTGCACTTGAGGGGGCCTGTGCTGTACAGGATGTCCCTCAAAGGCAGTGGGCTGCTATCCTATAGCTATCATTTAGTGGAAAAGGTAGGGATAGGCTCCTTACTGTAAAAGAAAATGAAGCTAATGATTACAAAGTTCTTAAGAATGCACTCCTGGATGGTTATGGCTTAACCACTGAACAATACAGGATAAAGTTCAGAGAGACCAAAAAGGAGTCTTCACAAGACTGGGTTGATTTCATTGACCATTCAGTGAAGGCCTTGGAGGGGTGGTTACATGGCAGTAAAGTTACTGATTATGACAGCCTGTATAACTTGATCCTGAGAGAGCATATTCTTAATAATTGTGTGTCTGATTTGTTGCACCAGTACTTGGTGGACTCTGATCTGACCTCTCCCCAAGAATTAGGAAAGAAGGCAGACAAATGGGTCAGAACAAGGGTGAACAGAAAAGTTCATACAGGGGGTGACAAATATGGCAACAAGAAGAAGGATGGTAAGTCTTCTGACAAGGGTGGGGACAAATCTAAAAATGAGTCTTCATCAGGTCCACAAAAACACTCTGGTGGGGGTGGTGGGCCCAAATCCTCTTCTAATCAAAACAAGGAAAAGAAACCATGGTGCTATTTATGTAAAATAAAAGGCCATTGGACAACAGATCCCAGTTGTCCAAAGAAAAGCACCAAGCCTCCTACCACTACAACCCCTACTGCTACACCTAGTGTCCCTACTAATAGCAGTGGTGGTGGGAGCAAACCTACTAATAGCCAATCCAAGGGAGTAGCTGGGCTCACTATTGGTAACTTAGTTGGGGTTGGTCTTGTTAGGGAGACCACAGAGGCTATATTAGTCTCTGAGGGGGCTATTGATTTAGCCACCTTAGTTGCTTGTCCCCTTAATATGGATAAGTACAAGCAGCTACCCCTAATAAATGGTGTTGAGGTTCAGGCCTACAGGGACACTGGTGCCAGTGTGACTATGGTCATAGAGAAACTGGTCCACCCTGAACAACACCTACTTGGTCACCAGTACCAAGTAACCGATGCTCACAACAACACACTTAGCCACCCCATGGCTGTTGTAAATCTCAACTGGGGGGGGGGGGGGAGTTACTGGTCCAAAGAAAGTTGTGGTAGCTTCAGATTTACCTGTAGACTGTCTATTAGGGAATGATTTGGAGACATCAGCTTGGTCAGATGTGGAGTTGGAGGCCCATGCAGCAATGCTGGGCATCCCAGGGCATATTTTTGCTTTGACAAGGGCTCAGGCCAAAAAGCAAAAAGGACAGGGAAGCTTGGATCCTGGAACAATGGACCAAGTGCTCCCTAAAGCTAGGGCTAGTAGAAGCAAACCACTTCCTACTATCCCTCCCTCTACAGTGGATTCTACTTCTGAGGAAGAAGAATTCCCTCCCTGTGCAGAACCTACACCAGAGGAGCTTCAAGCAGACACTGCTGAGCTTTTGGGTGAAGGGGGGCCTGCCAGGGAGGAGCTGAGTGTGGCACAGCAAACCTGTCCCACATTAGAGGGTCTAAGACAGCAAGCTGTCAAACAGGCTAATGGGGATGTCAGTGACTCTCACAGAGTTTACTGGGAGGACAACCTCTTGTACACTGAGGCAAGGGATCCTAAACCTGGAACTGCCAGGAGATTAGTGATTCCTCAGGAGTACAGAAAGTTCCTCCTAACTCTTGCACACGACATTCCCCTAGCTGGACATCTAGGGCAAATGAAAACTTGGGACAGGCTTGTTCCCCTGTTTCATTGGCCTAGGATGTCTGAGGACACAAAGGAATTTTGTAAGTCCTGTGAAACCTGTCAAGCCAGTGGCAAGACAGGTGGCACTCCAAAGGCACCCCTTATTCCACTGCCTGTGGTTGGGGTTCCCTTTGAAAGGGTAGGGGTTGACATAGTTGGCCCCCTGGACCCTCCTACTGCTTCAGGCAATAGGTTTATCTTGGTGGTAGTGGACCATGCCACAAGATATCCTGAAGCTATTCCTTTAAGGACCACTACAGCACCTGCAGTGGCAAAGGCCCTCCTGGGAATATTTTCTAGGGTGGGCTTCCCAAAGGAAGTAGTATCAGACAGGGGAAGCAATTTCATGTCTGCATACTTAAAGGCCATGTGGAAGGAGTGTGGTGTGACTTACAAGTTCACTACACCCTATCATCCACAAACAAATGGACTGGTGGAGAGATTTAATAAAACTCTCAAAGGCATGATTATGGGTCTCCCTGAAAAACTCTGCAGGAGATGGGATATCCTGTTACCATGCCTCCTTTTTGCCTACAGGGAGGTACCCCAGAAAGGAGTGGGCTTCAGACCCTTTGAACTTCTTTTTGGACACCCTGTTAGGGGTCCACTCACACCTGTAAAGGAGGGTTGGGAACAACCTGTAAAAGCTCCTAAGCAAGATATTGTGGATTATGTACTTGGCCTCAGATCAAGGATGGCTGAGTATATGAAGAAGGCCAGTGAAAACCTTCAGGCCAGCCAAGAGCTCCAGAAGCAATGGCATGATCAGAAGGCTGTTTTGGTTCAGTACCAACCAGGGCAGAAAGTGTGGGTCTTGGAGCCTGTGGCCCCAAGAGCACTCCAAGATAAATGGAGTGGACCCCTCATAATTGTTGAAAAGAAGGGTGAAGTCACCTACTTAGTTGACTTAGGCACTGCCAGGAGTCCCCTTAGGGTGCTCCATGTCAATAGCCTGAAACCCTACTATGACAGGGCTGATCTCACCCTGCTCATGGCAACTGATGAGGGACAGGAAGAAGACAGTGATCCTCTACCTGATCTCTTCTCTTCCACAGAACAAGATGCTCTTGTGGAAGGTGTAGTTTTGGCTGATTGTCTTACTGCTGAGCAGAAAGACCATTGCATAAATCTCCTAGATCAATTCTCTGAACTCTTCTCTACTGTGCCAGGTACCACTTCTTGGTGTGAGCACACTATAGATACTGGAGACAGCTTGCCTGTCAAAAGTAAGATCTATAGGCAGCCTGACCATGTCAGGGACTGCATAAAGCAAGAGGTACAGAAAATGTTAGAACTAGGAGTGGTTGAGCACTCTGAAAGTCCATGGGCTTCTCCTGTGGTACTGGTACCAAAACCCCATTCCAAAGATGGAAAGAAAGAAATGCGGTTTTGTGTAGACTATAGAGGTCTCAACTTGGTAACCAAAACTGATGCTCACCCTATACCCAGGGCAGAGGAGCTCATAGATACACTGGCATCTGCCAAGTATCTAAGCACTTTTGATTTGACTGCAGGGTATTGGCAGATCAAATTATCAGAAGATGCTAAACCTAAAACAGCATTTTCAACCATTGGAGGACATTACCAGTTCACTGTAATGCCTTTTGGATTGAAAAATGCACCTGCCACTTTTCAGAGGTTGGTGAACACAGTCCTGCAAGGGCTGGAAGCTTTTAGTGCAGCATATTTGGACGATATAGCTGTCTTTAGCTCCAGTTGGGATGATCACCTGGTCCACCTATGGAAAGTTTTGGAGGCCCTGCAAAAGGCAGGCCTCACTATCAAGGCTTCAAAGTGCCAGATAGGGCAGGGGAAGGTGGTTTATCTGGGACACCTTGTTGGTGGGGAACAGATTGCACCACTACAGGGGAAAATCCAAACTATTATAGATTGGGTTCCCCCTACCACTCAGACTCTGGTGAGAGCCTTCCTAGGCCTCACTGGGTATTACAGGAGGTTCATTAAGAACTATGGCTCCATTGCAGCCCCTCTTAATGACCTCACATCCAAAAAGATGCCTAAAAAGGTATTGTGGACAGCTAGCTGTCAGAAAGCTTTTGAGGAGCTGAAGCAGGCCATGTGCTCTGCACCTGTCCTGAAAAGCCCTTGTTACTCTAAAAAATTCTATGTCCAAACTGATGCATCTGAATTAGGAGTAGGGGCAGTCCTATCACAACTTAATTCTGAGGGCCAGGATCAACCTGTTGCTTTTATTAGTAGGAGGTTGACCCCTAGAGAAAAGCGTTGGTCTGCCATTGAGAGGGAGGCCTTTGCTGTGGTCTGGGCTCTGAAGAAGTTGAGGCCATACCTGTTTGGCACTCACTTCATTGTTCAGACAGACCACAAACCTCTACTTTGGCTAAAACAAATGAAAGGTGAAAATCCTAAATTGTTGAGGTGGTCCATATCCCTGCAGGGAATGGACTATACAGTGGAACATAGACCTGGGAGTAGCCACTCCAATGCAGATGGACTCTCCAGATATTTCCACTTAGACAATGAAGACTCATCAGGTCATGGCTAGTCTTATTGTCCTTCGTTTGGGGGGGGGGTTGTGTAGGAAAGTACCATCTTGTCTGGCATGTTACCCCCATTTTTCACTGTATATATGTTGTTTTAGTTGTATGTGTCACTGGGACCCTGTCACCCAGGGCCCCAGTGCTCATAAGTGTGCCTGAATGTGTTACCTGTGTAGTGACTAACTGTCTCACTGAGGCTCTGCTAATCAGAACCTCAGTGGTTATGCTCTCTCATTTCTTTCAAATTGTCACTAACAGGCTAGTGACCAATTTTACCAATTTACATTGGCTTACTGGAACACCCTTATAATTCCCTAGTATATGGTACTGAGGTACCCAGGGTATTGGGGTTCCAGGAGATCCCTATGGGCTGCAGCATTTCTTTTGCCACCCATAGGGAGCTCTGACAGTTCTTACACAGGCCTGCCACTGCAGCCTGAGTGAAATAACGTCCACGTTATTTCACAGCCATTTTACACTGCACTTAAGTAACTTATAAGTCACCTATATGTCTAACCTTTACATGGTAAAGGTTGGGTGCTAAGTTACTTAGTGTGTGGGCACCCTGGCACTAGCCAAGGTGCCCCCACATTGTTCAGGGCCAATTCCCCGGACTTTGTGAGTGCGGGGACACCATTACACGCGTGCACTACATATAGGTCACTACCTATATGTAGCTTCACAATGGTAACTCCGAATATGGCCATGTAATATGTCTATGATCATGGAATTGCCCCCTCTATACCATCCTGGCATAGTTGGCACAATCCCATGATCCCAGTGGTCTGTAGCACAGACCCTGGTACTGCCAAACTGCCTTTCCCGGGGTTTCACTGCAGCTGCTGCTGCTGCCAACCCCTCAGACAGGCATCTGCCCTCCTGGGGTCCAGCCAGGCCTGGCCCAGGATGGCAGAACAAAGGACTTCCTCTGAGAGAGGGTGTTACACCCTCTCCCTTTGGAAAATGGTGTGAAGGCAGGGGAGGAGTAGCCTCTCCCAGCCTCTGGAAATGCTTTCATGGGCACATTTGGTGCCCATTTCTGCATAAGCCGGTCTACACCGGTTCAGGGACCTCTTAGCCCTGCTCTGGCGCGAAACTGGACAAAGGAAAGGGGAGTGACCACTCCCCTGACCTGTACCTCCCCTGGGAGGTGCCCAGAGCTCCTCCAGTGTGCTCCAGACCTCTGCCATCTTGGAAACAGAGGTGCTGCTGGCACACTGGACTGCTCTGAGTGGCCAGTGCCACCAGGTGACGTCAGAGACTCCTTGTGATAGGCTCCTTCAGGTGTTGCTAGCCTATCCTCTCTCCTAGGTAGCCAAACCCTCTTTTCTGGCTATTTAGGGTCTCTGTCTCTTGGGATTCCTTAGATAACGAATGCAAGAGCTCATCCGAGTTCCTCTGCATCTCTCTCTTCACCTTCTGCCAAGGTATCGACTGCTGACCGCGCTGGAAGCCTGCAAAACTGCAACATAGTAGCAAAGACGACTACTGCAACTCTGTAACGCTGATCCTGCCGCCTTCTCGACTGGTTTCCTGGTGGTGCATGCTGTGGGGGTAGTCTGCCTCCTCTCTGCACTAGAAGCTCCGAAGAAATCTCCCGTGGGTCGACGGAATCGTCCCCCTGCAACCGCAGGCACCAAAAAGCTGCATTACCGGTCCCTTGGGTCTCCTCTCAGTGCGACGAGCGAGGTCCCTCGAATCCAGCAACTCTGTCCAAGTGACTCCCACAGTCCAGTAACTCTTCAGTCCAAGTTTGGTGGAGGTAAGTCCTTGCCTCACCTCGCTAGACTGCATTGCTGGGAACCGCAACTTTTGCAGCTACTCCGGCCCCTGTGCACTTCCGGCGGAAATCCTTGGTGCACAGCCAAGCCTGGGTCCACGGCACTCTAACCTGCATTGCACGACTTTCTAAGTTGGTCTCCGGCGACGTGGGACTCCTTTGTGTAACTTCGGGTGAGCACCGTTTCATGCATCCTCGTAGTGCCTGTTTCTGGCACTTCTCCGGGTGCTACCTGCTGCTAAGAGGCCTCCTTGTCTTGCTCGACGTCCCCTCTACCTCCTGGTCCAATTTGCGACCTCCTGGTCCCTCCTGGGCCACAGCAGCATCCAAAAACGCTTACCGCACGATTTGCAGCTAGCAAGGCTTGTTGGCGTTCTTTCGGCGAGAAAACACTTCTGCACGACTCTACAAGGCGAGAGGGATCCGTCCTCCAAAGGAGAAGTCTCTAGCCCTTTGCGTTCCTACAGAAACCTCAGCTTCTTCTGTCCAGTAGAAGCTTCTTTGCACCCGCAGCTGGCATTTCCTGGGCATCTGCCCATCTCCGACTTGCTTGTGACTTTTGGACTTGGTCCCCTTGTTCCACAGGTACCCCAGATTGGAAATCCAGCGTTGTTGCATTGTTGGTTTGTGTCTTTCCTGCCTTATTCCCCTATCACGACTTATTTGTCCTTTGGGGAACTTTAGTGCACTTTGCATTCACTTTTCAGGGTCTTGGGGTGGGCTATTTTTCTAACCCTCACTATTTTCTAATAGTCCCAGCGACCCTCTACAAGGTCACATAGGTTTGGGGTCCATTCGTGGTTCGCATTCCACTTTTGGAGTATATGGTTTGTGTTGCCCCTATCCCTATGTGTCCCCATTGCATCCTATTGTAACTATACATTGTTCGCACTGTTTTCTAAGACTATACTGCATATTTCTGGTATTGTGTATATATATCTTGTGTATATTTCCTATCCTCTCACTGAGGGTACACTCTGAGATACTTTGGCATATTGTCATAAAAATAAAGTACCTTTATTTTTAGTATAACTGTGTATTGTGTTTTCTTATGATATTGTGCATATGACACTAAGTGGTACTGTAGGAGCTTCACTCGTCTCCTAGTTCAGCCTAAGCTGCTCTGCTAAGCTACCATTATCTATCAGCCTATGCTGCTAGACACCCTATACACTAATAAGGGATAACTGGGCCTGGTGCAAGGTGCAAGTACCCCTAGGTACTCACTACAAGCCAGTCCAGCCTCCTACACGCACCACTGCGTGCCACGTATTTTAAATTAAGATTTGACGTTTCTGAGCTAAAATATTTTGTGTCAAATCTGTACATCATGCAGCAGATGGTGAAATGTGTGAAGTGTTGTGAATCCACAGCTGTAGAATTGCATAACGTCAGAGGCCCTGAAGTGAAACTAGATTTCCTAATATTTTCCTGTCTCCGTCCTTCTGGACTTTCAGAGGTGAGCTTGACGTGTGAATGACTCATTTCCCTGCCTTTCAGTGTTTCAGAGGTAAGCCTGATGTGTTATTCACTCAGCCACACACATCTTCCAATGTTGCAGGCCTGACACTCGACTTGTCACGCCCTACCCCGGGCAGCCCTTCAAAGGAGCTGCCCTGTATGACTCACTTGATCCCAACTCTACCAGTCTTTGAGCGGTAAACCTGCCACGTGACCGGCTCTGTCTCAATACTTTGGGCCATACCGGGGTCGGGCGTGAAAAGAGGCTGGCTCTTCGTGACCAACCAATACTTTAGTGAAAAACATATTTCTGACTTTTTCTGAGTCCCACTTGCTTTGTAAAAGCAATTCTGCAAAGTGGTTTACTCTTCCCCACCACATAGTACGCAGATGGTAAGCATGATATGTGACTGACTGTAGAGAAAGCGCACATGCTCATAAGGCCACCCAGGTAGAGAGTTCTGTCTGTGCTTAAAGGGCAGGTCTTGTGTAGTTACCAGCTTTCCCATACTTCACGCATGGATGGATCACGTATGTTGATGTGAAATCTTTCCCCTCAGCATCTGCTACAAACCGCTCCAAGGTATGGCTTTGTGCAGTGTTTTGCAGCACAGAAAGCTGTATCTTTTTTAACTCCCCTTTCGTCCCACCACAACGTGTATGTGTCTGGTTGGCATAGAAAAGCCAAATGGTCTTGGGCAGCTCACAGGCAATCCCTTTAGGAGACTGAGGAAGGTGCTGAAAATCACAATTTGTGGCAAGGAGCAGGGCTGGGACTTAAAAATGTCCGATTTCAAGTATGCGCCCTGGTTACTGAGTGCCACAACAGTGGTGTTACAGATATGTTGTATGTGGGCAGACATCATTGGGCTTGGGGTGAGTCTACTTCAGAAGTATTCAGATGTCTTCAAGCTGGAAACCACTCCTTAAGTAAGCTAAATAGTGAGACCTCATGTAACAGGGTTAGTTTCCTGATTTAACATGCAGTTAAAGAAGCCTATTTGCCTGACCACTACAATTATGCAGCAAGGGAGTGCCAAATAATGTGGTAATGTTGACTAAAATACCTTAAGAAGAGGTAAATTATATGGCATAATGTAGCACATGTGGCAGTATTATTTCCCGTTGTTTGCAACACACATTATAACTACCTAGGCTCCCTTGGCTTCATTGGTACCAGAGTAGAACCTGACTAGAAGAAACAGCACCGAAAGGCTATAAGTTAACCCTTGCAAAGTGTCTGCCATTGTATAGCGCTTTTTCTGTAACATATGATCTGTTTGAGCTATAAATATTCTTGCATTGAAATCTAAAGATTATGCTGCAGTTGGTGGATTATAAAGCAAGTGTGGTAAATCTGCAACTAAGTGGCAGAATTGTATAATTCCTTTGAATCTGCCTATCAACATTTTTTAGCTTAACCTGAGCTGGTCATGCATCTCACACAATCAGGGGTGTAGCTTCAGGGAGGGGTGTTTGGGGAGTCTCCCCCACTCCCAATAACTGTTTCCTCTAACAAGTCGTTCGGTTTGGGTGCTTGTAGTCGGTATGGGGTATGGCGAGGTCTATGTCGGATTTCACAAGTATTTTTACATACATGAACACACACACTAACAAAAGCACTCACTCCGTTCTCTTTTTCTCTCTGTTTTGATGGTCTTGAGGAATTATGGTAATTATACAAAAGACTGATTTCAGCTCAGTGCCCCTAACAATTCACACTCCTTTCGCTTTCCACTGCCGCTCAAACCTACCTCATGCCCTACTTGTCCGATTATATATTTTATTAGAATATGCCAGCCTGATTGTTTGAGAATCTGAAGCGCACCCCTCCCCCCACCCTTACTGACCAAGATACTCCCCAGAACAGAATGACACCCCCCCCATCCGCCACAAAACATATACCTTGATTGATTTGACCACACACATCAGATACCAAATACAAATCAGCACTGAAATCCTCCTCCTCATTGGGGCCGAATAGTTACATTGTGTTGGACCTGATTATTTAGATTCCTCTCAACATGTTTATTTCAGTGTCTTAGTTTTTGAGCTACGTGCGTACTTTAACCACAATAACATTGAAGTAGCAGTGTGCTGCTATTATTGCAAGAACCCAGTGTGTTGGGAGTGATGATAAATCAAGACAATCTCGTTGCTACTCGGATGAAAAATATTATTTTTTAAGTTTATTATTAGCATCCCATTAGTCCAAAGAATTTGGGATGAAGGTCCACTTTTACTCACAGCATCGTCTTCTATATGCAAGCTAATGTAACACGGGACGAGGTGGCACAAGAACAAACAATTGTAACAAATTTTAGAACTGCCCTTGCTCACACTAGAACTTCACCCTGATTTAAAATTAAAAAGTTGGCACCCGTAGCAGAGCGGATTTAAACAACATTAAAATCATTGAGAAAACATGCTTTCATTATCTTGTGCCATAAAGTAGGTTCCTTGTCAAACACGACCCAATTTTTATCACTTTAAAAAACATATGTGAGCTATTTATACATTTTAAGAGCAGTTTCCCCAAATATTCTCGAAACTAAGAATACAGCTATATTTGTGGGTTCTTATTACTAGTCCAGGAGGCGCATCAAGTGACGGTGAATTCCTCCTAATCCCAGCGACTCTGACAGCCTGCCTGCTGTGCCATCGCTTGCTTGGCATTCTTTCTTTTAAAATGGATGTTGTTTCGGACAACTGGGGCACAGCGGTGTACAGACATAAGTCAGAAGGGGGGGGAGAGCAGGATTTTCAGGCACTGGAGACAGTGAGAGGGAGCAGGGACGGCTATCTGTTCCGTTTCAAGAGGCTATTTTTGTGCTGGTGCAGTGCGGATGCCCGGCCCGAGGCTGTGTGACCGTGACCTCTTTAGCAATGCCTTCCTTGTCATTCGACACTTGACCCCGAAGCACATCCGC
Organism: Pleurodeles waltl; assembly: GCF_031143425.1. Lineage (NCBI taxonomy): Eukaryota > Metazoa > Chordata > Amphibia > Caudata > Salamandridae > Pleurodeles > Pleurodeles waltl. Next base: position 70,283,454 of record NC_090443.1, read on the forward strand.
TTTGCCCAAGCGGCGCTGCAGAGTCCCCTGGAGTTAAATAATTGTGCTTGCGGCAATCTCCCTGCTACGCGCAGGCAGTTTAGATTGCCGGGTTTGCTTAATCTTTAGGGCAAATTCCTACAGATCATTATCGTGAATAAATCGACAGGGTTAGGGAAAGCCAGGGCGAAGGTCCAAGGTCGAACCCCGGAGACCCAGCGAATACGAGGTTGAAAGATGACGAGCTGTGATTTTCAGCACAAAATGGCAGATAGACGAAAAGAGAGCGAGCAGAGGCTCTGCAGGAAGCGGGCAGCAATGCGACGGCAGGAGCGTAGCAGGGACACTATGAAGACCGGGGATGGGGGAGGCGCTTCAAATTCCCAAACAATCACGCTCGGACATTTTGTTAAAACCCATTATACGAGAAACAGGGACATGAGGGGGGCTTAAGGAGCAGGGGAAAGAGAAAGGAGGGCGGATTATTCGGGGGACTTAACCCACATTATTTCTCAAAGTAACCAACATTTTTAAGGCCTTCAAAAGCTAGACTAGTTAGAGGGAATGTGTTTTGTCAGTGTGGGCATGTACAAACCCAGGGTGAAATCCGACAGACACTTCACATTGCGCGACGTCTACACTGCGTAGAGGCGAACATGGTATTTTATTATATGTGACAATGTTTATCAATATAAAAGAGACATCAGACATGGCGTCGAGACATGCAAGAGTGGATTTCACAAGTTGAAGGAGAGGGTTGCAAAACAGGAAGGGAGAGAAAAGAGAAGCGATGCGGGCACATGATGTAAAAGAAGGGGAAAGAAAAGTGGAATAGATGGAGAGGGCAAGAGGGACACAGGGAGAGGGGCAGAAGTGAGGAAGGGGGGGAAGCGAGATAAAAGAAAGCGCCTGAAAAGATACCAGAGATGGAGACGACTGGGGCACAATGATAGGGAATGTGGAATAGCAACAGTCATAGGAGAAAGAGTTGAGAAGGAAGATGGAGAGAAACGAGGTGGACCAGGGGATAAACAGAACAAATGAGGTGAGAAATGGGTACAGAGATGGAGAAAGGAAATTGGGCAAGATAGAGAAATGGAAGAGATGGGACAAAAAAGAGATGGTAGAAGTCAAAAGAAAAAGTGCAGGAGCGATGGAAACAAGTAGGCGAAGGTTGGGAAAAGAGAGAAAGTGTCCGAGAGAAATATATGGTTAGAAGGCAGTAGGAAGTGTAAAGAAATAAACGTAGTGAGGATTAGGAAGACAGAGGAGGAAACAGGACAGACAGAGGAGGCATTCCAATAATCCGGTACTGAAATAAGGACAGTGTGAGAGGTATAGAAGGGCGAGTAAGATTGATTTAGGGATCCAAGGAAGGTGGTGTTGGAAGAAATGAAACGGGTGTAAGAGCTAAAGCGAGATGTGGAGGGATACATAGAATGAGAGGTATCTGCTGAGGTAAGGTGAAAGAAGGGGAGTCAGGTAAAGGATGAGGGCAGAGGGTAGAAGATGGCTGTCCTTACGGTTGACAGAGCTTGACCAGGTCCTGGTCGGTGGTGCCTGGGTTCAGACCGCGGATGTAGAGGTTGGTTTTGCTCAGCTGGTCCCCTCCGCCGCCGCCTCCACTGCTGCTGTTGCTACTGCTGTTGTTGCTGGGACTGGGGGGAGCCATCAGCTGGGCTGTGGATACATAAGGCTGCTGGAAGGAAAAAAAGAAGATTTTAGCCTCAAGGCTCTGAAATGGGTATAAGTGGCAAACGTTCCCTAGTAAAACCACACTGTAGAAACAAGGCATGGAGACACTGACTGTCAAGAGACTAGCTGACCTGCAAGAGGGAAGGCATCAGAATACTGACTGACCTAGAGAGCTAAAGCAATCACTTTAACACATTGACAAAGCGTGAGACCTAGTGACGCAGCACTGCGAGGCACGCACTTCACAGCTGAGCGAATCTCTACAGCATTACCTGTCCCACTGAGGCTAAGCACCAAGACATGGAGTTGTGTACAGAAACAAAGCATCAAGACATTGACTGGCCCAGTGAAGCAACGTATTAAGGCATGGGCTGAACTTCAGAGGCATCACCTCAAGGCACTGACTGTCGTACAGAGACAAAGCATCAACATATTGACTGGCCTAGAGAAGCAAAGTATCAAGACATTAACTGCCCTATGGAGACAGCATCAAGGTATTTATTGAGCCGTCCAGATTTGCAAAGCAACACCGCATAAGCTGAGTTAGAGGAGCAAAGTGTCAAGGTATTTGGCTGTCACACATAAGCAAGGCGTCAAGACATTGAATGAAGCCCAGTCTGTGGCTGTCATACTAAGACAAGGCCTGAAGACTGGAGCTGCCACACGCTGAAATGTCATATGAAGCCCGAAGCTACTGCACAGAGACAAGACATGGAGATCTACAGCTTTAAATCCATGACTGTCCTACTGAGTTGCAGTGTTTGAGCTTGTGTGTGTCAATTTGTGCATTATCCGAAACTGCACAGCAGAGAATGCTGGTGGTGCATTGGCTATTTCTGGGTGACAGTCAGTACAGCAAATGAGGGGAACCAGCCAAATCTCGGATCAGGCAGCTATTATTGAGCTGGATCCGGGCTCCAGGCTGGCCTCAGTAAACTATGCTGAATTTGTCCCTGTGTAATATGCTTAAAATGGGACACATCCAATAGTGCACACACGTTGTCTACTTTTAATTCGGAGTAGCAACATGCAAGAGGCGAAGGGGGTTTCGTATTTTCACTTGGAGCTGGGCCAAACACAAAGGCCTCACTTAAAGGGCTATCAGCCCTTCTTTTGCCGGAGTCCTATTCTGACTTGAAACTATCTGGAGCCTAACATCCTAATGCTAATGCACTTGATGGAAACAAAGGCACACTGCTTGTTTTCACTTCACATGTGCTTAAAAGAAACTATGATTTGGAGGCAGGTTTTGGACTTTGCTCAAATCCTGTATGCAGACAATGTGTATGCACTGTAAGAACATCTGATATATCTATCTGCACGAGTAATTACACAAGCTTGCTAATTTTAGGGTTGAGGTCTACTAGCAGAGCTAATTGTGAGTTCAAATAGTTGGATAGCGGAGCGTGCTGCAGTTTAGGATGGGGTGTACTGGCAAAGCTGTTTTGGGGTTCCAGGAACTCACTGGACAGCAGGCAGTGATGCATTTCAGATTTCAGATGCCAAGGCAGAGCAGTTTATAGGCCCCGATATTGAAACAGGGCTGGGTCCTGCCACCAAGGAGGAAGGCTGCTTGCCATAGGAATCAGAATTCTGAGAGTAATGCCTGGCACATAGCAGGGCTGGCAGCATTTTACGGTCATTCAGCACGCTCTGTGACATCAGCAGCAGATCTCAGTCCCCTGTGCCCACCTTCACTGTTGGCACCATTGATGCAATTCACAACGTATATACCCATTGATGAAATAGCATGGGGAATGTACTAGTACTTGGTTCCACCTTGGTGGAGATGGGCAAAGCACAGTGTGTTTGCAAGGAAGACGGCCCTGCAATCCCTACATCGTGCTCTTACTGGAGACACATACCTGCCACCTAAATCTGACACGGGGGGCACCTGCCCGTACCACAACACCCGATCCTTTGTTGCGTTTCTTCACAAATCCAAGGACTCAAAGGGACATTAGTGCCCGTGGCCGCCTTGCAGCGTGGGGTGGGTTCTCCCTGATAGCATCAGACAGGCAAGAACTTGGGAGTTGGGCCTTTCATGTACTCACCCCCTCCAGCTGCTGAAAGCCTCTGATCTCCTTCTATGGCGACAAAGTGATGCTATCTTTTAAGCAGGGCAGGCTGGTGAGGGCGCACCTTCCGCTAGTGTGCCGACTCGTTGGCGCGTTCCCGGCTGCATAATGTACTGTTATTCACTTTGACCATTTGTATGGTCTGTGGGGCTTTCAAGTTCGCTGTACTCCTTACGGTTCTGGGAATCTGGTCTGCTGGATTAAAGGTGGTCTGTGAACATTGTGTTTGTTGACAGATGATTTGTCTGTCTTAAGTATTGTTAACTTGGATAGTGGACTGAATAAGATGCGTCCATTTTGTCAAGGTGCACTGTGTACGTGTGTAAATGGTGGAATGCATAAACCTGAGGGGTGACGGGGGCTTTGAGCACATTGTGGTGAAGAGATAGCAACAGAAGAAAACATCAGTACGACAACCAGTGAGACTAATTAATTTGTACACCATCAGTTTCGACACTGTGTGCCACATTAATTGTCCTGTAGATCTAGTATCACAATATTTTCAGGAAAGTTTGGAACTTGTAGAGTCTGGGGCAGGCTCAAGTGCAGAGTGATGTGAGTTTCAGTGATGGACCCCTACAATGTAAAGAGATCGGAGCCTGAAAGCTGCACATGGTGGTGTCAATTAGTTAGCAAGAACAGAGAGGTACTTTAGATCACTTTTGAGGTCGTGCCTACTGGCAGCATTTAACTGTCTACTGTTGAAAGACCTATTAGGGAAAATATAAAAAAATTACAGTGGGCTTTGGTACACTGCTTACAGTTGGCTGGATTTTTTGTCACTTTCATTTGCTTGCTTCTAATTTGATGTCTTTCCTTCTTCTCCACTTATTGGAAATAGCCCTTTTTGCAGGGTTATCCCTAAACATTTTCCCTTCTTCCTCCTATTTTTTTCAGATCTGTTTTTGGTGGTTTATTGCCTCTGCGCACTTTACCACTGCAGATCAGTGCTAAAATGCAAGTGCTCCCTGTGTAAATTGTATTGGTGATTGGTTTATCCATGATTGGCATATCTGATTTACTGGTAAGTCCCTAATAAAGTGCATTATGTGTGCCCAGGGCATGTAAATCAAATGATACTAGTGGGCCTGCAGCACTGATTGCGCTACCCACACAAGTAACTCTGTAAACATGTCTCAGACCTGCCACTGCAGTGTCTGTGTGTGCAATTTTAAACTGCCAGTTCAAACTGGCTTCCCTTTTACTACATGTAAGTCACCCCTAGGGTAGGCCCTAGGTAGCGCAATGGGCAGGGTGCAGTGTATTTAAAAGGTAGGACATACACTGGTGTGTTTTTTACATGTCCTGATAGTGAAATACTGCCAAATTCGTTTTTCACTATTGCAAGGCCTATCTCTCCACTAGGTTAACATGGGGACTGACTTTAAATATCTTTTATGTGCAGTTTCCTATTGGGAGCAGATAGAGATTTGGAGTTTGGGGTTTCTGAACTCACAATTTAAAAATACATCTTTTTTAGAGTTGGTTTTTAGATTGGGGATTGGGAATTTTCTTGCTTAACCATCATTCTGTGTGTCTGCCTGACTGTGGAATCCACGTCTGGTTCTGACTGACAGTTGGGCTGTTTGTGAATTTCCACTAGACAGTGGCACAAACGGAACTGAGGTGTGTCCTGCATATCCTGATGAGTCTCCTAGGCTTGAGTGGGGAGGGAGGAGCTGACACCTGCACCTGAAAGGGCTGTGCCTGTCCTCACACAATGCAGTCTCTGACCCCCTGGAGTGTGTCTGAGGCCAGGCCCGGGCAAGGCAGGATCTTGCGAACTAAAGAGACTTTCCTTCAAAGGCAGAAATAAGTATAAGTATAAGTAGTGGACCCAAAACCCCAGACTTTTAGAAGACATCTGAATCAAGAGGAACCTCTGCCAAGGAGAAGAGTGGAAGGAAGATACTGAACCTTTGCTGTTCTTTGCTGGGTTGGCCTGCAGTTGCTGCTTCTGACTTAAAGAGGACAAAGACTGGAATTTGCTGTGTATCCTGCTTGTGAAGTTTCTTCAAGGGCTTGAAGAAGAGCTTGCCTCCTGTTGGAAGTCTGAAGGATATCAAAGTCTTCAGGTTCATCTGCCTACAGCACAGGGAACTATGTGTTTTGTACTGCAACATAAGAAAATCCACCACAATGCCGTCAACGACGCCGCTGCCTGCACCGTGACCTGACGATGCTGCACGGAGCTGTGCCCCGCTTCACACCGCAACCCTGGCCTCACCGACGCCCCCACCTGACGCCGTCAGTCAGCCGCTGCTTGCACCATGACCTGTTGGGCCTGCACTCTGCATCGCCTCGCTCACACCGCAGCCTTGGTATCCCAGATGCTGCTGCTATACGCTGACACAAACGCCACTGCCTGCATCGGGCCTGATGACACAACTCGTAAGGTACACAAAGCACCATCCCGCACCGCAGCCCCAGCCCAACAATGCGATCGCCATTGACTCCAGCATCGTCAACAGATGCCACTGTCTGCAACATGACCCGTAGGCGCCGCATGGAGCCCGCCACGCGTCGTACTGTCGCCTTGAGCCTACCAACAGCAACGCTTCAGCAACAACGTCGCCGCTGCCTGCACCTCAAACTGGAGACACTGGCTATTGCATCGCCCTGCTTCACACCACAGCCCTGGGTTCACTGACGCTGGCCCTGTCTGCACAATGACCCACAGGCACCACAAAGAGCCCGCCCGCGTCGTACAGTCACCTTGAGCCTACCAACAGCAAAACTTCAGCAACAACAACACCGCTCCCTGCACTGCAAACTGGAGACACTGGATGTTGCATCGCCCTGCTTCACACCACAGCCCTCGTCTTACTGGTGCCGTGTGGATACTGTCACAGAGCCGCTACCTGCACCATGACATGTGGGCACTGCACGTCACATCTTCCTGCTTTGCACCACAGCCCCAGCTCAAACAACACCAGCACCCTTGACTTCGTCATCAGCCTGCAGTTCAATCTGCAACGCATGTGACTTCAAGGGCCTGACAACCCCTACACCGAACTCCAGAACAGACGCCAGCTACGCCACACTATGGATCTCATCACGAGGATCACAATGCCCTACATTTCCAAGGTACTTTTTGCGGGTCTTCCTGACACTGTAGCTGGCCCGCAACCCTGCAGTCGGACTGAATTGTTGTATTTGTTGTTCACAACACCGTGATAGCCCCAGACAGAGCTATCGACTTCAAGTAACTGTATTTTTAAGTTAATTCCTGCAAAATTCATATCTTTATTACTGTATGTTGGATTTTTCTCATTTTGGTCTTGTTTTACACAGATAAATATAGGCTTTTTCTAAAAACCGGTGTGGTCCTTATATAGTGTTTTCACTGTATTATTGTGTGTTATGTGCAAATGCTTTACATATTGCTTCTGAGATAAGCCTGACTGCTTGTGCCAAGCTACCAAGGGGGTGAGCAGGGGTTATCTGAGCTGGATATCTCCCTTACTCTGACTAGAGTTAGGGTCCCTACTTGGACGGGTGTAAACTGACTACCAACTAGAGACCCCATTTTTAACAGATGACTTCTATCCTGCATTTGCTTACATTTAGAGAACTACATTTTTATTTAATTTCAGCACTAAATGAAAGTGTATGTGTTTTCTTGCCTGCTTCCTCATGTCCTGTTTCTCTTCAGGTCTCAGCCCCTCGCCTCTTAGGTGTTGTTCCCACCCCCCAGCCCATGCAGCTCTTCCACGCTCCTCCACATCTGATATTTATTTTTTAAAACACGGCACCTCTAAGTTTTGTGTTTCTCTTCTGCTCTCTGTTCCTTACCTGTGCGTCTGCATTCTCTGTGTTCCACACCCCTCCCCTCATGGCTACCACCTCTTGGAAGCATTCACTTTTTAAGCGCGCCCCCTTAAACCACAAATCTGGCCGACCAGTGTTTCCCTGCCCTCCCCGACTGCTATCCCACTTCCCCAACACACCTTTGCATCACATTTCTTATTTTGTGAATTTCTATTTTTTATAATGGTCCAGCAGCTGCAATGTGCATCGGGCTGCTCCATTTTCGAAAGTCACTTTCTGCTTATATGTAAGCTAGATTTTTTAAATTTACCAATCTTGATTGGCGCCACCATCTTGAATCGGTAATTAAAAAAAAAAGGTAACAGTGTCACAACTAATATATATTTTTTTGCCAATATTATCAACAAAAAATACTTTTTTCTCTTTCTGCAGATGTTGAATAGCACAGGTTAACATTAGCAACCAAAAGCAGAGCACTTTCGCTTTGCAAATGCTTGTTGTATGAATGTCAGCAATTTTTAGAGGGCTGTTTTTACCTGACAGCCATCTAGCTCCTTTAAGCAAGCGAGTGGTGTGTGCGTGTGAGTCACTGGCCGCGGAGAATAAGGTTGGCAAAGTAGAGAACATGTCTTGTGAGGAGGAGGAATATTGTGTGAGGTGTTGAGCAGGCAGGCTGCTTCTGTAATTTAATCAATTATATGTTTTCGAAGCAGTCCTGTGCCCATAAGGGTGAAGTATGTTTAAGTTATCCTATTCTAGATGGGTTTAAACTGTATGCTTGAGAGAGAATTGGATGTGATGCCGAAGTGACAAGTTTGTAGTCCCATGTGTGGTCACTGGACCTTTTCAAATGGCTTGCCAGTTACTTGTTTGTGGGATGACTGCACCATTTGCCAAAATTTTGTTCAGCCTCTCAGCAACTTTACAATCTGCACTGGCTTAAAGTAGAAAAGCGCATCTGTTTCAATGCACTATGTGTGGCTCACAAGGATCATGAATAGGCAGGGCGCACCCAGTTTGCTGTATTTGCTCCATTCATACAACTGGTCCAGGGCATTAAGATCATCAGACTCTAAAATGGTGGTGGTACCCTGCTTTAAACTGGCTAGAAAGGGAGGACGCCCCTTTCGAGTTGTAGCTCTAGTGCTATGGAGTAATTTGCCTACACATCTATGGAAAGCATTGAATCACCTCTGCTTTAGCAAACAGATGAAGACTTGGCTGTTTGCAGCCTAGGCTTGGTTTTGTTCTGGGTTGTCAGTGAAAGCAGGAAGCGCTGGAAAGCCCTTTTGGGGACAGCCAAGCGCAATACAAATCATTATAAAATGCATGGCTGGTGGCAGAGGCCCCAAAGTCACTTAAAAGATAGAGACAGATTTCCTATATTTTGTTGGCCCACCTGCTAACGTGAATGGAACTGGTTGATGCTACTCCAGACAGGAAATTACATTATCATGTAAACTACACCCTACCAATGGTGCTAATAAAACACCCGAACTGTTAGGTCCTAAACATGCATTTCTCGTTCCTGTATGAACCCTCACAAAAGGCCCATTATGTAAAATAGTGCAATATTTTAAGAGATACATAATTTGCGCATTGGCCTACGGACAGTACTGAGCAATCCCTAGTGCTCCTTTCAACTTTACCTAAAATAAATGCCGATGCATCACGCAGACATCCTACGTCTGTAAATGTCATTACATCGGATTCAAGCGGGAGACCCCACTTTTCGTAGCCAAAAATAACTTCATTTTGCATGCCTCCAACCTGAAATTGCCTCGTTTTCAGTAGAAGTCAATGGGAGAAATACATTTTCCCAACTATTTTTTTTTAAATCTCCCACTTTCCTCTTCCAACATGTTGGCATGTATGCCTACGCCCACAAGCCATAAAATGAATGAGATTTTTGTGGCTACTTTTGCATCATTAAATGGCAATAGGAATGTGAAACAGGAAAGGCACATTTTAATTTGCTATATTATCACTAACTCAAAACCAACAAACTATAGTGCTAACTGCTGTAAAGCCTGGCCTAAGGTTACTCTTTGAAACTAACATAGAACACCAAAATCACATTATTGCAAGCCCACAACTCCTCTTCAAGAAACAACACATTTACTCAGTGCACTAATGTGCTTTCTGTAACACATGGAGCACTGGATTTATGCTCCAATGGAGGACCTTATTATTCCGGAAGGTTAATTAAAAACTTACACTTCAAGACAAGGCAAATTATGTGGCATATGGTGCTAGTTCTGAGGCAGTATTGTTACACTATTATGTCTTTGCACCATGCAGTAGCACTTATATCTCAGTAAGTCTTTTCTGGCACCTGAGTACAGCATTTAATGCCTAAAAGGTAACCATTGAACCCTCACAAACGGTTTGTCAATGTGCAGGATACCGTGTACCGTTTTAAGCAACTTTTGATCCATATAAGCAAGATATGTTTTTAAAATTGCAAAATTATACAGCTGATGGTGATTATATGCCAATTATGGTAAGAACATAATTGTGGTGGAAACACTGCACTTGTAGAATCACATCATTCTGGAGGCCCTCATATTCCCATCTTTACCAAAGAGATAATTTCCGCCGATGTGCTGTCAATGCACATGACTTTTATAGTGAGGAGAAAGTTCTTCATGCAGGTTTATGCCTTTAAGCTTACACACTTTACTGGCATGTGTTGCCAACTGTGGGTCACTGAAATGTCACAGCTATTCAAAGCCATTAATACCTGTTCTTTTCAGCAGAATCATTTTTTTCATATGATGCACCTTAAAACTAAAAAACGTTTTCTATGCCTGTTCTAATTACACCTGCCTATTTAGAAAGAGACGTAGTGTTCTATTAAAAATACATGCAGCTATCATTGTAATTTTAAAATGGAATTGCAGGGATATGGGTGCCACATTTAAGTGGCGATGTGTTTTCTTTTCCATTCTTCTTATTTAAGAACCCGTGTGGCATAGACTTACAATAAAAAAAAAGTAAATAACCATCACGTCAATTCCCGATGGTTGGCTTTGCCAATGCTTGTTACCTAACGTTGGGTTCACTATGAGGGCACGCCGGCGCCACCGGACTCAATGTAACATTCTTTCACAGGCACACGTCCCACGCACCTACTTATGGCAATAGAGCAATTTGAAGCTACAGCAGCTTCTGGTTAGCGTAGCGTGAGCTGAACACCAGGTTTGTTGACAGTCAAACAAAACTGCAGAAACCCAAATCTAAAGATGGCGCTGAGGCAAGGCGGGTCTAGCTCGCCTCGGGCACTGCCCAGTCGACGCCCCTCTTGGCCGCTAAACCTACTTGTAAGAAAAACATTGCAAAACGTCTGACTTCCCCTACAGCCGTCGGGAATGCGCTCATCATCTGAAGCTAAAAAAAATTTTTAATAATGCAAAAATTAGCGCTTTATCAAGAACCCGCATTTATCTAGTCAGTAATTTATTGAACAGCTTATAACCATGCTATGCCAGAACCACTGGTTAAAAATCCATCAGAGTGTAGCAGTTCACAAATGTAGATGAAAGGTTTGCATTCAGGTCCTGAAGCAGTTATAGGGTGGGTTGGGAATTGTCATGGGTCAGAGGAAGGATGGAGTTACATGGGATAAGTGGTGGGCGGGTATATAAACTGGGGAAGGGGTGGTCATAGCTTGGGCAAAAGATGAGTCATAAGCAGACACACTGGAGTTTGTTGATAGTAAAGTGAGCCTAATCTGAGCACAAAATGGTCTTGTAAAAATAGGCTTGTCTGAGGTGGATGCTGCCGCTGTCCCTGATGCGCGGGTGGTATATGGGAGCAGAGGCTCTCCTGCTGTTTGTGGCACAGGCCTGGCCCAAACCTCAGCACCACTTCCTGGAAAGGGAGATATATATGTTCCAGGCATTACATGGGAAGAAAGCAGTCCTGCCAACAGGCATAGCTTATCACCTATAGCCACTAGGCATGGGCGAAATTTAAATTATGCCAGTTGAACTATGAGAATTTCGTCGTGTTAAACTTGTTACACAAAATTTTCCCCATGATGCCACTTTGCATAATTACACACCATTTGTGGTAAAAGTATACTGTGAATGTATAGGAACAACAGAACGCAAGTGACTGCTCACAGTGCATTTGTTTTTCTGCTCCTTTTGTTAGCACAAAATGTGTTTTCACATTCAAAATCGACGCAAGGATGCAAAACGTCGGATTTACACTTCGGATAATTATGTGTAATTTCACATAATTACACAAAAACAAATTACAAGATTTCCGCATACTTCTGATAGCCATGTCAACTCGAATGCAAGTGGTACAGACAAGATTGGTGCTGTAGAATAAATTAAACACATTTGCTTGATTAGCTCAACTATAACCTGCTCCTCAGTGCTGTATTTGTAAAATAATAAGTGCTGAGACCCAGAGTGCTGCTCAGACACCCCCGGCTCACGCTATAAAACATCAGAGCGCAAATAGCAAGGGTGTGCAGTCCCGAATCCACCTCAGGCCTCCGTAATTCATTCAACCGTGACCCTCAACTAGAGGTGAAGTGTGGGTGAGCTGTGGTGTGATGTGTGGTCTGGGAGGGGGATTTCCTTTACGGACTAGGTGGTCTCACACTATATAGTGTCATGCTTCATCATATGACCACCTAGCCCCACCCAGGTAGGACGGTGCCACCTGGGCGGACTCAACCTCACTGTTAAAAGAACAGGAGGGAGTGCGTAATTTAATTTTATTTCTGGAAAAGGGATCCAGCTATGCTAGGGAAATAAAAACACCTACTCAGATACCCGGGTGAATTTTTAATAGAGGGTTCTGTGTGGTGTGGTTAAAAAGGACTGGGGAACCGGTGTGAGAGCAATGACTCACAAGGTCACCTATCTAAAAGATTAATTTACGCACTCCCTCCTGTTCTTTTAACAGTGAGGTTGAGTCCGCCCAGGTGGCACCGTCCTACCTGGGTGGGGCTAGGTGGTCATATGATGAAGCATGACACTATATAGTGTGTGAGACCACCTAGTCCGTAAAGGAAATCCCCCTCCCAGACCACACATCACACCACAGCTCACCCACACTTCACCTCTAGTTGAGGGTCACGGGTGGTCTAGTGTCACAATTGTTACACTACCGACCTACCTTCGTTACAAGAACCCCGTACTCCTATTTGTGATTTAGTATTGTTTTTGGGAGTCAAGTACGGTTGTGTTCTTCCTCTATCCCCTTTTCTCCCATATACTCTCTCTTAGTGTAATGCTCCGTAATTCATTACCAGGCACCCCTTGCGCCTTTATCTCACTCTTAGAGGAGTCTGCTTTTTAGGGTCGAGCGCAAAGCGCTCAGTCCCAGGTGTAATCTCTCTGTGGGCTTTTAACCACGTCCATGTCACACCCATCAGTTTGGTTGGTTCGTGGGCTTGCCTTTTAAAATTCGCTTGATTTAATTAGTGAAAGGCATGCATACGTCATGCCTTTTCCGGTGTTTAGCCTGCCTCGAGCGCACCGGCCAACTACTGAAAACATATGAGGCTCCATGTTTTCGGTATGGTTTCTGGACTACTTTTTCTCTTTTTTTGGTAGGCAGCGCGCTCTCGCTGGGCAGTAGTCGAGCGCTTTGCATGACATCGACCCTGTTCCATGGATAATTGCACTTTTGCCGGTTACATGGATAATTGCACTTTTGCTGATATGGTTCACTGCGAGTGAACTTTTGTTTCCTTTTGTGTGTCAGCTTTGCGCTGATGGTAGCCGTCGGCTCGTTTATGTGAAACTGTTTTACTTTTTATTTTCAATTTATGTGTCAAGAAAAGTCAGGGTAGGTATGTGAAACTGTTTTATTTTTCATTTTCAGTTTATGTGGCAAGAAAAGACTGGTTAGGAGTTTACAACGCTAATAGCTTTAATTCGAGCAAACGCGAGACCCAGTGCATTGCAAATGCTTGTTCCCATTGTGACAGATTTTCTGTATTTCTTTTCCTCTGTCTTTTTGTTTTGGTCTCTGTTGGCCTCGGGGAAACACCACCCATAGCCACTAGGCATGGGCGAAATTTAAATTATGCCGGTTTAGAAATAAGTGCCGGCCCCCAAAAATAAGTGCTGGTGCCCCCCACCGGCTCAAATTAAGCACTGCTGTGCCTGCAAATCTGGCATTATCGGATACACCAGTCTCCAACACTCGGAAGCAGTTCTTCCTCGCACACAAGACGCAACGTTTTGAAAGCCAACTTGCTTAGCCAAAACTGTTTACATTTTTATCACTCATGAAGGCCGTTTGCTAATCCTCATGAGCTCAGCTAGGGACTTGCTAGTTCTCCTGGTGGGAAGTGTCCTGTAATCAATAATAAACATGAGCGTATGGTACGGAATATATTTGGGCTCCGTCCTTTATGGGGAGGGGCTCTGCCCCATTGCTTATTAATAAGGGTGTCCCTTGTCAAAGATCTCTGTGATTGGCAGGCTATGATGGACAAACATAGACCCAAAAATACAGAATTTGTCAACATGTTGATCTTGCATACATCTCTTTATTCTGGAATAAAAATAACATGGCCTGTGTCAAAAAGAAGAGTGTCTGAGCTCCGCGCTATCCCACCAGATATAAAAATACTTGATGGAAAAGGAGCCCAGGAATTCAGACTGCAGGTATTCACAGAGGACTGGAGGGGGGAGAGACAGGTCTGCACAGGTGTGTTTCTATGCCCTGAAGGGAGGCAAGGGGTGTTGAATGGAACCTTTCTACCTCACCCTATCTTCCGGGTCCAGTCAATTGCTGGCACCAGCTCTCTGCGTCTCAGATAACCCAGGTCTTGGTGAACTCCAGAGTCCCTGCTGGGGCCAACGATCTCCTTCATGCTAAAACCAACTGAAAGATCTCCACGAAATACCAAAAATGTGTTAAGATGTATTCCGAAACTGTGGGAGCTGTGGCTCATAACCGATCTCATAGGGTTATATTGGAGACCTTCAGACGTGTGGGTCTGATCACCGACTTAACCATGTTCCATCACTTCTCATATTTTTCTTGGTACTCGCAATCTTCCTGCCTCTGGAGTGGTTGATAGTTGAAATATCTTAAATTCAACTGTATAAGTTGCGGTACTGGTGTATGTGGCAGTATTTTAGAAGATTTTCTTAAACATCTATCTGGAAAACAAAAGCTTTGGGTGCATAATCGAGAGCTTCCAGTGTACAAGAAAAGAAAGTGTGGAGGGGGCAGTAACGCCTCTTCTCACTCCCAGGTCGGGTTTAGCTTCTCGAGTCCAAGACAAGCTTTCTTCACCACATAAGCAGGTGTGTGCATGGACCCACCGCAAACGGGGAGCATTGGGGCCAACAGAGGATCTACAAATAAACAAATTGTACTAAGATTTGCAATGCTATTGAAAAGCCTATATTGTCCTAGAGGACCGATCCAAATATCGATTTCCCTTCACAGACTCTGGCCTGTGCTCATGTGACACTTGTGTATCGCAAATTCTACAACACATTTTTAGTTCAGAGCTGGACAAATATCAACCCATTGACAACTTGCCTGAATTAAAAAAAAAAAAAACATAAAAATTCAAAATTTACTTAATTCACAAAAAAACATGTTACTAGCAGCCTTGAAAATCCCTTGATTGTACTTGTCCGTAAGTATATCAAGACTGAATCCACACTGTGGAATCCTGCATTGCCCATTTTCATGGTAAGGATGCTGGTCGTAGTGACATCAAGAGCTTCCTGTTCCTCCTAATGTGCTCTACTCCTGACAGGTAGTCAGTTTGAGTTAGGACTGAGGTGTGTAACATTAAGCTCCTGAGGGGCATTGTGAGTGTATGGTCATGAACAAACAAGCATTGGCAAAGCTATAGGTCTTGGTTTAATGTATTAATAACTGCAGCATTACCACATTATAGCAAGACATGCGGGATCCCAGCCTATGTAAATTATAAGCAATACAGTTGTTTGACAGATCAGCTGTCGAAACCCTGACCTAAAAAGATAAACGTGGATTTAGAGATGCCGGGCTTCAGAGTATTTTTTGTGTGTGTTGCGATATTATAAATGGTGTCACTGATGGGAGCTGAACTCACTTGTACAAGACACAGGGGATTAGCAAGTAGTGGTTAGCGGAAGCACCGTGATGGTAAAGTGATGGCAGCCTATGTACTATATTAGTCCTAATAAGAACAGTGAACCAAAAGGCACTGTGACGCCAAAGTGATGGCAGATTGTGTTCTGTACAAGTCCTAATAAGAACAGTGACTCAAAATCTCGGATTTGAAAGACTTACTAGTATACCCGAAGGCTCTGTGAGATGCTGTATACATCTAAAAGAGGCCTAAATCTATCACAAAAGGCAGGAATCCACCTAAATCTTTATATGACCTGAACGTATTAACTTCTTCAAAGGGATGGGTACCATTAACAGATTCAAATAGCAGGAAATATTCAACATATTTCTGGCTACTGAAGCCATCACTATCTTTGATAGGTCAGATGCTATCGAAGTCATTAATTACGATCAATGGAGAAGTTTAAAGGGCTGGAAACAATCAATTTTATTAATGGATTGAATCCAGCAACATCTTTAAATTACCAAAAACATTTGAAATATGTAATTATACATTTTTTGTAGTCTTTCCATACTCATATATAAAACAGCTTTCCTGCAGCTTAGAATGTTAATCTGGATATCAGATCACGAGTACCACAGTTACCTAGGGCACACCCTTAATAACCATGATGGTTCGCTTGAATTAAGATCTCAGAGCATTTACATTTGTCCAATAACATCTGCCTGACTTACAACGGAGTACACTCCACTGAACTCAAGAACCATCTGACCACTGGCTCTAAGCATAAACATACTCGTAGAAATATTCATGAGAGTTTGAAGATGTCATCCAAAGTCTTGTGTGTTGTTGACTTCATCCAGCCCCGCAAGTGCCTCTAAATATGTAGGCTATGATGACTGCCCTGGGTTGATCCGTCCCCATGGATACCATTCCTTTAATAATCCCGTTTTCAGCATGGACCATTTTACCACTTCTGTGTACCATCTGGCAAAGTCGGGAGGTAGGCCTCTCAGCTAGTATTTGACTAATAAACGTTTAAAGCTATGAAATTGCTTATGAGCTTGCCTATTGCATCTAAGGCAGCATGCCTAGAATGCACACGTCTGTATCACCGATACTTTCATAACATCTGTAAGATGCTTCCCTTGGAGCAACCGTTTCCCCAACTCAAAATCATCATTAAGTAGGCATACGCTACCAATCAATTTTACTTAGAAGCCTAGATATTACTTAAGCCTTCTACAGTGCACTATACAATTAATTAACTTAAATACAGCATTTGCTGAGACGTATCTAGTAAGCTTGCAGAACTTCATCCAGTCAGTATCCTAGAATTCTATTTCCAAGAATCCCACAGATTTCTCACTAACCCAGAACTCCATACTGATTGTAGCTCACATGTTGGAAATTCTCCCCCGACCTCTCTATACTTGGAACAATGAAATTGTATTATTAATTACACGGGGCTCCAGTGGCATTGAAACTACTATGACATGGCTAGTGACCTAGCTGTAAGATAACCCATATTTTTCTTGCTAGGATTCAAATGCCACAAAACAACTTCCTTTATGAAAATCTGGCAATTGACTGCACCCCCTCATTCCAAAAGGACAAACTTCGCCTGGACAGCCCGCGTTTAGTGAAGATATGGCCCATATTCAGAGTTCAGGCACATATCTGGAACCCATATGTAGGGCCGAATTAAGACCTTTAGAGGCCCTAAACACTTAAAAGGTTTTGGTGCCCCCATTTATTTATTTAATTCGAAATATAAACAATAATAAACCATAGCATAAAATTATATTTTTCTAAATCAAACAAAATTTACAGTAAAATGGAAAATAATGTTTATTTTTGTATAATTCCACTTTATTCATATTTGAAAAGCTTTCTCCTACTTTTTCAAAATGCAAATTCTTTGATCAGATCCTCAAAACTAATCTTACATACCACATCTGCGTCTATACTTAGTAGAGATTAGGCATCCAGCCTGTCTTGTTGCATACTTGTTCTGTTGGGATTTTTAACGTACGGCAACTGAGAAAATGAACAATGTGACCATTAATGTTAAAATTATTTTATAAAGTTCAGCATAATTGAACCTTGGTTTTACATTTTGTTGTTGTTGCACTTGAACGTATGATGCACATATGAGTGAAACTGCTGAAGCTCAGCTGAGAAATTAGTGTTCAAGTCCTCTGGTAAGCATCAATCAGTTTTTGACAACACTGAGAATACCTTTCAATTTCAGTAGATGATGAAGTGACATTATGTGGCACATCGTTTAGAAAAGAAAATCTCTCTGTTATTTCTTTGTATATCTCTCCTCTTCTTCTCATCTGAGTATCAAGTTTGTCAACAACTGTGTAAAGGGTGGTGACAGGAAATTTATCTCTTGCATTCAGATATACTTCGGGTGCAGCATCTCCATCATTGGGTAGCCTCTATCTGATACATTTGCGAGATTGAGCTGCTTTTTAATCAACATTTATTGTTGGAGCTCTTTTTTTGAAACATGGTTCAGCTGCATCATTTGCAGTTTTGCACCATATGGTCCATTGTAAATCCGGCAATGGAAAATGTCTCTGGTGCCCCTTTCCCTTGATGCCCTAAGCGCATGCTTATTTTGCTTAATGGTTAATCAAGCCTTGCCCATATGCAGCCTTCCCACAATCCCGTGCCAGATGTAGGAGGGAGCATAACAATGTTGAGAACTGCCATCTTCTCCAGCAACCCATCCAATGGGTTCTCCCTTGAAGAATCAACTATCACTTCTGGGAATATAGCAGCTCCAGTCAACTGCATAATGCAAGTGTGCTCCAAAGTAACACCAGTGGCACTGGAAGTAGGGATGCTGCAGGTATTGCAGCACCCCCCAGATAAATTACAGACAGCTTGGCAACAGATTCAGCGAATAAACAACCAGTTTATTGTGACTTTTTCTTAAAGCAACTGACAAACTTTTAAAGGCAGTCACAGGTTGGATTTAATTGACCAAGGATGCCTGCAACTGTCTGCAACAAACAACTATTACATTTTACAGACCTTCAAAGTTATGTTTACAATTGTCCACTTGCAGTCTTTGTGTAAGTTGTTTTGATTCAAACATGTTTGTTAAGGTAATAGGATGACAAAACGTACATCAAACCAAAGTATTGAGATATTTTGTCATTTATGTTACTTGTGTGATTATTTCAAACACAAAATCACCTGCTAAAGAAACCCATGCTGGGGAAGGTGGAATGGGAAGGGGAGATGGGGGGGGGGGCTTGTCAAAGGGCTGGTAAACCAGCAGAGACAAACCAACAGAAGTGAAAAACATTTATTGGTTTCCTATCCATGATTACGAAATCTTTTAAACTTAGTACCACTAACAGTAGAACAAATAAGTCAGTGCCGCTTAATGCTAGAGGGATGCGCAAGGTCATATTCTATGCAATGTCAAAAAACAACCCAAGACACCTTACCTTAAGGCTATCACTATGGTAATTTATTACTCCTCTTCTGTAAATACCACCAGTTTCACAATAAAGTCCTGTTTAAAATATTACCAGAATGTCACAACTTTGAAAGCCTTTGAAAGCCTCCAAGGAATGCTTCCCAAGTATCAAGAGTTTTGTAATAAGCTGACAACCAGTGCAGGACGTTAATTTTAGGAGAGAGTGGGGCAGGCAGGAAGCAGTCACACTCACACTTATTCATTCACACACGCATGCACGCACATCCATTACACTCTTCAACATTCAAACATACACACACGCACCAAACATTCATAAAAAAAAAAAAACACACACACACACTCACCTTCAGCCCGGAGGTCCCAGGAGGGTTGGGACTGCTGCCTTCCCTCTCTGGCTGACCCTAGCTCAGCCAATGAGGGAAGGCAGCAGTCCCAACTTCATCACAGAGTGGGATGGAGTCAGTGAGACTTATGACACCTCCCCACTCTGTGACGCGGTGTCACTGATTGACACTCGCCCTGGGCGATTCAGGGCTTAAACCTGGAGCGTCCAGGTCGAAGCCAATGGGTGACGCTTCCCCTCGTCACCGAGGGGAAGGGCCCTCGAGGCACCTTTGCTGAGCTGAGGAGGTCTCGCACATAGGAGCTGTGACCTCTTCAGCCCAGCAAAGTTCAGCTCAGGCAGCCAGGAGTTTGCGCAAATCGTGCATGTCTCGCTTCTGGCTGCCTGATCTGGCCATTGCTCAGCCTGACAGACACTCTTCATAAGGGGCAAAAGGTGGGGGGGCGTGGCCCCTCCGCCCTAAAGGACGGGCCTTGACTGCTGACAACTGACTACACAGCCAAATCAGACATGTTTCAATCATACCTATGACACAAAAAACCTATCTCTATCAACCCACTTGCAAAAAGCAGCCCCCATGGAAGGACTTAGGCTCCAAGAATTTGGTATTTGGGGGTACAATTCTCCCCTGTATCGCTTCATAGCTCACAATAGAACAAACGTCATTCATAAGCTGCCATTTTCATCAAATGTCTACAATATAAAAGCAGGAGTTCTTCAAGGTTCTGTCATCTCATCTCTTTATTTCACAATTTGCATGATTGGATTTTTTTTTACCCTCTATGCTCCTGGCCTGATGGACAAGGTCTATCACCTAGAATATCTAAGAAGGTGCAAACATTGACATTACCAAGGACTTCAGACAACCTACTAAGCCCACGGGGATAAACTATGCAAATCAGCCTCTCTTACCTTGAAAACACTGTGACACATCTTCCCATACCTAGGTTTTCTTCAAAGAGTTCAAGCAAGAATATCCCATATACTATCAAAACTGAACTACGTCAATACCCTAAATTGGGCTCACCTTTATTAACCATCAGGAGATTACAGGGACTCCTGAAATCTACGGCCAGACTACTCCTATATGTAAATGCATGAGCACTCTGAGTCAGTTGCTTGAAGACCCACTTTCAAGCCGCTATGTGTCACCCACAAGGCAACAGATGGTAACAGTCTGGTATTCATTAGGAATAAAGTCACCAAATACATCCACCCAAGGAACCTTCAGTATATAGCAGCACCTCGTCTATTAATCACAGCTTGCAAGAAAAAAACACATTAGCAACACATCATTCTCTGTGCACACAGTCAAACTGAGGAACTCTTTACCAGCAAAGATAATGGCTACAGAGAACCATATCACCAGCAGGATATTGGTTAAGAGCACTGATACTCAAAGTACGGCCCGGGGGCCGCATGCGGCCCCCCTGACCTTTACATGAGGCCTCAAAGTCAAAAGCAGCAGTAGGCTGAATCAGTGCAAACACTGAGCAAGAAACTAAATAAACAAGCAAGCATTTATGTAAAGGTTAACTGAAATTAAAGAAAGGAAGTAACTAGTTTATCCAGCACTGTTTATCTTTAGAAACACCTTTATTTTTAAAGCAATATTGTAAAAATATGATTA
This sequence comes from Pleurodeles waltl, assembly GCF_031143425.1. Taxonomy (NCBI): domain Eukaryota; kingdom Metazoa; phylum Chordata; class Amphibia; order Caudata; family Salamandridae; genus Pleurodeles; species Pleurodeles waltl. Next base: position 70,304,469 of record NC_090443.1, read on the forward strand.
AATCCACTCAAAATTCAGAAAGCCTATTTCATTAACATATAAAACCGTTCCACCTTCGCACATCACATTTTATCAGTATATTGAGAACTTTTTTTTTTACGTAAGTTTTTAAACATGAATTTACATTTGTTTTCCCCCAGTCTGACAACAGTATCAATAGTGAGCTAAGATGCATGTCAGCTGTTAAGTGCATCCTGTGGGTTGGGTTCCTGTTATACACAAACATTATAGTTTATTAAATCAAACACAGGGGAAGGTTTTGCACATTCCACATCTTGAGGTCATGTATTTCGACATGCTTTTGTATGTGATATTGAAGAAAAAAGGGAAAGTGGAACAAAACAATTGCCTAGGATCACACAATTTGATAAAGTGGGGAAGCTGGGATTAATGCTAGTTTGCAGCTGTTATGTGTTTCGCTTCCACTACACCCACTTTACTGGCACCACTCCCTGGAACTTTCTCCTTCTGAGTGCCACATTGCTGGCATCAGTGTGGCCCTCGTCACATCATAGACCAAAAATGTTGGCCCCCGGGAAAATGTTTGTGAGTACCCATGGGTTAAGAGCTAACTTTATCCTTCGTGCCACAAAAATAAAAATAATAATACATTCCATCAAAGAATATAGAAACAACCTCCAGCAGCAGAAAGAGCACATTACTAACCCACACATATACAGACATGTATTTTATCTATGTAATCAAGTTATTAAAAAATAATAAAAACTTTGCAGTCTCAGCAACAGACAGTTTCTGCCATCCAACCTTTGCAGGCGTTCACTGACACACTGATCCTAATGCTTTCAAGGCTTCCATGGACCTTTATAAACCAAATTTCTGAATGAATTCTCACAATCTGTTTGGCTACTCTTTCACACATATGTCTGTGTGTGTGTGTGTGTGTGTGTGTGTGTGTGTGTGTGTGTGTGTGTGTGTGTGTGTGTGTGTGTGTGTGTGTATATATATATATTTATATATTATGTACTGGCGGTCACCAGTAGGTAGTTACAGTTAGGACCTATTAGGACTAGTTTCCATTGAAAAAACGTTTTTTGATTTGTCTATATCTTTGGCACCGTTTGACGTATCTCCATGAAATTTTCCAAAAAAAGTGTGCCTAAGGGTCTTTTCGTACATGGAAATTTTTGGGGTGATCCAGAAAAAGGAGGATAAAAAAAAGTGTGTTTCCATTGTTCATTCCCATAGACTCTTTAGACATGCCTGCAGCCTGAACTGCTGGACGGAAGTACACCAAATGTGGCAGAAATGTAGCTGTTGGTCTGCAGATGAGTCTTGTTTTATTTGATGGAAATCCATTCAGTAGTATAGAAGAAATGAAAGGAAATCCGCATTTGTATATCTAGGGTCACAATGAAGTTGCGAAAACTACCGACCTCGTGCAGAGATCTGATTGGCTGCCAACACTTCAACCAGGAAGTGTTGGCAGCCATCAAAAATAAAAATGAATAAAAGAAATGGGGTCAGGGTACCATTACCCCACCCCCTAGCCTTGGTGCAGGGGTCCCCCAGGGATCTCCCAGGGCTAAAAAAACATTAAAAAAAGAAGTCACAGCAGAAATCATGACTATTCGCAAATTTCACCATGATTTTTTTTTCAAAAAAAGCAAGTGCGGTCTCCCGCGCTTGCTTTTATTTTTGCCCCCGGGTGGGCCAGGTTCAGGGGGCATATTATTTGAAGAAGGGGGATGCCGGGGATGCCCTTCTTAGGGTTTAGTAAAACCTTTGTCCACACTCGAGGATTACCACTGATGCTTGGAGCTGGCCACCGCAAAATCATTTGCCAAGCAGTGGGAGCCAGAGACTCTGACATGTTTGTAGTGAATTGAACCTCTCCAGACCCACTGGCAGCAAACCATGCATTCGGCCTTATTTGTTATTGTGTTCGGAAAGTTGAAGCTTTTAAGTAAGGCATGGATGAGCATAACTTGGGGCGATTAAAACTCTATAAAATATAGGAAGCATACCTGCCTTTGATGGGCTGTCTGGAATGCCTGACATGAACGTGAAATATTGCAGACACTTAAGAGGATTGAGGTGCATTGTACCAAACAGAAGCGTCATCATGGCACGAAAATGGAGGGCGGCACAAGAATAGCCATTCTTTGGGGAAATGTATTTCACAAAAGAGGTAGAAACTCGATTGTTCCCCTTCGCAGTTTTTGACTAATCCACTATTACAGTTTAAGAACGATATTTTGAAATACAACCAGTGCGGTATATATATATTGCATCCATCAGGGTTTTAAGAGGAATGAACAAGCTGATGGGTCTCTCAAAGGGACGTGGCCTGTATAATTAAGGGCGTGGCTTCTAAACACATAAGCCGAAAATCAGTGTTTAGTATATCGTGCCGCCCAACTGGTATTTTGCTGCTTCTTTCTGCCATTGCATCCAGATGCATAATACAACAACTGACATTACACCTAGAACAAGTCAGGACTATTGGCTTTGTCAATGGCTGTTAATTGCATAAGATAAACAAGTACAACAATTGATTTGTTGTACTTAATACTGAAAATGCTTTAGTTCTAAAATGTGAATGTGAAATAACTATAATGAGGCTCTTTGAAGTTACATCATAGGCAGTGAAGGGTGGTACTGCTGCCGAGTTAAGATTTTTTTTCATGGTGAGGGCAATAATGGAGAGCCAGAGAGGGACCGTCTCAGCACCTACTTTTTTGAACTGCCGATGCTGAGCACGGACAGCACCTGGTCCACTTAAAGCCCTGCCATCCATCGTGTTCTCACCCATTAAGGTTCAAGTATGAGGCATAGTGGGACTGGAAGTATTTCAATTGTTAATGAAAGCGCGCACAGAACTAAATGTTAAAATGTATGTATATTTAGTTCTGAATTATCATGCAATATTTAATGTGCAACTAGTACAAGCAGAAGAGGATGATTACTATTTCCAAACACACACAGAAGTATACTTGCCTTTCATCTAGTATCTCCAATAATGGAAAAGGTGCAATGAAAGAGTTTCTGGGTACAGTGTATCTGTCAGAAGTGGCCTTGCGGCCCCAGGCTGCATGAATAGCCGTTTTGGCAGTGTTCTTTTCTAAAGAGTTTTAGACTTTAAAATGTTGTATTTCCCCCTGTGGTTTTGACTAACCATGTACAGTTTGGGTTTTAGGACTGTGTGTGGAAGATTAATTAAGCATTTGCACAATACAACTTGTTTGGATACATCAGTATTCATGGTTTTAATACTTACCCATTTGGGGTTTAAATATGAGACATTGTGGGATCGAAAGGACTTTAAAATGTTAAAAATACAGCGTGCAGAACGTATTGTTTAAAGGCGTTTATGTTTGCAAACAGACCTAAACTATCATATCTATGTAATTACTCCAGTGGGGACTTTTGTTAATGCCTAAGATTTTGAGAGAGCGAATAGTTGTTTTGCCAAAATAGCACCTGTCGGTTTGAAAAAGGACAAAACGCGTCTCAGTGACTCGGGGTCTTATGTAGCCCTATCCATTAAAATAGGTTGAAATTTCTCCTGTTTTCGAGTGCTGGCTCTTTTGCTATTAGGTTTAGGAGGTAGTAAAGCATATATATATTTCTTTTTTAGTTTATGTTAAAAAAAACATAGAAATGCACTGAAAAAAAACAAAACCAAAGGCTACAGGGATGGTATAGTTAGGAAACAGAATTAAAAAAAAACAGAGAAATTCACAGAAAAAAACAAAGGTTACATGGACGTTATAGTTAGGCTCTGAATTAAGTCACACAAAACAATAGAAATTCAGCAGTTATTGTCAGAGTTATTTCAAGTAACTATAACTCGTGCATAGGGGACAGAGTAGTGATACTCTGACCCCATAGGCCTGGTGATGGGTTCTCAGAGGTTTCTTTTTTAACTTTGATGCAAATTTGCAGAGGATCTTGTGCCTTAAGGTAACTATAATTTGTGCTATGGCTGTGCACTGTTGATCACCCCACATATTGCATCACTCATGACATCTTCTAAGACACAATTGATAATGTTACATTTTCAGTGTAATTATTGATGAGAAAACTCTGCATGGCAGGGACCTGAGTTAGTTACCTTGGGGCATAAGTTATAGGTTTTTTTAAACTATTTTTTTTATTGGTATTTCAGAGAAAAAAAAAAGAAAAACAACATGGTAAGGTTGCATTTCACATGCGAAAAACATCAAATCATGTTTTTTTCGTGCTGGAAATAAGGGCGAGAAAATACCATTTAGGGCGAGATGGCCAAATTACACTGGAACACAAATATCAAGGGAACAACCGCACATTTATCCAGCTGATGTATGTCTGACAATGGCATTGCAGTGGGCGAGGGCACGAGTTAAAGTTACTAGAGCTAACTATTACTGGTGAATTTCAGTGGTTCTGTAAGTTTCAAATGTTATGCTGTCACTGAAAGTCTCACCTAACTACAACATTACTTTAACCTTTGTTTTTTTCAGTATATTCAGTGAATATATACATATCTGCAGGATAGAGCCAGACTTTAGAGATATATATAACAGAGTGGTGGTAGCCACTCTGTAGCAACAGTTAGGGTTACCAGCGATAGGGATTTCTTGGATGTTTGACCCTTAATAACTTTGCACCAGTTTGATGAATCTAAACAAAACTTAGCAGACCTCTTGCACCTGTTACATTGTCTGAGCATGTAAGTATTGCAGCATTTGGTCAAGGGTCGCAAAGAAAAAATGGGGGTACTACAACATGCTTGGAAACAAATGGCACTCTACATAGACTTTTGTAATTCATGTAACGATACAACAACTGAACAGATTGTAATGTATTTTCACAGCAATGTACATTAGAATATGTAGATGAGTCTTTTTGCTATTTGCAAGTGATGAGGGCTAACAACTAAGGAATACCTTATGGCACACTACTACTAAAAGTAGCCAGGAAGCCCAAACAATACACTAGACTGCAACAACTGAAAGACCCCTATATGGTCACATGTCAATGGAAATCTATGAACAAATACATAACAAACAGAATACATCTTAATCTGCACAAGTTTTCTTTGCATGCACTCTGGCTCACAAAATATAACTGGCCCAACAAGCCCAAAAAAACATCTTTATTATGCACCCCTGTAGAAAACAAAATGAAAAATTGTCCTAGGAGTGAGCCACACAAACTACAATTTGGAGGAAATTATAATTGGCCACTAGGATTTAAATAATAATCTCAATTTTTATAACAATAAAAATGATTGCCTTTCATTCACTTTGCCCTTCAAATGTAGCGGAATCCTACTAAAAGTAGCAAGGAAGACCAAAAAAGTAAACTAGACTGCATGTGTAAAGATTCAGACTTACTACACGAACAACTAAAATACATATTTATGGTCACATGATTATGTGAACCAATAAACAAATAAATAACAAATACAGCACATAAAACAAAGAAATTACATTAAATCTGATTGACACTCTGTAGTTAAAGCCAGTATTCCCAAAGAAATGTATTCCTCAGAAATTAGCTCTGTAATAACTTTCCATTGTTTGACGAATCACCACAAAACTTTCAAGACCTATAGCATCTTCTATATTTTGAGGTGATGTAAATTTTGTGGTGAATCATTAAGGGAGTGCAAAGATAAAAGTGGGCCCCAAGACACATTTTTACACCATTGCATTTTCCATACACTATTGTATTTGACATAGCGCAAAAACAGCTGAATGGATTTACATGACATTTGGCAGGATTATACACTATGGAGCATAGATGTACTGTATTTATGTACAGTTCATATTTTTAAGTTACAAGGCATTTAGTCTACCCCACTTCACTGTATTCCACTGCACTGTATGCTACTCCACTATAAGCTGCTCCAGTCTACGCCCCTCTACTGTACACCACTCCACTTTATGCTATTGCAATGAATGCCACTCTGTGCCTCTCCAGTGTACCCCACTCCATTCTACGCTAGTCCATTAGAAGCCACTCCACTCTACTCTCTACTTCTCTATGCCGCTTCAGAGATATATATATATATATATATATATATATATATATATATATATATATATATAAATAACAGTGGTGGTAGCCACTGTGTAGGTATAGTTAAGAACTAGTTACCCTAGGAAGAGCTGTTTTGGGTTTGCATGTTAGGGGTGGTCTGGCCTGCCGTGCGAGGGTAGACGCAGGGCCTGGTTGCAGCCTTGCCCTACCCCCCACTGCACATGGCAGAAGGCTGTGTTCTTTTGAGAATCACTTTAGTACCCTCCTGTCCACTTCCCTGTAGATCAGGATCTCCCAACATAAGCCAAGGGCAGACACATCCATCCGCAACATCTACATTTGAGATAGTAACATTATCATTTTTCTGATGGCTACGTTCCCATAAGTGGGATATCCCCAGATCCCCCTGTTTAAATTTTTCACATTCCTGTAATGGTTATGGCTTATAACTGATTGAAATGAAATCACTAGGAACTCCGTCATAAAAGACATATGCTAACTCTTGCCTCGAGAGTGTGACATTATTCGTGTCTTATCCTTACAATACGTAAATTGGGTGCTCTGTAGTGAGAATTTGTGTTTCTACGATTTTTGTGTGAACCTTGATTTTGGCGGAAATCCCTCAATAAAAAGTGTGTTTTTTCTGGAATATATGTTTGTAAATTCAAACAATGTTAATTCATGGTAAACAATTCTACTAAGACAAAAATAAGCCTGTATTGCTTTTTGAGGGTACTGTAATCTTTCGTCTTAATGGCCATTCAATCCTAGGCACCTTACTGAGTGGCCTGGATATTACCAATGATAAACTCTTTGGCTTCTATATCTGGAGGAATCTACTCCTCCGGATTTGGGGGGGGGGGGTTTATTCCTGGTTAAGTCACTCCCGTTGCTGTGTTTTCTGAGTAGACAGCCATTCCCAGACATCTGCTTTGGCATTACGTTGTGTGTGTGTAATACAGAGACTACTCTCCAGGGACCACGAATCTACATCCTCTGCCAAATCTCATCCAGCAGCTGCCATTTTCTATGTGCCACACATTTGGACAGGAGATTCACTGGCAACATAACACTTGCTGTAGTTTCTTCTTACAGAGTATTAGAGGCATCCCCTTGGTCTAAAGTGAGTACACACTCCCCGTTTCTTGCATTCCAACCCACCTACTTTTATACTGGCTTTCAGAACCAAAGAGTATTCCCCAGCAGCACATCCTTCAGTGCCCAGGCTAAACTGAACACTGTGTGGAAAGAAAAGGTCTTGAAGGTGAAGGCCTCCATACCAGAAACTTACAGTGGGCTTGGAGCCTTCCCATTGCTTACCATTAGTTGGCTTTACTATCACTATTATTTGCTTCTTATTTGGTGACTTGTCTTCCTTCCTCTCCTTGGGTTGGTCCCTCCCCTGCAGCATAGCGTCTTTACCTTCCTTGATTGGCTGACTTGCAACATTACACTGCTCACATTTAAAGAACTACTTTTTTCTTCAAGTACTCCACGAGAAAACGTGTTTTCCTACTCTCTCCCTGTGCTACTCCCTTGCTCAAATACACACCTCAAGCGCACTCCGTGTTGCTCTTTCCTGCACTACATGCTCTCTCACTTGTGTGATGCTGTTCCTGTATTACTCACTCGTGCCACCCCCCCAACTTGCTGTCTCCCTTGTACACTGTGGTTCCCTTCATTAGTATTCCTTTTTCCTCCCTTGCATCCCACCGTTTTATTATTTTTTTTATTGTATTTCCCGCCCACTCCCGGTTGCTTCCTCCACATGATCCTCTATCTGCTCCTCCATTGCTTCCTCACCCATCAAAGTGATATTTCAGCATTTTTTATAGATCGCTTCAACTCCCATTTGGTGCCTGTCCGCACCACTTTTAAAATGCATTTTTGCTGAAATTAAATTGTATTTTTCTATCTACCACCCCAATTGGCTTTTGTCATTTGGGATTGGTAAAAAAAAAAGTAAATAGGATGGCACATGTGTCATTTACTAAGTGCAGGCATGCATGGGAATGTCATCACATGTGTACACCTACTTAATGACGCAGGTTCTGGTACCGTCATGACCCATATGCATGCCTGTGAGATTCGCATCATGTCTTTTTTCTTTTGCCAGTGGTGCACACCACCAGCAAAAAGTATTACTATTTTTTTTTTTTTGCTAATGGTAACAGCATCTGCAAAAAAAGCATTAGCAAAGCCAATAGATCACAAAGACAAGACCTATGTACTGTGGCAAAATGGCCTATGACTCAGTTCCTCTTCACCACCTGCACCCTGCATTTGTACACAATAGAAGTGGGACCTGAAAAACAAAAACCTGTGGTCACAGGGCTTCTCCTCTTTAATCCTCATACCTCCTCTTCAGATAGGCAAAAAAATCACCAGCCCCATGTTTCTACTTGTTATCCAACAAACAGGGGTGGCTCCTCCATAAGGACGGAGGAGCGTCGCCCCCTTGCCAGCAGTGGCGGCTGCAAAACCTTTCAACGAAAAGGATAAAAAACTATGGCCCTCATTACAACTTTGGGGGGCGGCAACCACCGCCCGCCAAGTTGTAAACGCCGTGCGGCCGCCAACGCAGCCGCACTCCCGCGGTGGACATTATGACATCCCCACTGGGCCGGCGGGCAGAAACAAAGTTTCCGGCCGCCAGCCCAGCGGGGATGTTGGCCGCAACATGGCAGCCGGCTCCAAATGGAGCCGGCGGTGTTGCGGCCGTGCGACGGGTGCAGTTGCACCCGTCGCGCTCTTCACTGTCTGCTGTGCAGACAGTGAAAAGCTATGTGGGACTGTGCAAGGGGGCCTCTGCACTGCCCATGCCAAAGGCAAGGGCAGGGCAGGGGCCCCCAGGGGCCCCGCTACTCCCCTTCCCGCCAGCCTTTCCATGGCAGTTCCTACTGCCATGAAAAGGCTGGCGGGAAGGGGACTCGTAATCCACTGGGCAGCGCTGCTGGCGGATTAAAACTGCCGGGACCAACGTGGCAGAAAACTGCCGGTCCCGGCAGTGCGACCGCGGCGTAATCCCCGAGTTTGCACCGCCAGCCTGTTGGCGGTGCAAGAACCAAAACAGCCCATGAGGCCCTATGTTATGCACAGCCCTCCCCCTCACTGCGCATGTATGTTTGGCTGGCCATCTCGAGCTGGCCAAACACACATGCGCACAGGGCTCTCTCCAGCCCAGCAAGAGAGCCTGCACAAGCTCCCAGTCTGCCTGGGATCACCCTGGCTGGGTGCTCCCAGCCAATCCTGACGCTGCTCTGAGCAGCGTCAGGACTGGTGCAGGGCAGGCTGGAAGCCTGAGCTTGGAGCGACGAAGCGGGAGAGAGGAGTGGCGCGCAGTGGAAAAGATACGCTTTTTTTCTTTAATACATTTTCATGTATTACTGCCCCCCCTGTGTGCCCCCTGCCCTGCCCCCAGGAATCCCCGCAAGCCGCTACTGCCACCAAAGACCACTTATCAGAGTCATACACCTCGACAACTGCGCTGGCAGGACACATGAATCTGATTGCTTCCTGCAGCAAAGGAAAGACACGGACGCCAGATTAGGGCCAGACTTCAGAACCTTCCTGTCCAGGGTCCATCTACTTCACCCACTGCCAATGATCTTCAGATCACATCAAGTTCATCTCTATCTTTCACAAAGCAGCCCACGGTCAAAGGCAAAGAAAGCTGGTCAACAGAGCCCAGTCAGAAAAAAACTGCTCACCCTTAACTTCTACTTCTGTGATAATGTCACCCTTAACTTCTACTTCTGTGATAATGTCACCATCAAGCACAATCTATCCTACTCTTTCAAAGCAGTTCTGCTCTTCCACCCATAATCTAGAAGCTATACCTCTCCCTATGCACCTGCTGTCCTTATGAAAGGCCTTCAGCCCCGTCCATTCCCACCGACATCGAAGGTGTATCAACCCACCACGCATGAGGCTACAAACCACGTGGCATCAACATAATAAAATGAACAATTAAGTAAAATGAAATGTGGAGATGTCACCTCTCCATGGGGCATGCTTCGCATAAATTGCACGTGCACAGACTACCTCCAGCACTTTATGACAAAAGCCCCTTCAGAAGGATTTTGAGTGTGAAGATCAACCAGCAGTGAGCACCATTTGTAGCCTGGAACACTCAAGGGAAGACATGGGTCTCCTGCTCCTGTCCTGGGAATATTGTGCCTAAGGAGTATTGCTGGTTTCTAGATAAACCTCGACAGATAGTAACATTCCCCAGGGCACAGTAGCACATACTGACTTCTGTACATGCCCAGTAGCACATACTGCCAACACTTAAATCCATTTTCCACATTGTCAGTACCATTTATCACCAGTCTCCACATCCCCAGCTGCATGGACTGCCAGTCTCCACATGCACCGTTACAGGTGCCAGGTCCCACAAGCAACGACACAGATATTTCCAGATCCTAAATGTCCAGTACCAGCTGTTCCTTGTTTCCACGAGCCCACATATTTTGCTTATTTTCAAATCCCGTTAGCATTTACGGCCAGTTTCCAGGTGTCCTGTGACCAGTCTCATTATGCCCAGTTACAAGTAGTACAAATTCTCACTTTGCAACAAAAGAGGCACCGATCGTGTTATGTCCTGTCCATCCCGAAGTCTGTTCATGCTGACTGCGAGGTGGCAGCAGGCAAACCAATTTTCAAGTGAATAAACACAAGGCAGGACCTACCACTAATAAGCATGGATTCTGCTACTCAGTGCCTGAAACTTAAGGTTTCAGAGGCTCATTTAAGCTAACGTGGACCAGCAAATCTGCAGGCACATAACTTGCACCTAACGGTCACCAGAAGGACTTGAGAAACCCACTTGGGTTGGCTGCTGTGACTTGCAGTGGGAATCAGTTATCACAGTTTTGACATATTTCTCATTTTGGTATAGGTTCTGTAATGTTGACGACCGTAGGCGACTGATACACCACTAGTACTTGCCCACATTTCGGTAGAGTAAAAATTAGTGTGGTGTAAATGTCTGCTTACCTAGGGATTGGCCTTACGATCCACACTTCTCGCAGCATGATTTGAGGGTAGTAGCGGAATAATGCCAACTTTCTAAGAATAGTAAACTTTGTACCTTCCAAAGGAGGGAGGGAGCAGACTGCCTCACATTCCAGCACTCAGCTCGCTCAGATAAATTATGATAAATGCAGTGCATGTAAAAGTTTTTCGTTCTCACCATTTTTGGCGAAGCCAGAGCTGCGTATCTCTAGAAGCGCTGTAAATACTGCTCACAGTCTTCCCGGGTCTCTGTACCACTCAGTGAGCATAGTTGCATCAGTCAGAGCTCATCTGCTCAAGGGAGCCTTATTAAATGAGGAGGAAAGGGACACACTGCCTCACATCCAGCACTCGGATGCATTACAGTAAGTGTTCTGCATGGTAACACTTACTGCAGTAAAAGTCTTTAGTTTTCACCGCTGCTGTGTCTTGCTGCTAAATTCTTGGAAAGATGACCACACACCATATTTCGCTGTGTTGATGATATTGTTTAACTTTTCTTCAAACAATGCATACTTGGTAGCATTTTGCTTGTGGATAGAGTCAAAGGCAACATGGGATTCATCCCTTGCAGCAAGCAGTGCCCGGGCTTTTGTCTCCGCTGTGGACAAATGTGGATGTACGGTTGTATTTACAAATAGAAAACGATGCTAAATAATGCCTGTTGTATTAGCGACTGGTTCGTTTTTGCCTCCTTGTGTACCTCTTTGGGAAAAGCAAAGAAATCTTGCCTCTTGGATATAAAGGTCCAATTTAGGAACATGCCCGAGAAGAGTTGATGGACATTTATTAGAAAACGGACCAACTGGTAGGAAAACAACCTTGTGCTGAAAAAATGAGTTCTTCCCCCTTTGATACAGGGCTGGGGTGAGGCCTTTTCTCCAGTGCCAAGCGCAGCCAGTGCGTTACCGGCCAGTTCTCCAGTGAGTACTGCTACTACTGGTGCAGGGTTCTGGGTGGCATTCCTGTGCTCACTGGACGCCAAGCACTCCTCTCCAAAGTCTACCTCTCCAAGTGTAGAAGAGTTGAGAAATCGGGGCTTGCTCTGGAAGGCAATCAGGGTTCAGTGCTACGCTTTTAAGGATTTATTAGTTTTTTTCTTTTTTGTCTCTTGTATTGTTTGTATTTTCGTTTATGCATTTCTGTTTTTCTTGATTATTTTCCTGTTGTCTTTCTTTTGTATTTGTTGATTGTCTGTATCTTTCATTCTCTATTGCCTTTTGTCTATGTCACACAATCTCTTTCACGATTTACTGCTATTAAAACATTTTGACCTTTCATTTCGCGCCTTTTCTTACCCTCTTAAGTTCTCTAAATCATAGTTTTTCCTCACTTTTATCTGTCCCCTGTCCCTTATGCCTCCCTGTCTTTATCTATTTCCCTCATTCTCACATATGTTTTCTTTTTGGTGTTTTTCTTTCTTGCCTTCTCTCTGTCCGCCGCCTGGTTTTTCTTGCACAGTGTCTTACTCGCATGGCTGCCGTTTGCGTTCTCTCCGGCCCTGCCTGAAGGTTTGTCAGTCAGGTATGTGTAAAACTCAAAGACGCACTTGATGGAATCTCTTCCTGCCCCCATCGTACCTGCGTAAGTGCACCAGGTACTTCATTTGCCGTCGCCGCTCCCACGCTACGCAGGGCGTGACGTGGGAGACACCCACCCACCGGGCCGGCACCGCCCGCCGCTGCGCCCGGCCTCAGACGGGATTACTGAGCCTGTCACTAGTCGCCTCACCGCCCCTACCGACGGCGAGCTCCAGCATTCTCTGAACACGTTTAGTGGTTACCCCTTCAGCTCCCCTTACTCAGAAACGATGCTCTCATTTCCGAACCTCTGTTACTCAGGAGCCTCCCCTGTGGCCTCACTCGAGAACTATACTACACTCTGTTGCTCCCTGCGCATCTTTGATGTGCTAGCGAGTCAAAGTGCTCTGTCGCTCCTAACCCGTCCCGCCGCTCGTGTTTTCTTACGCCTGAGCCTCGGCGGAGTCACATAATTAGCTCTGTTCAGTGCGAGCCTCCCCCGTCACGCTCTGCATTCCTTTACTCCACGTCAGAGCCCAAGCACCTCACCTCAAGCACCCAGTCCTTCAGGGTGCCCACCCCCCAGCCTTCCGAGTCAGAGAGTGCGCACCACAGCCACCACTCACACACAGTTAGGTCTTTCTTCACATTATCTGGACTCGCACTTTGACCTGTAGTTCTAGGATTCTTCCAGGTCTAGGTGTCCTCTGCACAGACCCACCGTGCTGGCTTTTCTGATTAGCAGACACCAGCCAGTGCGTTTTTACACATTATACAATCGAGGCTCAACTCACACTCTCAGTGAGGTATGGCCTCACTGGTTCCTCGGCCTGGTCCATCCTGTGAAATCTAAAATAAGGGGAAGGAAGGCCTTGCCATCATCTTCAATACCCCCAGTGCACAGCAAAGGAATTCCCATTTCACCACCCTCCACATTCCAATACCTCAAGGTAACCATCACCCTATTACATGCCGACACCACCTCTACTCACAACATCTTCACCCACCAGAATTACACAAACATAGGCAAAGCTTACAGATCTTGCTTTGGCAAGCTGTTGTGGTAGATACATTTTTTGTTATGTTTTTATTGCAAGCATATGCCTTAGCAATAAAAAGAAGAAGAAAGAGAAAAATAAGCCACCAGTTACACATATTGGGGCCATATGCTTGCACTAAAAAATTTACTTCAAAAAAAGAAACCATTGCATATCATTTTAATAGAATAGCACAGGTGCTACATAGCAGACAGATCTACTAAGAACAAAAATCGAGACCTTTTTTAGTTTTAATGCACAGGAAACGTGTGTCCTACCGACAGAAAAAGGTACTACTGGCTTTGTGTTAATGTCACCAGAATACATCATTTGGACACCCACGGTTGACCAAAAAACAAGGACAAAGAATGGAAAGTAAATTATCAATCCACCAGCACTGGCATTGAAGTCCTCTCCTCTGTAGGCAGATCTGCACATGTGATCAGGAGAAATGGTGTCACCTACAGGGCAAGGCAGCCAATGGATCACGAGGGCTGACTTATTACCCCATGCTACATGCTGTGGTGGATTGCAGGAAAATGAGAAAGACGCTTGAACAGACCAGTCTTTGAAGAGGGCTGGCACAATTCCTTGCTTAATATGTACAGTTGCACATCTTTTCCTTTAGTTTTTTTTATACAGGAAATTGGTTAAACAGCTAAAGCTGTCTTAAGACAGGACCTAAGAACAATTTAATTGATCCGCTTGCTGAGCATATCATGCTCGACCAAATGCTCTCTGCTACCAAAGTTTTCAAGTTGGACTTTATTGTTATTTTAGGAAATTCCAAGTCTATACCCTATTGTAACTTTGAATACTTTTCTGGGACAACATCTCCACCAACATTCCTTCCTCCCAGCCCACAACAAGGGGCATACTCTTGACCTCATCCTAAGAAGAACTCCACACAATTGTCTACCATCTATTGAAAGTGATTGATTAGGCTGGTCACTGATGCTTTTCTCATAAAGACACAAAACACGACCCCTCCTCATGCATAATCTAACCATTAAAAACCTAGGTGCACCCAGGAAAAAGGATCATATCTGCTTTGAAGGATCTCTTCCATTGCTATCACAACAATCTTGAGCCCTTGTGCAGGAATTTACATAACTTAAAAAAAATACAAAAATGTCTTCCATACTTTCATTGAAACCACTGCCCCACTTAAACAGAACTGTCAAACCGAGTCAGCTATGGTTTACTGACAACCTTATTAACTTGAGACAAACCATTCACAGCACTGAAAAGTCATGGCAGAACTCAACTATTCCAATTAAGCTCGCCAAACTCAAAGTGCTGAGAAAGAATTACAAATAGCCCATCCAAACCACAAAGGTAATCTACATAAAAAATCACCAGATCCAGCAACTGCCTTATTCACATGCAATAACATCACCACTGCACTCCCACCATTCCAATTCCTTAAATTGCCAAACGTATTGCCCTATTCTCTGGCATCACTGATAAAATCATGACCCTCTGAAACAATTTATTTTCTAACTAGTTTTCCATGGAACAGCTGTCTCTAAAAAAATGAATACCTGCAACACATTCTGATCTCCAGAAATAATACAGCAAAGGTGATACAACAACTCAAAACCCCAAACTACTACTAAGAGATCCATCCTGCAAATATCTCTACAACTAAGTAGAAAAATAACTCCCACCTGATTTTACTTGCTTGGTGCCTGCCGATAAAATCATCTTGCACGCAAGAAGTTTTTACCTCTAAAAACCAGCCAGAATGCACCAATGGAGGCCAAATCTATTCTGGCTCCAAGCACATTGTCCAATTTTACGCCTACCCCCAAACTTATTGTGTATCTGAAAAGCAAGTGAGCAATGCACCTCAAACCAACTGACGACATACATCAGCGACAACCTACTTTAGTGTTAATTAGTAGTCCATTTTTCGTTCGGTTTCTTGCTTGTTCTGCATGTAAGATAATTTTTAGATTTCTACATTTCGTTCTGTTGTTGAGCTTGGACAGCAGTCAGATCTGCCTTGCCCATTCACTGCTCAGCGTGGTGAGAGGCTCAGAACACCGAAATAATAGCCATAAACCCTACAAGAGCATCACGCGAATATTGCATAAATCTACAGTGGCAGACTGGGAAGAGTGAAACAATACACATCAAACGCTGCAACACAAGAAAACAAATACTGCAATGTCAGGAAACCCCCCCACTCCTCCCGCAAAAAAAAAAAAAACAGTTTCTACAGACCAAAAACAATGTAATTACAGATTGAAAAAAACTGGAATAAAAAAAGACCACCAACACTGGGTTGGAATAAATATGTCCTAGAACAAAACTATGTTCCCTCAAAGTTGTTTCAAAATGTCATGTCCTGGGAAAACAGAATGCAAAAAATGGTGTGGCTAAAAAAAAAAACGAAAAATATCATGCCTTATATGGCAAAAGTTAAGTGTACTAGAAGCAGGGCAAGCGACCATCCTCCTGCTAAAGAAGAGAGAAGCATTTACAGGGAGGTGTGGGAGGGGCATTGGGCTAATAAGGGTTTTTTAGGATTCAGGTAATGGTAGTGTTAATGGGTAGTAAGGGGTTGGTAGGGTGCAGGGGTTAGTAGTATTAAGTGGTGGTTAGGGCTTTTAGGGTTCATGAAAGGGTAATGTTAAGAGGGTAGTAAGGGATATTAAGTGCAGCCTAAAGGGCTGGTTCGGGGATTTTAGGGTTCAGGGATGTGTAGTGTAAAGGACTAGCAAAATAATTTTAGGGTTCAGGTAAGGGTAGTGTTAAAGGGTAGTAGGGTTTTTTAGGGTTCAGAGAAGGGTAGCAATAAGGGCCAGTAAGGGTCTTTCAGGCTCAGGTAAGGGTAGTGTTGAGGGAGAATACATTTTATGATTCGGGGAGGGATAGCATTAGGGGTAGTGAAAGGTTCAGGTTTTTAGGGTTCATGGATCGGCAGTGTAAGACGATAGTAAGGGATTTTTAGGGTCCAGGGAAGAGTAGCAGACAAGAGAAGTAAGAGTTCTTTAGGGCTTAAGAAAAACTAGCAAAGAGGGGATTTAAGGGATTTCTAGGTGTAGAGAAGGGTAGCATTATGGGATAGTAGGGGTTTTCATGGTTCAGAGAAGGGAAGCATTAAGGAGTAATAAGGGCTTTTTACAGTTTGGGAAAGGGTGGTGTTAAGGGACAGTAAGGGGCTCTTAGGGTGCAGGGAAGGTAAATGTGAAGGGGTAGTCAGGTGTTTTTAGGGTTTGTGAAAGGGTAGCATTTAGGGATAGTAACAGGTTGTTAGGGTTCAGGAAATAGTAGCATTTAGGGGTAGTTAGGGATTTTAAGATTCGGGGAATAGTAAAGTTAAGGTGTAGCAAGGGTTTTTAGGGTTCAGGAAAGGGTCGTATTAGGATGTATTTTGGGATCTTACGAGTTCAGAGATGGGGAGCGTTAAGGGATACAGTTAGATAAAAATGCATGTAATAAAAACAAATTTCAAAATGAGATATTTATGGAACTGTCATAAGCAGGGCCACTGGAATTATGTGGCAGGAGGGGGGCAAATTATGTGGCAGGGTTGAGTAAACTAAGCAGCAAGAGAAGGAAAATTATATGGCATAATGCGGCACATTTTGTGGTAGTATTACTTCATTATTTTTATAATTTTTAAACTTTGAAACTCTGTCTGGGCATTGGTTGCACCTTATTAGTACCAGGTAAAAACACAAATATCGCACTAAGCAACAAAAAGTTGACAAGTCCAGTTTTGCAAGCGGCATTTCACTGCGAGACAACAGATGTTGCTGCATTTTTAATAACTTTTGAACCGTTTTAGCTAGAAACGACATTTATTTTTGTTAAAATCTGCAGATTATGCGGCAGATGATGGATTATGTAGCAAACGCAGCAAATCTATAAACATGCAAAAATCGCCGCAGACGCATAATCGCATAATTCCAGTGGCACTGGTCATAAGTAATAATTAAGAACACAACACTATTATCCTTTAGAATTTCAACTTGACATTTTTAAAACATCCATGCAAACACTATAAAGGCAGACTAATTGCACTAGAAACAAACACTGGCAAAAAAAGCCGAAAGGTCTCACCCTGATGACCTACTGAGAATGCATTGGCAAGAAAAAAAGAAAATAAAGCACACAATGCAACCACATGTGATAATGAATGCAGATGCATGAGTGATGACTTTTACCGACGCCTATGCAATGTTGTTTGTTTTCACCGGTTCAAGATGGCGTACAGCTCTTTGATCAGCAAATGTAATTTTACTACAGTGAAAGTGCTTTTTGCAGAGGAAAATGGCCCAGCAGGAAAAAGTGCTGGACCTTCCAGAAACAATAAATAAATAAAATAAAAAGTTTTATTTTAAGCAGCGCAGGAATCGTGTATAGGTGTGTGACACAACAGAAGGTCGGCCGGGGGGGGGGGGGGAGGGTTAAGTGAGCAACAAAGGTGCTCCAAAGCATGTTTTGTAATGCAGAGCAGCAAATGACAGCTCCAGGACCCTCCAGAAAACTTAAAATAAAAAACAAGCATTTGCAATGCAATAGGTCTCCCATTTACTTGAGTTGGAGCTATTGGCATTGTAAATGCATAACTGGACTTTTTTTGCCATATTAATTGGCCAAATCTGCCGCATATTTTGGTCCTTTCTGCCACACAATTCCAGTGGCCCTGCATGTAACCAAAGGGGTGGCAGGCCTACTGGAATAGTTTTTAAACAAGGCCGTTGTAACACAAACTTCTTCCAGATGCAAAAAATATTTACTTAGCAGTTGGTACAGGCGACTTTGCCCGCAGAGCAATGAATACATAATTGTATTCCAAGAATGCCTGGTTTCTGGATCACTGTCCCTTTACTGCAGTCTGGGGAGTCGAACAAAATGCCCATGATTTTTCACACGCTTGAGGAAAGCCACCTCACATGATATTAATGATCCTCAGTCAGTCTTGAACTGAAATATTAGTTATAAAATATTGACCATTGTACAGCATAATCAACTATAAGCTCTTCTCAAGGTTAGTTTTATAAATGCACACACACACACAGCTCAAGCTCTTCTCAAGGTTAGTTTTATAAATGCACACACACACAGCTCAAGTTTCACTGAAACATAAACTAAATTAGCGAATCACGCATTGAACTAGGGAGCTGGACACCTCTACGAAAGCTACTCTGAGGGCTGGTTTCCAGCTTGTATCACGTTATAAAAATAAAACTAAAAGTCCCAGAATGAATATGTGTGCTGCAAAGAACATGCACTAAGCAGATGAGAGTGCATATAATGTAAAAATGTTAAAATAATTCTTTCGATTAATATTCTTTTTGGAGAGAGAACGTACTTTTGTCTAGTGGAATCTTGGAGTCATCATAAGGTAGAGCACAGGGTTAATATTCCTGCTGCAAAGAATGTGTACTAAGGAGATTAGAGTGCATTAAATGTAAAAACATACCACCGATCGAGTTCGTGCTGAGAGTGCCACGGTTTTGTCTAGTGGACGTTCAGAGTCATCATAAGGTAGCGCACAGGGTTAATATGCCTGCTGCAAAGAACTTGTAATAGGCAACTCACAAAGTGCATGTAATGTAAAAATGTCAAAATAACTAGTGATTTATGTTGTTTCTGGGGAGAGAACATACTTTTGTCTAGTGGAAGCTTGGAGTCATCATAAGGTAGAACACAGGGTTAATATGCCTGTTGCAAAGACCCTGTACTAAGCAGATCAGAGTGCACATAATGTAAAAACAATACCACCGATTGAGTTTGCCCTTTGAGCACTGTGACAGCCAAGGCAGCCACGAAGTACAGACAAAAGAAAAAAGTAGTTCGCCCATGCTGAAGTATATCGGCAATTGTGCAATTATCCCTATAACAGGGTCGGGGTCGAAGGCGGTAACCAAACCGCCCCAAGGCGGGACAAACGTAAAACATTTACCAATGACATCAAGTGATTTTTGAAAAGCAAGCCCACAAATTAATGAAAGTGATGGGAGTGGGGTGGGTGTGGTTAAAAGCCCACAATACTTACAACAGGTGAAAGTGCTTGCGCGCTAGACCTAAAAATGGAAATGACCGCAGGTAGTGGAGGAGCAAATGAGGGGTGGGTGAAGGAAACGTGAAGGGGAACCAACTGAGGGCTAGTAGCGAGGGTGGGTGGGATAAGCAGTACGCAAGAGAGACAACAGAAAAACACATGCACTCTCTTGGAGTGCTTAGTGAGATCAAGCATTAGCAAAGTCAATAGGTTTCGCCTTTTTAATACGAGTTTGAAGCTTTTGGTTTTGCCAATGTTTGTAAAGAAATGTTTGAAAACATTTTACAATACTGGAGGACAAGTAAGCACATATCTTATCGTATCGCAAAAGTGGGCATCAAATTCGATGGTTTCAATCTTTACAAATGGCATGATTTAGTTTTTAAATATTTTTCAGTCTGAAATCTCTGAACAGAATTTACCAAAAATGAGGAAATGTCATAATGTAGAGGGAAATGCTTCCCAATCGCCAATTTACTTTCCACATGATTTAGCCATTTCTTATGCAATGGAAGTGCACAGAGCAGACTTATGGGCAGCCTCAAGAAGTGTCTTGCTAAGTACACCTTCCGCTACAGACATCAGCTAAATGAGTGCAGCAGGTATCCCTTCTCCTAGCATCATAAAAAAAATTGTGCATCAAAGTTTGTGTTTTCATGAAATATGTGGCAAGCAGGAGATAAAACAAAACAAAACCCTTTAAAAGTCTGCACTTCTGCCATACCCAAGGAAGGGACAAACACAAGAAGAGAATGCCAAGCTATTCAATACCAAGCAAGCAAAAGCAAGTGGCAATAAAGGCATCCATTGGTAAGCAATGGGTAGGCTCTAAGCCCAATGTTAGTTTTCGACATGGTTCACAAGAGGTTTTCATCTACAGATAGCTAAACGCTATCTGGTACAAGAGACCAAAAAAAGAGCACAGCCATGGCAAAAACTGACAACATATGAATGATAGAAAAATAAAAGTGCAATGACACATAACCACTACTGTATTAAAAAGGTATGATCAATGCAAAAGTCCATGGCAGCCATGCAATGACAAACCATGATTACTGCAACAACATTCCACAAACACTAATGAGAGAACATCAACACTGCAATAACAGAGCATAAACAAGGATATAAGAGAACACAAATCATGCAATAGTATACCATGACCCGTACAATGACAGACTATGAATACTACCACAGCACACCTAGACCAATGCAATTAAAGATGAAGAACACTGCAAAAACAAAAAAGCATTGGCAAAACCAATATGTTTGGCCTTGGCATACCTACATTTCTCTTACTGTATATCTATGCAAGACACATTAAATGTGAAAATAAAAATGTTGCTGCCTAAAGGTGGCATGCATATGCTTGCAAACAATAATTAAAAATAAATGTAAAAAAACATGAAATGAAAGCAGAAATTAACCTACCAGCCCTTTCATAAAGTGGGCTACTTTTTAGGTGGATGTGCACATGCGCAAGAGCAAAGATTATTTCACCCATAGTGGAGAGAACCAGTGGCTAATGTGGACTGACCCACTGCCCCGTGCTGTAGGCAGTGGTGAGCGGAAGCAAGATTTGAATGACACTTGAACAGACAAATTAATTAAAAGGGCTTTGTATGTATTTCTATTACTCATTCCTTTAGGGTTGAGCCTGCGAGTGCATGGGCTAGAGTATGCGTCTTGGATGCCACACTCAGTTATGTATGGTAAAGGTCTTGGAGCCAGACTGTTGCTTACTATTTGTTGGCTTGCATGGCACTCTGCTTTATACCCTTGTGAATCGTCAATGCAAGCCTGGCATCATTTCGGTTCCTTTGTCTGGAGCAGAGACCAAGCACTGGTTAATTCAACTTAATCAGTTCCTGTCCGCTGCTCCTGGTGTGATTGATGTACTATGTTGTTCCTTTTAACGTCTAGTGCCCCGCAAACAGAAGGCACGTGACTTTCAAAAATTTAGCCAGAAAGACAAACACATTTGCAAAGTTGTCTTTTTTCATAGCTAACTTTCTTTTATTTTGCCAAGTCATCTTTTCTCACTTTGTGCTCATGTTTTCTTTTGTTTGTGCTCATGGATGCTGTTCTCAAAAGATGACGATTATCTTGTTCTAAATATTGCTACTAAGCGACATTGTTTCTTTGTTATGTGTAATTTCTGAAATCATGTTTTAACACATAACTGTGCAGTAAACCCCAATCCACCCCAATCCACCCCACTCCAATCCACCCCAATCCTATCCTCCCAACCCTGCCCAATCTAATCCCCCCCACTCCAGTTCCCCCACTCCAATCCCAAGCAATCTGCCCAACTCCAATCTGCCCCCCTCCAATCCAAATCAGTATGCTCCAATCCAATCCAAAACAATATGCCCCACTCCCTTCTACCGCAATCCAATCTGCCCCACTCCAATACAAAACATTCTCCCTCACTGCATTATTCCCAATACAAAACAATCTGCCCCACTGCAATCTGCTCCACTCCAATCCAAAACAATCCACCCCACTCCAATCAGCCCCACTTTAATCCAAAGCAATCTTCCCCACTCCAACCCAAAACAATCTGTTCCACTCCAATCTGCCCCACTCCAATCCAAAACAATCTGCCACATTCCACTCTGCCCCACTCCAAACCAATCTGTCCCACTACAGTCCACCCGCTCCAATCTGCCCTACTCAATCCAAAACAATACTCCCCACTCCAATCAAATCCACCTCACCCCAATCCAATCCACCCCACTCCAATCCACCCTAATACAATCTGCCCCACTCCATTCTACCCCATTCCAATCTGCCCCACTCCAATCCAAAATAATCTGCCCCAATCCAAAACAATCTGTCCCACTCCACAACACCCCACTTTAATCTGCCCCACTCCAATCCATTTCATTCTGCCCCACTCCAATCTACCCCCACTTTAATCCAAAACAACCTACCCCACTCCAATCTGCCCCACCCCAAACAATCTGCTCCAATCCAAAACAATCTGCCCAACTCCAATTCGCCCCACTCCAATTCACCCCACTCCAATCACCCCACTCTCCACCCCACTCTAATCCAGTCCACCCCACACAAATCAATACACTAATTCAGCACAGTCCAAACAATACCATTCAAACCAATACACCTCAAACCAATCCACCCCACCCCAATCAAATTCAGTCCAATCTACCCCACTCCAATCCAACCCAACCCACCCCACTCCAGTACAACCAACAACACTGCAGTACAACCAATCTACCCACTTCAAGACCACTGCCACCCAATCCACCTCACTCCAATCCAGTCCACCCACACAACCCCAATCCATCCCACTCCAATAAAATCCACTTTAATCCACCCCACTCCAGTCGAACCCAGCCCACATGAATGCACCATATTCTGGTCCAATGCACCCTACTCCAAACCACCTTAATCTACCCAGTCCCTCCACCCTCTCCAATGTATCCACACCACTCCAATCCAATGCACCTCACTCCAATCCAATCTACCCTACTCCAATCCACCCCACTCCAATCCATTCCTCTCCATTCCACCCCATTCCAATTCACCCCACCGCACCTCAATGCAGTCCAACCCAACCTAGTACACTCCCTCCAATACACTTCGCTCCAATCCACCGCAACCCAATTCACCCCAATCCAATACAACACATTCCACTCCAATCCAATTCATCCCACTGCAGCCCACCCTACCCCATTTCAATCCAATTCATCCCAGTCCAACTCACTCCAATCACCCCAGTCCAATCCACCCACCCCACTCCAGTGCAAATCATCCACCCCACTCCAATCCAGTGAATCCAATCCACCCCACTCCAACCTAAACCACCCCACCCCAATCCAATCCACCTCACCCCATTTCTATCCATCCACTCCACTCAACCCACCCCACTTTACCACAATCCAATCCACCCACTCTTTCCCAATCCACCCCACCACCTCAGTCCAATTCACCTCATTCCACCCACTCCACAGTACGACACTTTCTGTGACTGAACTCTGCTCCCCTCTACTCAACTCATCAACACTCTACTCCCCCTACTACACTCTACAACACCCAGAAATCATTGTAGGACACTCTACTCTACCACTCCATGTAGACACTCCACGCCACTAACTTTAAGCCATGCACGATAGCAGCCACACTGGTGTACAACACGGTAACCAATTGCTCTTGTATAGGCGAGACCTATTTGCTTTGCAATGCTTGTTTAAACAGGAGGCAGGGGAGACAGCTAAAACTAGACCTATTATGTTAGTCCTCGACTGTCAACCAAGTCATTCATGCTTCAGGTGAATGACAAAAACAAGCAGGGGCTGGTAAGCCATCTGGCTGACCCAAAGCTCACCGCATTTATTTTTACTATTGTAAACAATATGTTTTTTGACAACAGGCAGCTAAACCTATCTGTAGGCAAGACCTTAATAGCTGGTTCAGACAAATGAGGCTCATATGACGTAATGGGGTTAGAAGATCAACAGCGGTTACAGAAATATAGCAGAAATGGTTCCAAATGAGGGCATACTCCACAAACTGAAAGCTAAAATATTTGATCAATATATTGCTCAATAGAACACAAACATTTCAGTATCTGAACACCCTAGGGTATACTAGATGCTGACCAGACATGGTGAACGGCACTTGTTCCAAAAGATGCCGTAAACAGAGAAGCACATACTCGATGTAAATAATATTCAGACATTTGGATTATTAAGGACGGTAATCACAAATTCACTCACCTGTGAAGGGAGGCAATCAAAGACAAAATATCTGAACCTATGCAGAGTGCAGACATTAATGGTAAGGTGCCAATGTGGGGAGTGCTACATCATCAAACTAGAGAGAGGACTGTTGGAAACAACCCGATATGTCACCACGTTGGGAAAACACTCCAAATTGTAAGCCGTCTCAGAAGCGACAATACTAAAACATAGTAAGTTAATGTATAAAAAAAAAAAAGCAGGAAAAAAGTGTACCGCCAAAGAACACAATCAAGGAATAAGAAAGAAACAAAAAATTAGGGAGAGGTATAATATTATAATAAAGATATATATATAATGAATGGTAGCCAGAAATATCTTTATGAAAGCTGGTCTCTAATTTCCTCATTGCAGGCAACTTGTTACTTCGCTAGTCGCCTGTGATAAAGAAATGATGTAGCTACTGAACTGTAATAAATTATTACAGTTGAGTTCTGATGGTGCCAGAGTGAGCAGGGAGGGCGAAAAGCAGGTCACTGAGCATAATTACAGCAGCAGCCTATGCAGGAAAAATAGGAAGTGGCTTTCCCTTCTCCTGATATCATTTTCTAGAAAGAAAAGATGATCAAAAGAAAGGCGCATTTTATTGCAACATGTCTATTTTTCCACACAGTAGGTCATTGCAGGAAATCTCTGCATGCTTCAACACAATTTGAGCCACAGTAAGTTTAACTTGATTTACACTAAACTGATTCTAATCTTTTTGGCAGAAAATGACTCACTGCTTCTTGATGTGTTTAATTTCACAGTAAATGTTCTGTTTGTATTTTTCTTGTCTGAAAGGAACGTGAAAGAGCAAGACACCAAGGATTTAGGCAGGTTGTGTGAAGGGTGATGGTATGGACAAATATTGTAGGGAATAAAGTACTTCTTGCCGCGCATTTTAAGGATACTGGAAGTCACCTGAAGTTCCATGACTTTATAAAGGAACTAGACCTTCAGTCTTGTTCCTCTATAAAGTCATGGTACTCCTCTGTGACTTGCAATTTCTTTATAATGTATGGTGGGGTACTTCATCCCATATATATTGATTAATTGATTAACTGAGGCAGACAAGCCTAGGTAAATCCGTTCCTAGGTTATACCTACACATGAATTTTTCAGTTTAATAGACATTGATCTGAAACATTCTACCGACCCTTACGTCTTTTGAACGAACTTTGGCGTGGCTGATAGGTCTTGCCTTTGGGAACTATTGTCTTTGCCAATGTCTTTTGTACAGCATCGAAAAACCATTTATTGTATATGCCAGGGAGCATGGCCAAAAGTTGAAAAAGGCTTAATGGGACTGCGGCCAGTAGCCACATTATTATTTATGTGCGTGAATGTGTAATCATGCAAGCCTGCACCAACGATGTTAAGTTGGAACCATTTTTCTTATATTTGCCCATCTGATATCGACATCCCAGCATCATAAAACCTTTGTGTCCCAAAGTTTTTTTCACTTTCAGGAAATATCTAGAATGCAAGAGACAAAAACAAAATCAACCCTTAATATCAGCACCTCAGCCATACCCCAGCAAAAATATTCCAGGTGTAGTGCTTTTACAGACAAAATGGAAGGGATAGGAAGCAACACAACTCATTGGTGGATTTTTGGAGGCAATGCAGCATATGAGGCAGAGAGCTAGAAAACTTATGCACTCTCTGGAGAGATTAATGGCAAAGAAAAACAAGCACTGGCATTGCCCGTAGATCTGGCTTATGATTATGAATGAATGTGTCTTGTGTGTCACT
Organism: Pleurodeles waltl; assembly: GCF_031143425.1. Taxonomy (NCBI): domain Eukaryota; kingdom Metazoa; phylum Chordata; class Amphibia; order Caudata; family Salamandridae; genus Pleurodeles; species Pleurodeles waltl. Next base: position 70,330,549 of record NC_090443.1, read on the forward strand.
GACGGATTTGGGCACTCAATAAGTCATCATACATGAAGTCTGTCACTCATCGTTGCACTCATGCATCTATTCAACCATCCAGTGACTCACTCCTGCATTTACCTTGTGACACAATCACAATAAAACATAAACTCAACAAATATGTAAGGTAAATTAAAAGAAACAAGTAGAAAAAAAAAGAAAACATACTGTTATCTAACCACTGCTGACAAACGTTTGTGTAAACAAAAATAAACATAGCAGCTGCTGTCAATTTTGCAGCGGTATTGTAAATAGTACATTGTTGTTTTAAAGTTCCAGCATTGCTGCAACACTGAGATACAACATGTTGACCATCTTAGAATGGGAAAACAATGATACACTTTGGACATGAGCATTCCATAATGGTCGCCAGGTTTAGAGAAAGTATGTGGGATGCAGTGCACGGCAGATGAAATGAGTGGCAAGCAAGCACCTGGTAACACTGCCGGGAGAGCGGTAGTATCCTCTTGAAAAACATTAAAACAAAAAGAGAAGAACCAAAGAAAAGAAATAGGAAATATACAAGAAAATTGAAAACTAAAGATCTGGCCAGGCCAACATACTCTCATACTGAAGCACAATCACTTTTAGATGGATATACACAAGTGATAAGAACATTTATTAATTCACAAAGTAAGAATGCCAATGTGGACTAAATCATTACTCCATTCAGTTTGCTGTCATGGAAAGAAGCAGAGTCTAAATGGCAGAATAGAGCTGAACCGAAGGCTCTCTATGTATCTATATAGATACATATATTTCATATATATTGCTTTATGTGTTGTTTAATTTTTTCTCGTGCAAGATCCTGGAAGACAGCTAAAAAGGTATTATAGCAAGAACGATTAGTGCAATTCTTCTCCCCCTGTGGTTTGTCAGAAATGGTGCCAACACCAAAATCCTTCCCTACCAAGGTAATATATGACATTTCATAAAACAAAATACCTCTCTGTTAGCGTGGATTCAGAGTAATAAACAACCCGTAGATGCCTAGTGACTTTAAGATAGGCTTTTCACAATCAATATGTCAGGCCTACTGCCTTTATTGTAAACTTAATTATAAACAATCAGGTCTTAAATCTTTGTCATTGACTTGTCACCATAACCAGCTCAGACTTAATGTGTTGGGCATAAGCCTTCCCATAGGAAACCCATCATGTACCCCATAATAAAATTATGAATATGTACAAAATACAGTGATAAAAACAATATAAAATCCCTACTAATAGAGCCTACTAAGGATGACCACAGTGCAAATCCTCTACCCCTACAGTTTGTTTGGGTGGGTCATCAGCCCCAAAACCCTTGTCTATTACGGTAACCTGTGAGAGTCCATGTAACAAAATACCTGTCTACGTGCTTCAGCAAAGTGTAATAACAATCCACCCTTAAAAGACTATTCGCTTTAACAAATGCTTCTCACCATAATAAGTATGCCCTATTTGCTTTGTCATGGCTTTTCATTATAAACAAATCACACCTAAGGAATCTGACATAACTTGTTTCAGTAAAGCAATACAAATTCTATCCTTTATCAATGGCTTGACCCTATCTTCAGCACAGGCCTACTGAAGTGGGCATGGAGTAGCAACTATCAGGCATACATTTATAAATTGACAAATATGTACAGAATCACAGTTGGTGAAACAATGTACAAGCCCTCTAAACAGGTCTATCAAGAATCATCACAGTGAAATTCTGCTTCCAGTGTTTGTGAAAGTGGGTGACCAGCATCAGAACCAATGCCTACTAAAGTAAACAGTGGGATTATTTGTAACAAAATACTTTTCTATGACCTTTAACATAATGTGAAAACAATTCACTGTTAGAGGCTTATTAGCTTTACCATATGCTTTTCAGAATAAAAAACAGGCCTCCTGCCTCAGTAATAACTTTTCATAATAAACAGGTCACACCTATGGCATCTGGCATATCAATTCCCTGCACACCAATCTAATTTACAGATGTTATTATTGGTTTGCCACCGTAACCATCTCAGACCTTTTGTACTGAGCATACGTTATTTACACACCATCAGACACACAGCCATAAAATTAGAAAGATTGGAAACATTACAGTTGACTAAGCAAAATTCTATCTCACCTAAGAAGGCCTAACAAGGATTTTTACAGAGCAGTAGCCCAAAACCATTGACTAATACAGTGATCTGTGAGAATCTGTGAAACAAAATACCCATCTGTACGCTTTAATTTACAATAATAACTGACACATATGCCTATTGACTTTAACATACGCTTTTTGCACTAAGTATGCCAGGCCTAATGCCCGTCTCCTAACATTTCATAATAAGTAGATCAGACATATAGCCATGATCATTGGCTTGTCCCATAAAAACTCAGGCCCTCATTTGGACTTTGGCGGTCACCGACTGCCAAAGCCCAACCCGGCAGATGACCGCCAGTGCTGGCGAAGGAAACCACAAGATGGGCCAAGACGGACAAGAAAAGCCATTGAATAAAAAGCAAGGAAATTACAGTATCAATAAAGATAACTAATGGTGAGCAATAGGGAATTTAAGCCCATTGTAAGTTCTTGGTAAGCCTACAATAGGTATTTTGCTATCAGACAGCCTGTGCACTCTGGTAGGACAGACCCGAAAACCAAAACCTCTGCGTCACAATTAGATTGATTCTCTCTTTTATTGATGGGGGTATGTTCACCACTGAGGGGTGCCCAGACCCAGATCAGCAACCAGAGAAGTGTTCTTTTCCATTCAATTCCTTTTTCTAAATCGAGCACTGCAGTGGCACATTAGGTACACTGCAATGACAGAGCACGAACAGTGCAGTAACAGAACATGAATGCTGCAATAAAAACCAAAAGCACTGCAGCAACCAACCAAAAACACTACAATGGCAGATCACAATGGCAGTTCATGGAGTACCATGAGGACTGCAAAGCGTAATCATTAACACTGCAATAGTACAGAACAATAAGACAATATGAACAGTGAAATGGCTCTACAAAGACCACAAACACTGCAACGATAAACCTATAACATTTTAACATCAGAACACCGTGCTTGATCATTAACATTTCAATGACAAAAACACAAATGCTGCACTGTCAAGTAAACAAAAAACACTTGCAAAACCAGTCACACCACGACTGCTGCAATCAACAAACACAGATACTGCAGTGACAGTGTAAGAACACTGCATGAACAGAGAAAACAATGGGACAGCAGATCAGATAAATACTGCAGATCTAGATCTCTAACTGTGCAATGCAGTATCATGAATTATGCAATACCAGATAATTAATATATGTGTTAGAGCTGGCATCCTTAGGGTTGTCTGACCCCAGGCTTTTTGCCTTTCCCTCCTGTTTTGTTGCTGTATCTTTTTGTTGGCCTTAGGACTCTGAGCACTTTACCACTGCTAACCAGTGCTAACGTGTGTGTGATTCTCCCCTAAAAACATGGTAACATTAGTGTATCCGCAATTGGCATATTTAATTTACCTGTAGGTTCCTTGTAGAGTGATATGTCATATGTCCAGGGCCTGTAAATTGAATACTACTAGTGGGACTGCAGCACTGATTGTGCCACCAACTAAACTGTAAACATGTCTCAGGCCTGCCACTGCAGAGCCTGCAGGGATGAAGAATTCCTATCACTCAGGACATATTGTTTGGGGTCAACGGCAACAAGTTTTCATGTTTATTTTGTCCTTGGGACAAGTAGGCACAACCCCTTGCATCACAAACACTTTGGCTGCCAGTTTACAGAGAAGGGAACTGTCTGCAGTTGAGGTAATGTGCATGTCTGTTTGTTAATGCTGTTCAAACTTGTATTTATTGTTCGTTAATGAAAAGTCTTCATTATTAGGGTGAGCACAGTAAATACATGTTTTAATTTCACAGTGCACTACTGAGTGGTTCCAGTAACAAAAAACAAAAGTGTACACACGTTTGAAAAGTTTAACAATATCAGGCTAAGTATAAATCTCCCAGAATGCCCTCTTATTGGATGCAAATGTTTGCAGAAGCTTGTGAGCAAGAGAGATGATTCGTTGCTTTCTAAATAAAATGTTCAGAAACAAATGCAAGTATGGAATTCTAGGTGCTATTTCTTTAAAGTGTCACTTAGTTAAATGTGTTGATGCCTGCTAGTATTTCCAAAATATATTCCTAATGGAAAAACAGTGTAGCCATTTTCAACAAGAATATAAAAAGTTCGAAAATAAACAAGCACTGGCAAAACCAACAGATCCGACATTTTTTTGTGATTCTTTTGATTTCATCAATGCGTGTTTTGTTAAGACATGGCTTTTGTAACACTTTATTGGTGGGAGCTGCCAGGCCATCACCACTGTAACAAAAATGGCCCAAAGAAAAAAATGTTTTTGGTCTCAAAAAGCACCGGTGGCGTAACAAATGTCCCACAGCCCCCCTTGAAGGGGCCCCTTCAGAACAGCACCTGCCCTAAGTGAGTCTGGGGAGGTCCTCCATGTTCTTTGCAGGGGACCCCCTCCAGTTTTGTTACACCACTGATTGCCACAGTAGTTCCTGGCACTGAACAAAACTACTTTGTGTGGAAGAGTGAATGTGATCACTCACAGTAAAGCCAGCCGAAATAGAAACAGAAGTTTAATAAAAACTAAATATCTTTGTTAACGCCACACATAATTAGGGACCCTATTCTTAAATAAAGTCACAAAAGTGCACCCATGGTACATGTCTTAAATTAGTAGCTTTTATGAATTCACAAGAACTTACAGACTAGGGAATCGCACTCCTAGAAAATATTTGTGAACTGTATTTTAGCACGAGCAAATATGCATGTGTAGATGTGCTCATGTGAAAATCTATTGAGCGTTTAAAAGTTCACTTTCCCTCCAACCACTTTTTTCCCAACCCTGAAAGAACTTCTACTTCTGCCATTCTTAGTAGTAAATTTCCAACCTTTCTCATTATGGGAAAAGATTAGAGAAGAGCTGGTGAAAATCCTTAAAACATGCAAGTTAGTATGTTTGCAGGCTTAAAGGCATTCCAGCCCTGGAACTCTTGCTTACTGCTTCCTCCAGCCCCACTACGTAGCTCTGTGGAAAGGTGGCAAAATTAGAAAATAGCTATAGTAGGGAGTGAAATTGCAAGTATTCAAGCCATACCATAGTAGTAGCCCTGGCATAATCAGAGAGGCTATTAGCAGAGCTCTTACATAAAAAGATTGCTGCCATAATTTGTTGCAGCACTACATGGCACCAAAGGGACAAGTAGAATTTTTTACAGAACAAATAGATATAAGAAGAAACCTGTTCCATGGACAAGTAGATATCTTATTAAATTCCACACCCCTGTTGGAGCCTGTGGGTGCAGTTCCACTGCCACCCTAACTTGGCATTTAAAACCTCTTGCCAAGCCCTACACTCCCCTTTTCTTACATATACACCACCCCTCAAGCAGGCCCTAGGGCACCGATTGGGCAGGGTGCCATGTAAGTAAAAAGGCAGGACATACACTTCCAGTTTCCATGTCCTGGTAATGAAAACCCCCTCAAGTGGTTTTTCATCACTGTGAGTCCTACCCCTCTCATAGGCCAGCATTAGGAATTCCTTATAATAACTAAGTTGTAATTCCTGATCTGAGAGGAGTGGCTGGGTCATGTTTAGTACCGTTGGAATTGTAATAATAAATCCTCTTTACTGGTAAGGTCAGATTTATTACTACTATTCTGGAAATTCCACATTTAGAAAGTGGACAGTTATCTGCACTCACTGCCCTGTGAGCCCACAGCCTCTCTCAAATACACATTTGGCTTGGGTTGGGTGACAGTTCCACTTGCGCATTCCCTTCAGACACTCTCAACACAGGGTACTCAGCCATATAATGCATTCATCTGCATACTGATGTGTCTTCTTGGGGAAGGGATGGGGATGATCTCACACTTACATCTCAAAGAGTAAGGGCTGGGGTCCACACAAGAGGACTAATTACCTCCCGTTGGCTGTCTGGGGCCGAGACTGACTTGAAAGGGGAACCTGCGCACTTCACAAGAATTTTTTCCTGGTCATCCCCCACATCAAAGGCACTTTTCTGTATAAATAGTGGGCCTCCTGACCCACCCAGTAGTACACATCTGGACCCCACAAGAGTGTGCTGCAGCAAAGACTGCTGTGTGCCAGGATTGCCACTCTGCCAGACTTGACTGTTCCCAGGAACGGCTGATCCGACCTGCTGTGCTGCCCTGCAGCCTGCTGATCTCCGGCTGCACTCTATAAGGATTCTCCAAGACAAACCCAGAGTGACTCCAGGGCCAGCCCAATGTGCCCAGCCTACTCAAAGACTGCAACCGGAGAACTTCTGTCCACTGTGATCGGCCATCATCTGGGCCACCAAACTGAACCTCACGATCGGCGTACCTGGACCAGCTGGCAGGAAAACATGTGTGCATTGCAGCCCTCCCCACCTCCTGTGGACGAGGCTGCCACTCAGGACCACCACAGCAGCTGCCCTCAAGAGCCGGTCTGGGCTAACCAAGCAACTCTGCTCCTGCCTCCATACCTCTGTATCTTGCCAAGTCCGTGCAGGAGCCGGACCTCATCAGAACTGCCATTCCTGGTCACTCAAGCAAAGGAGAGAGCAACCTGGGAAAATTACCTTAAGAGCCAGAGGCGAAGCGCCTCCGGATCTTGCCAAGTCAGTGCAGGAGCCAGACCTCGTCAAAACCGCCATTCCTGGCTGCCCAGGTAAAGGAGACCGCGACTGGGGGAAATTCCCTTAATAGCTTGAGGTGAAGCGCCTCCGCATCTTGCAAAGCCCGTAAAGGAGTGAGACCCAATTAAATGCACTATTCCCACCCACTCAAGTATGGATAGTGCGACCTGGGAAATACCATATTATCCTGAGGCAAAGCGCCACAAAGATGCAAAGCTCATGAGGGTGCAGAGCAAGCTCCATTTTTTTCAACACTTCACTACATATTCCTGAATTGAATGAACTCTGGTTGTTGCAGTCCTCAGCTACATATTTTCTTTAAACCCTAATAATTTGATTACTGTGCCTTTATCTGTTTTTTATCCATAAAAAATCTTCTATGTTTTTAAACTTCATGTGGAGTTCCTTTTTGGTGTGGGGTGCTGACATTGGGATACAATGTGGGAGTGCACAAATACTTTACACATTGCCTTCTAAGTTAAGCCTGCATGCTCTGTGCCAAGCTACCACAACGTTAGGTTAATTTAGGTGGTGTTTCTGACTTGCCCAGACTAGAGTGAGTGCACTCTGTTTGGCTGAGGTACATACCCCAGCCAACCAGAAACCCCATTTCTAACATACTGCAACTGCGGATAAAAAAAACTGCAATAGCAAATCACAGGTACTATAATGACATATCATTGACACTCCAAACACAGAATGAAAAAAATACAATGACACAACACAAACAATACATAATACAAATGAAGAACCCTACGGCTGAAAATACATAGTATGGTGCTGGATCACGAGCACAGCAAAGACAGCCAAGCAACTCTGAAAATTTTGATCCACAAGCCTTCATTGACAGACTGTGAATACTGCAACAGCCAATCACATGCAGTGCACCTGCACCTGAATGATGAATGCTGCACTGGCCCATCATGGACACTGATGCAACAAATGACAGGCACAGCAAGTGAAATAACAGATCAGAGCACTGCAAGGATAGAACACTGCATTGTTCTGGCGTTTAGCACTTTCCAATCCCTTGAGAGGACATTCTTTCAGGGATGTCAGATGATGAATTCTATGCTACACTTGCTATCTCAAATGTTGTGTAACTGTGTTAAGATGTGATGGCGTCCAGTGATGTGATGCGATATGCAGTCTCTTCTCTTACTAGTTTGACTGTCTTCCATCCTATTTATTATTTTTGCAGTTTTATATAGCGCGAACACTGCCCACTAGCATCTGAGAGCTATATAGGAGCACCAGTTACTTTACACAATGTTACATTAGTTTTATAGGCACAGGGAGATTAAGTGAGTTGCAGTGGCGGCCGGAGTCGGGGCAAAGTGCCAGGGTGGGGGTACAAAACAAAAAGAATACACAAAATAAAAATAAAAGACTTGCTTGCTGCATCGCCACCAGTTCCCTGCTCTTCTGGGTTCCTTGTTGGGGGCACAGGCACCCAGCCTGCCCTGTGTCCAATCCTGACACTGCTCTCATGCTGCCAGCAATATGAGAGCAGGGTCAGGATCGGCCTGAGCGCTCTCGATTTGTGCTCCCAGGCAGACTGGGAGCCTGTGCCTGCTCTCTCCAACCTGGCAACATAGTGCCGAGTTGAAGACAGCTCCGTGCACCTGTGTGTTTGGCCATCATGAGACAGCTGGCCAGACACACATGCGAACTGAGGGGAGTGCACCTACCACTCCCCCTGGTGCCTGTCACCCCCATGGCCCCACCCCCAAAAAATAAAACGATAATAAACATAGTTTATCATTGTTTTATTTTTCACGTTTGCAGCTGCTGGCCGGGGTGGGGGTAAGGTGGGCGTGGGGGTGACGCTCCACTGCCATTGTGGAGGAGCCGCCGCTGGTGATTTGCCCAAAATCACAGGATGTTGAGCCGGCGCCGAGTCTTGCACCTGGCTTCCCCGTTCCAAAGTGATGTGTGCCGAAGGTGTACGGAGCAACCACTTTCTTTTGCAATAGAGTTATTTGTAATAAAACCTACCACCTTTCGGATGTGGTAGACTAGCACAAGCATGGACTTGAAGCAGGCTACAGGGACATCTAAAGGATTTTGGGGGCCCTGTGCCAAACATATTTTGGGGGCCACTGTTCGGAACAGCTTTGAATTTATGATTCAATTTCAGCTCTTTCGTACCCTCTTCGACGAGCTCACTGACAGTGCAAAGGCCCAAATTCTAAATGTATTTACATAAAACATTTAGGAATAGTGATGTGTTTTTAATATGGTCAGACAGCAGCAACTCACTAATACCACAGCAAATAATCTCTTTGACAACCTCCAATTTATCATATGTGAGGTCCTATTCTGATCTAAAAGAAATGTTTTTATGAATGTTGCATGAAACATAAACACAATTCTCTGCAACATGCCTTTAATAGACTCTCATACATCACGCACATTTAAAATAAGTTAAAGGAAGACAGTATTTAAAACATTCTATTTAAAAATGATTCAAGATCATCAGAGCAAGACTATCAGCAGAACAGAGCTGGCTCCATCAGGGGCTCCCCTGAAAGGCTGGGGCCCTGAGCCAGAGCCCACTTTGCCATTGCCTTAAAACGACTCTGGCAGGCCGTGCCACTGATCCGTCTGTAGTCAGTGTCCAGATTGGAGGAGGCTGTGTCTAGGCCCCAAGGTCTCTCTCCCGAGGAACTTAGGGGGTCATTCTGACTTTGGCGGGCGGCGGAGGCCGCCCGCCAAAGTCCCGCCGTCAGAATACCGCTGCGCGGTCAAAAGACCACCGCGGTAATTCTGAGTTTCCTGCTGGGCGGGCGGGCGACCGCCAGAAGGCCGCCCGCCCGCCCAGCGGGAAACCCCCTTCCACGAGGATGGCGGCTCCGAATGGAGCTGGCGGAGTGGAAAGGGTGCGACGGGTGCAGTTGCACCCGTCGCGATTTTCAGTGTCTGCTATGCAGACACTGAAAATCTTGGTGGGGCCCTGTTAGGGGGACCTACGACACCCGTTACCGCCAGCCAGGTTCTGGCGGTCAAAACCGCCAGAACCAGGCTGGCGGTAAGGGGGTCGGAATCCCCATGGCGGCGCTGCCTGCAGCGCCGCCATGGAGGATTCCTCAGGCCAGGGGAAAACCGGCGGAAAACCGCCGGTTTCCCTTTTCTGACCGCGGTCAGAATTGGCCTGGATGCACCGCCAGCCTGTTGGCGGTGCATCCACGGTCCCCGGCCCTGGCGGTTTTTACCGCCAGGGTCGGAATGACCCCCTTAGTCTCTCCAACATATTACTATGATTCTAAACTCTCCCTCATACCCGAATCCTAACTGTCAGCCCCTCCACCCAATTCCTACAAATTTCCTCCCCCACCTTTCTTTCCTCTTCCCATTTCCTTCCAATCACAATCCTAGAACCAGATGCACGTAATGCCCTTCAGTGAGAAACAAGCATTTTGGGGTCGACCAAGACATTCAGAAGGCTTTCCCTCTATTTACACTAGCCACAGATTTTGGAATTTCCTGTGGATCGGGCCATTTTGTAAATTTCCCACAGACTTTTCAAAGTGGTCTAATTTTTTATGTTCCAAGATGGTGACAGTCAGTGAAAGCATCTTAAATGAAGGAGTAATGAACAATGCTGAGGATACAGGGCCATAGACAAAGCTGACAACATCTGGCAGCACTTCATATAAACATAATTAGGCCTTATGTTAGCTAAGACTATATCATTTTACTAAAATTATATGTGCGATATACTAATAGGGCCTTCAGCCGGCACTCTTCCTCCAGTGCTCTATTGCTGAGTCATGAACATTTTTCTTATGCCCCAAGAGCATACAGCTTGGGGTAATGGGTCAGCCCACTTCAGACATTGGCTATCTTACCACATTATTCATATTCACAAGTATAACATCCACACAAATTAGTTCCCTTCAGAGACAAGGACTAATTTGGCAATGTGTGAATTTCGAAATCAAAAAATATTTACGCATCTAGCAAATGTTTTTTTTTTTTAATTTGAGGGCCTGACTGACAGAGGACCGAGTTTCTGGCATCAGGGCACAGAGAGGCTGAGGGAAATGTGAGTGAACGGTAGAGAGGCGCAGGTATCAGGACACACAGTGCAGTGGCGCTGGAGCTCGGGGTGCAGGAAGTGATGCAGCTCCCCAGAAGGCCTACCCACTGCACCGCCGGGGCTGCAGAAGCCTGGGTTACGCCCCTGGCCACATACCCTCCATGTTGCCGCGTGCTCGATTGACGCACATTCAGGGATGTAGACAGTAAATAAAATACACTGAGTGCAGATGGATGTAGTTTGTTTGATTATTTTTGCCACTGAATTTAATAAAAATAATGGAAAGTTTTACATCTGACAGTATTTTTACGTAATTTAACTGAGTTGCAAAGGGATTTGGCTGCCTCTTATTGGGGAGTGGGGAGGGTGGGGCACTCCTGTCCGCAACGCCCTGTCCTTTTCACGGACAAAAGTCCTGCATGTGATTACCGTTCAGCACCCATTAAGCCGCCGGCTCTGAACTAGTTTCCAGGTGACATGAATGCCAAATATATTTTTCGTGGGAGGAAATGTTGTCTCTGTTGATGCGTTATTGACTACAGAAGCATGCAACGAGTAACTATCCTTGCTTGACGACTTGTTAACACGGTGCGATCCTGGATAAATCACTTTATCTTGATAAATTTAGCAATGCTTGACTGCCTACTAGTATTAACTTAAGAGCGACATAAAACTGATGCAGCTATGATCAAGGCGCTGCAAATACCGGCTACATAACCTCTGGGCAATTTAAACCCGCACAGAAGTCACCCCTGTGCACCACACCCTGTAGGTATGGAAAGGCTGTTATAGTACGATTTTCGCTTCCCTTCGTTTGTGAATATGCGCGGTCTGTCTTCTGCTGTAGAAGACCCGACACCGCCTCGAGCTTGCGAACCCTGCTAGAGTACTGTTGTGCCAATTGATGTTGTAATAATTATCTGCATTACTAGTTTTTAAAGACTGTCAGAGTTCCAAAACAAAACAAGGTGGTACCTATTTAAATGACCCTTTAAGGATGAAAGGCCAAGTGAGGTCTGCTGGGTTTGCCCATATGTATTGTTTCCATGTTAGTGATAGTAGCATTAACCCGCTGAGCTAACTTGACACCTAGGACTAGGACTGCTCCTGCCTCACCCTTTTTTTTTTTTACAGGGTTTCTATTAAAATATTTATTGTCAACATTGTAGAAAAAAATCCTTCACTATTCTTGGAAATTAGGGTTCGAATCTATTACGGCTTCGCAACAGACTCAAAATGCTACTGCTTTTTAAAATGATCACATTCCCGTGTAATTCGTATTATTAATAAGGGCCATTTGTTTATCTACAGTATTTGGACTTTACAAATCCAAATTCGGGGCAACGGTGTCCTTCACATTTAATTAAAAAAAATAGAGTGGGTTTGAAAAAAGACAGGAAATGGGAAAAAACAGAGTTAGACATTGAGGTAAATTATGAAAAATTATGAAAATGTGCCTTTAAGTTCAAACAAAACGACAGTTAGTAGGGGGTTGAGAGGCGTCTCACATCACTGTGGGCAATTGTCTTCCTCAAGCAGCTAAACAAGATGGCGGCCCACAAGCCAGCCTTACTCTGATTGGAGTACAGTTGTCAGATTTTAAGCAGGGATTGACGCAGGTGATCAGCAGTCACAAGAAAGGTTACCTAGTATCACACAGGCTATACATGAATTATATAGCCCTCTGTCTCTTAGCTGGTATATGTCCAGATTCAAAGCTCTAGTTAGATACAACAGATGTCACAATACCCAATGCTAAGAGGGGTTACAAATAAAACAAAAAGTAATACTGTTTGCAAAAATGTCTGAAAGTGTTCATATGGTTTATACAAGAAGGCTATAATGTTGCTTTGATAGGAAGAGTCTCAAAGAAAATGTTTACATGTATCTTTGTGAAAGACCTTGATAAAGACGTGGAACTGCTTCTTTAGCACAGAACACCGGAGTTTATTTTCTCCAACAATTACAATTCTTAGGCTATGGAAATAAAAAAAGCACCTCAAACATTTTTTATTTAAAGAAAAAAAAGAGGTTTAATCGAAAGGGGTCAATTGCATAGCTGCAATATTAACGCCCCTCTCAAAATAGTTGAAAATGATTTTAAAAAATAAAAAGGCAACCGCAGTTTATGCACATTTTTATTTACAGTATCCACGAACATGCACTGAGACAAATGTACTCGGAGAACTAGAGTTATACCCAGTTGTTTATAAATATATAATGAACTTTCACTTTACATTCAAATACTTCTATTTTGCTTTTCTAATTGGAAAGCAAAATAAACATCCGATTACAAGCGAAATCGGGACTGTTTATAAGACAGTTTTTCTTCAGAGCATTACGGCGTGCTTACAGTTTTGATATTTTCATTACAAACACAAACCATAGGTATTCAATGTAACAAGAGAACGGGAAGTAGGTCTCAGCTTTGCACTACATTACTGCTTTTAATAAAGTGTAGCTTTAAAGTGACACACGAGGTATATAAATGTCGCTTATTTAATATTACCAATGCCTAGAAACTAATGATGTATTGTGCTTTGATAGAGAAGTAAGTCACTAATAGTATGCATCTGAAAATGATTCAGCTTATTTATTCAAATAAATTAATTAACTTTAATTAGTGATTTTTTTTCGGCACAACTTTGAGTATATTCTGTACACTTTTTTTATTTAAATCATGTAGTTACATTATTAATATTCACATGCATGCCTTTCGAAATAATTCTGTGTGTATCCCAAAGGCTTCTGTACATTTCCAAAGGTATAAGGATTAATTATGTAAAAGAAGTTTGCACTTTCAATAAATTCGAGTGTTTTATTCCAAACAAACGAGAAGTCTTTTTGTTGTGTTCTGCTTAAAACACAAAGTGATTGCCTGCTATTTTTCAAACAGAATCGGCAAACTTTTCTAAAATTGCTTTATAGGTTTGCACTCACAAAACATTTAAACACGAGAATTCTGCAAACTTATTATAACACTTTATTTAAATATTTCTCGCGTTTAAAGTAGTTTTGCGGTTTAAGAGGTACATTCTGCAATTCAAAATCAAATCGCATGCATTTTTAAATATTTGTATTCAACATATAATTACAAGAAAAAAGGTCTGAGTAAATGTATCGGCTCTTTTTTCTATTTTTTTGGTGCAAGAGGTTAACTTTTTAAGTTACGTTCTTTACATAGGCTCTTTTAGAAGCTTGTGCAGACCCCCGGGAGCCCTTTAACTCGCAGGCTGTGAGAATCTAAGATTCGCAGCACCACCCCCTCTCAGCGGCCCACAGGATCCCGCCCACCTGCCGAGGACCGATCCAAATCAAAGGGTGGACGGGGAGGCGGGACTTGCATCATTGATGCATTATCTGTTATTGAAAGTTTTGCGTGGGGAGGGGAGTCCGTCCCATCGTGGAGTACAGCGCGTCATATTCACTTTTTGTTTGGGGGTGGGGGGGAGGCCGAGGAGTGAAGCAGGGGCTCGTATATCGAGGATCCCTCCCTCCGCCCTTGAGTCTTTAGATTTTCCCGGCTGGGAGATGCCTGGCATTCCTGGGGCTGCGGAGAGGGCACAGGGGCCGGAAGTGACAGTACAGCTTCCCCTCCGTTTGTAGCGGTGCAAACGCCTCAAGCGCTCTGTCCGTCCCAGCAGTGTTGTTCTCCCGCAACTTCCGTTCCCTGTGCACGGGTGAGCGTCCACCCCAAACCGTGGGCAGCCGGCCGTTCACCTTCTCTCTCCCTTTCCCAAACTGACCTCCACCGCCGTGTGCTACACACCGCACCTCCTTCACTCCCTGCGCAGCACAGATCTCATTCCGTCACCTCTGCGCGAGTGGAGCCTCCCTCTGCACCCCCACCCTGACCATACACACTACACCCACCCTTCCGCTGCACACGGTACCCTCCCGTTACACTGCTACACCTCCATCTCCATATACTGTACACTTTACTCACCCTTCAAAATATCACCCACATGTTTTTCTGCATGCTGCTTCCCAACAATTCTGCGATCCTTCCCTTCACACCGTATTCCACCCTTCACCCTGTGTAAGCAATACACGTTTCCTCTTTATCCAATGCACCCGGCTGTTTCCTCTTGCTGTGCACTCCAGCTTTCTCCATGCCCCCGCCCTTCCCATCTCTCTACACGAATCAGTCAGTGCTCGGCTCCCTGCTTCCTATCTGTGCCACCGCCTGCCCCTTCCTAAGCCCCTTCGTCAAATTTCGCCCAGCGATGTCCTCAGGCCCCGTAGGCGGCCTGTCCTCCCCTTACTTCCCTTCAAACTGCCTGTTTTTTGTTGTTGCTTGTAATGCAGCCGCATTTCGTTACTTGCAGGCGCTAATTTTGACTAGTTGTATGCGAGTTGTGGCGGACTGATAGTTTTGATTTCCAGATGAGAGTCGGGGTATGGCAGGGTTACAGCGGTCAGGACCTTGTTTTCTGGTGCTGTGGCTCTGTAGTTGTTTCCTTGACTACAGTACGGTATCCAGTAGGAGTTTATGAAGCACATCATGCAACAAATCGGGTGAGGTATGTTCATACCTCTGTGCTATATACAAAATACAGAAAAGAGGTAGATTGCATTCATGGTGGAAGGGTGGAGTAAAAGGGGTTGCAGTTTGATTCTGGGACATCTTAGAGATTTTGGGGTCCCTGTTGAGATTCGGGACAAATTTGAATTTATGTTCCAATTTTAGCTTTTCGTGCCCTCTTTGCCCAGATCATTGACAGTGCACAGGCAGACTCCACCACATTCTAAATGTATTTACATCTAAGATTCAGGGATAGTGACATGTTTTCAATATACTAACACAGTAGTAGCTCACTAATATTACTGCAAATAACCTCTGCGACACCCTCCCGTTTCTCATATGTGAGTTTCAGTTTTTATCTAAAAGAAACGTTTTTCACGGATGTTGTATGAAACAAACACCATTTCTCTGGACAAAGTCTGTACTAGACTCCCATCACCCAGATTAAAATACATCACAAGAAAAGAGTACTTAAAAAAATGTGTTTAAAAGTTATTCAAGGTAATTAGGGCAAAACTCTGCAGAACAGAGCTGATTGTACTAGGTGGGCCCATTGAAAGGATTAGTCACTGCCTTAAAACGTCTTGATTCATGGAGCAGGTGGGTCGCTGGTCTCGAACTGAAATGCACAGTGATAAGTAGTGGGATTTTAGCTGGACAGGTCGTTCTACAGGCTGGGGCCACCACTAATAATCTGTGGTCATCCCCTTGTTTTTGGGAGCCATGCAACGCTCTTTTGCTGAGCCTTAGTTGCATGCTCTGATGTATTGTACTTGCCAGTCAAAGCAGACACGGAATGTGCAAACTTCTGAGTGTGACAAATCTGATTGTGGATACTGTGGAGAGGATTCGTGTGTCTCTGGTCTGCCCTAGTATCTCTTGAACAGTAGGTCTGCCCTAGTATCTCTTCTGCCCTAGTATCTCTTGAACAGTATAACATGATTTCAAACCCTTAGTCAACTCGCATCACCCTCTCAATTCTACTTCCTCCCCTCAGCTGTTCTCCATACTCTACATTATCTCCCCCCCTCTCTCCCTGCTGACCTGACACTTCAAGCTCTCTACCCACATAGCACTACTGCTGTGCCCAGGGAGATATAAGCGTTTTGGGGAATATTGCTCCATCCACAAACCTAACCTCTCACTTCCATTTTGTCCCCTTTTTCAGTTCACCTTGGGCCTTTTCTCCCGCATCTCCTGCCACTTCCCCATCCCTTTGAGGTTACATTAAATATGTATAAAGTGTCATTGAAATAAGCAATATAGCATTGTCTTAAATGTACAGTTGCCAAGAACTTTTTGAAGTAAAGATCCACTCAGACAAATATTGACCACGCCAGAGCTGGCAGCTGGAGCCTGAGGCACACAAATGACAGGCACATTGCATTGGCAGTTTTATCTACCTCTATTTTGCAGTCCCGTTCATAGCAGTAGGCATGGATCGATAAGTGGGCTTGCCTGGAGACTCGTGAGGTAGTTATTGTCACCCCCAACATGGCATTGCTAATCTGCCTTCAACTACTTAGCATATCACCTCCTTTGGCAAGATTACAGTGCTCAACTCTTTTGTAGATTTGTACTCCTCCCAAGTATCAGTGAATTTTTGGCATGGACTCAGGAGTCAGAGAGCAGAAGGAATTCATATTCATTCATTAGGCAGCCCACAAATATTTTTTTCCTGAATGGCACCAGTCAGTGAAATAAGGTACCCTGAGTGTAGAGATAATTACAAATCCAATAAGATTGAACTGCAAACAATTCTTGGTAGCCATAGGAAAATTTGAAGAGAGTACACCAGCAGCTGAAAATGCGATTCCACATATTACTTGTAGTGCAACACAACTACTGGGAGGGAACAACAAGTGTGCATTATGGCATGGCTGGACTATTGTAATACATTCCACAAATGACTGAACAAAAACATGTTTCAAGCGGAAAACATACAGAACAACATTAATGGAATAGGTATAAACTGATAGAAAAATCTCAAAGCCAGGACACAAATCTATACACTCCAGGTGGAACAATGCTTTGCACAGCTAAAAACCCTTTTAGGTCCTGGCCGAAGACCTGAATACCCATATATGACCAATCACAATTGACAGACCTCTAACACTGTAGAGTCATTCTTTGTACTGCACACCACTTGAAGTAATTCATTACCTATTTCCACGAATCTATGTTCATTCACTCAAAGCAACTCTGAGAATCTACAGCTAGCTTTTTACACCAAAGATCAGACTACGTTCCAGGGGAGGCATTGAAACATACAAGATGGGCACTACTGTGGACAACTGTAAAATAGATTGCAGTTTTCACTTTGGAGGTGGGAGGATGTGAGAGGCTGGATGGTAAACTGGGGCCCTAACCCACAGTGAGCACTACCAAATTCAAGTTAGTTATGCATGATACTTTGCTGCGGTTACAACCCCGGAACCTGAGAACTGGTTTGAGTAAATTAAAATTCTTTACCCACACTTTTTTGAAACAATACTCTTGCCCAGCTGTATTTGAAGGCAAGGCCATTAATAGTCACACTTTCTAATTGTACTAACAAAAGTGATTAATGGGTATATCCACTAAAGATAAATTGAATTAATAACTTTTTGCCAGCACTAGTAAATTAAATATGCCTGGCTTCAACGTGAAAACAAGCATTTGCAATGGAATGGGTCTTGCATTTGCTTGAGTTAGAGCTATTGGCGTTGTAAATTCATAACTGGACTTCTCTTGCCACATAATGGGTCAACGCTGCCTCATAATTTAGTCTCTTCCTGCCACATTTTCTCCAGCGTCCCTCCATGTAACTAACGCACATCCATTTGCCCTCCTCTATCTGCAGCCAAAAATGAAAATGTTGCCCTTTAGCATCCTAATTTAAATCTGTCATGCTAATTCCAACACAAAACCACTTTCACCACCCCACCGTCAGAACTGCTGGCTGACTAACACAATTCCCAAAACAAGACAGCCCCGGGGGAGTAACAAGACAAATAAACTAGAAGGGTCACCCAAACATGTCAAGTGTTTGAACAATCATAGTGTAACAAGGATGCTAAGTTGGCCTGAATCATGGTCATAATTGCAATAAGGAACGATTAATAAAACATATACAATTGTCATATACACCCAATAAAAACCTTTATCAGAAATAAACGTTTGGCATTAGACTGTAATGCTCAGAACAGCTCCTAGGGAACACCACAATAAAAATAGCATTTATATGAAACATGGTCATGTTACCATGAAGTTAGCCTTTAGGGAGCATACCCACATGAAAAGAAAATGCCTAAATGTATTGCAGTGTAACCATATGTTTAGCCCTAAGAGGGCAACACATTTTCAGAGCTAGCAGGCCTACTGCAATGATATTACAAACAAGACCCTTAAAAACACATTAAAAAGACACTGAATAGAGGAAGGGGTTATTATTTTAGGGTCCCCACTAACCAAGCGTGGGGGCCCAGAGATGATCTAGACGGAAAGATCAGGTTGTGGTGAACGTTTTGAAGGTGGCCCCATTGTCCTAGGACCACCACAAGCTGAGTTATTAGCAAAAATGTTTTGTAACAGAATGTGCTGCAAAGCATTATGGGACGACCAAGTGCACCAAAATATTGTAGTATGTTGACTCTAATGCTCAGAACAGTTCCTAGAGGACATCACAATAAAATATCATTTGTAAGAAACATGGTCATGTAACCATATAATTAACCTCTAGAAGGCACAACCACATGAAAATTGAATGACATAAAGTAATGCAATACCACCGTAGATTTAGCCCCTAGAGGACATAGGGCGACATGTATCAAGCGTTTTTGCATTCGCAAACGGTGCGAATGGCCGTTTCTGAATGCAAAAATGCCTTTTATTATGTATGAAAGGCATTCCCTATGCAATTTTAAGGAATCGCTAAAATAGCAATACCTTAAAATTGCGAGCCCGTGTAGAGAATCGCAAATTGCGATTCTCTAAATAAGAAATCGCAAATAAGGAATCCTTATTTGTGATTTCTTAAGCACATGTATCAAGCTTTTCCTTAATGCGATTTGGGCATTAAGGAATCGCAATTACCACCAAGTAAAACTTGGTGTTAACCATGTGCAAATTTTAAAAATGCATTTTAAAAATGCATTAAAAATGCATTTTTAAAATTGACATGTAACGCACACGTTACATGTCCTGAAATATTTTTTGAGGTGCAGCAGAAGGCCCCCAGCACACTGGGGTTTTGCATTTCCTAAATTGCGAATTCCAGTTAGGAATTCGCAATTTCGGAAATACAAAAAATTTGCAAATATGGGCCTACAGGCCCATAGGTGTGAATGGGCTCAGAATCGCTATTTGCAATTTGGTAATAGCATTTGCGATTTTTAAGAAACTGCTATAGCCCTCAGCGCCTTACCCGTTTTCAGGCCTAACATGCCTATTGCATTTCTAATGTCCTTAAAACACAAACTACTCCAAGCTGTAAAACACAAGTTCCAGAGAGTTTAGAAAGGGACTGAATGGTGGGAGTGGTTATTATTTTTGGGATCTCCACTAACCTAGCGTGAGGACCCAAAGATGATATAAACATAAAGAGTGTGTCATGCTGAATGCTTTGGTGGTGGTCCCATTGTCCTAGGACCACCACAGGCTGAGTTTTGGGCAAAAATGTTTTGAAAAATAATTCTTACAAAGCATTATGGGATGACTTTTCCTGAGTGCAGTGAATATTGTAGTATTGTCTCTCCCCTGTTCTGGCAGAGCTGCATTGAGGATTTCTGTGTTTTTAGTAAAGCATTTACCAATAGGGCCAGTCACAACACGGAAACAAACCCACCCCAAAGCAGGTAAAACATAAAGGAATTACCAATGACATCAAGGGATTTTTGAAAGGCAAGCCTACAAACAAGTGAAAGTGATGGGTGTGAGGTGGGCGTCGTTAAAAGCCCACAATACTTACAACAGCTCAAAGCGCTTACGCGCTCGACCTAACGATAAAAAGAAAGAGCATTAACAAGAAACAAAGAAATGAGGAAATAAGGAAGGAGATATGAAGGGAATATTAGTTATGTATCAGCCTCCATTGTAAAATCAGGTGTACATTCCACCTCAATTTGTCTGTCGACATGCCAGAGATGTCTGAAAAGTGTCCTTTTGTTAAGTGTCATATGCAGTACACAGAGTCCTATCTTTTTGTTTAACCGGCCGCAGACAGATCCCCACAGGGAGCACGAACAGTAATCAGAGTCCCACGATTTTCGTGCCTATTCAACTCGACAAATATATGTTTTCCAAGAGCCTGTGGTCAAAGCTCTTTACAGGCTCAGGGACTCAAGGCCGTAAACATGTCTGCCCCGTGTCCTCGGCTTGTGAATAAGGCGTCCTCTTCATGCTATGCATTGTTTATTGAATTTTCAGTATCTTTTGCAAGGAAATTTCTGCGTTCCCTCTACCTTTCTTTTCTCACACGGATTTTCTGTAACTCCTCCGTTTACCCCTCTACTCCTCACCTTCCCTGGAGGCCCCCCAAGTTTCATCAACATGGGCAAGGGCGCCCAAGATGATAGCACTCACAGCGATACCCCCAGTGCAGGCATTTCTTTTCACGCTTTCCCCATCCCTGCTGCTCTTATCTAGGCAGTTCTATATGGGCAGGCATAAGCCACGGGCGTCTCCGCGCTTTAAATAAGAAACAGAAATTTTACATATGAAACATAAAAAACAATAGTCAGAAATAGAGAGAAGCAGGATGTACACAGACTCAAGAAAGTAACAAAATATGGAGGCAGCGAGATAAGGCGTAAGGCAAGATGCCGTGTAAAACCTATGTCCACACGTGCTTTATAGGTAGGGTATAATTTAACAGACTGGGGAACTATGCAGGCAGACGGGTCCCTATGTGCGGCCTTGAAGCAGGATGTCACACTCCTGGCGAGAGTTCCAGCACGCATGAGATGAGCCAACTATGGAGGCTGAATGCATCCGATTCCGTGAACGGGCACTCTCAGGCACTTGTGTCCAACAGCAGGACCTCTCCTCGGATTGTTAATTGAACACTGCATCAGCAGTGCACTACGCCGGATATTTATATTAATGACAGGGGGTCCCTATATGTATACTTTCTAAGGGATAGGCCAAATTGTTTAGGTGACACTAATTTAAAAACCCTTCTTTGCACCAATCCCTGTAGTGGAAAGGGCGCTTTTTAATTCCAGAGGTCAGTTGTTTAACGCCACTAAGGAAGGTTAGAATTTTTTTAATCCCTGTCTTATTCTAACTTTGGTTACGTTGACGGGATTTTCACATGTAATTTAACAACATATCAACTAGTTGTCTGGTCATGACAGGATAAGAGGATTTGGGTAACAGTGTGAACAAATGTGACCAGCGCTCCAGTACCGCCAATGGAGTTTGCGCTCTGGGAACCATGGCTGCCATGGAGCACGAAGGAGAGAGACCATTGAAAAAGATAGTTAACCCACGCTGAAATATATCTGCAATTATCCATGTAACAGGGTCAGTCTGCAAGGCGGAAACAAAACCGCCCCAAGGTGGGACAAACGTAAAGCAATTACCAATGACATCAAGGGCTTTTTAAAAGGCAAGCCCTTGAACGAGTGAAAGTGATGGGCGTGAGTTGGGCGTAGTTAAAAGCCCACAATACTTACAAGAGGTCAATGCGCTTGCACGCTCAACCTAAATAACACGTTTGCATGCAATACACGCAGGCAGTGTATGCGCATTCCTGAAAGTGCATGTTTTGTCACAGACCTATTGAATTTGTCAATGCTTATTTTAATTTGTCTCTTACACAATATTAAGGAACTTGCACTTGCATCCTATGCTACTAGAGAATACATCAAGGGCTTAAGAAGAGCAAACACATTTTTTTTAAAAACTGGACAGTACTATTTTTGCATTCGCTGTGATAAAAAAATAAGGCATGTTTTACAATCAACTGATACATTCTTTTACTTGCAGTTCATAATTATGTTATCTTCGAAATTGGCATTTTTATGTATGGCAAGGGATGTTTTTCTTTCTTTCAGAAAATGAATTGGTGTTGTCTGTACAATGTTTATGTCGACCAGTGATAAACTGATTTTATTATGATAATTCAGATCTTACTACAGTTTATTTGACTAACCAGAATAATAAAAAATAAAACAAAACATGCTTATTTTAGTACTCTATGTAAGTTTCTGAGTCATATAGGGCACAAATGATGGTCGTTACATATGTTCCATAGCATAAGACACACAGATCAGCATTATTTCTAAACACAAGTATTGCCAAAGCCAGTAGGCATTGATCTTCTTTATTTGTTCGGGGGGGAAGGGGGGAGGAGGGGGGAGGCTGAAAGTATTGGTTGAGAGTCTGTGCATGTTGCCGCCCAGCTGTCCCGAGAAAGAAAATCCTATAATGATGCAACATTTTGCACAATTACAACAAAATGAATGTTGGGAGTAGACCCTCTTAATTACCAGACTGCATTAGCAGAGTTAAGTTAAACTTTCAAAGAAGAACGTTAAAAAAAGAAGATGGTGTTTGTGTTATATGTGTTGAACTTACAATGTATTCACAGCAAAATATTACAAAGTAGATACTTTGACAAAAGGACAGTGTTTTCATTGCAGTCTCCACAAAGCCTTGTGCATGTGCATCTTTTCCTTGCAAACAAAACTCTAATTTGAACATGCTGTCATGACAGCACAGTAAAGTAAATAAACGCAGAAGAGTGATTAGTGAATATCACATGGTCTTTAAGTCAGTCTAAGGCATCCAAATAGCAAGCATTTCTTACAAAAAAGCAATTAAAATGTTGTTGTGTCAGCAAAGTAAATCCATCAGCAAACAGACACCGACTCTACTCTAAGAAAATGATTAGTTAACACAACATAATTAAAACCTAACGAGAACACAAATGAGCGATAATAGTCATCCATGAAATGTCATGACATTGTGGCAATGGCAGACCAAGAAAAACAAACGAAAGGCAATGGCTGAAGGGGGCTCACCTAAAACTCACTACCTAGCTGTGCTTTTTAAAAATATTTTTTGAAGGAGTGATGACACGAGGTCTTCCAACCAGCAAAAGGTGTCTGTAGTTAGTCCTAACAAGCATTTGCAAAGCCATAATACCTGACTTTAATGTCCTAACAGATGCAGCCGTACCACATTAAAGCGAGACACAGAGGATGAAGCCAGCAGGAGCAGATAATAATTAGTCTCTCGTGCAGTTGTTTGCAAGTACCTAACCTGAGGTAAAAAACAAACAAACAAAAAAACACCCAAACAGCCAATACTATTAGGTGAAACATGATTACTCCATGGCCTGACAAAGCCAGTGGCTGAAAGAGGTGGGTAGAAAAAAGCCAGTGATGGAAAAGGGCAAACCCTGAACCCACTATATGTATGTTGTTAGCAACAGGACTGTTTGACAGCTATGTTGTCAATACCCAGAACTAAATAGGGTATTTGTAATCACTGGATGCAACCGAGAAAGAAAAAGAGAAAATAGGAGTTGATTCAATGGCAGGCACGAGAGGCACATTGCCATATCCCTTGTCATAAACTCAAAAACACACGCTAATTTTTAGGTTTAGCGTAATTTACATATTTTCAGCCTATCAGATTTTACAGTAGTCTAAAGCTTGTCTCCAGCTTATCATTGGTTAGCTTTATTGACACTATCTTTTACTTGCTTTTTATTCGATGGCTCGGCTTATCTATCATGTGGTTGAACCCCCCCCCCCCCCCCCCCCCCCCAACCACTGAACCCGCACCCCCGGCGCATAGTCTCTTTCCTTGTCTCCTTCCACTGTTCACTTTTGGGGAACTCCTTTTGTGTTTTGCTGAAGTGCTTCTCTCCTTTCACATTGCTCCTTTGTCTATGTGGTTCTTCCCTCCAGCTCCACTCTCACCCACCTGCTTTTTCTCTGTTGCCCCGTGCTTCTCTCCTTGCCCTCCAAGGTGCTTCCCACCCAGTCCAATCTGCATTCTCTCACATTATGTTTTTTTCAAATTTACTGATCCATCTCGGATCAGTAAATAAAAAGAAACAGGTAACTTTTGATCCATTTCAGCTAATAACAAAAATGTTGTTAAACTCTGCAGATTATGCATCAGATGGTGGATTATGAAGCAAATGCAGCAAATATATAATTATGTGGAAAACGCAGCAGCAGCAAAATCACATTATTCCCACGTCCCTGATGTTATGATGACCATTTGTAGCTCTGGGGTCTCAAAATTAAAAAGGGTTGAAAATGGAGGGAGGGAAGTAGGGGACATGAAAGGATGAATAAAAAAGCAACTCTGCAGGAGAAATAGTCTCCACCAAAAAGCTACTACCCACCAGATGTCG
Organism: Pleurodeles waltl; assembly: GCF_031143425.1. Lineage (NCBI taxonomy): Eukaryota > Metazoa > Chordata > Amphibia > Caudata > Salamandridae > Pleurodeles > Pleurodeles waltl. The sequence goes on from NC_090443.1 coordinate 70,355,170, forward strand.
TGATAAGAGCATTTGTGTCCAGACTGGATGCATCTGGATGGCTGGTCAGTTTCGTACAAATGATCTACTACTGTCTGTAGCTGTCAAAGACCAATGTCTCTTGATGCCCATATAAGACGTTCATAATCGCGCCAGAGTGCAACCAATGCTGGGAATTATACGGAATGGTTTTTGGAAAATTATATTACCCTCGTGCCAACAGCAAAACGACCTAATTTCCTTGGCAGTCATGTGGCAACTAATTCGTAGGGGTAGCCATGTCATTTATTATTATTCTGAAATGTTTATTTCTTAAATAAATTGAATTCCACACAGAGGAAATAGAAAAGCGATGGGAAAAAAAAACACCAATATTTTTTACAATCCTTTTGAAATAAAGCCCAGTCTGTGAAAATATTGAAATGGGAGTTATACAACACACAGCAAAACAACGAGGGTGAAAGAAACGACAATGCAAGGTTCATAAAACGCCACATTTGTGTGTGGGCTGTTTTCACATGCACAGAGTTCTCATTGAAGGGGAGTCGTTACTGACTGGCGTGATGTTCCCCAAGGCACGCGGGGTGAACTTCCGGATGATTCTGGGGTCTGAACCGGCAGTATTGGGAGGGGAAGGCGTTACCAAAGGAACTATTTTCCACTGTGCACCTGCCACGAAGGATCTCTCGTGCCCGAATTAACTATTTTACAAAGAAACCCAAAGTGGACAACCACTTGGGGAGGAGACCCAGGCGCGATTTACGGCACCCCAGAGAGGCCGCAGACGGCGCAAAGACGTCCACTTTTCATAAAACAATTTACAACCCGGTGGCAATAGATAACACACGCACACTAACCCTGCACTGCCTTAAACTGCCACAGCTAATCTGGTTTAGATGGTCATCGTGGGCCCCAACAAGATACCGTATTCAGGTGTTTATAGAGCTGGGTAGGGCGCACGCCGATACTTCGAGATGGCCTGTCCCCAAACTGGAAAATGCTTCTTGCCAAACACAATCACGCTAGCGGTTCCAAAACAACACATCTCCCTCACCCGGGCTACCCACGAGCCACCAGAAATACATAGACTGAATTCTTGCGACCAGAGCGATAAGGTACTCAAACTACGATAGCACAATAAGGCCACACTAATGGCAATAAAGCGCTATACACGTTTCTGTAACTTACAACACTAAAGGCAGTCCAAATTCATAATATGATACGTGAAACTCTACCGAAATGTATTTCTTTAACGAAAATATAACTTGCATGGAAAGCCTAACAAATAAGAAAAACGACAGTCTTAATTTAATGCATAAAATGATCAAATTATATGATCTGTTTTTCGTATTTGTCCCAGTATGTTCAGAAAACAACTGCATTGAAAAGTTGGGTTAGAATGACCCAGGGGGTCCCAGGTGGTACAGATCAATGCCACTTTTTCGAGATAACCACTGATTATTGTTCATAGCAGCTAAAACACCTGCTTATTCATGGAGCTCCAACAGGGCCCCTGCACAGAACCACGACAGCCGTAATTTGCAGTATACCACAAAAAGGTCACTCGTTTATTCTTGAGTCATATGGTAAGCAAACACACAATCATTTCTTCAGAAACACAACACCACTCTGCATACCTCTCAAAGGTGGAGTGGAGAGTCTTAACTACTGAATGTTTGCCGACTGCACGACGTGAGCTTTAAGAACAAAAATAACTTTTTGTGATAATTTACAGTCCTGCAAGGATTGTAGCTCTGTGTGAGGAGGGTGAACTATACTTTTTGAAAAGTCTCTAAATCCTTTTAAACTCCCGGAACCGGTCTTGAGGACGCCTGTGCCCGAGAATGGAGGTGCTGCTAATAGGTACATTCTGCTGAGTTATCCACTGATTATGTTAATGCCTTCCATTTAGAAGAACGTTTCGCAGCCCAATCATAAATGGATATCCTGATAATCTGGCATACCTCCTGCTCCCCTGGACACCCCCGACATAAGGTGCGTATTTCTTTTTAAGTCTACTTTGTGCCTTTTGATAGCAAGATCTCTTTCCAGCTACACTGAGTTTTGATGAAAGGGCACCTTCCCACCACACTTTCTGTCTGGTACTATCTATGCGCTTGTATCCTGTGTGCTTAACAAATGGGCCTCATACACAAAGGTGAATTTGTTTAAGCTTAGTACCAAGTTTTCCTTTTTATGCCTGCCAGGATGCATAGTGATTTCTTGAAAGCATAATGATTTTCTCTGCCATAAGTGCAGGGAAATCCACACTCATAAATCCCACTCAAGTGGTTATAATGGGTGTTCTAAGGCGTTGTTTGCCTTGGACGTTTGGAGATACTCACAAACATGTACCCCTGGAGGGCATTCCAAAAGTCCTCTCCAACCTTGGAAAAGGCTAGAAATGTACCCCGAACACGGAATGAAGTAACTGTCCGTCCGGGATGGTCAGGAGAATGGATCTCCCCAGATTACGGGGATGTACGGGAAGGACTTTTTCCACAATTAAAAATGTTATTCCGATGCACTTTCACGGGGGGTTCCTTTGTCCCTCTGCTCTGGAGAACACAGCACATAGGATAACATGAGAAGTCATCAGACAATATCAGTGGTGGGCCTAGCTGCCTGCTTCTTGTGCAGCTTTCCAGGCGTATATTGGTGATTACCAAAAGTAATAAAACTGCACCCACTCATAGATGCATAGATGGAGATTTATTTATTTTAGTGAATCTGGCCAAATCATAGGGCTGGGCTGCTTCCCTCCAAAGACTCATTATGCTGATGCTCACTGTACAGCCCAGCCTGTGGTTCAATTGAACTGCCATCCCAAGGAATGAGCACTCCAGACTCTTGCCCACAGTGCTGCTCACCTGGGTTCCTAGCTCCCACTGTGGCCGTGTCTCCCGAACCCTAGTCATTCTTCTGCCTTTACAATGTTTTTACAAGTTTCTGCCTTGCCTGGAAGTTAAGGCAGTAATACAAATCCGGCATGAAATTTCCAAAATATGCCAGGCGTTTCTAAAATCAAAACAGAATTTCCAAACATCAGCTGGGAATCAAGAAGCCTGCCTTTTTGCACAACAATCTGTGCCACACATTTTTGGGTCACCACTTCACACCAAGTAATTATGGGCAGAGTTTCCAGTCCTGAACTTTTGACATACAAATCAAAGATGGCAGGTGTTTTAGTCTGATTTGTTCAATGGGAGCAAAATACAACTACAATGAGAAGTGGGTAAGTAGAACAATCCCTTTCAAGTACTCTAAAGCTTTAATCTCAGAAACAAAAGTTTGGATAAGGCCGTTCATATTTACTTTTAGGCAGGCCAGACTTAGCAGAAAGGCCTCTCCACGCAAGTCCTGGAAAGGCTTAGTCAGCTGTCTGAGGCACCATCTTCTTTCTACTGTGGTGTGACCGAAATCAGGATGAACAAAAAAAGTTTATCTATCATGATGTGACCACTTGGCAGCAGGGCATGCTCACTCAAAAATTGCTTGACGCAGTAAAAAGTTCCCAAATTAGGCCAGTAAGGCTCTAGCCTCTCCGTTTGTCCACTTTGTAGTTTCCTAGGCCTAAGTGGGAACCAATGCACTTGTTGTACTCCCAACTACCAATTCCAAGTAGATAGCTTCAGGAAAGCCCCTTTCAGGAAAGCAACCACGAAAGTTCTACAATCATTACCCTCAATTCCTTCTACCAGGCTCGAAAACTTTAAGTTATTTCTATACTGCCAATTCTCCAGATCCTCCATCTTCCACTTTAAATCAGACATCTGAGACTGCTGGTGATCAGATTGCCTTTGATGAGACCCCGGATCACGTTCCAGATTCTCAGTACAATCCTCCACTGCAGAGATCCGAGCACCCATCTCCATGCAAGACTTATTGACCCGTCAAGTTTTTTTATTATCTGTATGGGCCCTACGACTTTCGCTATGCACCTCATCCTGCAGCTGCCAAATCGAGCTATAAATAAAGCTAAGCGTAGGTTTCCCCCATCAGTAGATTCTGGCAATGCTCCACCCCGAACTGAGGTACCAGATTGGAGCACTTCTTCTGGGTACACCTGTCTTGTGGCAGAATAGTCCCATTGCAGAGTTCTAGCAACGGGAGATCTATCCTGTAACTCGCCAGGCTTCTTTATAGCTACGCCTTTCAACTTTCTTCCACAGTATTTCTTTTGTTCAACAGTGCTAGGCCCGTCTGCTGTATTGTTCGAATCCTGGTCAGAGCTGATCGACCCACCTGTAGCATCTGAGAGTGAGTCTTTATCAGCAGCTGTAGCCACAGCCACAACATAGAATTCCCAGCACCATCGCCCTCCTTACCCCACAAGCCTCTATCTCTTCCCCCTGCCGCTGGGCTGCTGGCAGATGGGCCATCACTGTTACCACCAAATCTTTAGGATCCTTTCGGGAGGGAGACTGAGGACTCTCATCGGGTCGGCTGAAGAGGTCATCATTAGGGTACTCCTTCCCATACACTGGATCATCCTTGTCTATCAAACCATACTGCATGCCCTTCACATCCCCATTACCTGTTTCTCCATCCCTGTGCTCTGCCTGGTCCCCCCTCTGTGTTTGTACTAGTGAGGTGTGAAGTATCTATTGCAGGCAAAAAGAAGTCAACAATAGTTTGCGGAGTCTGAGGGGCTTGGGAAACTGGAGGCAATGAGGGCTGGGATGCAGCTTTCTCACTCACCAGTGTCAGTTCCGAATCCCCATTCTGACGAGCTCAGAATCTGGACTTTTTTGAGGCCACACTCTGCTGCTCCATTACCAAGCGCAGTGCAACCGACGCCGTGCTCAGCTGCCCAGAGCTCTTCTACTGCACAGGTTATGCAGCGATGAAGACTTTGCTTGCCATAAGTCCACTGTCGACCAGCAACACTACCAGCAATGCTGGATGTGGCCACAGGAGCAGCGTCACGAAACACAGATCGGAAACCGGTATGGCAAGCCACAGAATCCGTTCTCCGATGTCTGCAGCTACGATGGGAAGAAACCAGTGAGTGCAACGCGGGGAAAGAGTTTTCACTGTGACTGCAAACGCATTCCTCAGATCATTCAGGCGCCACCGCCGATCTACTATTCTTGCATCAGAAACCATTATACTAAACAGGTCAGGAGCATCCAACGAGCTAAGGGTGAAAGCCTGTCACCAGGTATCCTACGAGATCGCCATCTTGCCCCCACAACCCACCTAAGAACAGAACAGAAAAATGTGTAATTGCACTCCTGATAAAGGGGATGATGTGTTCTTAGCAGGGAAAGTTATAGTGATAAATGTATAATTTATGATTTTGACAGACACACTTTGTTAAGCTATGATTAAGATGGGTTAGCTATCTTTAGACTGGTTTAAGATATGGGGGAGGGAGGGTTCACAGGAGGGCCTATGTTTGAATATGTTGAACGATATTAATTTGACCACAGTGGGAAGAGTGGGAATTGTATAGTTCTTTATAAATTAGGTTGGACACTTGGACATTTGGATACCTGGACTCTTGACAGACTCTTGAGAGACAATGAACAGTGCTCTATCGGTCGGATTTGAAAAGGAGTATGCCCTTTCTTCCTGTGGAGGGGTTGGGGGGGATTTAATGGGCTATGGTTAAGATAATGCTGAGGTTAATAGTAGCTGAAGGTGAGAGTACAGAAGGGGTGTTTTCTGGATGTTCATCACACAGGTCCCAGGGCCTGACTGCTTCCAGTAGCTGGTGGGGGAAGGGAGGGGAGGTTATGTGGGGGGTAGCAATAAAGCAGGTTTAAAGGTGGGGAGGAAGGGGCAGTAAGGTAGTAGGCCACACGGTTGGGTCGGGTTGCAGTTTAGGAGCAGGGAGGATGAGAGGTGGGGGAAGTTGGGAGCAGCAAAAAGTTGGGTAATCTAGCAGTAATAGATATGAGGATCCAATGTGAAGTGGTTGGATTTCTGAAGTATCTATGGGCAGGATGATGCTGGTCGAGGCTGGTGTCGGTGTTGGGTTCTGAGAGAATGGGTAAGATAAGAATTGCATCTATTAACATAGGTGACCTACACAATAGCAATAAAAGAAGAAGAGTGGCAATTGCTCTGAAGGCACTGCATGCTAGTATTCTTTGTGTACATGAGACGCATATTGAGGCTACCCTTAGGGTATGAACTGATTGGGAACACTACACAGGGGGTGCAAACACGGGGGTAGCTATTTTGGCATGTGGAAAGGAGTACTTGTTCAAGCGCACAATGGCGGATAAGTGTGGAAGATGGGTGATCACGGAATATCACTATGGGAATGGTAATTTCACTCTTGAAACTGTTTATGGATCAGTTGCTGACAACCCTACAGTTACTGATTGGCTTAATAATGAATTGACTCTCTGGCCCACCCTGATTGTGTTTTGTGGTAATTTTAATTTTAATGGATTTGGGGGATGGTTAGAGAAAGGGGCCCAGGCATATAACAGGAGAAAGCCAAGGGTGTTGCAGTCTCTCATTCATTTGATGGACAACCATGGGTTGTGTGAAGCCTGGAGTCAGTTGAAAGCACCTGACCCAGGATATACTTACTTTTCTACCCCCCATAGATCTCATAGTCGGTTGGATTATTAGTTGTTGTCTGCCACTCTGATGCAAGGAAGTGAATATTGAAGAATTTCCCAGGGTAATGTCTGATCACAACCCCTTAGTGCTGGAATTGAAAGGAAAGAGTCTTAGAACTAAAGAAGTTAAGTGGACTTTTGACAGGGCCCCTTTATCACGGGGTTTTATACAGCATATGAGACAGTGGATTACAAATTTTCCGGACCTTAACAGAGGGAGTACTGTGGAGGAGGGGGTCTGAGAGGTCTTTAAGGATGGTATACGCGGACAGACCTTGAGTTTTGGTTTGAGCTCACAAAAAAAGGAAAGGCACTACAAATGGACTTATATAAGGCCCTTGAGGAAGCAGAAACTCAGTTAATAGCTGTGGTAACGCTCGGGGAAGATAGGGGGAGGCTCAAACTCGAATAGCATTCGCAAGAGCGGCATTAACAGATGTCTAGAGCAGGACTGCAGCAGCAAAATATATGGTTTGGAGGAGGGAGAGATATGAATATAGTGAAAGGGTGGGTCATCAACTTGCGGATTGGGTCAGGCAGAAATCTGTGCATAGTGAAGTACGGGCAGTTCAGGATAGTGCAGACCATTTGGTTATCGATCCGGATGGAGTCCGCAAAGTGTTTAGAGCATATTATCAGCAACTATACATGAAGGGAAGTATGGTAGATTCCTTCGAAAAGGAGTTACAACATTATTTAGGCTCACTTCCTCTGTGGACCCTTAGTGTTGAGGATCATGCACAGCTTGAGGTCCTTATAACTATGGAAGAGTTGGAAACTGCATTCAGAGATTTGCCGTTGGGAAAGGCAGTCGGTGGTGATAGACTTCTTCTGGAAATCTATAAAACTTTCCTTCATTATATTAAAGCAGATTTGTTATAATTGTTTATTCAAGTTCAGAAGGGATCTCCCAGTCCGGATTCATGGATGGCATCCAATATCAATATTTTTCCAAAAAAGGGAAAACTTTTGAAAGACCTAGTTTTTATTGGCCTATAATGCTTATTAACAGTGATGCTAAGATCTATTAAAAATTTTTAGCTGCAAGAATGAGCCTTGTATTTGCCAAGTTGGTCTTCCCAGGGCAAAATGGGTTTATCCCAGGGAGAGGCACAACCAATGACATCCGCCGGGTTATTGCTCTTTTAGATGCCTTGATGGTTTCAAGTCCCCCCCCCCATGACATTGGTTCTGCTAGATGCAGAAAAGGCTTATGACCAGGTGTCTTGGGATTACTTATCGAAAGTAATGGGTTGTTGTGTAATCGGGCAGGGATATATAAATGTGGTAGCGTCTTTATATTATAAGCCTACCGCCGGAATTGTATGTTCGGGGAGGGTATTCTTGTGGGATCTTAATTCAAAGGGATGCAAGACAAGGGTGCCCCTGCTCTGTTATTATTTGAACTACATATGAATCCCCTTATTCTGAACTTGGAAGTAACACCTGCTATTGCCCCTATATCCTTTCAAGGTTGGGAGACTAAAGTGCTCCAATATGTGAATGATGTGGCCATAGTGACACAGAATCTGGCAGAGGTGTTACCTCATATAGAACAAATAGCACAGGAGTTTGGGCGTTTTGTCAGGTTACCTGTTCAACCGTAGTAAGACCCAATTATCATGATAGAAAGGTGGTATTTGGGGGTCACTATAGCTTGGGAATTGTATCAACTGGTAAAATAATTTTTTTCTCCTTTTATTTCGGGAGTGGAGGTAGCTCTGCATAATATGGGTAATTTACATTAAACTATTATAGGTCGATGTAATGTCGTTAAAATGATGGTATTTCCAAAATTATTGTATTTTTTAGGGGCATCCCTCTTGAGTTTAGTAATTTAAATTGCTGTACAACATGGCCGCACGATTTGTTTGGGCCTACCCCAAAGCTAGAAGAGCTCTTAAATTTTTGGTGCTACCTTTAGAGAGAGTCCGCGGCTGGATCATCGGTCTGTTTTCCGGGCGGCCTGTCCTGGAGTGGGCCGCTTTTTTGGGTCGCGGCAAGCTTTCTCGCTCGCGGCGTGGCCCTCAAGTCCTAGATTAGGGCCTGGCTTGTGCCACGTTTGATTGAGGCCTCCTTAGTCTACCTCACCCCTTTGCACTTACCTGTAAGTCTTGTCCTCTTCTTTTTCTTCCTCTTTTTGCCTTGGAACTAGATTGTCTCTTTCCCAGCAGTCTATGGGTTCCCTGCACTTCTTTTTTTTTCTTTCTTTTCCTCTTCCAAGATGGTGTTAATTATGTTTTTTCTTATGTGTTGTTCCCATTTTAAGATGGTGTCAGCAGTCCTTTCTGCATGTCATTTCCTGTTTTAGGGTATATAAAGCACAGAGTACCTTCCTTCCTTGATTTGCAAACACTTCCGTCTTGGTGGGGATCCTTGCTCCTGTTCTCAGTTTTTGGGAATTCTTTCTTTTCTGTTTTCCAGCTGTTTTTTTATTCATGTTTCTGTCTCTTTGCTGATTCTCTTTTTTCCTCATTTCAGGAGTTTCTGTGGTTGAGGTTGTTCCCCATTTGTTGGGTTTTCCTCTGGGACTACTTCTGAAGGGTATGGCCTGGTTTGCAAATGCAGTAGCACGTCTCTGTATTGTATCTCTCTGGTTAGACAGCGGGTCCCCATCCTTTCAGCAATGGCTTTCTCGGTTCATTTTGTTTTATAATTTGGAAATGGCCTTATACAAAAGGAGAGGTAAAAAATCTAGTCAGCAGGGAAAGATGATTTGGGCTCCTTCTGTGCAAAGGCACAGAAGCCTATTAATAAAAGGGAGGTTTGCAGTTCGGTATGAGATGGAAGGGTAATAGGAAGGGCAGGGGAGGGGAACAAGCGGGATGGGGAAAAGGAATGGAAGGCCACTAATCTCAGCCACCAGCATCAGAAGTGATAGAAGAGAATCATATTGGGTTTTATTTGTTGCTTTGTTCTGCCTGTATAATGTATCTAGTTTTGTATTCTGGCGGGGGTTAATTTCAAGTATTGAACTGGGTCTTTTTTTGTGCGGCTCCCGCTTATAAAGTGTAGAATTTCTAAAAAAAAAAATAGAAGTGGGAAACTAGCTGAAAGCTTGAGCGAGACTCAAGCCAGATGCTTGGTTCCGACTCAGCTTGAGGTCCTCTTCAAAAACGAGTCAAGCTTACGTGACTTCTGCCACTCAACCCCAATCATCCCTCATGCTCCAAGAACTAAAACCAAAGCATAATTATTTAATGGTATAAAAGAGAAAAAGGGATACCCAGCTCGTGGCTGAATTGAATTTTCTGAAAATAAAAAAATCTGACCTAATTTTATGATCTTGCCTAAATATTTTATTTCACCAAGCATCCCTTTTCTTTGTTATCACATGAGAACACTTTAAAAATGTGAGTTCAGAATGTGCACTGTACAAAAACCTTGTTTTTGATTTAATAGACTTTAACCTTGATCCACTACAATACAAATCTAGGCCACATTTAGGCTACAGGTGACAACTGGTGGAATTGTCATCAGTGCACAGCAGGGATGTTTCAAAGTTTGTTTAAAACATCACTTTTATTAATTATCTTTCAATGCAGTGATATAATCTGGTATACTAAGGTAAAATGCTTCTGCATGTTAAAGAAATGCAAATCTTTTTAAGGTTGAAAAGACATTATCACATTATTACCTGATGTTTTGCATGAGTTACATGCATGTCTACTATGTTGAGGGTTTGGCTTAGACCTAAGCTAGACCCCAGGCTCAGCTATCCCTGTTATTTTTTTTTCTCTCTCCCATCTGTAACTACAATGCCCAGAACGAACAGGTCACAACACAAGGTACAGAACTGGCAACATTGTACATAATGACCTGGAGGGAGATGGCCACCCTTAACAGATTTGGATCGCCTTGCACATTGCTACAATATGACACAAGATTCTGTCTCCCATTAATGGAGAAACTTTTTTTGCAAAACCCTAATAGGTTTTCAGCACCAGGTTAAAAAGCGGGGAACCATGAAAAACAACTAGCAATTAAAAGTGCCAGCACCTGAAACACAGTAAAGTGAGATTCATAATATTTTCTTTCCCCCTTTTTATTATCACCGTAAATAATACAGGAGCCCGTGACTCCGTATGACGCTAAAAATATTGAATACCTCCCCTCTCCCACCAGGGCCGCCATTGATCTAAACTGTTAATAATAAAGCAGTAGAGGAAAAATTGATCCATCCCTTAGGGGACATCTTTCTGGGGCTGGGGTGGGTGCTGTAAATTTTAATGGGTTTTGGCAGTAGATAATGATTAAAATTAGGGCTCCCGGTTTTATGGTATTCATGTTTTTAACATTTCCATCCCTATTTATTTTCTGGCCATTTTATTAGTATTCATCCTTTTTTATTTTGTGGTTTCCAAATAGGTGGAGTCAGAAATGGTACATTTTCACATTTATTTAACTGATAAATAGGCACTCATACTTTGATGCCTGTCGCGTTTTAGCGAATTCATCAGCCAAATATAGAAAAACAATACACCCACAGGTAACTATTAGCAATTTACTATACATATATTTTAACATATGCCTCTATTTAAAGATATCTTCATCAGTATTTTAACTTCCCATGCTATCTGATCATATATTGTCTTGGACTTCACAACAGACAGCATGGAAAGTCACTCATTAGGAGCATAATTATCAGTATTTTTCCTCTTTTGAAAATACAGACAGGAAACACATTGTTTTCTGTCTGTATTTCTCTGTAAAAATCAATAAAAACTGAAAACGGGGAGACATGATTATAATCAGGGCAGCTGAAATTATGTGATTCAGCACTTTCTGCACAATCATGGATTTGCCACATAATCCATCATCTGCAGATTAAAAAAAAAAGAATTTTGCTTCTAGTTCATATGCAAAAAGAACAAGTGATGGACGGAATGCTGAACAACGTCAAATATTCACCCCAGTACAGAGATCTGGGCCTAAATCTATTGTTTTTTGCTACCCATGCCATTCCAGTTTGGACTCAGCCATAGGAAAATCAGCCTTGACCCTGGTCCCCATGGGAACAGTCCAGACCAAACTGCCAACTCAGGTTCTCCCTGGACTGGAAACAAGCATCCTGGAACTGGTTTTGTGGTATCACCCCTCATCAGCCAGGCTACCTTAACTTCACTGGCAAAAGAAAGTGACAATACGTGTCCTAGTGCAGTAGTGGGCAGTGGAAAGCCCTTCAAAATTGTTGACTGGTCATCTTTCAATTGCTTAATGTTGTATTTGGGTGTTAAAGAGATACTAATAAGTTGACACCTTTGCTCAGATAGTGTCACAGTGAGTAAAAATGACAAAATAATTAAGTAATATCACAAAATATGCCAAATTATGCGGCATAATTTAGTTAACTCTGTTGCATAATTTGGTTATCCCCTACTTTATAATTCCAGTGGCACTGAGTGTAACAAGTAAAATAGAAACAAACGTTACATGGCAGTGAGATATACGATGTCAACATATCTCCAAATTACACATACTCATCCGTCACACCCTGCTGTCAAGTCTCTTCAGTTACGCATCAACTCCACCCCAGCATATACATGAACCAATAAACACAGTTAAACATTTGATGTTTTTAGCCATTAATGTCATAACAATACAAAGCCTCGTTTTTAATAATATTTAACATTGTTATAGAAACAAATATAGAATTCATACTAAGGTTATGACAAGTTTCCTACATAAAGGGCTGTAAATTCTGAAAACTCTTGTTATGCAAGAGGCAGCAGTCCAAAAATAATAACTCCAAAAACGCAAGGCCCGAGTCACAAATTAAAGTACGTAAATCTGCGCACTGAAAAGATAATCCTATGATCTGTGTGCAGTTACACATTGTCAAAGATCCATGAAACTGTTGAGGAGTGCGCCTAGAAATCTAGGAAAATCTATCTTCCCAGGTGTGCACTATGCGGATCCAGCTGAATTTTGTATGGCATAAAATCACTCAGTAAGCATGGTGGAAATGTGCAAAAGCACCGTTTTTTCTTGCAAATATTTTCTATAAGGAGAACCCATTTTCTTTCAACCCCTTTAAGTACGCAGACGTGTCATTTTCGTCCCCATCCTAAAAATACAGTTACAAGCGATTTGAGCACACCAGTCAGCTTGTTGTGTTCAGCAGTTTTCTGCTTGGAATCGCGTCACGTCCCTTGTCTGATATTTGCTCCGATGATCCGTCAGCAAGACTGTGGTATCACCCGCATCTTTTGTCTGCAATCTGTGGGCACAAATGTAAACTGGTCCAGACTCCACTAAACTAGAAAGAGTAAAGAGTGTCTACCAGTAGCGGCTCCCGGGAGGGAAAAGAGGCAGGCATAAAATAATATATATTTTTTTAAACGTACCTTTTTCGCCTCACCACCGTACCAATCCGATCCTGCACTGCAGGCACAGGCTCCCAGCCTGCCCTGCGTCCAATCCTAACGCTGCTTTCATGCTGCTGGCAGCATTAGTACAGCCAGGGCGCTCTGAGGCAGAGTGGGAGCCTCTGCCTGCTCTCTCCAAGGAGAGAGCCTAGTGCGCATGTATGTTTGGCTGGCCCGAGATGGCCAGTCAAACATACATGCCCACTGAGGGGGAGGGAGTGCTGTACACTCCCCCTCTGTCCCTGTCACGCCTGTGGCCCTGCCCTTTTCACGGTAAAAACATAATAAACATATAAACATAGTTTATTATGTTTTTACTGTAAAAGTTTTGCTGCTGCTGGCGGAGGGGTAGGAGGACGCTTCTCCGCCAGAGAGGAGGAGCAGCACTGGTGCCTACATGTATTTCCTTGTAAACAAAAGTTCCTACTCCCACAAAAAATGTTTGCAAATTTCCTCCCACTACCAGACATTTCCTCTGCGCTTCTAATTCTTAGCTGCTTCTGAGGAGCTTAGGCACACAAGTGATTCTCATATTATCAGTCAATATTACCCTACTACAATACTTACAATATTTAACTTTCTTTTTAACATTCACGGTCTGTCTCCTATCAATTGCTTTTTTTCCACTGTGGTTCATAGCTTCTTTGGAAGCAGAAGCGATCCAATCCCATGTGGAACTCATCACTTTTTGAGAAGTCAAATCAGCTTGTACGCTTTAAACTTTGTAAATCGGTGTATGGGTGAGCCTCCGAGAGGATTCCCTCTTGCTTTTATTTATCAAGCACAAGGGAGAGCAGCATTTGGGATATGGGAGCGTTCATGACTTGGCAGAGGAAGGCGCAGGAGGAAGGGACCCGGATGTTTCAGTAGCACCAATTTTTTTTTTTTTTTTTAACTGGCTAACCTTTTATCTCAACTTCTACAGGGGCAGACTGGAAGTCATAATTTAGACACTGCATCCTATGGAAGAATCTGACTTCCTGGCTTCTATTTTGGGGCACTTTTTTCTTTATAGGGCCTATAAAACGCACAGAATTGACTTAAGGGAAGCTACATGTTTAGGTACTGGTTTAAGTGGAACCATATGCTGTTTTGACCTGCCTGGAAGAACTCATTCTTGCAAAGGCATCGGTGTTTTCAGCATGAAACCAGCACCTACCAGAAAACCAGAGGCGTAAAGCAGGCCCCTGTACCCCAGGAGGGCTCCCAATTCTTCAGGGGGCGTCCATTCAACCCAACGAATATCCTGTAACAGGGGCCCTTCATCACATTCTGCGACAGGGGTAATCATTTTGTGTTATGCCACTACATCAAATGTGACATTTGCAAATATTTGCTGGACACCACACTACACCAAAAAAAAAACGAAAAAAAAAACCCAAGCATTTGCAATGCACAGGGTCTCGCGTTTGCTTGAGTTAAAGCTATTAGCATTGTAAATTCCTAACTGGACTTTTCTTGCCACACAAACTGAAAATAAAATGTAAAGCAGTTGACATTAGCGAGCCGGTTCAAAGCGCCACAGACACCGTGAGCGCGAAGGAGACACACAAAAGGGAAAAAAAGTTCGCTCACATTCAAAGTTATCGTCAAAAGTAGAGTTATCCATGTAACACAGTCGATGGCCAAGGCGGTAACAAAACTACCCCAAGGAGGGACAAACGTAAAGCATTTACCAATGATAACAAAGGATTTTTGAAAGGCAAGCACATGAACGAGTGATAGTGATGGGTGTGCGGTGGACTTGGTCAAAAGCCCAGATACATACCAACATGTCAGAAAAGCAGCGTTTGTGCGCTGCTATGCTTGACCTTAAAAAAAGAAACACCTAGCCTTTTTTGTGCAAGTTCTTTTTTACCTGTGTCTGATATGCTGAGCCTTTGGCTTTGCCATTGCATTTTTGCAATAATGTGAATGTGCATATATATGAAGATGCATGTGCATGTGTGGCTGATAATTTTAGTATGAGTTTTGAATTCAAGAAAAGACATTGCAAGGTGGGCACTGGCATAATGATACATCGTGATGCTTGCGGGTGTATGCGTTCTGATTTCAGCAGCCATTTTTAAAAATGGATCTAACATTTTAGACCATGTTATCTCAATATCAGGGAGTAAGCAGCCCAGCAGCACTTTGCAGGCACTGGACTCTCATAAAAAATCTTTTAAAATTTTACAGGTTGGGTAGCGGGGAGGGGGCTGGAGAGGGCTGCACTAGGGACTAGGCAGAGTCTAGGGGTAAAAATGTGAGCGACCCAGCAGAACATTCTAGCTGCCAGGGCCCCTGAAAAAAATATGATAATATAAAAACACAAGGAGCCTCATGAAAGAGAGCAAGGAGTCACATGCACATCCATTGCGTACTTAAGTCAAATAAAAAAAAAAGACCCATCAAAAATTCAGTGGAAGGATACAACTCTTCCAGTCAGAACCCTGTGAGACAGAGATGCTTCTGGGTAGGACGAATACAATAACAGGGAGAAAAGAAATTGAATCAGGAGCAGGAAACTGAGAAAGGTAGCAAAGTCATTCAATCATGAACCTAATATCTATATTGGAGAAAATAAATGCGTTTAAGCTGCCTTTAGCTGAGACCTAAAAAAAAAATACAAAATGTTGCTTTTAGGGGTCCATCTTGTGGGGAGCACATTATTTGTTATCTTCATCCAATCCGGCTTCACCAACAAACTAAAATAATCAAGATTCCAGAACGAGTCTCTGTTTAATGATGTTTAATAAGGTTTTGAAACCAAATGTGACACCATTTACTGAATTTCATCTGGGTACGTTTCAAGAAGCTAATACTCATCTCCTGCAGTGTTGATCAACCCCAGTGTGAACAATGAAAAGCAATATCCAACATCACTGACAAGTTAGCAACTCGTTGTTAGCAAACAGCAACCTCATCCTTGTAAGATTTTTGAATGAGTCTTGAGTCATGAGGTCTGATTAGGTTTTAGAATCTAGTGTGACATCATTCCAAGGATAGCCCCATCTCATCAGGGTAAATTTTAAAACCCTCTCCTGCATCCCTGCCAGTATTGGTTGAGCCGGATATGAAAGTTGAAAAACCAACATCAATGCAGTTAGCATTCGCTCTTTGCAAAGACCATCTCCATCCCTTTAGGTCATTCTGTAAATACTCTCAGACAGGAGTGGAGGAAAACAAAACGATCATGGTGGAAGAATTAGTCAAGAGAGCTCCCTTTGCTCTTTAAGAATAAAACAGAGATCAGAGAAAAAGGCTATTGTGGAAGTGGACTGATGCTCACCAGCGAGAAATAGTCGCAGCCAAAAATAAGGGTGGAGGAATGCCTCAAGTGGCACCTAAATTGGATCAACGTAAAAATATCCGTCATAAAATAAAGTTTACTCCTAATGAAGAAATAATAAAATTACAATTCATTCCAGTGCGATTGCTAAAAATGATGGATCTTTTAGTATAGCTGAGAATGGTGTAATTTTTATTTGACTAATCAAATGTGGTGGGGGTCTCTTAGGGGCTCTCAGATACCATACTTCTGTGACACAAAGCATTACTGCTCTGTATTCTCTCTACTTTGCTTCTCAAGCCCTCTCCCCATAACGACATTTTGCTAGGCTCGACCAAACTTGCACAATCCCTTAAAAACAAAAAAGATATATTCTTACATTTCCTAATGATGCTGCTAGCAAGTTTTTCGAACCTTATTTGTATTATGTTTTTTTTTTTTTTTAAGAAATGTCCTTTGTTTTTTCATAAAATGACGGCAGTATCCAGAACTTGCAGTCGTTAATTTAATAAACGTCAATTAACTTTTCTTCACTTCTTTGTCTCGTTATTTCATAATATTTTTTTTAAGTTTCAATATTTGTATTGTATAACAATGATTTAGCAAACTAGAAATCTGTACCTGGGGTTGTACCTGGGACAGTCACCATCAAACATCGTTGTAATTATCTCTCTGAGATTTTCTTTCAAACTGTCAGGCCCTATTAAAAAATGCACGTAAGATCAGAGGTGTTCATTTTTGGTACTTCAAAAAGGCCGGAACCAAGACACATTTTTAGGCTATCCACTTGTTACAAATGAATGAATGAATGAATGTCAGAAACGTATAAAGTGCACAGCTACTCAGAGTGGCCTGGCGCTCCAGGTGAGACAGAAGGGAAGAAAAGTGCAGCTGCACTTAGAATCCCCAAACATCTTTAAACAAGAAGGTCTTCAATTCTGTCCTTAATCTAACCAAAGAGCTGATCCGTCTGAGTTGCAAGGGCAGTTGGTTCCAAACTCAAGCGGCCGATCACAAGAAAGAAGAACCAATCCGACGGTGTTTTTTAACAACATGGGACCCTGAGTAGGCTCACCATGCTAGAGTGAGTGAAGAGACCGAGCTGGACAATGTTCTAACAACCTCCCCTTCAAGTTGTTAGGTCCCTGCTTGTAATGACTCTGGTGAGTAGAGCCTTAAATAAAATGCGAGGTCGCACAGGAAGCCAGTGCAGTTTTCTTCGCAGCGGAGACATCCTAGCACCCTTAGGAATTTTAAACAGTAGGCAAACCACAGTATTTTGAATGACTTGCAATTGGTTAATCAAATAGTCAGGCAAAACCATATATAGGGCATTGGAATAGTCCAATTTAGGTAAAATTAATGCCCTCACAACCGTCACCTGAGCATCATGAGGAGGTAGTGCAGAATCTTCTTCAACATCCACATGACCCAATAGCACATTCTCACTACTGCTCTTACCTGGGCCCCAAAAGAAAGTTGGTTGTCAAAAACGACCCCTAAATTTCTGACAGCAGATGTGGAAGGGGGTTGCCTGCCCTGGCCAAGCTCCCTTCCATCTCAAAGATGGATCTCGGACAAACAATAACACTTTTGCCTTACCAGGATTACATTGAAGTTTGTTAATTTCAGCCAGTCCAACACTGCTGTAATACACCCTGAAAAAGCATCTTTCGCCTCAACACAATCCCTGTCAAATGTGAACAGAAGCCAAGTATCATCTGCGTATGAGATTACTTTGATGTCAAAGGAGGGGCATACAGATATTAAACAGAGTGGGACTGAGGTATGAACCCTGCAGCACTCCCCATCTCAGGCCCTTAGTCCCAGACACAAATGGTTTCATCCATACCACCTGTTCTCGCTCAGTCAGAAAGGACCTTAGACACTCAGCAGCTGTGCCAATCACCCCTATTTGCTTTAGCCTAAGTAACAAGATGTCATGGTTGACTGTATCAAATGCAGCCCACAGGTCTAACAGCACCAAGGCAACATTGAGGCCAGAGTCCAAATTAAATATAATGAACTCAGAGACCTCAAGTGAAGCTGTCTCGGTACTGCGACGAGATCTAAACCCAGACTGAGAGGGGTGAAGTAGATTATTAACTTCAAGAAAAGTGGTCAGCTGTGTATTAACCAATCTTTCTAGGATCTTAGCTGCTGCTTGTCAAAGAGAGACCAGTCTAAGGTTTGACAATGACTCCAGGTCCGCTTTGGCCTTTTTTAGCAAAGGTATGACATTAGCCCGTTTCCATTCCTTTGGAAAGATCCATTCCTAAATAGAAGCTTGGGCCGATGGTATCTGCAACTGACTTCAGTATATGATAGGGAATCGGGTCCCGGGGAGCAGCCGATTTATATTAGGAGAAAGCAGACACCACCTCGTTCACCAATGGTATCAGAAAAGTGGACAACTTGGTGTCCCCTGGCCTTCCATCCCCCAGATAACTTTCACCACACCAGAGAACTGGGAGGAACCAGAGATATTCACCTATATTTTGCAGACCTTATCCTCAAAAAAGTCACTAAGGCGAGCACAAAGAGCCTGGCTAGGTTCAAGTACAAGAGAAGAAGCTTTAGGATCAGTAAATCTGGTTACACTTTTAAAGATCTCTTTACTATCATTGTTAGCTTCCTTAATACAAAGGACATAATTGGTGCTCTGTGCCTTCCTGATATTCTTATGATAAACACCCAATGCTTTTTTATAAATAGTTACATGCATAGATACATGCATGGAAAATAACCGGGAATCATTTGCTGAATTACTGGCTTTCAGTGCTTATTATGTGCAAAAGGGAGCACTGGCACTGTATTTTGGGGAATGTGACTCGATTTTCGTCGTCAGACTTTGACCCACAATAAAGAGAAAAGGGCAGAAAAGGGCGAAAGAAAAAGACAGGAAAGTAGTTGACACAGGAAGAAAGCAAATATGGAAAAGAACTTGCAAGGGCCAGATAAAGTGACACAAAGTGGAAGACAGTGGGCGAAGAGGCGGAGGTTGCATCAATAATAGGAAGCCTTGGTGTTCGGCAGACCTTGATATTTGACAGCATTAGTGGTGGGCTCCAAAGACATAAACATTTGAACCACTACATTTTTTAACAAATTAAGCAGAATGTTTTTCTTGCAAACAAGCACAGAGGTCACCATCTTGGCCCATCACTGGACACCCTTGTACTATATTATCGAGGTCTGCGGATCTGGGTCTTTTGCCCTCCAGACAGACGATGAATCCTTTGCCCTTGTTCTACGCGCACAGGGCAGTCTACCAGCTGCTGAGGTCATGAAATATCTCGCTGTCCTGTCTGCCATTCTATACGAAACGTGTTAATACTGCAGCGAGTATTTCCTGCCGCTTTCATGGTTGGCAAACACATCCCCTAATAAAGAAACAACCCTTGAACCAAGGCATTTTGCTATAGTCTCGTCAACCTATTGCCCGTTTGGTAAGTTCATGGAGAGATGTCTAATGGTCCAACCGTCTGGCGTGTAGACATAGAATCGGTGGGGTTACCAGAGAACTCCTTGTCTTCAGGCATGCAATGCCCCCGTCCTGAGCAGCCACTTAACAAACCATTCATTCTGGGAGTTGTAGTCTTTATTCCCCTCAATTGAACTAACTGGTATAAAGTTGCAGACTAGCACAGCTGGTAGAAGTAGTGGTTGGGCTCACGTTTGGTGACAGGACCTCTTCTCCTGACCCTGCCGTTCAGAAGAGCTCCATTTTGGGTTCCCAGCTGGCTGTAGTAGTCGCATGAGTCGGAGTGATAACTTGACCCTGACCTGGGTTGCTTCAGTCCTGACAGGCCGCTTCAGAAGGCTGGAACTGAGGAGTGCGAGTATGAAACTGCTTTTTCTAATTGGTGTTCCCCAGGGTTCCACACTGGCACACGTGTAGTACTTGATGCCGCTGGGAGCCGTCAGTAACCCGCATGCAGTCTCCGTGCGCATGCGCCGCTCCACAGAAGATAATTATATCTGAAGCGCCTCACCACCGAGAGCACGCGCGCTCTCCCAGTACCCGGGTGAACTGAGGAACGAATGCTAGGCCGGCTCGGAAGGGAAAGCTGTCTGTGACTGAACTCGAGTTCCCTTCTGCAGCTGCATCGCCATTTTGATGAATGTTTGGTGTCGGGAACTCTCTGAGCAGGTTGTCAGTTTCTCGCACAACCTTTGATAGGTCTTTATGTCTCACCCTATGTTGCGGGCCTGGCTCTAAGATAAATTCTATTCCCACGAATACGTACTACAAACTCCATTTTGTGGAAGATTAAACTTTCTTCGCTCTAGGAGATTTTCAGGCAGTGTTCCAGGTTCGGGCCTTGTCCGTGGTTGAGGTGGGAATGATGGGTTTGCTGGCTCTAGGGGTGCGCATGCAACCCTAAAGCTAAGATACACGCAGGTTAATGACAGGAGTGCAGATGTTCGATCTGGTTACCTACATACTTAGTGACCTAGCTTGGCTCATCTCTGACACTCGTTTACATTTTAAATTCCTTAACTTTCTAACGTTCTAACGATTTAGAAACCTGTAAACTGCTTGTGCAGTTAGAAACAGCCTCTTCAAAGCATGCAGGGCTTGGGGTTGGCGGGGGACAGATATTGAAATTTTGAGGTCGAGTCTACTAGACCACAGCGCAAGCACTGTCTGGTGCAAGGCCTATTGTAGCTCACCAAGAACATACAGAGGGGTTTGAAGCCTGCCCATTAGGTACAATTGGCTGGCTTTCCTGTCACTCTCATTCGCCTGCTTCTTATTTGCACCCCAGCTTGTTAATATTGTAGTTGTCCTTCTCATGGAGCATTGCCCCTTTAACATTGCTTTGATTAGCTGGCGTTTCTGCTTCCACTGCTTAATTTTCAAGCACTACTTTTTTTTTAATCCATGAGAATGAATGTGTTTCCGAGCTGTCACCCTCGAGTACTTCTCTCACTCTGCATTCCATGTTCCTCTCCGTCACCAAACGCTACTCCCTGCCTCCTCCCTGTTGTGCTGGTCTGTGGGCTTCTTCCCATTGACTCTCCACATTGCTTCCTCCACCCACACCCTCCTCCTCTCTTCCCTTTGTTCCTTGCCCTCATGTTGCTTCCTTCCAGCTCCTGTGTTGCTTTCCAGCCTCGCCCACCTTGCTCCGGGTGGCTTTTAATTCCATCTTGTTTTGGAATCTCTGGCACTCTGTATTGCTTCCACCACCCCCTGCCCTTCCCTGTGTCGCTTCCGCCCATTTTGCTTGTGTACCCACCCCTCATTCACTAAGCATTTGCAATGCAATGGGTCTTGCATTTGCTTGAGTTGGAGCTATTGCCGTTGTAAATTCATAACTGGACTTTTCCCGCCGCATAAATTGTTCAACCCTGCCTCATAATTTGGTCTCTCCTGCCACTTTATTGCAGTGGCCCTCCATAGAACTAAAGCACTTCCATATGCCTTCTTCCTCTATCAGCATCCAAAAATGAAAATGTTGCCATTTAGCATACTAATTTAAATCTGCCATGCTAATTCCAATAGAATACCACTTTCACCACCCCAACATCAGAGCTGCTGGATGGCTAACACAATTCCCCCAAAAAAGACACAAGACAGCCACAGAGGAGTAATGTAAGAAATAAACTAGAAGGGTCACCCAAATATATCAAGAGTGTTCAAACAGTCATAGTGTAATAAGGATGTTAGGTTGGCCTGAAGCATGGTTATAATTGTAATAAGGAGAGATTAATAAAACATATACACTCATCATATAAACCCAATAAAAACCGTTATCAGAAATACACTTTTGGCATTAGACTGTAATACTGAGAACAGCCCCTAGAGGACAACACAATAAAAATAGCATTTGTAAGAAACATGGATATGTAACCATATAGGTAATCCCTAAAGGACACAGCCACATAAAAAGAAAATGACAAAAAGTAATATAGTGTAACCATATATTTAGCCCCTAGAGAGCGTAGTGCATAACACATTCTCAGGGCTACTGCAATATTGGTACAAACAAGACTCTTAAACACACAAATAACTCTCAGCTGTAAAACAAAAGTTCCAGCCACAAGACAACTTACAAAGGGACGAAATAGTGGGAGGGGTTATTATTTTGGCGTCCCCTCTAACCTTGTGTGGGGACCCAGCGATGACCTAAACAGAAAGTGTGTGTCGTGCTGTATGCTTTGGTGGTGGTCCTATTGTCAAGGACCACCAAAGGCTGAGTTATGGGCAAAAATATTGTGAAAAAGAATGCATGCAAAGCATTATGGGTCAGGTTTTCACAAAGGCAAGATCTACCGGCTTTGCCAATGCCTTTTTTTTAATATGAGGTCATGTTCATCTTGAATGTCTGCATTGTAGGGAGTACCAGAATGCTGGGGTTATGAAGCAGGAGATTTGTCCACCCTATCTCTGCCAGTGCACTTTTGGGACTTTCAGGACATTGTTTGTTGAAGTGAATTGGGTAGACTGTGTTAGTTTCATGATCCTGGGCTAAGGTGGGAAAAGTGCTGTAAAGAGTTATGTTATATTTTGTAGTACTTGTGGACGAGTCACTGTGATTTGGGATCACTACTTAGGGTTTCCTTATGAGTACTGTAGAATTTTTGTTAGACATCACTGCATTGGATAATACCAATTATCACAGTGCGGTATTTCTCTTAATCAGTATTACAGGATGATTTTGTATACATATATAGGTATATACATATATGTATATATATATATATATATATATATATATATATATATATATATATATATATATATATGCATAGATATAAATGACACATACCACAGTCTCACTTTCATTGTCAACGCATATTATCATGAAGAGACATTCTCATTTCAAAACAAAAGTCCTCTGTCACTCCATATCATGGCATATTACTGAAGGAAATGGAAACAAAGGGTTAATTTTTAAAATGGTATGTGGTCGGGCAAAGGAGGCATAGACTTTATTTGTTCTCTCCATGTCAAAATCCTCATCCACCTTTCCATCATTCCAACCTTTACTCATGTGTAATTCCTCAGCCACTGATCATTCAAGCACTTCTGATAGGCAGTTGTCTAGTAAAAATCCCTCTGGTTTCAGCAAGTTGATGGCAAATCTTCTGGCTAACACCGAGAACAAACATGCAAACTTAAACTTCAGTGTTTTCTCTTGGTTTCCCACAAATTGCCAAAGGACAATGTACCAGCTTGTCTTCCACCACAGAGCCCACAATCCTTCAAAGTTTCAACATTACTTCTTCTCACTAGCTTTGTACCATTCAAGATCATATGAATACATTCAGCAGTCTCATCCTGGCTTTTTGCAGCACCCCAGTCTGCTCACTCTTGGTTTGACAACAAGATATAGAACAGAAATGCTGCTCTAAGCTCCATTCAGATTTTGAAGAATTATAGAGAGCATTTCATCCTCCAGCCAGCAAGGTCTCCAGTAGAAAGCCCTGATGCCACTTTGCTGTTTTTGCATTTTTGCTATGGCCTCCAAAGTAATTGGGTGCTACCAGGAGTGTGGCGTGGATGTGTGCCATCAGTGATGGACTCTTGTGTAAGTTGTGACCTTTACCGTCTTTGGGATTCCTCGTCAGGGCCTTGACCACCTATTCAGTATTCTGTATTCCATGAAGGGAGAGGATAATGCATGACCACAGATGTGGTCTCTGTGTATTGCAAAGGAAAGCTTTCTAGTCAGGCCCATTTCATTAGGGCTCAGCAAGAGAAAAGGATTTTGCCTATTGTAAAGAAACTTTTCCTGGACATACCTGCTTCATTGTGTCATAGCCAAAGATGCTAATTCAGTCAATTACAAAGAGGAAAAACTTGGTTTGGGGGAAGAACACGTTTTAAGTTGCAGCCTACCAGACAGCACAGTTGCCTAGTTTATTAAAGATACCTTGGGGGCATTCAGAAAGCTGACCTGGAATGCATTCTGCCCATTGCTTGCCATTGGCTTTGTGGTATGAAACTCACATTTTCTTGCTTTCCATTTGATGGCTTTATTTGTTTTAGGCTGTCCAGCTTTAGTGTGTACCTTCCCTTGCCCAAACCTTATTTTTATTTACAGTATCTTTCAGCGTGCACTCTTTCTGTAAACACGCCTCTAAATCTTGTTCTTATCCTGTCATATTTGTTATGCATTCAA
Source organism: Pleurodeles waltl (assembly GCF_031143425.1). Classification (NCBI taxonomy): domain Eukaryota; kingdom Metazoa; phylum Chordata; class Amphibia; order Caudata; family Salamandridae; genus Pleurodeles; species Pleurodeles waltl. The sequence goes on from NC_090443.1 coordinate 70,379,504, forward strand.
AGACCAAGGTCAAATGTCAGGCGCTGTCTTCCACGGGTGCTTGTTTACTTTTCTTTGTCGGACTTCAAAGTGAGAGGATTTATGTGACAATCTTGCTGGATACTGGGGATAGGAAAGAGTTTTTTTCTAGTACACAACAACATTTAAATAAACTGCAAGTATTTCAGAATATATCAGAATTAGGAACACAAATGAGGCACATTTTTTGTTATTTCTGGAGTCTGTTGGAAACAAATACTTTTAATATGATCAAAACAAATCGTTATTAGGTGATGCAATTTCTACACATTTTTGTCTGTGCACTGTATAGTTTTATTTGTAAAACTGTATGCCTGTGCACATGTAATGGTAATTTCAATTGCAAATGTGTTGTCTGTAATGGCAGTGTGCTACCACATGATAAACAATTCACTCTACGCCATTCCACTCTATTCTGCACCACTCCACACCACTGCACTCTACTCTACGCCACTGCACTTTGCACCACTCTACACCACTCATTCTTCGCCTCTCTATCCTGTACCACTCTACTCTATGCCAATGTACTCTTCGCCACTCTGCTCTACACCACTGCACTCTACACCACTCCAGTCTAGGCCACACCAATCTACTATGCACAACTCTAGTCTGTGTCACTGTACTACACAAAACTCTGCAACACTGCAGTCTACACCACTGCTCTCTGTAAATACAATCCATGCCAACAAAATTTACTCTGTCACACTCAACTCTATGCCAATCCACTGTACACTACTCTAATCTACTCTGCACCACTGCACTCTACATCACTTTAATCCACACCACTACACTCTATCCCTCCCCATGCAAATGCACTCTATCCTGCACCACTCCACTCTATGTCACTTCACTCGACTGTGAAACAATCTACTCTGCACCACTGCACTCTATGCCACTCTACTCCACTCTGTGCCACTCCACTCTATTCCACTGCACTCTATGTGACTCTACTCTTAACCACTGCACTCCAAGTGCCCATGCACTATACAGAACTGTAGTCTGTGTCACTGCACTCTACGCCACTGCATTCTACCTTGCATCACTATATTCTACTCCACTGTTCTCTATTCCCCTCTTCTCCACTCTACACCACTGCACTCTGACACTTTAATCTGCACTCTACACCAGTGACCTCTACACCACTGTATGCTGCACTACTCTACTCTACATCACTGCATTCTAGGCCACTGCACTCTATGGCACTCCACTCTGCAACCCTGTACATTACTGCACTCTATGCCACCCAACTCCACTCTAAGTCACTGCACTCTATGCCACCCAACTCTACTCTCCGCCACTGCCCTCTGCATCACTCAACTCTACGTCACTCCACTCTGCACCACTCTATGCCACTGTACTCTACGCCACTTCACTATGTTCCACTGCACTCTACTCTACTTTGCCCCACTGCACTCTACTAAACACCACTCTAATCTATGCTACTGCATTCTACAACGCTGAATTGTACACAGCAGAATTCAATGCCACTGCGCTCAATGGCACTGCACTCTACTCCACTATGCTCTGCAACACTTTACACCAGTCCACTCTACTATATGCCACTCCAGTGTATGGCACTCTATGCGACTCCAAGCTATGCGACTCCAATACACAACACTCTCTGCCACTCCACTCTACAACACTCTACTCCACTCTTCGCCATTTCACTCTAAGACAGTCTATGCCACTCTCTTTTACACCACTAAATTTTAGCCATGCTGAACAGCAGCCACGGTGGTGTGCAACATGGCTAAAACACATTGGCAAAGCCAATAGCTCTTGCATAGGTGAGACCTATTGGCTTTGCCAATTCTTGTTAGGTGTGGTGTTAACCAAGTTTTTTTCATTTTCCTAATATTATATGTTTAGTATACTAATTTATGCGGGATTTGAGTCAGCCCTCTTCATCCATTGGCCTGTTATTTTGTCATTCACATTTTTAACTATAGCATGGGGCAATGGGATAGCCCTCCTGAGTCACTGGGTAACTTCACCGTAAGTGACAGCATTATGCTCTTTTACAAGAAGCGCATCCACACAAAAAGTAGTTCTTTTGAATGGGAGACACTACTGGGGTAATGTGTACGTTGTTCAACTAAAAAAAATATTTTTGTTTTTACCAGATGCTTTTTTTTTTTTTTTAGATCGACAAAGGCCTAGCTGCTTTCCCATCAGGCAAAAGGCTGACACCGAAAGCCTGAATTATCAGCTTTTCTAGTGCTTGTTTTAATTTTTTTTTGTCTTTACTCCCTTTTCTAAAACGAAACCAATTTTAACGTTCTTAAAAAGTATGCCAGACCTTACCCAATTTCTATCCTAAATATCTGCTGTACAAATGTCCACTATTTAAAGCTGTGACTTTCTCACGCTGAGACTAGCACGCATCCACGTGGGCTGAACTGATTTACACGATGTATGGTACTGTTTCTGTCCACTGCGCCTCAGGTTGGTGGTACCGTCCGAACATCACGTTTAGGCTCTTGGCTCAAACTACATACATACATGCGTGTGGGGGTTGCTCTAGGCACTAAAGTGCCCGTGCTTCACCCCAGAAGTGGAGGTAGGGATGTCACAAAAGGGAATGCAGGCCTCTTGCCACAGGCACCCTTCCTCTCCTCACGTCGGAGGAGGTGTCGCAGCCCCATCCAATCGTAAAGTCAAGGTACGGCTTCCCTCCCTGACCACCCATGACAGCCGGTGTGATCCTGGACAAGTATCTCTGCGTCCCCAAGCGAGCTTCAGTTTACTGAGCTGTGATGGGGAACAAAAAAGCAGATTAGGACGAGGCGCACGTGTGGAATAAGCCTATTAGGGACGTCGAGGGGCGCCGTGACATCACCTAGACCACGAGACCGCAGGTCAGGTCACGGGCCACCGACACATGGTAAGCAGGCTTCCTTTCAGGAGGCCTAATCCCTCAAGAATAGAAAGAGTTAATGGTTCCCCGTGCAGTATCTAAATCCTGCTACCTAATAGTGTACCCTTGCGAGAAGCACTGTCCCTTCACCATCGTGGGCCCACGGGATAATGGTGTACCGCCACAAAACGCATTATCCGTGCACCTTGAAGTATTACTGCATAGTATTAATGCACCATCACATACTGAAGCATACATTCACCACTGGAGTATCACTGCTCACAGTATGCTAAAGCTATAGCATTTTAGAAAAACTTTAGAATATTATACAATCACAAAAAAATTATAATCCCTACACCTTTGAAGTATTTACTGCATAATGACGTGGCGTTACACATTGCATCACCTGCTCACCCCTCAGTAACAATGCTAACAGTGTACCAGCACACCAAGACACACTCTCCATCATTTTAGTAAAACTGCATGATAGTGTACCCTCAGAAAACGCTTTATCTCCGCACCCCTTAAGTATTACTGCATAATAACAATGCACAATCATACACTGCAACACACGTCCACCCCTGGAGTATCACTGCTCACACTATTCAAATACACTGAGCAAAAGCTTCACCATTTTAGTAAAACTGCATGATAGTGTACCACCATAAAGCACACTATCCCCAGTAGCGGCCCGCCGGCCGCGAAAGGGGCGGGGAGGAGGCGCTCAGGGGGCAGGGGTGGGGGAGCGGTGGAAAAATAAAATTAAATTAAATTACCTCTTCGGCGCAGTCCCGCGCCGCGCTCCTCTGTCTCTCATCGCTGCCGCAGGCACAGGCTCCCAGCCTGCCCTGCGGCCAATCTTGACGCTGACCAAAGCAGCGTCAGGATTGGCTGGTAGCGCCCAGCCAGGGCACTCTCAGGCAGAATGGGAGCCTGTGCAGGCTCTCTCCCAGCCTACAGCGCATGTGTGTTTGGCCGGCTGGAGACGGCCGGCCAAACACACATGCGCTCTGAGGGGGAGTGCTGAGCACTCCCCCTCAGTGCACGTCACCCCCGTGGCCCTGCCCCTTTTAAAGAAAACGATAATAAACATTGTTTATCATCGTTTTCTATAAACATTGTTTATTATCGTTTTCTTCAAAAGGTTTTGTAGCTGCCGCTATTGGCGGGGGAGGGGGGCGTCGCTCCTCCGCAAATACGCAGAAGCCGCCACTGACTATCCCCACACCCTTGAAGTATTACTGCATAAGAATAACACACAATCACACATGGCAACATGCGTTCACCCCTTGAGTATCACTGCTAACAGTATTCAAATACGCAGAGCAAAAACTCCAGCATTTTAGTAAAACAGCAGAATATTGCACAATCGCAAAAAACATTACAATCCCTACACCTATCACTGCTAACAGCATCACCCTTTCAATATGACAGTCGAATACTATCCTGCCACATCTAGCAATATCTTGACACTCTTACAATCTACGCCATTGTAATGTAACATCACCCTTGAACCTTCCAGTATTAGGGCATAACAGAGTAGCATCGCACTAGCACTATTCTTGGTCCTCACCAGTGCAAGCAATGCACTAACACTATTCTTGCTCCTGACAAGTGCATAAGAATGCACCACTCTTGGACCTGGCCCTTTTGGCAGGGTTATTCCCAACCTCTTTGCCTTCTTCCTCCTTTTTCGGACCTGTTTTTGTTGGCTTTAAGTCTCTGGGCACTTTACCACTGCTAACCAGAGCTTAAGTGCATATGCTCCCTGTCTAAATTGTATTGGTAATTTGTTTTTCCATGCATGGCATATCTGATTTACTCGTCAGTCCCTAGTATAGTGCACCAGGTATGCCCAGGACTGGTAAATCAAATACTACTAGAGGGTCTGCAGCACTGATTGTGCCACCCACAAGAATAGCCATGTAAACATGCCTCTGACCTGCCACTGCTATTTTTGCCCTGGCAAGTGCACTCACTTCCCAGGCCAAAACCTTCCCTTTTATTACCTGTAAGTCACCCCTAAGGTAGGCCATAGGCAGCCTCATGGGCAGGGTGCAGTGTATTTAAAAGGTAGGACATGTGATGGTGTGTTTTACATGTCCTGATAGTGAAATACTGCTAATTTCAGTTTTCACTATTGCAAGGCCTTTCTCTTGCTTTGGGCAACATGGAGATTGCCTTGAAATATCTTTTAAGTGAAGGTAAATCCTACACCTTACTCATGTATGATTCATTTTCCCTGTATGTGTCTTGCTGTAAAGTTCTGCAACACACTATGCTGGTAAGAGAGACACTATAAAATAAATGAAATACATGTGAGAGAAGGGCTATAGAGAGACTGTTAGGGGGTGACGGTGAGGGAATCACTGAAGAGCCTCAATAAAGATTGCGGTAATCTGCTACACTGTAAGGTCATCATTTACTATGCTGTAAAAACAAATACAATTAAATATATAAAGAAAAATGTGTTATATAATGCACAGTTTATGCAATTTTTCCCCCAAAGTTTCTTGAGGGGGAGGACCCCCAACTCCATTGTAGTGGTCGGACTCACTCGCTATGCACCCTATGGGGGCTGGCCTGACAAAATTTGCCAGGGCTGCTTTGGGTTCCCAGTCCGGTCCTGGACATAAACCCTTAGCTTTGGAGATTTCAGGTCTTTAATAGTTGTTTATGAGGGAGGAGAAAGCAGGTTAGGTTTGTTAAAGGGCCTATGCAAATTACTCCAAAGCCTTTTTATAGTTGTTCTGATTTAACCACATCACTGCTGTAAGAAGCCACACCTTCCTTGTTTCTAGAAGGACATTGTTATTCTTTTAATGCAAGGCCTAACTCTCTCATAGGGTAACATGGGGATTACCTTGAAATATATTTCAAGTATAATTTCCCATTGGGGGCAGATAGAGATCTGGAGTTTGAGGTCTCTGAACTCACAATTTTAAAAATCCATCTTTTGGTGAAGTTGGTTTCTGAATTGTGAGTTTGACAATGCCATTTTTAGAAAGTGGGCATTTTCTTGCTTGACCATTCTGTCCCTCTGCCTGGCTGCTGAATACACGTTTGGGTCAGGATGACAGTCACACAAGGGAAGCTAAGGTGTGCCCTGCATATCCTGATGGGTCTTCCTAAGCTAGCGTGGTAGGAGGAGCTGACACTTGCACCTGAATAGGGCTGTGCCTTTCCTTACACAAAGCTGTCTCCAAGCCCCTAGAGAGTGCCTGGGGCAAGGGCAGGACCGTGAAAAGGCAGGGTCTTGTGTACTACAAAGACTTCTCTTTGAAGTTTGCCTACTTCAAAGACAGAAATGGGTATAAGTACTGGACATCTGACCTCATATAGGTAAAACACTTATGGACTAAGAACATTATGCCAGGAAGAAGAGCTGGATGCTGTAGGAGGGACCGCCACTCTACCTGTTGATTTGTTGTGCTGGTCTGCTGCTTGTTGCTTCTGTCCTGGGAGTGAGCAGACTGGACTTTGCTTTCTACATCCAGCTTTCCAAGGTTCTCCAAGGGCTTGAAGTGAGCTTGCCTCTTTTCAAGAAGTCTCAGGTCCATCAAAGACTTTACCTGCCAGCACCTGGGGGCTCATGCTGAGAGTCCTGACTTGCCAAGTGGTGCCAAATCCAGTTCCTGGGCCCCTGGGAGTGAGCTTTGGTGCATCCAAGAAGAAACTAAGCACATCGACTCCAGACTGATTTTGGACCCGGCACTGCTCTCCGACTCCATGTCGCTGCCTGCACCTGAGCCGTGGTCCCCGCTGAGTGCAACGACCGCAACCTGCCACACAGGCCCTACGCCGCCACAGCACCTCTGAAATCTCGCCACAGTGTGAGTCCAGAGTGCTTTGTCACTGACGTCCATGACACCTGACTCCAACTTCGCCTGTAGCCCCAAGGTGTGATCGCGACTCCGCATGGTCGACGCCTCCCATGTTGACCCCCTGTATTCATCGACCCCGCCTTGACGTAATGAACAGACGCCTCGCCACTGACATGCATCAGAGGCTGCCTATGTGAGATTTCTGTCTTCAAATTGTTATCTTTTAAAAAGGGCCATATTGATGTGATTGCTTTATGCAGCAAAGAGTGGTTCGTTGACACGGCGTTCTTAACACTGCATGCTTAGCTGGGATGTTTATATAGGGTGCTTCCTGGGCTGCAATCTGAAGCCTCGGAATGCAAAATTCTTATAGCGTTCAGCAAATTAGCTTTGCCAAACTGCACTAAAAATATGTGTGACAAAACGTCAGGCCTGTGTAAGCTATCCTCTGTCAGATGCCCCTTTCCAATAAGCAGCATGGTAAAGGGTACATTTGCCCTGCCTTGAAAAGATGCAGTGGAGCAGGTTGTCATACTGGGGGAAAGAACTGCGGTCATTTGCAGGATTCAATGGAGGTTTCCATGCATTTATAGATCTTTGGTGTTTTGGCTCAGTTGTGATGCAGTCTGCCCATAAGATTGCTATTGCTGGTATGAATAGCTAATGTATAAAATTCTGGCAGACAAGCTAGGGCCCTTATGTTCAAATTAGTGTCCCCCACTTGTAAATTCAAAGAGGCAGAGGGGATGGGAAGGGAAGGGGTAAGGTTGGATAAGCATGACCTTCAGCCAAGAGAGCATCCTCCAAGACACTGGAAAATCTCCTGGTATCCCACCAGCTCAATCCACCACTGCTGGTAAAACGGGGGAATTCTAGGTCCTGTCTTGGAAAGGGAAGCAAAGGACTGCAGGTGCATGCCCAGAGGTGGGCGAAGAGGGCCAGGAGGTTCATGAATGCCCTAGATTCACAGACCCATGCAAGAGCTCAAGGCTAGCCTGGTAATGCATTTGGGAAGGAAACTAGTCCTTTAAAGGTGAAGGAGTGAAAATTCTACAAGCTTCCTCGACAGGATGATCCCCAAAGAAAAAAACATACTAGAACATAAAAGGGCCCATCGGGGAGCCCACTCCAACACATTTGAGAAAGGCAGATTACTCTCACCTGAAAGGAAATCACTATACAATAGGACTACTTATTTCAAGATGGGGTTACCCAAAGGAGATTATGTTCTGGAACTAAGCATTTCATTCTAGGAAGGTTTAGGAAAGGAACTGAAGCAATGAAGCACGGGCCAATGATTCACTTTCAGGACCTCCAGAAGATAGTAGTATGCACAGAAAGATGAGCCAAATGGAAGAAGTGTGGTTCCTACTGCCCATTCTATGGCATGCCAGGGCACCATAACCACAAATCATGGAGCCTAGTGTGCTGCAACCACACAGCACGAATTGCCATACAGTAACTCAAACCACACTGCTTAATATAGATCTGCGTCCAGCACACATCGCTTGTTGCCTGTCCGAGCAATGTTCTTTATTGAATGCAGAAGACCTATCTTCAGTGCAATGCAGATAAAGTGGATATCCTATTCTTTGGTAAGACCAGAGACCAGTGGTTCAACCATAGTTGGCTGAGTGATCGCCTCCCCACCCTTGTTGGTTGCTAAGAATCTGGGAGTAAAACAGATGACAAGGTATCTCTGGATTCCCTAATATTGTCAGTAATGGGGAACCGTTTTGACTTGCTTCAGTCACGGAGAAAAATCATTGATTTTCTACCATTAGAATCACTTAAAACAGTAGTCCATGCACTGATACATCAAGTATGGAATATTCAAACTGCCTCTATCTTGGTGTGCCGGAGTATAAGATCGCAGAACGCAGCAACCCTTTTTTTCTTGGTGTACCAAGGAAGGAACCAGTGTCTGACTCCCTTTGAGATTTGCATTGGCTTCCCATTAAAGATAATAATTTAATTTAACACGCTGTTGGTTATTCATGTGAGCTTTTCACAAACGTAGCCTAAGGTACCTAATTTCTAGGACATTGCACTAGAACCCTTCCAGAACTCTTTGTTCTTAAATGGCGCTGCTGGAAAGACACCTACATTCTGCGTGGCAAAGGCCGGTGAGAGGCCCTTTGCAGTAGCTGCCAGTAAAGCATGTAATAAGCTTCCAATATTAGGAAAGAGATTAAAACCCATCTTTTACCCTTAGCTTACAGAAAGTTGGTGAGCTGGACTTTACTGATATAGTGCTGGGGCATTCCTTGGAGCCGCTGTGCGATCAATAAATCGCTTAATTCACTCATTCAAACATTCATTCATTGACACTAGGGCAACAGGCCAGGCTCACCCTCCCACTAATGCAACACAGTCAGTAGGCCATGGATTGCGGCATGCCAATACCACAGATATGGCTAAGACAATCCAGCACTAATTTCGTCATGCTGGGCCCACTTAGAAGGGCAGAATCAATCACCCAGGATGGACTGACCAACCAGCTTCACATGCCATGAGTACACAGAATGCTAGGACCAGCCTTTGAGCAAAACCACCTAGCATGCCTAGACCATGTATTAAGGCATGACGATCCATCATGCTGTGAATCCCAGTACACCATGCCCATGCAGCTGGTCACAACTTTCGAGCTGGTAAAGACCACCTAGGACGAGAAGACCACCCGGAACAGCATGACTACCCTGCACTGCGTGACCGCCTACCACAACATCACCACACAGCACTCTGCAACCTATCAATAGGGCACGGAGGTCTATTACTGCTATTATAGCTATTACTACTCGCTTCAAGCAAAATCTACTCAGTAGTCATAACCTCCAAGTAGGCCAAAGCCACCTAGTCACATATTCTGGATTTCCTCAAGACCAATTATAATGTCACACTATCCTCTAGCCTACTACCAATTACACCACAACCACGAAGCAAGATATCACAGTACATCATACAGCAATGAAATCTACTACATACCATACCAGTGCACTACATACCTCATCGCAAAGCCACCACACATTTCCAGCACATCGCTACAAACTCAATCCCAGAAGCCTACATTTCCCTTATCCACATAAAAGTTACCAAACCAATCCTATCTTCCCATTTCTCACTAAAAAAAGTAACCATAACATCATACTACAATCAATACAACACCTTACCTTCTCTTCACCACCAATCAAACAACAGCAACAACACCTATCTTTCCAGATACCGAACCCTCCACACAGGTTAGGACAGGTCTAATTAGGAACTAGACTGGTATCCTTTAACTTCCCTTCTGTATACACCTTGGCTTCCTCCTTGACAAGTGACCACCTGTACATAAGCCACTTCATCCACCCTGTAATTTGTGACTCGAAATTCAAGATCTTCTAATGGAGAAGATATATAGGTCCCAAAAACTGAACTCCTTTGAACCAGGACAGCGATAGGATCCAACGACACAGGAATAATGCTGTACACTCAGGACATCCTGGAATAGCCTAGGACCCTTACCAGGATACCTCCTTCTGTCACTATGTAAGCTAGTAGAGCTACCCACTCCAGCTACAGACAGTTGTTAAAAGAAGACACCAACAAACTATTACATTTCTCCAAGCCATATTTGTGACAGGCAACTATTAGCTCTCATGGAGCAGACAGAGGACGAAAGACCCGAACCTCCACTGAGAATCACCACCTATAGATGACCTACCAAATAGTCACACATGTAAGTTTAGGAAGATTGTGAGACACTCTTCTCACCTCTTTATAGAACACTGGTAAAGGATAACACTCACCCCACAAACCACACACCAACACCAAAGGTGACACTGAAATAATCTTACCCCAGGAGAAATGGGAAACCATGCTGCATGAATCACAACTGCGGATCTGTATAAGTGCCAAGAGGCCAAGCAATGAGACAATTGTGTGCTTTGCAAATATTAAGCAGCTTAACAGAACAATTGCCAATATAACCAGTATATAGTGATATTACACCAGAATAAATAATGAACCTCAGAGCAAAGGAATAAAAATAAAGACGTCTTCAAACAACTTATATAGAATATCATTGATATATTGTTAATTGAATATCTATCTATGTGTGTATGTGTGTATATATGTATGTGTGTGTGTGAAATTATCACAAAATATACATAGGATTATTTTATTATTTTAACAAAGACTCTTGTAGAAGAGTGGGTATGGACGGTGCCCTCTGTTTTTTGGCTTAATGGTTTTTCACCGTTTCATATGGAAGTGGGTATATAGGATTTGCTTCTGACGCCTGCCCCCATTATTTCTGAACATTATTTTAGCCTTATGCATGCCTAAAGAGGGAGCATGAGGGTCTGGGTGCATGAAGTTACTTGCACAAAATGTTATTGTATTAAAGCCATTTTCTTTTTTGCTTTTTACTGTTTACATTGAATTTCATGTTTGTTTTTTATGAAAAGATATTGATAAATCTTTAGTTTTGTTTGCGTACATTGTTTCTGGGATATGTTAACACATAGCACCTTTACCCAACAAGCCAGGGACATGCAGGATGTCATCATCACCCTTGCAAGCCGCGAATACCTAACATGCCACAAACACCCTGCATGCCGCCATCACTGAGCATGCCATCACCATCTTGCACGCCAGGATCACCCTAAATATTACATCCACCCATCACACAATGTCCAATCAATTTGATGTGCACACTCAGTATACCACGATCACCCAATGTGCCTCTATCACCTAGCTGTCACTCACCCAAGGTAATGCTGCTACCCAGTGGTCCATGACCCATCACCATCCCAAGATCATTCAGCAGGACATGACCAGCCATGATTACCCGATGGGTGCAGGCCATCCAGCAGTCATCAACTCAGCACTCCATTATCAAACAGCAACCTCAGTCTAATCAATTAATTATGGCATTCCCCCACTCCTCCATTGCCAAGCACTTTATTACCACCCATCATTCATTGGTAAATCACTTGGTTGGGACCACCCAGAGTGCTAAGACAACTCTCCATCGCTCAACACATAACTCAGAATGGTAGGGATGCTCCACAACCACCAGCAAACCAACGCCTATGTGCACACAAAACCACCAAGTATGTAAACACTTTCCAGAAGGCCACCACAACCTCATCACCACCCAGCACTCTATCAAACAGGAAGGCCCAGCAGGACACAGCACTCTAGGACCCCCAAGCACTACAAGACTAACCAGCATTGCTTAACCCTCCAGTGCACAATACCATATCCACCCAGCACTGAAGGCTAAGCAACACGCAGGGAATTCACAGAACTAAGCAACTAAGCAGCTGACCAGCAAAACCTTGCCATCCAGAACACAACAAAACAATTAAAAGCCTAGCTGTCTATAAACTTCAGTAGCACTAGGCCGCCCAGGACGTTCTTATCACTCAGCACACCATTGCCATTCTGTACCTTATGCCACCCAGCATGCCACAACTACCAACGAAGCTATTAGCAATGACTATTTAACACAAAAGAGGTACCCCAATTGCCATCCAGTAATCCATGATCAGGCAACATATTATGACCCCCCAGCAGGGTACATATAAGCCAGACTTACTCAGGAAGCAAAGAAGGCTGTAGTAGACCAGTATCAGCCAGCACGCCCTGACCAATCTGCACACCATACCTACCTAACACACAATAACCAATCAGTACTCAAACCCACCCAATATACAATAACAAGTCTGCATGCCATTACTGTTCAACCGCCTTAGCTAATCAAGTTAGTTCTCAGACAAAAATACAACACAGTGTCATGGGCAATGGTGAATACTCAATTAGATTGATGTTCGGTTGTTAGGTCTGACTTGACAGCAAATCTGCCTGTCTACTTGTAACCAACTCATATATACACAAATGGGCTTTTGGTCTGCCCAACTCTCCACCAATTTCCCAACTCCAACTATTGGCTGCTTATTGTATCACTCTGCCTCCTATGGAGTATTTGAATTGCAAAACATTGGGGCTGTTTTACAGACTCTGAATCATCACACATTAAATCCTTTCATTTATAAATACATTGTGAACAGAATGCAATACATTTTCTTTGATTTTTACAAAACAACAGGATTTTTAATGTTTCATTTGGTAATTAAATGCAAAGCAGCTCTTTTGGCTTTGCCAATGATTGTTATATAAGTGCTTCACGGACAATTCCAAATCTAAAATGTGGCTTTGTATATGAATACATGATTGACAGTTCCCCCTGTGCAACAGCCAGAAGTAGTTTGGTAGTGTGTGCAGTAGAAGTAACATCAGTTACTTAAGCAGCATATTAGAATATTCAGACTGTTACCATTATAAACAAAATAATCAACCTGTAAGTGCATCATCACCACTGAACACTAGAAAATCTCCAACCAGTGGGACATATCCATACATTAAAAATTCCCCACACCATAACCACACACTATCAAAAAGTAAATCAGTGTGCCATAACCACCAAGTAATAGGAAATCATCATGCAATACCTGCAACAAATAATAACAACAAATAAGCTTGCTACAAGCTTTCTGTCATCAATAACAAACCAAAACACCATAGCCACTCCATTCTACATATCTAACTACCACATTATTACTATTAAAAAAAGCCATATCCATTCACAATGCCGGTAGGACCCAGGTCACCATTACTCAATAGCATAACATAACTAAGTTATTCTCCCGAATTAATTTTCACACTCTACCAGAACAACATGCCATAACCAATGCGGTTACCAATTAGTAACCCCTAACCAATCAACGCGCCACAATCACTATGCAAGCTATAACTAATCAACATGTTATGACCTTAAAAACAGCCCTTTGTCAATCAACATATAAGAACCTTATTTTAGACAACAATCAGCAAATCACATCTATATGCCATTAAAAATGAGCACACCAGAACTTCTTGACTAATCAGCTATGCATAATGAGTCAATCAAGTCTTGATAAATCCCACTGTGTTAACTGAATCAGCCCATAACCAAATGATGTGTAGTAACCAAAAAGCAGACACTGGTCAATCAAAACATTTATAATTAATGAAGAGTCATAATCAAAGAACACCTTTGAAGCAATCAGTATGCTATGACCCACCAGCATGCAATAACAAAACCACGACATAACAACCAATAACCATTCAACCCGCCATAAGCCTCTTACCAGCAAAATCCATTTAGCACAACATAACCAATGCGCATGCCAAAACCTATACCAGAAGTGTTCCCTACATCGTAAAGTGCCATAACTAGTCAACTCACCATAACCATCCTGTACAAACATTACAGCCAGTGTGCCTTAGCTAATCATCACTTACACTCTTTTATGGTAAAGTATGAAGTGACTTTCCCGACCAATATGCTAGCACCACCTGGAGCATTATAAGCACCCAGACCACCATTCATATTTAGCATTTCATGAACATATTAAATTACATGATTACTCAATGAACACTGGCCATTTCAAATCACCACCCATAATCTACCCCTACTCTATGACACCCAGACATGCATGACACTCATCATGTCATGGTCTCCTAGCTGTCCGTAATAACTCAGCCTAATATGAGAAGGCAATGCGCTGTTACTGCCTATCTTGCCATGAATACCCAACATGCTATAAACATGTCATTACCCCCAACACACCATGAATGCCGAACACCATGAGAACACAGCTATCTCATAGGCCACAACTACCTACAAGCCTATGGCTACCCACAATTTACCAACGCCAGTGCAACCCATGCTGCAGTCATTAAAACAACACATCTCATCATTGATGCATTGTCCCTTTTCACTTCCTACACTACCACAAGTGGCCAGCTCACTACCACCTTCACCACATTTTCCTGCGTTTTCAACTGCTACTGCTCCATCCATCCTTCCTTCCTTGTGGCCTTTTATTCTGTGAATCAGCACTTCTCAGGGCTTCGGTTGATGCCTTTATGCCACCCCACATGGTGCCTGCCTTTTAGCATTGGCCTCCATGGCCTTCAGCAACACTTAGGCATAGACAAGAACCTGAAATAACCAAATTCAAGAGAACCAAATACAATGGGTCAGTACATCTCTTCCTCTTCTTGTGCCCCGGCTTGTGCATCCACCTCTAGGGTGTCTATCACCCCTACACCTACCACTGAGAGTCCTCCAACCAGTACACCCGCATTTAAGGTATCAGGTAATTTGCACAAGCTGCTGGTGAGCTTTCGGAAGGGACAGGTGGTGTGCAGGAACGGGGGTAAACTACTCCGACTGCCCCCACAACATAGAAATTGCAGCTACACTGCTTTCACCTAGACCAGGGGAGAGTTCACGCACCTCTGCAAAGCTCAGGCAAGCCTAATCTTCTTGTATTTCCTGTTTACATTTTTTACATTTTCCGATGGGATAAAATAGACCGGCTTCTGACGCTTCAGCCGGGGTGTCTAGGCTGTCGACCGCCCTTCACAGAGATACACGCCGGCCATGACTATAGGCTCGCGATCGGTCACCCTGTGCCAGGGCTCGGCGATTCTGGCAGGCTTGGTAAAAGTCAGAACAACTTCACGACCTCCAGATGACAAAGTTGCAATAAAAGGAGTAAATGTGGTAGGCCTCCGCCCCCATGTGGGGCACCTTACCCCCCCACCAGCCTCCGTCAGGTACCGGGCAGACAACCACAAGGGTAAAGGCATCACCCCTCTCTGTTGTGCCCTGCCAAGGGCACTGGGTGGGGGGCGAGGGAGATGGCAGACCTAGGGCTGAGAGGGGGGAAGGACCCCTGACACCCCTCTCTTGGCCCCCTTACCTTCTTGTGGCTGCGGGGGTAGCTGAAGGAGGCGATCCCTGTCCTTGGTGGTACGGACAACAGCATTTTCTCTGTAAGGCTCAGGGAGGCTGGGGGGGGGGGGGCAGAGAAAGCCAGGGCTTGGGTGGCTGACGTCACCAGGGGGGAAGACAGCCTGGAATGCAGGGGGCTGGACCAGCGCCGCTGGGTCCTAGGCACCACTGGGTTCAGGCCTTCAACCTGGGCTGGGGGAGGGGCATGGAGGCACATTCTTTAGGCGCACGGAATAGCTACTGATCTCGCACGCAACAAGACTCAAACACGGCGACCTGGCGAAACGGGCGCCCTGCTGAGATCAGAACGCCCGGATTTAGGCGCTTTAAAATGAGATCAGTGTGATTCAATGTGCTAGGATGCAATTTCATACGATTTAGTACAGTATGATCCACCGGTCCACTAGGCTACAGTGCGATATTCTACGACATAGTACGACAAACTACGATACAATATATTAACTTAATAACATATGTTCGTGTATATTATATGTATATTACGTTTAACAGTCACCAATACATTTTAGTGCATTACTCCACGATAAAATACAAACTAAACATTCTACAGTAGGCCACCACACCACTATGTAATTCGATATATGATACGAAACATTGTGATTAAACACAAATACAGTAAAAAGCAGTACTCCAAGAGAATAGTTCCATAAAAGTGCATTAATATACTCCAGTGCAATAGGATTCATTGATACTACCCAGTACATTACTATAAAATACGCCTGTAGACTATCACATAATAACAATGCATACACTTTGATAAAGATACACTGTAATATAAAATAGTGGTGCATTACACAGCAACACAATTTAATAAATACATTATGACTATAATTTGCACTACAGTACAACATATTAGGACACCAGCCTACAATAAATACAATACTTACATTTAGATGAAACACAAGAGTTGCAGCAGTGCATTCAATGCGCCGCAGTATCATGCAATTACTAGTAAATACAATGACTAGAACACAGCACATAACTCGTGTCATACCCTACAATACAATAGAAATAAACTACGCTATAGTAAATAGAATAGTACACTACAGTGCAAAGACAATGAACTACACTACAGATGGTCTCTGCACCCACACACATCGCAGGACACACACTGGACCCCATCTTCACTTCAAGCAACCCGATCACGATCAAGACCATCTCCACCCCAGACTGGACCGACCACTGCTGCTTACACTTCACAATCACTGCACCCAGAAGCCACACCCGCAACCCCAGGACCTCCCACAGGAATTGGAACCTAATCTCCAACGAGCAACTCACCTCATCTCTCGCCAAATCCCTCCCTTGACGCCAACACAGCAGCACGCAGTCTCAACGCATGGATCACCAAATGCGCTGACACTCTAGCCCCCCCTCCGGCTGACATCAGCCAAACACGTACCTAAAAAAGCCAGCAGGTTCAACACCGAACTCCAAGAATCAAAGCGTAACCATAGATGTTTAGAGAAAAAATGGAGGAACAGGCAAACCAGCAAACACCTTGCCTCCTTCAGAGCAGCAACCGCCGCCTACTACCAAAACTTCAAGAACGCAAGGAAAGACACACTCTGGGATCACATCAACTCCTCCACACACAACGCTAAGGAACTCTTCTCAGTCATCAATGAGTTCACAAATGCCCTCCGAAGCTATCAGCATCCCCCCGGCATAGGACCTCTGCGACAAACTCCCCACCTTTTTCCACCGCAGGATCCAGAACATCTACAACAGCTTCCTCCCAGAAACTCCTGGCACCGGATCCTGCGACCGACCGACAATCCCAGAACCCACCCAGACCATCCACAGCTGGTCCACGCTCACCACGGAGGAAACAGTCAGCATCATGAACAGCACCCACTCTGGAGCCACCATGGACCCTGCCCACACCAGATATACATCAGAGCCAACAAATCCATTGCCCCGCACTCCGAAAGACAATGAACTGCTCCATCAACACTGGCACCTTCCCAGAGGACTGGAAACACGCCGAAATACGCCCTCTCCTGAAGAAACCCTCATCCGACCCATCTGAACTAAAGAATTTCCGGCCCATCTCGCTCCTACCCTACCCCGCCAATGTACTGAGAAAGCAATCAGCGCACAACTATGGAATTTCATTGAGGCCAACAACTCACTGGACAGCTCCCAGTCCGGTTTCCGCAGCAACCACAGCACGGAGACAGCCCTCTTGGCAGCCACCAAGGACACCCGACTACTCCTAAACCACGGCCAGACCGCAGAGCTCACTCCTCAAATTCTCAGCAGCGTTCAACACGATCTCCCACAGCACTCTACGCACCAGACAACATAGAAATCCGCAGAAGAGCCCTGAAATGGATCCATTCCTTCCTCTCCAGGAGGACTCAGAGGTTCAGACTCACGCCCTACACATCCAGACCCACAGGAGTCAACTGCGGAGTCCCCCAAGGATTCTCACTGAGTCCCACACTGTTCAATGTATACATGGCCCCTCTCTCAGCCACCGTCAGAAGCTACGGTTTGAACATCGTGTCATATGCCGATGACACACAACTCATCATTTCCCTCACCGGAGACCCGGACACGGCCAAAAGGAACTTCCACTCAGGAATGAAAGCCATTGCCACCTGGATGAGAGAAAGCTGCCTCAAGCTCAACTCCGACAAGACGGAGCTCATCATCTTTGGAAATGCCACCTCAGCTTGGGACGACTCCTGGTGGCCCATATCCCTCAGTTCCACCCTCTGCATTGACTGAGCACGCCTGCAACCTAGGCATCATCTTCGACTCCTCCTTATCCATGACCCGCCAGGTAAAACTCAGTTACCTCCTCCTACTGGCACACACTCCACAAACTTTGGAAGATCTTCTAATGGATCCCAACAGACTGCTGCAGGACAGTCACCTAGCCTTAGTCACAAGCAAGCTCGACTACGGCAATACCCTCTACGCCAGCACCTAGACTAGAAACATCAAAAAACTACAACTCATCCAGAACACCGCTCCCAGACTCACCCTGGACCTCCCACGCCAAGAACATATCTCCCAACACCTGAGGACCCTCCACTGGCTCCCAGTCGAGAAACAAATCACCTTCAAGCTTCTCACCCACATGTACAATGCCATACACAACGCAGGACCAGCCTACCTGAATCACTGCGTCTCCTTCCACACCCCCGCCATATGCCTCCGCTCTGCCCAGCTGGCCCTGGCCACCATCCCTCGCATTCGTAAAACCACTCCAGGAGGATGCTCCTTCACCTACATCGCAGCAAAGAGCTGGAACGACCTCCCCCTGCACCTCAGACAAAGCCCACCGCTCACCATCTTCAGGAAGAACCTCAAGACGTGGCTCTTCAGATGAGACCCTTCCACACCCCGCAGCCCCTTGAGACCCTCACAGGTGAGTAGCCGTGCTTTACAAAAAAAAAAACGGATTGACTTACACTGTTATGCATTATAATATGGTATTTTTTGATTTATTACACTACAATGAAATACAATATATTAATACACTGCAGTACGATAAACAGCAATACCTTATGAGACAGTCCATGATGATCTTATGATACAGTCCATGATGATAAAATACACTGATATACTACTCTGGTAGGCTACAGCACAATACAATTGTGGTACAGTAAATACATATGTACACTACTAATTTATACCCAAGTATTACATTACGATAGAATATATTCACTAGTGAACTGCAGTACAGCACAATAGACTAGTGTCCTAAAATGCACTATGATGCAGTACAGGGTGCTGCACTAAGATGTGATGTATACACTGCAGCAAGATACACTAGAACAATGTAAGGCAATTAAGGGCATTACAAGATGAAGACTGTAATAATGTATGATACTCTACGATAAGACACATTACAATCATATTGCACTAAAAGTTCACTTCAATATGATGCGCTAGAAGACTAAAATGGAATCTGACATCGTGCAAGAGTGCACTAAGATATTATATGAAGCACTGGAACAGTATAGCCTAATGATCCATGATGCAATACACTACAATGTGATACCTTACACTAATATGTGATAAGAAACACTATGGTACACTATAATAGATCATATTGCTCCATTAGAACAGTACAATACAAACACAATGGCCTGGATTAAGAGCACCTTAGAATAGTCTGGGGTATCTACAGGTGCAGTAAATACCTATCCGCTTTGAAGAATCTGTGTTCACTGCACCAAATTCCACGTGTATCTGAGCTTTCTCGTACATTTTCCAGGGTATATTTCAACAGTTTTCACCTGCTGAATTTTTTTCTGTTGAAAATTGTAAGAGATGTAATGTTTACAGCTAAACTCGGAATTCTAATACCTGGGTAAACCCATATTTACCCAGGGATCGGAATTCTCTTCCATACCTACTAGAATTCGAGGAATATGATACAATGAATTACCATATGAAATGATGCAATTATGATATGATGTAATACACTAAGATACACAGACAACAATAGTACACTTCCATCTAAAGCAGAATGGTCAGGGCCACTGGAATTATGCGATTGTGAGGAAGCAGCGTTTTTTCACACAATTATGGATATACCTCCTAATCCATTATCTGCTGCATAATGTGCACATTTTAACAAAAACAGATTTTGTTTCTAGCTCAAATGGTTCAAAAGTTACTAAAATGCAGCAAAACACACACATCACAGTGGAAGTCCATTTGTAAAACTGGACTGATTACCTTTCTGTTGGTTATTGCTAAATTTAGGTGTGCTTATGAGGTGCAGCCTATGCTCAGACAGAGTTAACAAGTGTGAAAATGACAAAATAATGCACTAATACTATGACAATGCCACATTATGCCACAACACTTGCCTTTCCTAGCCGCATAATTGTCACTGCTGCAAACTTTGGTCCTCTCCTGCCATATCATTCCAGCGGACCTGAGTATAGTACAATACACTACATTATTCTATTCTGTGATACAATAAAAAAGTGATACTAGAGAATACTCAAACGCAGTTTGATACATTAGACTACGACATAGTACACAACATTAATGTATAATAGTGCAACTAAGGAGAGTATGTTTCAATAGAATAAGACAACATACACATCACTGCCATACATACAGTGTGGTAATCCCAGAATACTGTGACCGTCGGACACAGACCCGGGAACATGAACCGTGGGAAGCAGACACTGGGGCTTTGACAGTGGGCATATGTACTGAAGAATGGACAATGTGTTGTAAACCTTGAGAAACTTACACTGGGGCATGAACAAGGACTTCAGAACATGGGAGGGACCTACTGATATAGACACTGCCACACAATCCTGGGAAGAGACACTTAAAGACTGGTACACAGAGACATAGGGGCAGAGACTCGAGGACACAGAGTCACTGACTTGAATACTAGGACAGTGGGCTGCAGGCAGCACAGAATAGGAACAAGCACAGGAGCTGCGGAGGACACGGGCACACAACTTTCAAAGTGTGCTAAAGTGACAGCGGGAAAAGGACTCCGGGACATGGATTTCAAACATAGACCCTTGGGTAAAGCCATGGAGACTGACATTGGGACACAGGTACGGACCATGGATTCAGGGATGCTGAATGTGGAAAAGAGGGGCAAGGGCATGGGGCATTTATACAGACAGGGGCCAGGAAATGGGTGCTGATGTTCAGAGACTGAGGCACGGTCACTGGGATACAGGCACCGGGAAATGGTTTGGAGGATACAAATGCATAGGTACTATGAAACATGCACAGATGAAACAACTCTCAGACAATAACACTGGGACACACACCTTAGCACGGGCATCGCACTCTAAAACCATACTCCTCCATGACAGTTCTCAGCCTTGAGGTTGCCATTCAGCTGGCAGACAATGCATGATACAATGCATGATACAATGGTGCCTACATATAAGATGCTACTTTACACCATTTCACTACATTACAATTTGATACTCCAAGAGGAGGTATCATATACTTCATTACAATACCCTGTAACACACTATGTCTACAATATAATAAATTACACTACAACTAATCACCCTCTGAATAACTAGGATATTTGTTCAAATTGTTATATATGATTGACTATTTCTGTTCCAAGCTATAGTGCACAGCGCTCTGAAACCTGAATGAGTGGAGCTGGCACTGCCTAAACAAATCCATAAATATAAAAGACAACAAGCTGTAGCACAAAGTAATACAGTGTGATTCACTGCAAGGAAAAGTGACACAATAAACAGCACACAATATACAGCAAACAGAATTATAGGTGGGTAACAGTGAATATGGATGTGTAAAAGTTTAATAAAGGGGATGTTTTCCACTGATGGGTTCTGAGTGACATCAAGTAAACAATATAATTGAAATTCCAGTTGTCTATGGTGACACTCAGAACTTGAAGTGAAAATATCCTTGTCATTCACTTTTTACCCATTTCCAAATCATTTACCCATCCCCTCAAAATCTTCTGCTTCTGCTTTCAACAGTTATGCTGGGGCAGAGTAGTAAAGGGTAACCCCTATACAACAGGGCCTCCCCCTCATAAATATATATTAAAAAAATAACTGCCATCTGCCGCCCACCTCCACACGCTCTGCATTTACTCCCAACCTGCAAAAAACATAACGCAGCCTGGTGTCGCCACCAACTCACCATTCTCTTTTCACCCTCTCTCGTGGCCTTGACTCCAAGAGAGCCACGCCCTCTGCTGTCACATTGATGGCGGAGAGCCGGTGCCGCTCTGACAGAGGCTCTGTGAGAAGCCACAAAATAATACACTGTACAACACAAGCAGCTAAGACATTAAAGTACATTACTGAGCAAGAGCTGTTGTCTCACTAAAAAAAGACAAAACAGCCACAGAGTAGGAAAAGACCTAGAAGGGTCACCTAAACATATCAAGAGTGTTCAAACAGTCATTGTGTAATAAGGATGTTAAGTTGGCCTGAATCATGGTCATAATTGAAATTAGGAGATTTTATTCAAACATATGCAATTATCATATAAACCTTTATCACAAATTAACTTTTGGCATTAGACTGTAATGCTCAAATAGCCCCTAAAGGACACCATACAAAAATATCATTTGTAAGAAACATGGTCATATAACCATATTGTTAACCCCTAGTGGGCATAACCTCATGAAAAAAAAACAGGAGAAAGTAATGCAGGGTAACCATACATTCAGCCCCTACAGTGCGTTTTTAGGGCTAGAAGACCTACCCAATGATTACAAAAAAGGCATTTAAAACAAAACTTCTCACAGCTATAAAACAAAAGTTCTAGCCATGAGAAAGTGTAAAAGACACTGAATGGTGGGAGGGGTTATTATTTTGGATTTCCCCCAACCTAGTGTGGGGACCCAGAGATGATGTAGACAGAAAGAGCGTTTTGAAGGTTGTCCCATTGTCCTAGGACCAGGCTGAGTTATGAGCAAAAATGTTTAGTAAAAGTAATGCCCTGTAAAGTGTTCAAAGCAGCCCATAGAGGACACCACAATAAAAATAGTATTTGGAAGAAACATGGTCATGTAACCTTACAGTCCGCCCTTAGAGAGCATACCCACATGAAAAAAGAACGGAAGAAAGTAATACAGTGTAACCATATAAGTAGCCCCCTAGTGAGCATAGTGCATTATACACTTTGAAGACTATGAGGACTATTGCAATGATATTTACAAACAAAACCCATAAAACATAACTTCTCGAAGCTGTGAAACAAGAGCTCCAGCCATGAGAAATGTTAAAAAGATAATGAATGGTGGTAGGGATTATTATTTTAGAGCCCCGACTAACATTGTGGGGACCCAGAGATGATGTAGACAGAAAGAGCATGTCGTGGTCAACGTTTTGAAGGTCGTCCCATTTTCCGAGGACCACCACCGGCTACGTTATAAGCAAAAATGTTTTGTAAAAGTAACGCCCAGCAAAGCATTATGGGGCAAGTTTCTGTGCCACAAATATCTTAGTATGTTGATATGGTTGCAGTGCTTAGAACAGGTTCTAGAGGACATCACAATGAAAATAGCATTTGTAAGAACCACGTTCATGTAATTACATAGTTAGCCCCTAGAGGACATAACCACACAAAAAGAAAATGGTAGAAAGTACTGCACCATAACCATATATTTAGCCCCTAGAGCAGTGGTTCCCAACTGATTTCTGCAGACCCCCAATTTATCATCACTGGAATCCAGGGACCCCCCCCCCACTGAGCCAGTACTGATAGCTGAGAACCTAATCTGTTAATGTTATTTAATTTTCTAAGCAGTTGCGGACCCCTAGAGGTCTCTTGACCACAGGTTGGGAGCCACTGCCCTAGAGGAAATAGTGCATTACATATTTTCAGAGCTTGCAGATCTATTGAAACAATAGTACAAAAAAAGGCCATTAAAACATTAACTACTCTCAGTGGTAAAACAAAAGTTTCAACCATGAAAGCTTAAAAAGATACTGACTGGTGGGAAGGGTTATTATTTTGGGGTCCCCGCTATCCCAGTGTGGGGACCCAGAGATGACCTAGACAGAAAGAGTGCATTGTGACGACCGTTCTGGTGGTGGTCCCATTGTCCTAGGACCACCACAAGCTGAGTTACAAGCAACAATGTTCTGTAAATGTAATGCCCTGCAAAGCACTGAGGGGCAATTTTCCCAAGTGCAGTGAATATTGTAGTATTGGCTATCCCGCTGTGCCGGGAGAGCCGCTTTCACTTTGAAGATTTCTGTTTTACGTAAAGCATTTACCAATTGCAAGTGTTTTAAGGGGGAGCCACAAGAAATAACTCTGATTAGGTAACTGTGAACAAAGTGACCAGCAGTCCAATACCTCTGATCAAGTTCACGCTGTACTGCCTGTTCGTGCTGTGAGCGCCATGGCCACCTTGCAGCACAAAGGGGAGATACAAAAGAAAAAAATAGTTTGTCCACGTTGAAGTATATTGGCAATCGTGCAATAAACCATGTAACAGGGGCAGACTGGAAGGCGGGGCAAAAAAAGCCTCAAGGCGGGACAAACATCTACCAATGGCATCAAGTGATTTTTGAAAAGCAAGCCCAGGAACAAATGAAATTGAAATTGATGGGTGTGGTTAAAAGTCCACAATACTTACAACAGGTCAAAGCGCTTGCGTGAACCACCTAGAAAAAATGGGGGCAGACACGAATACATGGTAATGTTGTGACAGGGCACTCTACCTTCAATGAAGACAACACACTTGAAATTATGGATGACAGCAGCGTGCAGGCGCCTGTGGTGACATCATGTATACAACAGTATGCACAACAAAAATGAGGAACATAACATTACAACGTACTCAATGCTGTCACACAGGACATCATGAATGTCGTCACGCATGACATCATGCTCAGCATTTGCGGACGGCTGGGCTTTCACATCCAGTTTTTGAACATACAACATTTATTTAATTGCAAAAATGAACGCGACTCTTGCTCAGGTAGATCACTGCAGGGATGCTACCAGTGATGGGCACAGTTGAAGTGATACCATCCAGCATGATGTCATGATTGCATGGCAAGGTGTTTGATGATCTTAAATAGGGATTAAATACTTTTGTTAGTCATAGACGCTTTCGGAGAACACTTCGGTCTTTAATAGATTACACCAGGTACAATATTTTCCTCAGAAAAAAATACGTTCGGCAGATTTCTTACATCTGTGCCAGAACGCAATTAGTGACTTATTTTACAGTTGGGTTACATAGCCATGGAATAGATTGCAGTGGGTAGATCACTTTAGTGTGTAATAGAAAGTGAAGTCACTTTCCTCTGATTACATTCCATTTAGACTGCTGTACAACTGTTACACGTGCTGTAATCCATCTGCTTCACATTCCATATGTTCTGGTAAATATGGGTGACACGGTATTCCTGCATTACTGAAATGCAGTGACTCCCTATTACATCCAGGGAGACATTTACCAACTCAAAAAGGTCTAGTACCTATTCGGCACATCAATGCAGCAGTGTAAAGATTATTCCCATATCTGTGTGTGAAGAGTTGAGACAGTGGTAATACCACACCTCTAGAGTGCAGTTTTGTAATTATTGCAATAGACTGGCACACCTCACTGTATGAGGAGGGCCTTGAAGTCTTATTACTATTCATTGACTTTACAGCTGAGGGATTACTAACCTCTGATAGAAAGTAAAACCATATCTTTCTTATGAAAAAATTGCACTTGATGGATTACCATGCATTGCACGAGATTACAGTTGTTGGATTACTTTACGGTTCCTTGATCGCTTGCATGCGAAGTAAGTTATAGCGGGCAGATTTCTTTCCTCGGAGCCAGATAACAATGAGCACATTTGTTTTCTCTGAAAGTGGTCAGCTGGTGACGTAGTGCACTCCGCAGATTATTTTCCTTTGAAAGTGTTTAGAGCTGCCGGATTACATTCCTCTGAAACTGATTACAGTCGGCGGATTACTCCTGGTGTCTACAATGGAACTGGTAAATCAGTTTCCTCTGAAAGCGATTCCACATTGTGAATTACTTTCTTCTGACCCAAGTGACATTCGGTAGATTACTTATCCCTGAATTAGTTTGGTTATTTTCGTTAGAAATGGAATACAACCATAATACTTCTTTTGATTGATTTGAATTTGGTAAATCACTTTACTAAGAAGCAGAGAACAAAAGTTCTATTATTTCTCCCTGTGATAGAGCAGAGGCAGAGGTTTATTTCAATAATGTGGATTATATTTGAGAGATAACCTCTGCTCACTGCATCCATCCCTATCCACTTTAACGCCTCTGCTGCCCTCAGTGTTTTACTCCTGACAACTTGATGAGCGTGGCTAGCTCGATAGTGTTGAGGTTTTGAGTATGAATGAATGAAAGCCATTTGTAGAGCGCACAGCTATTTCCAAGAAAGTGTCCAGGCGCTTGACTAGCAGACTAGTGGGATAGCATTCCTTGCAATTCTCTAAACCGATTTGTTCTCAATGACGATGTAAAGGGCTTTTCCATAGTAGTAGAGTAGACCACAACATGGTATTTTACGCACTGTGGGTTTGGAGAGACCACTTTGTGCCTCTCCTAAACTTGCATATGAAATGCAGAAAAGGAACTATTTTATTGCTACAGTACAGTGCACGTGGCAAGCACATTTTGCCATATTAAGTACAGTGGGTTACGTGAAGTGTTATATGCATGGATAGTTTGTACATGGATTTTTCCAGGCTGTTTTATGTGACATGCTGTTGTTTCCTATGTTTCTTACAATGGCAAGGGAGGATAGTGCTTAATTTGTGCTGGTGTCCGCCTCATTTTTGAGGACCTGCCCTTTTTTCATCAACAATTTAGAGAGTGACCCCTTTTATAAAGACAGAGGGGCTAGGGTCCAGCCAAACCATATAAAAGTTTTTTTCTCCTGGACTTGTTAAAACCCAATCTTTTGCTATGTGGATGCTAAGAACAGCAGATATAACTTTGATATCAAAAGTAACAAATTATGCCCCAACCACAATATTTAGAATCTCACAAATATTTAATAAAATATTGATCACATAATATAGTCATTTGTTGATATAATTAATGATCCATTGGACTAGATACATGATCCAAAACATTTAGTCCAAAATTAACATTAAAAAACTGTGTACTAAAAATGTTATCGTGTCAAAGCAGCATTTTGATGATTCCTTGACCTTTATCCCACCTTCTTCAGGACCAATAATTAAATTAAAACCATTCATACTTTCCAGGATTTTTTGTCCTGTACATTGAAGGTGCCATGTGTCTATTGTACTTCACCCATAATACAAACAATCTGTTTCTTTCCTAATGAGATTAAAAACTAAAATTAAAGACTTTGGCTTTTTAAATCCTGCAGATCAAAATTCATGTGGGTAAACCAACTTTAGCAAGTCTACTGTTGCTTTCCTGCCTGAGCAAGTCCGCTGCTATGATAATGCAAATCTCAGCAGACAAAACATTGCTCCTTAAAGCGGCATTGTGTTGGTTATTGTAAAAACAAAATGAGTTTGATCCAGACAAGGATGTATGTAGTGTGTTACGTTTACGGATGAGGGTCCTAAATGACCGCCACTTTTCTTTGAACTGTGTGGGCACTTCGTTGCTCATTCGGCTCAATTTTTTTAGGTCTTGACTACCATCCAACATAAAATGTCTGTTGGCAAAAAGACCTATTCTCAGTTAAGAGTTGGCATAGAGCTCGGCCATTCCTTACAATTTGTTTCTTTATTGTAATTTTCTTGCTTTTTATTTGTCTTTTTGTGTGACCCTTCCTTCTGTTCTGTTCTGTCCTGGAAGCGTGAATGTTTTACTCATGTCCTTCCACTGCTCACCTCTGAAGCACCATATTTTAATCCACAAGAGTACATGTGTTTTCCAGCTGTCATCCTCTGCTCTTCCCCATTGCACACCAGTAGCGGCGAGCAGCGAACAGAAAGGGCAGCGCACGAGGGAGAGGGGGAGGTCAATAAAAATTCATTAAAAAAATAAATAAATAAATAACACTTTCCTCCATCGCTGTCCCATGCCGATCCAATCCGCTCCATCTGCTCCTCTGATAGCGGCAGGACAGGCTCCCAGCCTGCCCTGCGGCCAATCTCGACGCTGCTCAGAGCAGCATCAGGATTGGCTGGGAGCGCCCAGCCAGGGTGCTCCCAGGCAGAATGGGAGCCTGTGCAGGCTCTCTCCAGCCCAGCAACTGCGTTCTGGGATGCAGAGAGCCTACTGGGCGTGTGTGTTTGGCCGGCCCGAGACGACCGGCCAAACATTCATGTGCACTGAGGGGGGAGTGCTGTGCACTCCCCCTCAGTGCTTGTCACTCCTGTGGCCTGCCCATTTTACCAAAAAACAATAATAAGCACAAATTATTGTCGTTTTTTAGTAAAATATTTGCAGCTGTCACTGCTGTCAGGAGGATGAGACGTGGAGGGCGACGCTCCTCCACACTAATGGAAGAGCCACCCCTGTTCCGCACACTCCATGTTGCTCTCTCTCGCCTGTGTACTTCTCCCCGACCACCTCCATGTTATGCTCACCCTCATGTGACTCTCCGTCTGTGTTGCTTTCTTGCCAGAATGCTCCCCCCTAAAAGTTCCATGTTGATCTCTCTAACCCGTGTGCTTCTCTTCCACGCGTGCTTCACATTTCTCTCTCTCGCCGGTATTGCTTCCCGTCCTCCTTTACTTATTACTTTCCCCTTTGGGCCCTCTGCTTTGCTTCTGTCCGCTCACTCCCTGTGTTGTTTCTGCTCCCCAATGTTTCTTGCCCGCCTCCCGTATTGCTGCTTTCCACATCCACACATTCCAAGTTGCATCCCGCCACCCGTGCCCTCTGGGTTGCTTCACTCCATTCACGCATCATGCAAGAAAAAAATATCTTCTACGTGACTTAAAAAAAAAATGTATTTATTGATTTAACTCAGATTCTTAAATTTTAAAAAAAGTGCCCACATCATTTTGTAGGCATGCACATGCATGTTGGAGGTGCCTACAAAATGATGCGGGTGGATGCGTTATTGTGATTTATTTTTGTTTACTCTTTATTCATGTTGCAAATCATCAAGGGAGCTGTACAGCATAACTAAAAACTCTGACAAAGCCAAGAGGTCCCATACATGCAAGCTATTGGCTTTTCCAATGCTTGCTTTAGCCAAGCATCACCAGCCAGGTATATTAAATAGACACGATGTTCCACAGGGTATTTAGTTTGTGTTATTTTTTCTGACTGCATCAATCCATATTATTTTCTTCTAATTTTTGGTTTTTATCATTTTAGGTCAGCGAAACAATTGAAACACCTTGAAATTGCAACTAGTATATTTGCACATTCATTTTCCCATTTAATCTGTGCACCTATATTTTGATGTCTGGAAGGTTTCAGTATGCTAAGTAGACATATACAATAAAAAAATATAAATCCCTGAAAACATTAGCATTGTAGTTCTAGCGCATTTGTAGAAATGCAGCTATTCAAGATTCATTAGGAAATATTACATTTTTGAACTAAATATGCTGGCATTTTGCAACCCACCTAATGAGTAGTTTTAACTAATAACAAGAAGAGAAGCTCAAAAGAAGATGAGTTGTCTGCATTTTTCTGTTTATTTTCTAAACTAGATACAGTGAATCACTTGTTTTCTATTGGCATTTATGTCCAACAATCAGTAAAAAAAAGTAACACTAGGAGGCTTACTGAGATGCAGCTATGAGCATAGGCCCCAAATACTGATTTTCTTATTTAGAGTATGTTTCAGTTTGAAGCATATGTCTTATGGAACACTCCTAAAATCTTACTTATTGGACTACGATCACTTTACTTAAATGATGTTCAGCTTTTGTCCTCTGATCATTGGCTATGTGATGTTAGGATCAGTGCTTAATTTGTGCCGGTTTTCCAGTGCTCAGCACCTGCACTTATTTGTAAACATCGGCAAATATCATGGTAGCATGTGTTTCTATTCACCTGAATTTATCAGCATAATGTTTATTTAAAAATGATAAATCTAGTATATAGGTAATGCTGGTACTGGCAGTTGGCAGCAGTGGCAGGGCTGTTGGTGGTAGCAGCTGGAGTCCTTGGGCCCTGGCACATACATTTCTTACAAATTAAGCACTGGTTAGGATGATCCACCTACCTTGAGGTTTTTTTCTTTTCAAGACAGATTACAAAATCTTATGTTCCTTGGAGCTTTCCATGGAGCTTGAAGCTCCTACTGCCCCCTTTCAGGAGGAGTGGGAGCTATCTCGTCTTTGCTCGGGGTTAGGAAGACTAGTCAGTGTTGTGTGCTGCATTTAGAATTAAATAGCTGGGGTGGCGGACCCTCCACTATGGTGGAGGAGCATCGCCCCGCTGCTGAAAGCAGTAACATAAAGGGATAATAAAAGTATTTTATTATTCCTTTATTTTTCTGCTTTTGTAGGGCGGAGCGGGCCAGTCTCCTCCACGTCAACAAGTGAAGGAGGAGTACTGGTGCAACTCTAAATGCGCATGTCAGTTTGACCAGCTGGCCGATCGGATGGCCGAGGCCGGCCAAACTGACATGTGCACTTAGAAACTCTCCAACCGGCTGCATTTTACAGCGGGGTGGAGACCAAGCGCAATGCCCCGCTCCCTCCCTGAGTGGCATTTCTGCCTGCTCAAGCCAATTGCGGCACTTATTTTATGCTGTGTAGCAGCATGAGAGAAGCTTCGGGATTGGCTGGGGAGGGAAGAAGATGAAAAGTGGCTGGAGCGGGGAGGCAGATCATGCAGAGGCAGGTAAGTTTATTATTATTTTTTTTTACTGACCCCCGCATCCCCTGGTCTGCGCGCCGCCGCCCCCACCCCTTCCTGGCAGCAGCAGTGACTTAATAGCTCCCCCCAAAGAAGGTTTGGCACAAACTCCAGTGCATAACACTGTGTACATAGGACCTGCATTAGGAGTCAAGATTAACCAGGCGGCCGTGTCACAAATGGGGGCAAGAACATACCCAGGCCAGCTTTAGGGCAGTGCAGTCACTCCTGGCGCTGACATTGATGGTGTGTGTGTGGGTGTGCATGTGTAGAGGGGAGTGGTCTGTGTTTAGACAGAACTTTTAGATTCAAAAGCTCCTACTGCAGAGTTCCTTATGTTAGGCAACAATAAAAATGTCAAGATAACTCTTGTGATTAATGTTTCTCCTTGCGCATATGTGAGTTTTGTCTAGTGGCAGTTTTGACTCATCATAAAGTAGTGCAGATGGTAATGTACCTGCTTCAAAGAACGTGTACTATGCAGATCACAGAACTGAGTGTGAGGGAAGTATGAGTAGAGATATAAAAAATGCAATGCATAGGAGAAAGGGTCTATGGAGACATGGCTGGAACTGTTGGAGGGTGATAGTGAGGAAATCTGTGGAGAAGGAGGTCATGGGCAAGCATAAAAAAAGATTGTCTCACCGGGTGTCACCAATGCTAAAATCTGGCTTGAGCATACCAATGGGGCTGAATCTTTATAGTGCATTTGCCTACACAAATACAATTAAAATATTCACTCTGGCAAACAATATTCCAGGCACAATGTCATTGTCAAAGCCACAGATACCTTCTAAGAGCATTTCAAACTGTGCTGAAGTGGCTTCTCACCCTTTCTTCTCTCTTAAATCCTACTTTGTCACAAGAGCTGTGCTAAGCCTTGGTAGCCGAGTTCTATCTCCATGAGGCCAAGGCATTTAGAGAGGCAGTATTCTCATGGATAACCGTGGTCACATCCCAAATGTATTGTTGCTTTCAGTGATGTAAACTGAAAACCTCTCCGAACCAGGTGTTAATCTTAAAGTTGTAGAAAAAGTCTACAAGATCACAGTAGCGGCTCGCAGCGAGCAGAAGGGGTGGGGCAGACTGGGAGCCTTTGCAGCTCTCTCCAGCCCGGCAACTCTGTTGCTAGGCTGGAGAGAGCCTACTGCACATGTGTGTGTGGCCGGCCAGAGACAGCCGTTCAAGCATACATGTGCACTGAATGGGTGTGTTGTGCACTCCCCGTCAGTGCTCGTCACTCTCGCGGCCCACCCCTTTTACCAAAAAACGATAATAAACACAGTTTAACGTTGATTGGTAAAAGGTTTGCAGCTATCGCTGCTGTCAGTGGGGGCGAGGCTCCTCCGCCCCAATGGAGGAGCCGCCCCTACAAGATCATATTCACGAGTCCCATTTTAAAAATCAGTAATTATCTGAGGGAATAATCTACTGGTGTGATGGACTGCTCCAACTAACTCTAGGATTTTTACCTGAACTTCAACCCCCAATTCTAGATGGATGTTTTTCACAAAATGGTTGAAAATGTGTAAACTTTTATATTTTCAACATTTATAATATATCAGTATGGTACATTTCAAATATTTACAGTTCAGTGTGCCCAGCACCTATGTGGTTACACAAAACAAGTGATTATATACTGGGGAATGGATAACAAAAACCGCAATGTTGTGGATGGAATGCTTGAATTAATCTCAGTCACTGGCAATCGCTCAGTGCCGAATCCCAATCCATCTCTTTTTGGCCACCATGCCATCCCAGTTTGGACCCAGCCATACGCAAATCAGTTTTGACCCTGGCCCCCATGGGAACGGTCCAGCCCGAACTGCTAGGCCAGGTCTTCCCTGGAATGGAAGCAAGTATCCTGGGACCAGTTTTGGGGTATCACCCCTGATCAGCAAAGCTAGTTTGAATCCAGTTGCACAGTGAGGCCAAGCCCAACATCTGGGCATGTTTTCTGGTCCAGGGAGGACCTGGCCTGGCAGTTTGGGCTTGACTGTCTTGACAGCTAGGTCAAGACTGATTTCCATATGGCTGGGTCCAAACTGGAATGGCGTAGCGAGCAAAGAAAACACTGGATTTAGGCCCAGATCTGTGACTGGGGTGAATGTTTGACATTTTTCAGCATTCCATCCATCATCTGTCCTTTTTGGTACATATAACATTGTGAGACATTGGATAGGCTTTTTCTAAGTTAATGAAAAATATTTTAGGCCCAACTAAAGACACTTTAAACTCCTTTTATTCATTTTGAGACTCAGTTTTCAGTATCTTCAAGAAAGTCCTTTATTGTCCCCGAGGGAAACCTTGAGAGACAGGTTATTACCAGAAAAACATTCTCCTGTTCTGTTAAGCATGAGGAATTTCCTCTAAGTTGGTGCTCTGAATTGAGTCTGTCTTTGCATTTCGACCCCTCCTACAATAAAACAGCAGAAGGGATCCTCATCATGACATCCGAAATGGCTTAATTTCGACTTTTTTGTTGGGAAGGGGTAGAGAGGTAGAGAGGTATAGAAGTCAGATGAGTCAATTCCACTGCAGTACTGCTATACAATGTTGAAGCCAGCTATCAGTAAAACTAGCCTGTTATTCGATCCTGAGTTTAGCTTCCTTCAGATGGGAGAGTCATCTGGTGGATCAGACGTGGCTTGGCACAGAGTTTCACTGCTCCAGTGCACATTTGTGCAAAGTTTTATGTTGTGGTATCAGCAGTTTGGAGTTTTTTATGTTACACATAAATAGGGCTCCCTGAAAATATTGTTTCTCACAGCCCAGCCACTGGTTTCTACAATAGATCCATGTAGTTCAATGTTCTCTGTTAGACCTGGCAGCTCTTGAGGTGGTTTCCCAATACTTTTTTGCTTCTGTCTCTCTGTTTTTTGGATCCAGTGCTGTAATTCGTTTTTGCTGGTTTTGATACTCAGGGCAGTTTACCACTGCTAACCAGTGCTAAAGTGCAAGTGCTCTCTGTCTAAAAGATATTGGTAATTGGTTTTCCATAATTGGCACATTTGATTTACTGGTAAGTTCCTAGTAAAGAGCACTATGTGTGCTCAGGGCCTGTAAATCAAATGCTACTAGTGGGTCTGCAGAACTGATTGTGCCACCCACATGAGTAGCCCCATAAACATGTCTCAGACCTGCTACTGCAGTGTCTCTGTGTGCCGCTTTGCACTATCAATTTGACCTGGCAAGTGTACCCAATAGCCAGGTCCAAACCTTCCCTTTTACTACATGTAAGTCACCCCTAAGTTAGGCCCTAGGTAGCCTTGTGGGCAGGGTGCAGTGTATTTAAAAGGTAGGACATGTATTGTTATGTTGTACACGTCCTGATAGTGAAAAACTGCCAAATTCGTTTTTCACTATTGCAAGGCCTGTCTCCCCCATAGGTTAACATAGGGATTGCCGTTAAATATCTTTTAAGTGCAGTTTCCCATTGGGAGCAGTTAGAGATGTAGAGTTTGTGGCCTCTGAACTCACAATTTTAAAATACATCTTTTGATGAAGTTGGTTTTTAGATTGGTTGAAAATGCCACTTTTAGAAAGTGGGCATTTTCTACCTTAACCATTCTGTGCCTCTGCCTGGCTGCTGAATACACGGCTGGGTTAGACTGACAGTTGGACTGTTAGTGAATTCCCTCTAGACAGTGACACAAAGGGAGCTGGGGTGTGTCCTGCATATCCTGATGAGTCTTTCTGAGCTAGAGTTGGAAGGAGGAGCTGACACCTGCACTTGAAAGTGCTGCACCTGCCCTCCCACAATATAGTCTCCAACCCTCTAGAGTGTGTCTGGGGCAGGGCAAGGGAGAAACAGGGTCTTGTGCACCACAAAGACTTTCCTTTCAATTTTGCCTACTCCAAAGGCAGAAATGAGTATAAGTAGTGGACCCGAAACCCCAGACTTTCAGATTACTTCTGGATCAAGAGGAACCTCTGCCAAAGAGAAGAGCTGCGTGGAAAGAATCGATGCATCGCTTACCCGGCGGAGAAAGAATCGACACACAGCCTAATTTGCAAGTAAGGAATTGACGCATCGCTTGCTTTTCTGACACAAGCATGCCCATGCGGCTTTATTATTGATGCATACCAGGTACCTTGTGCTAAAACAACACATTTATTGATTTCTATGGCTAAAGACTCTTTTTAATTTAAAAAAACGTATTGTGGCTTGTGTATGTTGGATTTTGTCGTTTTGGTCTTGTTTGATTTAGAGCAATATTGGCTATTTTCCTAAACTGGTGTGGTGTCCTTTTGTGCTGTTTTCACTGTGTTACTGTGTGTGTTTGTACAAATACTTTACACATTGCCTCTGAGATAAGCCTGACTGCTTGTACCAAGCTACCAAGGGGGTGAGCGGGGGTTATCTGAGCTGTGTATCTCCCATACCCTGACTAGAGTGAGGGTCCCTACTTGGACAGGGTGTAAACTGACTGCCAACTAGAGACCCCCATTTCTAACATTCTCGATTGAAGCCCATGAAGAAGAAAAGTAAGCATTTCCTTCAACTCTCATATTTGAGAAGAAACTCTGCTTTCTGTAATCAAGAATATCAAACCTACCAAATCTGAGATGGTGACAAATACATGTAACTCCCTTCTCTGCCTATTCATGGTATATTATTACAGTCCTTTCATTAAGCATGGTGTGGTCTTTTCTAGCATTTCAACAAGTGCATGTTAGGTTCCTTTGGAAAAATATCTTCAGATAGGTGAATGGTTGGTGGATTACAGGATAGTTACTTTTCTGCCAGCATTATATGAGGGACTAAAGAAGATTATTGTTCAGAAATATCAGGACGTTCAACAGCTCCTTTACCTGCTGAAGTCAGTCTTTTTGCCTAACTGTGGATCTGAAACTGCACTGGTGAAAGTCATGGACTACTGCATGAGTATCACAGACAGATCTGTGCGCTTACCCACCTTAAATCACCCACAGCCTCCAGGTCTCTGCAAAATAAGATGCTACTATTGCAACCTGGAGAGGTGGTAAAGGGCCTATCAGTCACCTCAACTGATCAGTATGTTCCTTTCACTTTGGCCCAGGCAGTGGACCCTGAAAACGTCTAGTCGTCTGCCTCTAGCATCACCTGCAGTGTCTCTCCATTCTCATCCTCAGCAGCATTCCCCCCCACCCCATTAGGGCGGTTGAACGTTGCCCCCCTGCTGCCTGTGCAGCCGAAGTGAAAAATAAAATGGTAATAAAATGAATTACCATTTTATTTTTCACTGCTCCAAGCCTGAGCAGTGTTTGGGGGTGGGGCATTTCTGTTGACTGGCAGAAGGGGGTTGGTGCTCACTCTACCTATTTACACTGCGTATGTCGGTTTGGCCGGCTGCCTTGAGTCAGCCAGCCTCACATGCGCAGTGTAAACCTCTCCAACTAACTGTCTTATAAAGATGGGTGGAGAGCAGGCACAGGCCCCCTGTGCCTACTGGAGCATCGAGGCAGCCAGCTCCAGCCACATCCAGGGCGCTTCTCTCATTCTGCTCATTTGCAGTATGCGAGCAGCTTTGGGATTTGGAGAGGGGAGCTGGCTGAGGCTCCAGGAGGTGCCTTGTCATCGTGCTGGCTGCACTGAAGACAAGGACGAGGAGCAGGAGCATGGGTGAGTACATTTTTCTTTTTTTCTTTTGGTCCACTGACAAGCACTGTGAGAAACTCACATTGCCTTCAGCTTTAATTACAGAGCACTCAGCCCCGGCCCGTTATAATAACGAGCAATGATTAAGAGCTTTGGAATATTAGCCTAAAGACATTGTGATTTTTTTTTACCCTGCTTGCCATTGGACTACCTCTTGGCTTAATGACGCTCCACTGTTGAGTGTCACCGGCCGCCACTGCTCACATTACTTATGCAGTCATGTTACATCTACATGATCCCTGCCCTGAAATATTAAATTCATGAAGTGACTGGATCGAGGACTCGTCATTGGATGTTCTTGGTCATTCCCACGCAACTTCTGCACACCTGAATACTTCTGCACAAACAGACTTGTAGTGACATGCACACACTGGCACAAACTTCGACTCTCCGACTGCATCAACTGCACACACATCTAAACACAAACTGTCCTGTGCACATATGTACTTGCCTGCAGGAATCTATACACAGATGCACCATTGCACTCTCCTGCACAATCCAGGGGGGGAGCTGGATCAGAACTTTGGGGTGAGCTAACAGGTTAGCCAATGAAGGCAGGCCTAACAATTCAAGAAATGGGGCGGAGCTATCGTGAGAGTCAATGCAAGAAATTAGAGTGATAAACTGAGCATTTTAAACATTGAACAAACCCTGTTTGATTATAACAAACATGTTTTCGTTTTTGGACAATGTTTACAGGCTATTTGCGGATCTTTAAAAGGGGGAATTAATGATTTGACATCTAAAAAGCATTGTCTACATTTTGAATCCAAAGTACTTTAGAACCAGTGTTCTCAGAGCTTTTTGAAGACGAGGACCCTTTTTTGACAATTCTCTGAAAATTCCTACTGTGAGAAGGGAATGCACTCATAAAATATTTTTAATTCTATCTTCAGAAATACTCTATTGCCTGACTGTTGACCACAAGGATGTTTTCATTCTACTCACTGGGATGTTACAACATAAGCTTCTTTGAGGCCACACACTGTCCAGGTCTCAGAAGATTGAGCTTAGTGGGTTAACACACCAGATTTCAGGATGTGTGACAGGCAAGTCACAGGTTTGATTCCTAGTGCATCTTTCATTCTATTATAAATTAAAATAAAATAGTTATGGTGAGCACACCACATTGAGCAGTTCCCATATGAGATGACTACATCAAAACAGAATGTCACCAGGTCTAAAGACTTGGCAAAATAAGTAGTTGCCTTGAAATTCCTTTGCAATGAATGGCATTGTATACACAGGATACCAGTGTTCCTTCAATCTTTTGGACACATTGAATTTGTGGTTGTTGGGCAATGTCCTGCAAAGACACAGTGGGGGTTATTCTAACTTTGGAGGAGGTGTTAATCCGTCCCAAAAGTGACATAAAAGTGACGGATTTACCACCAGCCGTATTACGAGTCCATTATATCCTATGGAACTCGTAATACGGCTGGTGGTATATCCGTCACTTTACCGTCACTTTTGGGACAGATTAACACTCCTCCAAAGTTAGAATAACCCCCAGTGTCTCTTAATAGCATATATTATAATAAAACCAAACATGCTTTCAATTCTGTCCTGAAGTCCCAAGCACAAAGTATGAAATTCATTAAAATATAAATGCTGTTTTTTTTTAATACTGCACGGACAATGTGCTTTATAAAATGCAGCATCTGTTGCACATTTTTCTAAAATTCATTTGAGAATAATGACCATATGGTTTTCTTAAATGTCCATACTAAGTATAGCAATTAGCCTGGCCTACGTAGAGGAAGGGACAACCTTGAATGGGGCACAGGAGAAACACCAGGCAGACGACATGGTCACCAGTTTGTCATTGTAACATTGGAACAAGTAGTGAACAAAGAAGTGATTTCATCATGTACCACACGTTTACATTGGAACCTATAGTACACTGCATCAGAATTAGGCTACTTTTGACAGACCAAGGCTACGTTTGACAGCAGTATAAGGTTCTAAAAGCATGTTGGTGCCAAACTACAGATTAAGACCTCCCACGAACAGTATACCTGTTCTCCAACAACCTCCAAAGAAGGGACTTTGAATCCTCTGGGACCACTAAACCCCGACACCTGAAGTTACAACTGCATGAGCTGTCTCCGACCCTAGTTGAAAAGTGAAAAGAATTTCCTATTTAAAAATGTACTTACCTGAACAATTTTTTTCTGACACCTAAAGATATACAAAGATACCTGCTATTTTTATAAATTGGTGTGGTTCGCCTTCTCGAGTCGTGTGTCGCATTTAATGACTACTGTGTGTATTTGTAGATGTCTTGCACTCCTCTGTGTTAATCCTAAGGCTGCTCGACCACACTACCCCTACATAGAGCAATTTGGGATTGCATAGCAAGCCCTGTCCACTCACTGGGGAACCCCTGGACCCTTTCCATGGTATCCACATACCACATAAAGGGCCGGTTTCCTACATGGTGTTATGTCATTTATTAGGGTGTTGTACAAAATAATCTTATGCTTTGGTTTTAATGTTATGATATGTTAGGCAAGATTATTGTATTTAATTTTATGTGTAGTTATAGTAGGATTTTGATTGCTGTCTTTTGATTTGCATGTTAGACGTCATCTCCAAGAGTCATGTTTTTAAGTCTTTCGGTGCTTTAGAGCTTGTTTGTTTTAGGATTTTGTAAAAGTAGTCTGCTCAGTTGTGATTCTTTCTCACATTGTTTTGTGCTTATTCACATTTCTTCTCTTTTCTGCTCTGTTTTTAAGTAGGATCCTCTTTATTTTTTTACGGTAGTGATGTGATGTATTAATTTATTAGTGAAGTTATGTTTCCTTACATTGATTGATGGTGATTTCAGGATGAATTGGCAATTTGACATTTAAATATCTCTGCTTTAGGACCTTACCTGTTAAAGAACCATTAACAAATGTTGGTTGTGAACTTAGTTTTCCATGAGAGCATTATTTTGCCCAGTTTTGTTTTTATAAAACCAAACGTCATCGTATTTTTTAACAAGTCTTTTGTTATTTATTTCTCTATTGTTCAGTGTATTGTCCTAGTTTTTATGATGACCATTTTAAAATATGAAATGAATACAGTATTACAGAAATAAACCTGCTTATTCATTGAGAATCTATTTTTCTTCATATCTTTGCTCATTTATTCTTATGTAGTGTGACGCGTTAGCATTAATTATATGTTGTGTAGTTTCTGTTATGATAGGTCATAACAATACCTTACATCTGCACACACAAAATTTGTTACCACAATAATTATAAAGTTCAACACACATAGGTGTGTTTCTAACTTAAATAAAAAAGAATATAACTTTTCGCAAGATGGTGGTCAAAAACATTTTCCAGCTTTAAGGTTAGGATACTTCGCAGTGACCTTGTCAATTTATTTAGGGTTTTTAGCAAATTACTTGTGGTAAATGGCATTGTGGAAACACACTGTCTTTGAGTATGATGTCACCATCACAGTATGAAGTTTAAACGTTTTGTTTTTGCAATTTACTATAACATATACAAAAGTGACTGTTTTTGTCATTAGTGAGTGAACTTTAATCTTTGTCACTGTGGTTTAGTGCAATATATTGTTGAATATCGCCTTCCTCACACTGATTTTTAAGATGGTTTCTGGGGTGCCTGTTATGGTCACCTTTGTAACAATGTTGTCTCTGTTAGTGCCTTTAAACGTTGTTGTTGTTATTTTGTGTTTAAGTTCTTAGCTTTTCCTTTTGTTGAAGGAGGCATATTCAGGGCTATAAGAGTGGTTTATTTTAGTTAATGGTTATAGCTGTCAGTTGTCAAGCTGAGTCTGTGTATGTTTTGTTTTATTGCCGTGATTACCACAATGAGATTTTCTTGGGTAAAATTACTGTCTCCACCCGAAGGGAAATGTTACTTTTTTGGAGACCCATTAAATGTAGGCTACTTTTTTGGAATGATTTTTGTATTACTACAAAATACAAAATACTTAACAATTTTGTGTTTGAGTAAAATGTTGGAGTTTTTTTTGTGGACTTGTTGGAGAAGCCATGTTTTTAGGGTTTGACATATTTAGGCGAGAACCGGTCTCTAGATTACCAAATGGTTAACAGAGACAGAGATGAAAAAGTGTGGTAGGTTTTGTCCTTGTGATAAAGAGAGTCTAGCCTGTTTTGTAATCACAGGCACTTCATATACGTGTGTGCTCAGATCTTACTAGTGCTGTCCATGATCTACAACATTCCAGGATACAGATCCTTGTGCTCTGAGGGGAGCAGGAGTCTAGCTTTGCCTCTCCAGTCAAGACTCACAGAGTTCTAATGATGGGTACTATCATCCTGTTAGATGACAAACAAGAAAACAAACTGGAATCGGAAGTGATGGACAACCTCACGAGGTTGATTAAGCATTTATCCCTACCACTGAAACAGACACAGTAACCTTTGATTTTGGAAACCTGTCACCACAACTCCAATCACAAATACTCTACACCCTCTTCACCTTCTCCATCCTAGCAGCACTGTGTCAACCCATCCATCTTTGACAACTCGCACTGTCCTGATATGGGTGAGACACTAAAGATGATCATGGGACCAGACCACAATCCCGAAAAGCTCAGCTAATGGCCAGTAACCATTCCAGGCAGATCCAAGAGGCTATGTAAGCGAACATCTCCACAATGTTTTATATTTTACACTAAAGTAAGTGAGTTCAGAATA
This sequence comes from Pleurodeles waltl, assembly GCF_031143425.1. Classification (NCBI taxonomy): domain Eukaryota; kingdom Metazoa; phylum Chordata; class Amphibia; order Caudata; family Salamandridae; genus Pleurodeles; species Pleurodeles waltl. Next base: position 70,420,623 of record NC_090443.1, read on the forward strand.
GAGACAGAACAAAAAATTGTTTGTTTTGAAACTGGCAACACAGAAGAGAGTATGCCATATGTAGGATCAGCTCTGGAAAAGTTCTGTTATTCAAGGACATAAATGCTGCCAGCGTGTCAGAGAACAATGGGATGTCTAAAATCGCCCTCCATGCATCACACATCAGAGGAAAAATCGGGGAATCGTCTTAAACCCTATAGAGATATCACAGAACTCACTGGTGGTCGCCAAGATGTACCATAATCCACCCCCGAACACTGTTAAGACTTTGTCTTGTTCTCTGATAGAGCACATTTATGTCTTTATTTATTGAATGGCTTTATATGGTGCATACTAGGCCAGAGAGCACCAGAGTGCTCGTCAGAGTGCTTTACATATTGAGAGAGCTAACAACAACAGCATCAAAGAATGCCAACACACATGACATATACATATAGAAGTTGATTAAAATAAAGTTAAAGAATAAGTAGTAAAGAGACAATATTCATAGCCAGGAACATCCAAAGTTTATTTACTAGATAGGCACTCAGTAGTGAGTCTACTGGTTCATGTGTTGAAAGGGAGTTAACAAAGAGCGCATGGCTAAGTAAAAAAATTGACTCCTAAGTAACAATAATTTCAGCTCCCTTTTGAAGGCTGGTAAAGAGTAATGGTGCAAGTGGAAGGTGAATTAGGGCTCCAAATCTTGATCACAGTGCATTTTTTAAATTGAAGATGGGGGTTTCAAGAAGGAGAGTGTTGGAGCTGTGAAGTTGTATGCGAGCTTCCCGAATCCTGAACTTGTTTGCTCAATTAGTGGAAGTTGTTGGAGTGTATTGAGTTAGTGTTTTAAGGATGCCATCTCATAAGTAGATCTACCCTCAGTAGGGACCCAGCCTAGGTTAAGCAAAGCCAAGATGGTGTCTTCATGTAAGTCAGTCCTTGTAATAAGATGAGCAGCTGTGTGAAGTGTGGCTTTTAGAGGAGAGAATTGGATTTTAGGAATTTCAAAATTAGTGGAATCACTGTAGTGTAGTCTGGAAAGAACCACCACATGCAATACTTTCTTTAGGTTTTGTTCCACTAAAAAAACACTCCAGCCCTCTAATACATCTTATCCAATCATTACATTTCTGGCCATGCTTTTTATATGTTTAAGGAGATTCATCTGGTTGTCCAGAGTGAAACCAAGTAACTTGGCACCTTCAATGATAGTTGGCTTGCAATCTAGAAAATTTGTTGTGCCAAGCTATTCTTGAACAGATATGGGTGAGGAATGAGAGGTAAAAGACTCAGAGCTCTATCTTGTTAGGATGCCATTTAAGGTGATGGAAGTGAGACAAAATGTATGTTATGTAGGGTAGAAACTAGAAAAGAAATGTCTGAGGGAGATGACGTCTTCAGATAAACTTGATTGTTATCAACATATTGGTGCTATAATATACCAGACCTTTTGATGATGTGACCTAGTACCTCAAGATAGAGGTTTAAGAGTGTGCAAGCTAAAATGGGCCCGAGGTCCCCTTGAAATACAGGAACAGGGATCTAGAAAGAGCTGCCTATTTTAAAGTGATAAGAGAGACTAGCACGATAGATTTTAAACTTTTTCAGCACCTTGTCTCTGACTCCCATTCGATCCTTTAGTGTGTTGATGCTATGAAATGTGGCTCCTTTGATGTGTGTGGTTTATTGCAGTGCTGGATCAAATTATTCTCACAAAGAAGCGAGGAGAATATTGAGTATGTTGGGTTACTTGTGTTACCCCAGTGTTGTCTGAAGACTATCAGGAATATATAACTGCTGTCAGATTGTTGAGATGTGATGTGAACCAGACAGCTTTCAATGAAGGGGTTTTTAACCCTGAAAGGGTGCTAATATTTATTCTGGTGGTTTTATTGTTAATGTCGCAGCAATCCGGCATTGGAATGTGGAGAAGGACGCTGGTGTCACTTGTTGACAGCAAATAGACTTTTTATAACTCACTGCTTCACCAGCATCTATTTCCCCCTCTCAATCAAGACATATAGTAAAATAATTTAGCGGAAAAATTAGGCCTATATAAGGTTCAGATGCTTTATTAAGCCAGTATTTAGTCAATATTGTGAAGTATAAGTCCATGTTTGTGACGATTCTCACCAACCCAAAACCGTGTCCTTATCTGCTTGTAAGGGCCCAATCTTTCACATTTTTCTGCTATGCTTTTTTAAATAAATGTATTGGCAATTAGGTTTTCCTAACATAAGTCTGTCTTGTGCAATGAGATATGGCATAGCAGTGATAAACACAGTTATTTCCAGCTCAGCAGCACATTCTCTCATTTTACCCTACCAATTTCCAACCTCATGTCCGCCATCTATGCTCATACCCTTCCCAGAAACAATACCTGTTACATCTGTGATGAGAGTAGTGCCAAAAGCTTTTGGATGAGTACGCAGATTCAAGAGAGGAAGGAGTGTTCCTTGCACTGTTTGGCAAAGTGTAGTTGGGTGCCATGCTCAGCGGATAGCCAAGCATTCTGGTTGGCTATTTGCTGTGGTGTCTCTATACTTGTAGTCACCCGATGGATATAATGAGAGCTGCTTGGATTATTGGGCATTAAAGGAGGCCATGAGACTGCAAAATTCATCGCTGGGATACTAGGAAGTCCAACTTGGGCCTCTTCGCTTGTCAAAGGAACATCATGAGTTTCAAGAAAAGGCATGGAAAAGCCTTCTAAACATACCTTTCCAAGATGGTTGTGTGTTCATAGGATGTAATTTTCTGTTTGAATCACAAATAAGGAGGCCTTTTTAAGTGCTATATATCTGACAACCCATTAATTTCCTTATTTACAGCAACTAATTTCTGCTTCTACCAGTTTACACTTCTACTGGATTCAACTTCCAGATATTCGTGGTTGGCTTGTTTGTCTTACCTAACATCGGGGGAAGTTTGATATCTTGCTAATCACTTGAGTATTAATCTTCCTCTTCAATCAAGAGATTCAAGATGTCCCATGAGGTTTGTTAACCTTTATGGGTTTTTTCCTTCTAACAGGAACCTTCTTCGTGAGACGCTAGGCACCTTTCACGTGTACTATTCTGGGTTGAAGGGGACCATGGTTACTGAGAGGGCCCCCCCTTTCCTGGGCAAACAAGAAGGGGAATCAATATCGAGTCCTTGAACAGGAAAACTTGAAATACAATCTACTGTCACTGGCACTTCATCCTTCCCTTATCATTTCAACATCACTTCCCATTGTGTTCCTGGAAAAAGGCATCAGGGATGTAAGCTTCTTCCAGCCACAAAGCCATGTCACTGTGGTATTAAGGGTTCCCAATGTCCCTGGCATACCACACGAGCCATCTAGTCGGATCTTTGAGCCTGTTTTCTTCATTCAAATAGGCCAAAAGCTCTGAGCAGCTGCAGGTTTTTTTTTAACCTTCCTACAGGCTTTTGTTATATAGCCCAACGGTGGCAGTCACATTAGGCCAAATGTATAATTACTCTTGGTGAAATACTGGGAGAACAGTACATAGCGATAACCTCCCACACCTCATAGAACAATGCACCCAGAGTTTGTGTGTGTGTGTGTGTGTGTGGGGGGGTGTTTCTGTTGTTAAACTGCTAAATTCCACAGAGTTCCGTAAATGGACAATAATTGTCACGTTAAGCTGCTCGCACTGATTTTTTGCACCGGGAACTTGTTTCCCTCTGAAAAACCAGAGCGAACTGCACCATGCGGCACGCCGGACGGACGGCACTGCTGCTAAGGCTGATTTTGCTGCCATTCTAGGGGATATTCTACTCAAGTGGCAGTTTTCTCACTGTGAATGGCCGTGACTGCCCACAACCATTTGTGGTGAGAAAATCTCGCCTGGTGGCTTCCCAGAACCCTACAATCACGCTAGGGGATGGCAATTCTCCCTCACTCTCGCCACCTTACCATTGGCGATCCACATGCAAGAAATAACTCCACCATGCGGTGGCTGGCAGAATATAGCTAGAATTGTGCATCACAATTGGCACGCAGGGTGGCCAATAATTCCATCAAGAGCCGCCGGCAGAGCTGAATTTACCACCCACTCCAACTCAGAAGGTTGATTTGTCCCTGCTGGCAGTCAAATCTGTAAGCTGACCATCACGTCATTGTTTCAGCAGCAAATGTTCAACTCATTGAGCTATCAATTAATCAATCAATTGTTTATTCGAATCTCAAAGACAATCAAAAAAGATTCCTACAAAATATCCATACAACTGAGAACATATATAAATACAATAAAACATACAAAAATGTCAAATATGCCACGTCTCAAAAATTCAAACCTTTAGTATAAGACACTGCTGATTTAAGAAAACCACCGAATCTACAACATACATCACCAATGGGTAACAATTGTAAAAAACGAAGGACAATTCTACATTGCTTAAAACTGTGCATCTTAATTAGAGCTAATAAAAATCGTAGTGTAAATGTTTTTTGAAGTTTACACAATAGTGTAAAGTGCAGTCGAGTTTGGAATGAAATATCATCACAGATAAGTGTTTTTCCCATCCAGAGCACCAAAATATCCCTTTGGAAAACACAACAAATAACAGATAGTGCCTACTCCAAATCGCCACAACAAAGCTCTCTCCCAATTATTACATACATAAGACAAATACAGCTCTAGACCAATGTTAGTTTTTAGGACAGCATAGTTCCCAAATAAGGGCTTTCTTAAGTCCAAACTTTCCCTTGGGGCACTGAGTCTGCCCATAAACAGGTGTCTCATAGATTTTTAAATCATTTTTAGGTCAAGCTCGCAAACACTTTTTGACGTGTTATAAGTATACTGTGGGCTTTTAACCACGCCCTTCTCACGCCCATCACTTTCACTCGTTTGTGGGCTTGCCTTTCAAAAATCCCTGTTACATGGATTATAGCACGATTACTGATATGTTTTACTGTGAGTGAAATGCTTTTCAGGGCCAAGCATGCAAAGTGCTCTGTCCCCTTTTGTTATTTTGTAATCTCTCTGTTGGCTTGTAACCACGACCATGTCACACCCATCAGTTTGGTTGGTTCGGGGGCTTGCCTTTTAAAATTCGCTTGATTTCATTAGTGAAAGGCATGCATACTTTATGCCTTTCCCGGTGTTTAGCCCTCGAGCGCATTGACCAACTACTGAAAACATACGAGGCTCCATGTTTTCCGCATGGCTTCAGGACTACTTTTTCTTTTTATTTCCTACGCAGCGCAACCTCGCTGGCCAGTAGTCGAACTCTTTGCATGACATCGACCCTGTTACATGGATAATTGCACATTTGCCTATACGTTTCACTGCAAGCGAAATTCTGTTTCCTTTTGCGTGTCTGCCTCACGCTTATGGCGGCCATCGGCTCGCTTATGTGAAACTGTTTTACTTTTCATTTTCAGTTTATGTGGCAAGAAAAGTCCAGTTAGGAGTTTACAGCACTAATAGCACTAACTCGAGCAACTGCAAGACCCATTGCATTGCAAATGCTTATTTCTTATGTGCCTCTCCTTCTCGCTCATGCTCATAGCAGCCCTGGTGCTTTGAATCGGCTTGCACTGCCATCCCCCAACACCTCCTGTCTGTCCCTGAGTTTCCTGTTCACGTCTGCCCGTCCTCCCACCCCTCCCACTTTGTTTCTTTTGTGTCTCTCCTTCACACTCATGGCAGCCATGACGCTTTGAATCAACTCACACTGCCATGCCCCAGCACATCCCACCTGTTCTTAAGTTTCCTGTTCATGTCTGTCGGTCTCCACCACCTCTCCCATGTTGTTGTTTGTTTGTAGCACTTAAGCTGCAGTGTTGCAGGAGGAATCCTCGCGCTGCTCTACAGGCAGTAACTTTGGAATGGGGCTCAATCACAAGCTCTCTTTTATATCCACTTTCCTTTCGTATGCAAAATGAAAATTTTCATGTGGAATAAAAAAATGTCCAGCTTACGCGTCAAGAATTTTCAATTCTATTAAGGACACGGAGGCGAGGATTATGCTTTCTCTCTCTTTACTGTCCCAATACAGCAGCCAATCAGTTAACAGTAAACAAAAAACTACACATCCCATGATGCTACAATATAGTATCACATGCTCCAATCACCAACCACGACCTCTGTCCATAAATAGTATGACCCCAAATGTCACTTCCTCTTTCTTTGTCAAAGTCAGATAATCCTTAAACTTCAGAAACAAAACTTCTTATGTAGGTGCTGATCCATCGATCCTCCAAACCAGATCTGGAAAACCAAAAGAGCTCAACAGGAGCCAGAAGTTGACAAAACGTCCAAGGAACTGAACCATATATGAATAACTTCATCTACACACAAACAGATAGAACTTCAGGTAGTCTTCTGATCAGACCCTAAAACATAAAATAATAGAAGGTAATATCTCATAAGGTTAACTTAGTCAATAATACTTTGAATTGTCTAATATATTAATAAGGGAGGGTATAATACAAACAATACAGTATCAAAGTGATATACATATTTTTTGACTATATGACAGAACAATCTATCTAAGAGAGGGATAATTCTTCGCCTCCGTGTCCTTAATAAAATTGAAAATTCTTGACACGTAAGCTAGAATTTTTTTTATTGTATTTCAGGACCGGGGGCTCAGATTATGCTTGTTTAAAGCTGTCCAATCACCACAGTAGCAACATCTACCACAGGTTTATGATAAAATTTATGAAACGTAGATGACCATTCCGCTGCCTTCATAATGTCCTCCAATCGAGAACCCAAGGCATATGTCTTGGAAGCCATCGCCCCTCTAACAGAATGAGCTCCAAATTGACTGGTATCTATACCTGCTTCACCCATTAACCATCTCATCCATCTTGTTAGAGTGGCTGAGGAAACTGGCTTAAAAGGTTTCTGTAAAGAAATTAGTAACCGACCATTAGCAACCTGCCTAGATTCATCAGTAACCACCTCATAATCCTTTAAACATTGAACTACACACAGTTTTGAATTATCCGGATACATTGGATAAATTACTGACCTGAATTAGTTTTCGTTCTTCTGGTAATGTTAAAAGTAACACCTTCAGGAGAATACACCCTACCAGACAAATCCAATGCCTTGACATCCAAGACTCTCTTACATGAAATCAGACATAATAACATAGTCAGTGCTGAAATCTGTTTATGAGATAAATATTTATTGCCAGGCCAAGCTTCTAAAAACTTTAAGATTTAAGACAATATTTACATCCCACAAGACAGAATATCTGGTTTGAGGGGGGTTAGCTAAACGAATACCCCTCAATAATTTACAGACCAGAGGATGTTCACTTACAGGTTTACCATCAATATGAACATGCCTAGCTGAAATGGCTGATCTAAAAGTATTAATAGTTCTATAAGCCAAACCTGAACCAGCCATTTCTGCTAGAAAGTTTACAATCAGTTCAACGTCTGACTCCACAGGATTAATACCCCTTCCATCACACCAACCATTCCATCTGCACCATGCTGAGGAATATCTTTTATGAATTCCAGAGGCCCAAGCTTGCTTGATAAAATCTGCAGCTTGCTGCGAAAGACCTGGGGAATTCCATCTCGACCTGAAACCATCCAAGCCATCAATGTCAATTTCCCTGATATTATCAGTGGATGTTGAAGGCCTTCTGGACTCAAGAGAAGGTCCTGACGAGGAGGAATGAGCAGCGGGCGAGCACAAGCCAACTGCAGAGCAATTGGGAACCAAGGTTGAGCTCTCCAAAATGGAGTCACCAGCATAATGTGTGCTTTCTGTCTCCGGACATGAGACAGGACCCTGAGTATCAACAGAAAAGAAGGAAAGGCATACCCCCGAAAGTGGGACCAATCCTGAAGGAAGGCATCTGTCGCCAGAGCCAGAGGGTCCGGGCGCCAGCTGAAGAATTTAGATATCTGAGAATTGAGGCAAGATGCAAACAGATCCACTTCGCAAGGGCCCCATTCTCTGATTATCTGAAAGAAAATCATTGGATCCAGTTTCCAGTCGCTGGAATCCGTCAGAAATCTGGAATTCCAGTCCGCTATTGTATTCTGGACTCCCGGGAGATAACCTGCGAGGACAATAAGACGATGATTTAGACAGTAGTGCCAGAAGTCCTTGGCAATCTCTGCCAGGATCCTGGACTTCGTCCCCCCTAGCTTGTTGACATACCGCACCGCTGAGATGTTCTCCATTCTCAGCAGAATGCAACAGTCCGTCTTCTGAGGAGAAAGACTCTTTATGGCAAAAGAGCCTGTTAGGAGTTCTAGACAATTGATATGAAGAGTCTGTTCCAACCTTGACCATCGTCCCCCGGTCACTAGGGAACCGCAACAGGCTCCCCAACCCCACCGATTGGCGTCTGATTCGATCACCACCTAAGGGTGAGAGCCGAAAATGGTCCTGCTGTTCCAGGCTTCCATGTGTTGGATCCACCAATGAATTTCTGACTTGACCTCTGTGGTTAAAGAAATCTATTCCGAATAACTCAGACCCTGCTGCAGATGTCTGATTCTGAGTCTCTGCAAAGCACGGCAGTGAATGGGGACTGGAAAGATTGCCTGAATAGATTAGGCCAGAAGACCCACTATTCTGGCAATGTTCCTCAGAGAAATAGTCAGACTGGACAAGGCAGATCTCAGCTCCCTCTTGATATTGCAAATCTTTTGTGAGGGAAGAGTTAGTTGGGAGTGGACTGAGTCTATCTTGAAGCCCAGAAACTCTATTACTTGTGTCGGTTTAATAACGACTTATGCACATTGATAAGGAAACCCAAGTCCTGTAAAAGATGGAAGGTCCAGTCTAAATGCGTCAGAAGAGAATGAAGGTCTTGAGCCATCAATAAGATATCATCCAGATAAATGATCAATCAGACTCCCTTGGTTCTCAACCATTCGAATACTGGTCTTAATGGTTTCGTGAAGCACCAAGAGGCCGACGACAGGCCAAACGGAAGTGCATTGAATTCCAGACATTGGCCCTTCCAAAGAATTTGCAGAAATCACCTGTGAGGAGGGAAGACGGGAATCGAGAGGTAAGCATCCTCTAGTTCCAGGCGGACCATCCAGTCTCCTTCTAATAGAATATCCCTCAACATGTGGATTCCTTCCATTTTGAAATGTCTGTACAAGATCAAATAGTTGAAACCCTTTAGATTCAATACTAGACAATGACCCCCTCCTTTTTTGTCCACCACAAAAATGGGGCTGCAAAAACCGGAAGGGGGAAGAGCTGAAAAACTTACTGCTCCTTTGTCTAACAAGGCCTGCACCTCTACATCTATAAACATCTGATCTGCGCAGGAAAAAGTCATTTGAATAGGAGGGGATAGTTGTGTCGGAGTACTGATAAACTCTAGAGGAAAACCCAAAACTGTCTGAAGAATCCAAGGATCCCCAGAGATTTTTCTCCAGTTGTCTAGAAACAATCCCACTCTGCCCCCAAGAAGTACCTGAGAATGGGGAATAATGCTCACCTGATTAACTAACTTCCTGGATTGCTCCTTGTTGTCCCCTATGGGGTCCCCTGCGAAATCTGGGCCGACCTCCTCTGGAGCAAGTGGGGTAGAAAGTTGAATCGGATTGGTGTCCATACCAACCACCTCTTCCTCTGGGGTAATAGTTTTGAGGACTTGAGAAAGTTCCTCAGCCGGGCATACGTCCTCCATAACGACCGGCCCTGACAAAAAGGTCCCGTTTAAAAACTTTTTTAAGGGACATTTGCGCCTTATCCAGAGAAGAAAAAGTAGAACAAAACTTGGCCAGCTCCTTGATAAAAGTGGATCCAAAAAGAAGTCTGTCTGCAGCGGGGCCTGCCTCCGAGGCTAAATCTGCTAGTTTCAGGTCAATGCGCATGAGGATGGATTTTCTTCATTCAGCAGATATTGCGCAGTTGGTATTGCCCAGTTGACAAATGGCTCTCTGAGCCCATCCAATCAGAACATCAGTGTCTACAGGAGTGTCAGACTCCTTAGCAAGAAAAGCCATATCTAGGATTTCAATTAATGGATCTGTTAAGTCGAGGAGTTTATCCTGGCAGAGGCGCCAAGACCTATCCAGTCCTTTCGTAGGATCTTTCACAAATTTTTTCATGAAAGTGACCATGGAGGGGTCAATTTCAGGAGTGTCGGACACCTTATTGTCCAAATCTGGTCTAGGACATTCCGCTTGAAGGCGCGACTGAACCTCTTTGTCAAAACTCCGTCTAATATTGGAGTGTACATATTGTGCCACTTCAGCAGATGGTAGCCAATTGGATGAACTGGGGTGTACAATCTCAGAGGGGTCAAAATCTACCACCTGAAGAGGAGACGTCTGTTTCTTTGATTTTTTACTGGGACCCGGAGCCTCCGAGTCATCAGAATCCCTAGAAGAAGAATCCTTATCTGAGGAGGATGGGGAGAAGGTAGACTCTTTTCTTGAACTATAGTTATGTTCAGCAACTTGCTTCTTGCGCAGTTTTTCAAATAAGTCAGCATGTAAGTCCCCAGAAGGAGCATCAGATCCTTCTAAATTTTTTGATTTAGACTTGGATTTAGGTTTAGTCCCTTCAGAAAGAGGTTGCTGTTCATGAAGCCAACCTTGGGAGTGAGCGTAGACAAAAAGTTGGCCCGACAAGGGTCCTAACGCTCTCACTAGGGCATCATTAACTGACTGTTGAACCCTGGTATCAAAGGCTTCAACCAGTTTAACTTATAGCTGGTTACCAATGTCATCAGGGAAGTACCCTGCTTCTTGTTCATTCCATTGAGCCATGATGTTAATATTGTATCAAACAATAGTATAACTATTATTGGAAAGAACCAATAAGTACAGGGGGAGTGTAAAAACCCCTTACAGGCAGAAAGAAAAAATGTGGAGCCCAATAAGACTTTGAGGGAGCCGCCTGTGAAACACTCTAGGCCAAGCCTTCATTTATTTTACAACCCAGACGCTAGTATACGCTGGGCGTCAGGGAGCACATGGGTAAAACAGAAAAGGAATCTCCGGTGTAGTGCACGCTGCAATCACAAGCCGTTCTCCAGTAAAATGAAACAGAAAGAATCGGCTCATAAAACAGCACGCGCACACCGTGTCTGAAAAAACTAAAAACAGACTACGCGCAACGAGCGTAGCACGCTCCTGCTCCCACTCCACCAAAATAAGGGCACAAAAAATCGGCACAAAGCCAATAACTTAGTAACGCATGAAGCGTTAAAGACCACAAACAAGTGAGCAAAATCGTGTTGCCGACAATAACAGAAAAGACAAAATTACATGGCATTAGGATATAATCATTTAATAAGAGAAAAAAACGAATAGTACTTATCTGCTGCGGAGCAGCAAAGAAAGGGGAAGTGGCATTTGGGGTCATGCTATTTATGGACAGAGGTCGTGGTTGGTGATTGGGGCATGTGATACTATATTGTAGCATCATGGGATGTGTAGTTTTTTGCTTACTGTTAACTGATTGGCTGCTGTATTTGGACAGTAAAGAGAGAGATAGCATAATTGAAGCCTCCGGTCCTGAAATAGAATCACCTCTGTAGTGTCAAACGATGCATATGTGAGATGAGCCAGTGTCGAGTGGTGTATCACTTGCTGGCCATGCATTGATATTTATGTGGATAATGTAACAGAATAGCTGTTGCTTATTCGAAAATCAGTTCTGGTTTCATCCATGCCTAGCAGGAGCCATGACATGTAGAGCCCTCAATTCACAAACATGGCCAAAGCAGCACCTTAAAAGCAGCAGTAACCCCAGTTTACTCTGCACTGACAGTTTAAACCTGCTGATAAAGCATTGTATTTTCCTCCATAGACATGCCATCTTTATTGTAAGCGCAGGGCACTCGGCAATAGGCTCAGCATCTCCAATGATTAAAGCCGCCCTCTGAGCCTGATTTGCAGAATTGCATTTTATTCACATTGCTCCTCAGAGTCTTTTCAGCATCTGTCTGTTATTGTTGCGTTTGAAAGTTACAACTTTATAGATGCATTTGGCCGTATGCTTTAATTTTGCAGAGAGAACATTTTCGATGACTCCTAGTTACAGCGTGTTGGGTTCAAATTCAGAAACCTGTTAAGGATTATGGGCCTGATTCTAACTTTGGAGGACGGTGTTAAACCGTCCCAAAAGTGGCGGATATACCACCTACCGTATTACGAGTCGATTATATCCTATGGAACTCGTAATACGGTAGGTGGTATATCCGCCACTTTTGGGACGGTTTAACACCGTCCTCCAAAGTTAGAATCAGGCCCTATGTCAGTATCGCCTTTTTGACAGGCTCCGAATTTAAAAAACCAGAGTTATCTCAGACAGACATTTGACGCTTCCAGTTTGCCCTAACTTGAATTGCAGTCGCATTTATTGTCCACACATCTTGGTAACGTAGCACATCGTGTTTATATAATTTTAAGACCCAGCATTTCAAAATCATAAAGCAATACACCGATGCTCTTTATTCACAAGTGCATTCCATATGGAAGGAGCTTGTGATCCATGATTTAGAATAATAGCTTTTTGAGTGGGAACTGTATGTCATTTTTTAATATGCTGTTTTTTTCTGGTTTAGCGCGTTATTTCGCGCTATTAGATTTTGTCAGACCAGGCCCATGGACAGATGATTTCTCACACAAAATTCAAACATGTTTGAACTCGTACTTAGTCAAAACCTTCTTAGGTACCTCAATACTTTTTTGGGCCCGTAGAGCTTTGTAATTGTTACTGAACACAGTTTTTAGGGGGAGCATAGCAGTGCACAAGCATGCTGTCATTTAGTCTAATATAGCATTGAGTAAACATGATAGATAAAAAACCACCAATTATTGAAATCTGTGAGTTTCCTTTTTTCTGTGTGTATGTTTAATTCATTAGCACCAAGAAGGTTTCGTTAGGTAACAGTTTGTAAGAAATAACAAATGTGGGGACCAGGTAAATGTGAATTATATGGAACATAGAGAGCTGTTTGTTTCATAATGTGAGTACTCGCTCTTGCGGCGCCTGCTATGAAGGTAAATGGAAGTGCTTTAGTTAGATGCAGGGCCACTGGAATTATGTGGCAGGAAAAGACCAAATTATGAGGTAGGGTTGACCAATTTATGTGGCAAGAAAAGTCCAGCCTTCAATTTACAACGCCAATAGCTCTAACTCAAGTAAATGCAAATACTTGTTACATATAGTCAGAGGGTTGTCAAATAAGTAGGATTTTCACATATGGCAAAGTCTGCATAATATATTCAAGCTAGGAAATGTTCAAGCCTCGCTCACATCACCAATTATATTCACCAATTATATTTCGGTTAAAAGTGGCCTGTGGGTTGTTCCACACTGATAGCCATAACAAAAGGGGCCCCTAATAAGATCCATAACAAAAGGGGCCCTTAATAAGATCCTCAAGATAAGGCATGGTCAGTTCTTCATGGCAGACGTAGTGGGGAGGCGACTGAAGTAGAGAGAGAAGACGACTGCAAAATCGATTCTCCACTGCTTGCAATCCTCCACAGTCAGCAAAACCCCAAATTCCACCACAAAAACTAGCAGTAGGTACACATTGTATTGTGCATATTTCTAAAAGAGAAGAGATCGGCTTGCCCCCCACCCACAGCCTTAAAAATGTTAGAAATTGAACATATAGTTTGTGTAAACTTGGTGTTTCTGTGCTTTATATTTTCTGCCCATAATCTATTAGAATCAAACACGACTCCTAAATAAGGAAATCTGAACACACTTTCTAAGCTATTTCCATTATTACAGAGAATACATGATAAATAGTGCTTAGGTCCATGTGCCATAGTCTGAGATTCAGTAAAGTTGGTTGACATGTCAAGATCCAAAATAAGTTCTGAAAAAGCACATACCAAGCAATGTAAGGCTTTTGGAGTGTAGGCAAGAAGCACACCATCATCAGCATATAAAAGTACAGGTATAGGGACTGCGCTGGTGTAGGGGGCGTCTTTAGTTACAGCATTCAAAGAGTATTGAGTTTATTATTGTACACAATAAATAATAAACAGTAAAAGGGGTAGCTCACACCCTTGTCTCACACCATGATACAAGGTAAAAGGATCAGAAAGTTTTCCTTGTGGTCCAAAGCTGACCTTTCTGACAAATTCTGATGCAAATAAGCAACATAATGAAAATGGCTGGATCAATCCCTAGCTCCAATAAAATTGCCCATAGCTTACACAAAGACAAGACCATGAAAGCCAGGTACACTTGACTTCTTCTAGCTATAGTGTATTTACCTACTAACAAGTGAGGATTTAGACACTGGTCCATTGTACCTATTCTTTCTATGAACCCATATTGACAATAAGATAATGCATTATTGTTGTGTACCCAATCTCTTGACCTGTTAAACATAATCCTCCCCATAATTTTAACAGTAGAATTGAATACAGAGGTGGGTCTATAATATTTGCGATCAGTACTGCTCCTCTTTTTGAGCTATCAGTTTCCATATGTGGCCATTCATTTGACATCAGTGACCAGGTTTAAGTCCCAACACCACCAGACATTCTCAAGAGTTGTGAAACCATAAATCAGGACCAAGTACTTTAAGCCTCAGAGTTAAAACAGCTAATCTCCCAGTGGACTGATGCCCTGTATTCCTTAGCCCGTACCACACCCAAAATTACTACCTGATTATTCTGACCATAGAAGCCGCCCTCAGAAAGGGGTCAGTCCACACCAACCTCAAAACTGCAGTAGTAATCACACATCTGAAGAAGCTAGCATATGGCCAAAAACAAATACATAGCCTACCTTTCTGCAAAATAAACAAAAGAGGAGGTAGCTAAACAACCTTGCAGAGGCTCAACAATTGTTACACAAGAGAAAGTTAAGCTTTAGTCGAAAGTGCACAAAAAAAGTATGGGAACTGTAATCCAGAGTAGAATGCGGGTGGTGGCAGAAAGTGTGTGTGTGGGGGGGGTCAGAGATGTGGTTAAAAATAACAAAATATTCTGTAACTATTTTGTTGGCCTTTCACCTACAGATAATTGCAAATAAATTATAATGCACTCACGTTAAATGAAAAATAAATGAAACTTAAATGTATCAGTGGGAAATGCATTTTTCTAGCAGGAAATCTCAGTTGGTTAATATGGATGTAACAGCATGGTCACTAATTTGAAATCTGGTAGGTGCACTGGGGAAAAATTGACGTATATTTATAGTGCTAAGAGGTCCACGCCTGTGACAGTAAAAACTATCAATATCTAAGTCATTAATTTAAAAAAAAAGTATTACAAACAGTATAAGATAGGTTCCACGTGGTATAAATAGACTGTCACATAACGTGCAAAACAATTGTGTTTAAAGGTTTACAATGCTTTCCAAAGTTATGTTACTGGCTCCCAAGCGGCATTTAGATTAGCTGATTAATAATGTCTGCATATTTACGTTTATGGTGGATACGGGATACCCACTCGCACCAGGTATCGAGCCTGACATGTCAACTTAAACAGAGCCTTGTGACAGAGTCCTCAAACCTTTGCAGGGATTTCTTTTGTCATGGGATGTCGTTTTGAAAAGATTTAAAAAACGTTGGGTTGGAGTATGGGATAAGTCCTCAAAATCTCTCTGCGGCAAAAACCCTGCGGAAACTCTAGGAAGGAACGAAATGCGCTTGCTGGGCTGGGATGAGTTGAAAAAATATGATATTTTAATAAAGAGACTTTTTCAACGTCAGAAGATTTGATGCAATATATTTTACTCATTCCTGAAAAAAAACTAGTTCAAGATATGAATCTTTCCTGTATAAATTTGGTGGACGATGTGAGTGATTCACGTTGCAAACGCGTATCCTCAATGGAGAGGAGTATATGTTTTGTGTTATTCGTGTCACTCAGTTCGGCGTGTGTTGAGTTCTAAATCTGGTGTACCTGGAGGAGTGCCCAAATACTGTATTTCATTTGCATAATTCAGCCCACCGTGCTTTGGGGTCGAGAGTGGTGTGCTTGCAGGAGTACCCAATTCTGCTTGGAAGAATATTTGTTCATATTATCCCGTTCAGCATATGTTGGTTTCTGAAAGTATTGTACATGGAGGAGTGTGGCCTCCTTGAATGTGGCCTGCTTCAAGGTATATTTAATTTGCATGGTGAGTCTAGTGTGTGTAAGCTTCTAAGAGTGGTGTGCAAGCAGGAGTACCAAACGCCTGGTCTGAAACTACTTCACTAGCTGCTCCAATATGTACCTACCATCATTTGCTGCTAGCATTAAACTTTAATCATTGAACCTGCTACTTAAGATTAAGACGAGACATTTCCCACACTCACCACTTCATAACATCAAGAAGGAAAGGGCAAACTTGACATACAGGGGAAGGTTGTTGCGGACTGGGAAAATGCATCTTGGGGGCCAATGACTAATGACGCACGTGCACGCATACTACTTTAGTTATACTTTCACTTTAGTGCTGTGCAGCATAGATGAAGGTAGAAAAAAAGCACTATGACACATTATAGAGCTTTTTTTCTAGCAGGACATGAGGGTGTAAGCAACAATGCGGAAGGGGGAAATGGCAAGCAATAACGGGAGAGAGGTGGGGGACGGGATAGGCAAGCGAGAACATGGGTACTGGTGGGGGAATGGGGCAAGCAACAACAGGACAAGCACCAAAGCAGAACAAGAGGTCTGGGTCAGGAACAAAGTAGGAGGGAGGGGTGGGAGGGAAGGGAGCAAGCAACAAAGTGGGAGGGCCACAAGCAGCAATACAGGAGGGGCGGAGGGTTAGAGTAAACAACAATGTGGGAGCGGGCATGATAGACGAGGCAAGCACCGATGGGGCAAGCAACAACGCAGGAGGGCTGGGTGCAAATTAAAGAAAAAAAGTATCTCCAAAAGTACCTTTGAAAACACAAACACTGGAAGGACACACACTGGGCAAGGAAGCTCCAGGTGAGGGACAAACACACGAAGAGAAAGTGAAACCGATTCACACCAACCTAAGAGAAGTAAGAAAATGAGAGTTACAATGAAGCCATCCAGTGTTAAGCAATGAGGGGGCTTTAAGCAAAAACAAAATGGCTTGCATGCAACAGCACACGCGCTGTCTCAGGTGACAGCAGGGGCAAAATATGAACACTGCCACTGCTGTTGCACCCCCACCCATTTCGTAAAGTGGCATAAGAATCCCCAATATATGACATTGTTTTAATATTTCCAGATGTTTGCTAATAGATCATTTCAGGTTTCTCTAAAACCATTTCATTCAAAACTCTTTGCAGTGCAACAAGGAGTTCCCCAGGGATCTTCCCTTTCATTGTTTAACTCCTCCCCTTGGCTGATTTCTTATGCGGACGATATTCAGTTGATCACCGCTCTCTCCCAAAATAGCAGTAATACTGCTTCTCAGTTGAGTTGTGTCTCCTGGAAGTACCTAAAATGGATGGATAACAAGTGCTGTATTGATTTTGGGCAAGTAGCCCAATATCTGGTCCTGCACATGGTGGCATGCTAGTCTGGGCCCTTTACAGTCATCAAAAGAAAAAGTTAAAAATCATGGCATCTGGCTAGATTGCAAGCTGTCGTTTGACTACCAAGTAAACCTTCTAGCCTGAAAATGCTTTAGGATATTAAAAGTCCTTAAGAAGACTGTAATCCCAGAAAACTGTCATCCAGACCATAGTCATTTTCAGGCTAGATTATTGCAATGCTCTTTATCTGGGGCTCTCACGAACAAGACTTAACAGACTACAGCGTATTCAAAATTCTGCACTACATTTATTGCTGAAACTTCCTAGATGTGCTTCTATTGGGGCTGGCCTGAAAGGTTTGCACTGGCTTCCAATTAAAAAGCAAATTGATTTTAAAGGCCTCTCCTATTGTTACAAGCCTCTGTCAAACTCTGGTCAACTATTTCTCCATTCTTTGATTAAACCTTATATTCCATTGGGAAATCTAAGATCATCTGATGCAATGTTAGCTGTGGTCCCAAAATTCCATAAAGCCAGAATTGGAGCTAGTTCTTTCACTTATCTGGCTTCCAAGATCTTGAACATTCTGCCTTTAAAAATCCAGCAGGCGCCATCTGAAGCTTCCTTCAGGATACAGTTAAAAAGTTACCTCTTCACTCAATGCTATTAGTTCACCAAATGAGTAGCCTTTTCCTTGGAGCAGAATCCTAGTGCTAGAACACTTCTACGAAATAGTTATACAAGTCTGGTTATTCTAATTCTTATTCTTACTTTGAGAGATTAGAACATACATTTCTTCCTGCTTTTGGAAAATTCAGAAGGGAAAGAACCAACCCCTCCTCATCAATCCTTGGACAAGGTGGGGAGAATTTCTTTTTGAAAGAAACTGATTGATGACAATAATACATTTTCATTCAGAGATGTCAATTTTGGTAAACATGGCTCACCTTGCTGTTGTACACCCTGCAGTCCTTACTCTTACCCAAGTGAGTGGTGTGAATATGTGCCATCCCCTGCACTTCCACTCAATGTCCAACAGAGATCAGTCAAGGACATTTCGTTACAACCCTCTCAATTTGCCAGGGGCGGGTTGGACGTTATGCGCTCTATGCCCCTACGCCTTGCCCAGTGACTATGGGGGATTTAACATGACAAAAGAAACAAAAACAAACATGAGGTAGCTGTTAGCTGCTCTGCAACTCCTTTGTCTATAGAATTTTGGAGGACACGGAAGCGTGGGACAGCGCCATGTGCGCAATTACATTTGATTAGTGTACACAATTAGACACCAATACACACTGTAGGGCATCAGACACCCAGAGACCATCTGACACACACATACCCACTATTATACACCAACACACTTTGCATCAGACAGACACACATACGTCAGGTGTCCGCATCTACACATTGTCAAACACTGACATCCAGTCACAAAGAGGTACTTAGCAAACTTCTTATATGCATCAGCAAATCCTTTGCATGAATTAATAAAAATGTGAAATTCCAATAAACAAATACGTTCTAGAGGAGTTATAGTTGACTCTCATGGTGACCTAAGTCACAAAACCCTAAAAGATAGGAAATTTGAACGTGAAGATGCACTCTCAGTCTGATATTTCACCACCTACATAATCCATACCTAATTTAAAATACCTTTCAAAAAATAATTTCTAAGCAACGTCATTCTGATGAAATTCCTCACAATACATAGGTTACTACTCAATCACACAGCTGTATTAATTACAATGTTTAGTGCTTAACAGAAACGACCCACGCTGTATGTATACATTTATCCCTATCATAATACAGCCATTTGCATTCTAAATATGAACTTTACATGCCCCAGAAATATAAACGTCATTACATTCAACCACCAAGTCACTCTGCAACATATAACCAGGGACGCGGTAATTATGCCATGTTGTGGCTGCTGCATTTTCGCCTAAACATGAATTCTTTGCATTTGCCAGATAGTCCTTCATCTGCTGATTGTAACAAAAAGATTGTTTTTGACGCAAACGGATTAAGAGTTACTAAAACGTCATGCAGTGACACATATTGCCGGACAGTGGAAAGCCCTTCACAAAGGGTGACTGGTCACCTTCCAGTTGCTTATTGCTGTGTTTGGGTGTTAAACTGGTGCTAATGAGGGGGGGGGGCTTACCCAGCCAGTGCTATTGTGCGCAAATAACAAAATAATGAATTAATACTATCAAACATGTGCTTCATTAAGCTGCAGAATTTGTCTTTTTTTGTTGCATAATATAATACTACAATAATTACAAATAAATTACAAAAATATCATTACACTTGTTCAAAAAACACCTTAGGCATACATTCTACTTTTTTGTTTAATAGCTCTTTATTGCTTTTTTATAACATTGCCTAATCGTGTATGTCAGCAACAAAAGACCTGTATACAGTTTTAGGCATTTGTGGCAAAGAGAGTGCCAAGATTTCTACAACCGTCAAACATGATTATGATTTATAAAAACAAGCGAAAAACAAAATTGGCCGTAAGTGGTTTCCTGCTACATACATTACATTAACCTAATCTAAATTGTATTGTTAAGTAATGTGTACAAACTGTAACCAAACAGTATACAAAGCTTCTACAAAGACACAATACATTACTGTTCTTAGCATTTTTACTTATAAGACCACTCTATCCTTTCACAACATTAACCATTAAAACACCCAAAAGGGAATTATCAGGCCTCATCATACACTTCAAAAAATATTAAAAATTTCTAATTTTAACTTTACGTTTTAAACACTTCATACACAGGTGAGAGTTAGGGTTAAGTGGTTAGGTCAGTGGTAAAGATTAAAACGAAGGTGTACACTAGCTTTAAATGTTATCTATTAACTGTCTTTAAGTCGAGCGCGCAAGCGCTTTGACCTCTTGTAAGTATTTTGTGCTTTTAACCACGCACTTTCACCCGTTCCTGGGCCTGCCTTTCAAAAATCCTTTGTCATCATTGGTAAATGCTTTATGTTTCTCCCTTGTTGGGGCGGTTTTATTACTGTCTTGCAGACTGCCACTGTTACATGGATAAATGCACGATTGCCGATACGTTTGACTGTGAGCAAACCTCTTTTTCTTTTTGAGTTTCTCCTTCGCTCTCATGGCACTATGGCGCTTTGAATAGGCTCAGTTAGGCCAACTAATGTTTTACTTTTCATTTTCAATTCAAGTGGCAAGAAAAGTCGAGTTAGGAATTTACAATGCTAATAACTCTAACTCAAGCAAACACAAGAACTATTGCATTGCAAATGCTTGTTTTAGGTTATGTGGCATTGTACTGTCAATGTATGGACACCTTAACTCACACTTATAAAGAAATATATAGATACAGGAGAGGGGTGGAATGGCTTTGGGCACCAACAAGTTATCTAGGGGAAAGGAGGGTCCTTACCGCTGTGAAATGTTCTTTGTTTGAAAGGTTGCCATATCCCTCAAACCAGGGGCACAACACCCATTGGGCTAAAAGGGCTTCAGCCCCCTCCGTCGTGTGTCTTACCTGGGCTCGAGCTGTGCTTGGCTGCTGTAGATGGAGCGCACTGACAGCCTTCTACATGTAATTTTACAAGTCAGCCAGAAATTGAAGAGCATGATTAAATATGGGAACTGTGACCCTGAATGTGGGAGTAACGGTGGGTGGGCGGGTGGCAGGAGCTATAATTGACAAAACACTCTACAACTATTTTGTGGGGCGTTCACTTTCAGGTAAATGATTATAAAATGCAACATACACACTTTAAATACATAATTAATGCTAGTTAAAGTAATTGACAGGAAGGCATTCTTTTATACTACAAGACGCTCATTTGGTTAATGCAATCTCTGCAGATGTCTGTGTCTCTAACCAGACAGTCACAAACGCATTCTGGAAAGTGCATGGGGGAATAGTATATGTGTATTTATATAGCTTCAAGGTCCCGGCCTGCGACTGAAAGCACTATGAATACGCAGACCTTCATTTTAAATTATATTAAACTACAGGAGGGTGAGCCACAGAAGCCTCAAGTCAGGCACTCACCTTGAGGTCCTCTTGGGCCCTTGAGCCCTAAATGAGCTGAGCTTTCATGTGTACACAAACCTCATGTGCCAAGAAATAAAGACAAAGCATTAACCTCCATGTAAAACACAAAAGAGAAAAAATACCTGTCTGGTGACTGAATACCACAATGGGAAGCTAGAAAACCTGTTCACGGATCATTCACATATATTTTATTTCACTATGCCTCCTTTTCCTTTATATTTGCATATGAGAGGACTTTGTCATACATGACCTCAAGATGTGTGCCATACAAAAATCTCTTGACTTTGATTTAATACTCTATAATGTTGCTTCATATGTGATAAAAATGTAGGCCGCACATCAACTGACTTGCCTCTGAGTGCACTAATGGCAAAGTCTTCAGGCTGGGAGGGTGGGCATACATTCTCCTAGATCACTTTTAATAAATGCGCCTCAATGCAGTGAGGTACTCTTATGTACTAGGGTGAAATGCTTCAGCTTGTTACCAAATATATATATATATATATATTTAATTTTCTAGAGGCTTTATCATAATTTTACATGATGTTAGCAGCACATCATCATCTAAACATCTTCAGGGCTCAGCTCGTGCACCAGCTTTTAGAGCTAAGCCAGGCTCTCTGCTTGGCTTGATTTGGCTATTGCTCGCCTCTCTGTGTTAATTTGTTAGCTTGCCCTCTATATTACACACAGTGTAAGATAGGCTACTGCTTCCAAAAACCATTTTCAGGTAGAGAAGTCTTTGTTTATTTTGTTAATGGTTCTCATGCTGCATGGTGTCACACTCTCTCTCTCTGCCTAATCAGTCCACTTGCAAGGTGCCCATAAAAGACATGGACCGTGGCTGGGATATGGGTGAAGCGGAATTCCTGTGCAGAATTCCATTCAGCACAATTATAGGTGGTCCAGTGTACCTGCACATGGATTTACTGGGTCTGAAAACAGCAAAGCAGATTTTACCAGCTGGAAAATCCACTCATTATCAGAGAAACCTGTTTTGCTCCCTGCACTCCGTCTATAACCCCTGGCCAAACCTTTATCAAGGCAAAGGCGGAACATTCTCCGCACCTTCCTTCACCCTCCTTACCCCTTGCCTCCAGCCGTGCCTTACAACATACTTTCACCAAAGCCCCTTGCACAGTTTTACCACCTGCTCAGAGCAGGTACTAAACATGCATGTTAAACCTTACAGAAAAGGGAACATGAGGAGGAAGACCAACTGGCCGGCACAGTAACTCCTAGTTCCTTGGGATTTAACTAAAAATGGTGGGTTGCTACCACACAGTACTGGTAGCTACAGGTGGGAAGTTTGCACCTTGTCAGTATTATGCAATTTGTAATCAGACCATGGTGGACTACTTAAAGTGCCTGGGGATAGATCGACAGGGATGAAAGGCCCAGTTATCACTTTTCTCAAAATCTATTTACCCTGTGACACTTGAAAATTGTGTTGTTAATGCTACCATCATTTATATATTGAACTATGCCAATGCTTGCTATATTGTTGTTCCTGAGTCAGCTATTTAGAAGCTTCAAGGAGTTCAAAATATGGCATCATGACTTTTTATGAATTTCAAGAAATTCTATAGGGTTTCCAAGGCTCTACCTAAGCTGCACTGGCTTCAAGTTTCTAGAAAGATCCATTATAAGGTACTACATGTTGCCCTCATGAGAAAAAGACACATGCTGCTTATGTGTTTGCTTCAATTTTTAAGTAAACCCTTCATTTGAGATCTTCCATCCTGCTATTAGCCCCCTGATTTAGGAATATCTGGTGAGGGTGTAGAGACGGATGTTCCTTCTTATGTTGTTCCTCTATTTTGAGTGCACTCATCTTGGACTGCACAAAATATAGAACCATTCTATATTTAGAAAGGCTCTTAAAATGCATCTATTTTATTATTTTCATATCTTTTCTGAAGTTTAGTTAGTTGAGACTTATGGCACTCAATAAGTAACAACACATTGCATATCTTGATTGTAGAGGTTTTAGATACATTTAGTGGGGCCGATGGCAATTTTAGAGGTGTCCAGAGGGGAAAATATTCTGCATCTGGTGCCCTGTGTACGACCACCATCACCACCCTGCACCAAACTTGACCCATTGTTGCATAAATTTGATAGAGAGTCAGGCTCTGTTTTCCCCATCATCAGAACCTCCAAAAGCGTGTGCGGCTCATATGTTCCTGCCAGGAGGGATTTTTCCCAGTTTGGGTCGTAGCCACTGCACTAAGTGCTAGAGTTGCGGCGCCGCATAGTACAAAAATAGATCAGGAAGGCCCGGGCTTCCATTCCACTAAGGGAGCTTAAGCGTGTCAAGCTTGACCTGACTCCATCCACCAGCCCAGACCACATCCCCCAGCAGTTTATCCAACTGTATGAATGTTAAAGAGGGGGAAGCACATCACATTCTGCAACATGTAGAGGCATTGCGGCTGGAAGACTATCTTCGCTACTGTGAACTGCCCCATCATGAATAGCGGGAGCATCTTCCAGAACTCAACAGACTGTGTCAGCCTCCCCCACCATAGTTATTACATTAAGTGTGTTGTAACAACATTGTTTCTCAAGTGGATTTGACACTGTTTGTGCTGCAGGCTTCCGAACAGGTTGACAATCATGGTTGTTGTTATTATAACATATACTATTAAGAGGCATCATTTCTATTGAAGTGACCTGTTTGGAGGACATTGCCCATCACCCACACATGCTATGTGTTCTGGAGCTTGAAGGATACTTGCATCCTTTGCATGCTAGAACACCATTTGGAGTAAAGTGTTTTCAAGGCAACTAGCTTTTTGCATTTGCTTTCAGCCTGGTGGATGTAGCTGCACCATCTTATATGATACCTGCTCAACATGTTGTGCTAATAACAACTATTTTATTTTAATTTAGAGTAGTACCGTTTAAGAGCAGATTAATTAACCGGTGTGAATGTTGCTATCTGATTGGCACTTACTTATTCAACCTCAGGAGTAATGGAAGATGCATTAGGAATCAGACCTGAGACTTGCCACTCACAGATCCCAAAATCAGGTATGTTAACCTACTCAGCTCAATATTATGAGGCATGTTCATGTGTGCTGCCTCAAATAATCATATGTTTTAATGTCCCAAAGCGCAGACAGACCTTTGGTCAACAGTCAGACCTGAGGGTTTTTCTGAAGATTAAATTAAAAATATTTCATGAACTCATTGTCACTTTACATAAGGAACTTACTTTTGGAGAATTCACAAAAAGGGCCATTGTCTTGTAATAATTTGGCGAAAACTGGTTCTTCAGTGCTTTGGACTGAAACTGCAGATGCTGCTTTTTAGTTGTCAAATCACTCATTGCCCTCTTTAAAGATCTTTACCTATAAACATTGCAACATCAACTAAAACATGCTTATTTCTATCCTGTCAAGTTTGATCAGTATGTTTAAAATACACAATTTATCACTCTATGTTCTTGTATTGGGTCCAAGGATAGCCACGCCCAATTGATTAAAGTGTTAGCCCCACCTCCAGTGGTTTACCTCTTAGCCCCTCCCAAAGTTCGGGTCTCCTTGCGCCTCTGCCTTAAACTTTGGGCGCCTTTTGGCCAACTGTGGGGCTTTTGTAAACAAACTGTTGAATTCTGGGTCTTGTAGTCTTGATCACGGAGTGCAACAAGCATCACGCATGACTGCCAGATACACTGCCTGCGAATGCAGCGTCTTACTGTTGTTGTCAGGTATTACTGCAGTGTATCTAGATCCATTTTAGTGGAGTCAGCCTGCAGAGGCGTGGTTGTCATTACTGCAGCAGGTGCATTGGCAGTGAGGGCTCACCCTACCCTCATACGGCCAGTGTTCCTAGCCCCTTTAATGTAGTATGCCCAGCTCTCTGTGAGTGCATTCTGCCTGGCTCATTGTCAGTACATCTGCTTACCGTGGACGCCTTTTCAAAGCTTTTCTTGAGCAAACAAAAAGCAGCTGGAAGCCATTCCAGAGGGAGACGTTAGCAAGACAAACACGGGCTATTAGGAGCGTCCCCCACGGAGCAGGCGCAGGGCACGCAGGCCGCGCTGGGGCCCCAGGGAGAGCAGGGCACTGCCTGGGATACCCACCCGCACAGGGGGAGCCAGCTGTGTACAGCGAGGGTGGCACGCGCTGAAGGGAAGCGCGTGAAGAAGCGGGCGTCGGAAACGGAAGGGTGCGCGGAAGGAGACGTGGAGGAAGAGAAGGGGACTTGGGGAGGAAAGAGTGGGGTGGAGGGGTGGGAGTGATTGAGAAAGGGAAGTTAGGGTGGAAAGAGAGCTAGCAGGGATGAAAGTGAGAGGTCAGATAAGGACTTTAAATGAAATTATTTTTCATTTGTATAACGCCAGCCATCATTGTATGGACCTGTAGCGCACTTTTTATATCCTTATTTCTTTGTGAGCTGGGAAGGCCATCAATTGAATTTTAGCCATTGATTGCCAGTGCCTGTGGGTTGTAAGTGGACACATAGTGGAAGTAAATATCGTACTACAAAAATATTGTAGCCAAAACATTGACTACCAAAATATCATCAGGGTAAGTATGTATAGGTCCGTTTAATTTTGTTAACTACACATCTACGTCCCTCTACGTACCTTGATGACACATGTATATCATCAATGTAGATTTATGTGGAATTCGGTATAGTAAACTTGAACTTACATATACATAATTATTTTGATGACATTTTGGTACTCGATATTTTATTTATGATATTCTTGGTGTGCAATATTTGTTCTACGATATTCTGGTACTATACCGTTTTGTTGGCGATTAGTTGTATATGGTTAGAATATAGTTTTTACAATATTAAGATTTCAAATGTTTTGTGTGTATTAGTGTGAAACTGCAATGCGTTTCACCTAGAAATATATTTGTGATGTTTTAAGCCTATGGATGGGTGTGCTGAGGGACTTCGCTTTTTGTCTTCATTGCGGAGAGATAAATTCTACTTTGCTCAACCAGGATATAGCGCATATTATGTATACAAGTATAACTAGGCAGGTTGGGGTCTTATGTGTATGTACGGATTTGTTATGTTTATGATGAAATTATCTGTGCTTTCAAGGGTTTATGTTGGCATTTGGTGTGGCCATTCATTGCCATCTACATGGCTTTGGAGCCATGTGTGCATGATGGTGAGCAGATTCTTTCCAGCATGTGTTGTTTGACTGTGACCATTTGTGGGTGTAATTGGAAT
Source organism: Pleurodeles waltl (assembly GCF_031143425.1). Lineage (NCBI taxonomy): Eukaryota > Metazoa > Chordata > Amphibia > Caudata > Salamandridae > Pleurodeles > Pleurodeles waltl. The sequence continues at coordinate 70,447,232 of NC_090443.1, forward strand.
GGTGGTGTGTGGTTGTGTTGTCGGCAGGGGTGCAACTAGACTGAGGTCAGAGAGGAAAGTGGTAATGCTTTGATCAATGGGGGTATATCAATTTTCAGAAGCTGGGTCACAATGACTAGTTGAAGCTCCCTTTACTGTTGTGATAGGCTACATAATCTGGGCAACACCATAACACACAGATTGTTGACGCTGTATTCAGTGGTATTACTCGGTAACTTCAAAATCCAGCCACCATCATGTATTCATGCTTTTGATATTCTTGGCAAATACCACAGCCTTCTGAAAACAACTTATGTTTGGAAGGATGTGGGTGCTAACAGCACATGATGAAGTACAGTAACTGAGCAGAAAGTATGATCATCCATGATGCACCTAGAGCAGAAAAATTAGAATTTTTCAGAGGTATCAGTTGCTACAGCTGTGAGGACATTTGCTAACCCTGGCAGTCTTTTTGATATTGCTGCGGGGATCAGAAACTAAACATAGCTCTAAAAGTCATACAGATCACTCCATAGAAGGGCTGAGAAGCTCAAGGTGGATCAAATTATCAACCATGTATTATCATTTATGTTGAAAGAGTAGGTAATGTCAGGTCCACTTTGGTACTTTAGTTGTTTGAAGTCCATGACTGCACAGAAGCAACACCCAAACATGCATCACATATATGATCATTAGTAGCAGAAGAGTAATAAATACTAATGATTTCAGAAAATAGCAACAGTGCAAGAAGAGGAAATTCTAAATGCTGAAGTCTGTTAAATTGCTACACAATGTTTTTACACATGGTGTCATGTATATATTTTATTGAAATCCCTTAGATGGACTGTTAGAAATGGGGTCTCTAGTTGGCAGTGGTTTGCACCCTGTCCAAGTAGGGACCCTCACTTTAGTCAGGGTAAGGTAGTTACAAAGTTAAGATAAGCCCTGCTCAACCCCTTGGTAGCTTGGCACTAGCAGTCCGGCCTATCTTAGAGGGAATGTGTAAAGTATTAGTACACACACACAGCAACACAGTGAAATCTCTACAAAAGGACTCCTCGCCAGTTTTTATCTGAGTAAAACAAGACCAAAATCCAACATACACAAGTCAAAATATATCTTTTAAAAAGTTTAAGCAAGTCTTAATCCATAGGCATCAATAGATGTATCTTTTTAGCATAAAGTACCTGGGATGCGTCAAAAACAAGGACAATGTGGGCCACAAGGGAGGTGAAGTGCCAGAAAAGGAAAGCGATGCGTCAGTTCCTTACTGCGCAGTGGAGGTGATGTGTTGATTATTTCCTTGCAGGTGAGATGATGCGTTGGTTCCTTACTGGCAGGGGAGGTGATGCATAGATTACTTCTTTGCAGGAAAGGCAATGCGTCAATTTCCAGACATTATGGCCTCGGTTCCTTACTGGGGAGAAGGGCCAATGAGAAATTGTCACCCAGGGATGATGCAGGGAAAATCCAGATGTGCTGTGTTGATGGGACAGCGGTGAAACAGGTGCTGTGTCAATTCTGCAGCCGGGAGACAGGCACTGCATTGATTTTTCAGCCGCAATACAGGTGCTGCGTTGATTCTTCCAGTGCATGGATGCATGGATTTTCTCCTTCAGATCACCAGCTTGCACTCCCAAGTGCCAAGGGACTGGGGTTGGCACCACCTGGCAAGCCAGGGCTCTCAGCAGAAGAGCTCAGGCACTGGCAGAAGAAGTATTTGATGTCCTTGAGAATTCTTAACAGGAGGCAAGTTCAAGTTCAGTTCAAGCTCTTAAAGAGCCTTTGGAAGCAGGATGTAGAAAGCCAAGTCAGTCCTTTTACTTGCAGGACAGAGGCAGCAAGCAGCAGGCAGCACAGCAAAGCAACAGGCCGAATGGCATTCCCTCCTGCAGCATCCAGGTCTTCTACATGGCAGAATTTCCTCAGTACAGAAGGATTTTAACTATGTGGTGTCAGAGGTCCAGTACTGATACCCTTTTTTGTCTTTGAAGTAGGCAAACTTCAAAGAGAAGTATTTGTAGTGCACAAGACCCCGACTTTCCCTGCCCTGGCCCAACACACTCCAGGTGGTTGGAGACTGCTTTGTATGAGGACAGGCACAGCCCAATCAGGTGTGAGTGTCAGCTTCTTCCACCACTCTAGTTAAGGTAGAACCATCAGCCTGGTAATGGGCCATCAGGATTTAAAGGGCACACCTCAGCTCCCTTTGTGTAACAGGATGATCTCTGTGACAAAAACAGCATCCCACTGAGCATTGCAGATAAAATAATGTTCTGTGATCTGCATGGTACATGTTCTTTGCAGCAGGCATATTAACCCTCTGCACTACCTTAGATGAGTCAAAACTGCCACTAGACTTAACTCTGATCTCTCTCCAGCAGGTACATTATACACCAGAATTATATTGGCACTTTTATTGTTGCCTGAAAACTGTTGGGTATACCAGGGACCTTGCAGTGCTTTTAAAACTACTGCACTGCTACAAAACCAGCCACCTAAAAACAAAACAAGCTCTCCATCCTTCCCAGGAAAACACTCTATGCCAGGTAAAGCCAGTTCAGCCTTGTCTATGTCCTCCGAGGAGAGATCTTTCTCCAACACTTCCTCAGCAGTGGGCACACAGTGAAATGTAACTATTAGTAGCAATCTCATGAGAGGTTGGACTTCAGACATAGTGGAGCAGCTGGATAATTTCCTGAGCCAGTTGAACGCTATCTGAACTACCTTTTGTATCTCTTTTACATTTACAAAGCTTTGTCAGCAGCTGATTCTTCTCACTGTCACCCAAACAACCCAACAACATTCTTGATGTTGCAGATCTCTCCTACCACTCATTATTTCTAGTTGTCTACACTGCATAGCTGTTAGTAAGATGCTTAAGGCTGGTTACCCAAAAAGCACTGATGCCTGTCTGGTGAGAGACCAATGTGTTATTGAATACCCACTTCATATACAAGACTCATTCTCTCTGCCTTGTGTTCCTTCTTTCTCTCTCCTTGCCTATATGTTCTCTCTCTCCCTCCCTTTGTGTTTAAAGGTGACTGTATGACGGCTTAAAAGGCTTTACAGAAAAGCAATATCATAATCAGAGACAAAATAAGAAAAATAACATCAAGGCAACCAGAGACAACAACCAAAGTCTCTTTGCGTCAACATTCTGAGTTAAAAATTTTTTTATTTTTGAAGCGCTTTTTTCACTCTCTCTTTTCCTTTTTCAATCTCCACTTATCCATGAGCCTACTCAGTCTTAGTGATTTTTCTCCCATCACTTTCTACATCCTTACAAACTTCATCACTTTTCCTTCCTCCACCACAGTCCCGTGTACTCATCTCCCCTCTTACTTTTCTCCACCCCTCTTTTCCACTGCAAAAGGAAACATTTTGCTCTCTTCATCAAATCCTCCCTCAGACCTCCACCACATTGGCCTAGCGAGTCTGCTACTGAACATACTGGGAGAAGGTTTTCCTCGGATGAGCTGTAAGTGATATTTGCATCAAACAGACTTCCCTCAGAGGCAGAATGGTGGACAACCCAGCAGATGGGATGCATGTTGCCAGGTATTCACCATACTTCCTGCTAGCATTTGGGTCTACAATCAAAGGGAGTAGTACAACCACAATATTTTGTGGTAGATTACCCCAGTCCACCTTCCAAACATAAATGCTATTTCAATAGCAGTCACAACATCACACCTACCAAAACACACTAAACAGGCACAGCACAAGTACCATTTATGCATGATTTTCTCCCACACAACAGCACTACACACTGACCTCACAGACAGAACAGGTACAGCATGGGCAGCGGAGAGAGGAGTCTAGGGGCCTTCGACATCAACAGTGTATGAAAGCTGGTGTAAAGGACTGGGTTATGCTAGGGGGATCATCCCAGCATTACAGAGTCAGTATTTGAAGATAGGGTTTAATGCTGCTCCTGCTCCAATTTTTGCATAGCTGTAAATAACTTGTTCTAGCCTTAATTTAGTGATATACATTTTATCAGCCTCTGAAAGATGAAAAGTTGGATACCCCTGCTTGAATTGAAAAATCTCTTCAGGTTGCACATAGATGTTTGTAAATGGCAGAAACATAGCAAATATATCTCCCTACATACACCAATCTGCATATAATGAGCAGTGAGTAGATTTATAGATTGAAAGTTTTTTTTTTTATTTGATGTCAAACTCAAACTTACTTTTGTACATTTTACCACGCATAGTGCTGCACAATATCACTGGCTTTACAGCACCAAGAAAAAAACAAAACCCTAGTAAGATGTGTGCATTAAATCAATAAGCTGGGCTGATTTTATGAACTTTTTCTTAGGAAGGCAAAAATCCTCTGGCATAGCACAGTCTTTTAACCCCCAGGTGATGGGTATTTATTGTGACTCACATGTTGAAGTGGAAGTGTTGTTGGATACCCCTGCTATCTACTTGTTGGTGGGTGTGGGATGTGACAGTAGAACTTTTGACTCTGACGATTTCCACCTACCTTCAGTAAATACGGTACCCATTGCTTTTTGTTCTGGCATTAATATGGTCATATTATATATTATGAGAAAGGAAAGCAGCAGCGATTTTGGAAAGCACCCACTGGCTTATCAGGGCTTTAACTATCATTGTAGGGTATACTTTAGATGTAGCTGAAGGTCAAGTCAGCACCCTCAGCCCAGCCAGCTCACTCTAGGGAACCTGATGGGGGGTGGGGGGACTAAACCCCTCTCAGACCAATGGTCTTTGCATGCCTGGTTGTCAGCTATGGAGTGGTTTTTAAGTGTATTGGCTGTGTGTGGTAAGGGTTTCCAATTATTTATTGAACATGACGTTGTGTGTTGAGTTTTGCTTTAAACAGGGAGAGTAGTAAATGTAAACAAGCATTTGCAATACAATGGGTCTCGCATTTGCTCGAGTTAGAGCTATTAGCGTTGTAAATTCCTAACTGGACTTTTCCTGCCACATAAATTAAAAATGAAAAGTTAAACAGTTGACATAAGCAAGCCATGAGAGTGAGCGCGAAGGAGAGACACGAAAGGAAAAAGAAGTTTGCTTGCAAGTCAAACTTATAAGTAAACGTGCAATTAACCATGTAACAGGGTCGATGGCCAAGTTGGTAACAAAACTGCCCCAAGGAGGGACAAACATAAAGCATTTACTAATGATAACAAGGGATTTTTGAAAGGCAAGCTCACGAATGAGTGCTAATGATAGGCGTGTGGTGGGAGTGGTTATAATCCCAGAGATACATTACAACACGTCAGAGCTCTTGCAATCTCAACATAAAAAAAACTATTTCATTTCAAAATTCGGAGTTGCTTTTAACACTGGTATCACGTTTGATTGTGCTTTCTGAGGGTGACAGTCAACATTGGTTTCAAGCGGGAGAAAAATACAAGCGGAGGCAATAAACTATAGATGTACAATTTCTATAGAAGCTATAAGGTTGGCTCAAGGCATTATTGTATACTGAATAAGGGAAATTCAGGGCATTGGGTGCTTTCTTTTTTTTACTGGTCTATTCATGGAAAGCAAACTTGACATATGGGACGGAATGACAGATATATGTTCCGTAACATCTCCAACCTTAGTATCACATGGAAGAGTTTTCCTTACATTTTGTACAGTTGGTATGTTCCTGTTTTAGGAGGAAGAAAGAGAGACAGATGGAGTTAGGTGAATGCCTGTGATCATCACAAACATCTAAACAAATATGCAAGTCCATCTATGAAAATTAAACATTCAAGTTGCAGGAATTAATTCATTAAAAGCGCAGGAATGGGGTAAGGGCTTCAAAAAGGGGTTTCTCCACATGGAAAATGTTTTCCTCATGGAGAAAAAACCTGTTCAATAAAATGTGGTATTGTAGAAAGGTGATAGTATTTCACCATGCGTAACTGTACAATATATCCAATTCAGCATGGAGAAATCTGTTTCAAAACTTTACGTGGAAACCTAAACATTGCAACAAGTACTTCTACAAAGCTTTGTAAATGTCTTAGAAATGTAAATCTGAATCTAAATAAGGTATTAAACCTGCATATGTAGATTCTCAACATTGTGAATCAGGCCCTCAATCTTTTAGGTCCTAATTAGTATACTGTTTTTGCATAAGTGTAGTAAAACTGAGAAGCAAGTCAGGAGCAATCTAGGAGTAGGAGACACATCCTGACATAAATATCATTGCAAAATGAGCCTTAGGATGTTCTTCACAATGATTTCTTCCCTTAGTCAGAATGGCTTATTCATGAAAATTCAGAAATGAATCACTCCTATGTCACGAATATGACAAAACTGCTGACAGAAAAGGTTTTGTGAATTGAGATGTTAGTGAGGTACATGAGTCCGACATTGCACAGAATGCAGACTCTTTTCACTGCTGCCAACAACCGTAGCATGTAAATGAAGGAGGATCGTCTAGTCTGATGTATGATGGACAAAACTGATTTTAGTGCAAATTTGTTATTTAAAGATTTCATAACCCACTCTACAGAATGTCTCTCCTTTTCACCTTGAACTGAAGTTAGGCTGCATTTTCCTTTTTTTCCTCAAAAAACCCTTAAACTACTGAGTAAACACTGGAGTGAAAACGGAAGCACAAAAGTCAAATATATACTTGACCTGAAAATTTGTAAATGACAGGAATAGAGGAGAGCATGGGATAAAACGAAAATGCAGGAAGAGACTGTGACATGCTACAAAGGATTAAGGCATGATAGTTGACAGTGGTCTAGAATACAAAAAAAGATATGGCACAGCCCTGTGGGTGTTCTCTGACTTTTTTATTTATACATTGTATTTATTTATTCAATTTGTTCAGGTGGTGTCATAAAAACATATAGAACTCAGCCGTATATAATGTATACAGAATTAAACCAGTATTTAATTAACCATAAATAACATGCCTTTAAAAAAGACTAATTTGACTGTGTCTTTGTTAAATTGTAAATTCATAATTGAATAAATTGTATTTTGCATCAAACCCACTCCAATATGTGGACAAAAGATCAAATACTAGCCTTCAGAAATCTGGTTGAATAAATGGAGGCTCCACTCGCATTAGCATGTGAGATAAGGAACTCCAGTGGGGGGGGGGGAGGACAAATCTAAGCGAAAGGCCTACGGGATCTGAAAGTAATATTCCAACCCTACACCCAGAACAGGACATTGCGCTCAAGATTGGCACCTCAACTCATCTTACCTTCCAATAAGAAAAACACAATTGGTAAAACAGCATTCTCTGTACAAGCACAAAACCGTGGAACTCATTGCAGGCCAGAATAAGAAGCAGTTAGGACCATCTAAACTTAAGGAAGGAAATAAAAACCTTTCCCCTTCTGAGATAAAGAAGGAGAAACCCAAGATCTTGGGCCCCAAACCTAACAACACTCAAGATCAGAACATGATACGTTGCCAGAGGGTGTCCAACATGCACAGGAAAATCAAAACTGAATCCAGCTGTGCCTGGCTGTAATCAACCAGGTGGTAGATGACAATGATGCCCAAGAATAAGTCTGAGTCACAAAAGCACCACAATAGAATAGGGCCATGGCAAGTTGTAATCAACACAAGCTAGATGACATTGGTGCCTAAAAGATGCTGAAGTACCCAGAATTGGACTATATTTTTGCAAACTGTAGTCAGTGCAGGCAGATGACAGTAGTCCCCATATGCTGCAGGCATTGCCACAATAGGGCTCCACCACGGATGACTGTAATATGAGCAGGCTTGATGACAACTATAATCACAGTGATCTTCACAAACAATTTCAACACGGATGATTATACCAGAAATGTCCAGAACTACCATCAGATATGATACTATCAACCACTACAACTCTCAGTACTATAAAGAGGACATGCTCCTAATGCATTATTAGTTCTGCCATATATACCTCTCATTTTGAAAGCCTATAATGAGTCCACCCAGGCAGGTTCGAAACATAGTCCTAACCAAATTAAAATTTGGACGCAGTACAGACTCTGTTCCCTAAATTCTGGTCTCTCCCCTGGAGGATGGCTCAGGGAGGGGAGCCTACTCTATAAAAAGGACAACCACCAACCCAGAGTCCAGTCCCACCCCGGGGATCTTATTTTCAAAAAAATGTAGGATCCTTTGTTTAATTGGTGCTGTGGATCTGCGGACACTCTGATGATATATGGTAGCAATAAACAATGAAAAAAAACTATTTTTGGCCTGGGGGGATCCTCGGGGACCACCCCTCCCACCAGGCCTCAGGACAGGAGACAGAGTCCCTGAGTCCTAAATATGGCTGTGCCATAGCTTTGATAATGTGATCGCAGTCAATCAGATGAAATGTGTTGATCTGTTTGATCCACAGACCCTCTACTGCGTGAAATATACATACATTGTTTCTCAAAAACAACTGACTGGTTAACACCAAATCACACTAAGCACACTTTTGGGATCAAGATCTACCCTTCTGCCAAATTTGGTGTAATTGCATTCAGCAATCTTCGTGGTATTGCTGTTCAATTGTCCTATTGAAAATTGCATGGGGAAAGTGGGTCTCTCAGCCTTTGTTTGAGGGATCATTCTGAAACTTTCCATGACGGAGCTAAGGTGAATGAATCATTTTTGGGAAAGTTTTGTGAAGATTCATCAAAAGAATGTGGTCCTAATTATAACTACTCAGTGCCGCTGTAACTATAACAACTGAATTTCTATTTTTTTGCATGTAAAATCTGAACCTAACTATATCGTCCCTGTTTTTTTTGTGAATTTCTAAGTTTTTTTAAATTCCATTTCCTAACCATAATGTCCCTGTAACCTTTGTTTTTTTCAGGGAATTTCTATGGGTTTTTTATAACATTAAGTAAGATGCCAATCGCAATGGGCAGTGGGGTTGGGTTTTGATGCAGGACCTGGCATTGTGCTGCCCCCATCCAAGCTTGCTGCTTCTGCCCCCCCCCACACCTTGCTATCCATTGTCCAAGTCCATGCCCCTGCCCTCTCATTACAGCCCTGTGTGGCTGTTGTTCTGCTACTGCCCTTTCCGCCTGCCCTGAACAGTTAGCTTGCTGCCCCATCCACCTCCTCCCTAATCTCTGTTGTTCGAGTCCATGCACAAGCCCCCTCCCTCTTGCTCTACTTGGTCCAATGTGCTGCCACTGCCACTGCCCTCCATTTAGCTTGATGTCCCTGCCCATTCCATCTGACCTGCATTGCCCCATCATTGCCCTCCTTCTTAGCCTCTGTGCTTAGCTTGCTGCCCCTACCCTCCTTCCCCCTGCCTTCCGATGTCTGTGTGCATACCCCTACTCCTTTTTGCCCACCATGTTCCATGGACCTACCACTGTCCCTGCTATCTACTCTGAGTGTTCTGTTGAGCTGCCAGTTCCCCTCCCACCTGCCTACCATGGTCAGATGGCTGCTGCCGGTCCCTGCCACCTTCACCCTGTCTGTCTGAGTTCCATGCTCGTATCCCCTCCCTCCTGTCCTCCATGGTCCATTTTGCTGACACGCCCTTCTACCTCCTGCCTCCCTTGCATGTTCTTTTGTGAAGCCTGTTCCCCTGCCCACTCTTGTCTGTGTCCAGCCCCTACCCTTCCCTTCTCTATTCTATGGTCCTTGTGCATGTCCCTGCCCCCTCCCTCTTGCCCACCATGACCGTTGTGCTGTCACTAGCCCCCCGCTTTCCATGCATGGTCTGTGCTGAAACAGCCCCTCCCACCTGCCTTGTGTGGTCGGCTTGCTGCCCTTGACCCCTTCCCTTCTTCCCCCCCGTTGTCTGTTTGCATGCCAATATAGTCTCACAGTTGCCATCCAAGGTGTGTTGTACTTCCAGTGCCTATCCCACCTGTCATCCATGGTCAGCCTGCTCTTCCTGCCCTGCCCCATTGGCCCCTTCCCTCCGTTTTACAAGTGCAGGTCCCTAGCAACTCCTTCCTGCTTTGCTTGGTCCATTGTCATGCCCCTGATCCCTCCCTCCTGCCCTTCATGGTCCGTTATGCTGCAACTATCCCTCCTGTCTGTCCTGTCTGGTGAGCTTGCTGCCCTAGCCTTTTCCCCTTCTGCTCTATGTGGTCCATGTGCATGCCCCGGTCCCCTCCCTATTGCTTTCCATGGTCCACGGTGCTGCACTGTCCTCTCGCTTGGTCTGTGTGGTGTATGGTGTTGATGCATTTCCTGATGCCTACACTGTAAGTCCAGTTTGGTGCCCCTGCCCATCTCTTTCCTCCTCTCTGTTATCCAAGTCTATATCCCTACTCCATTCCTCCTACCTTCCGTGAACCAATGTACCATACTTACAAACGTTTTGAACTTGGTAAGGAGGGAGATTATGAAGAAAAATGTGGGAAATTGATTTTCCCCATTGACTTACATTGAAAAGAGGAGATTTTAGGCAGGAGACTGATGGCATGTATGGTTGTATGGTTGTACTAGTACTCTCCTTCCTTTCGCCCTCAATGGTCTGTTATATTGCCACAGCCTCGCTGGCCTGTCCTGCATGGTTAGTTTGTTGCCCCTGCCCTCTTTCCCCTGCCCTCCAGGGTTTGTTTTGCTGCCACTCCCCCTCCCACCTGCCAGCATGATCAACTTGTTGCTGCTGTACCCTTCTCCCTGCCCTCAATTATCCAAGTCTGTGCTCCTGACCTCTGTCTTCCCACAGTATTCTAGATTGGTGACATTCTATATTTATTTCAAAAGTGTAGCACGCCTGACGTGATCGTGATGTAATCAAGACTGTATTACCAAAAGCATTTCCTTGGGGAGTTATTAAAATGAGAGGGTCCTAGACAAATGGAAAGTATGGTTAGTGCTCTAAAAAACTAAAATTAGGACATATTTTCTGAGTTCTCCAATAGCGACAAAGCACTTTAAAATTATTTGCTATCTTTATGTTCTTTTATCCAGTTGATCACTTGATTATTTGTTACACTTAGGGGAAAGGATATGGCGTTACAGCCAGAGGTGCAGACTTTTTAACTAGGGAACCAGGTTTCTAATTCGGTGTCAGCTCAGCATCCTTGAATCTGGGCAAATCACTTAGGGCCAGATGTATCAAACCATTTTGCATTCGCAAACGGTGCAAATCGCAAAATTTGGCCGTTTGCGAATGCAAAAACGTGGTCTGCGATGCATAAAAGGCATTTGCAGACCAAAAATAAGGAATCGCAAAAATTGCGATTTTTTGCGAAGTGACATGGTTTTGCGTCTCGCATTATGCGTCTCGCAATTTGCGACATGAAATACCGAATCGCAATTAGCGATTCACTATTTCAAGTCGGAAATTGCGAGACGCAAAATGCGACATGCAAAACCATGTCGCAATTCGATGCATCAAACATTCGCAAATTGCGAATTTTCGCAGAATGGCCTTTTGTACATGCAAATTACCACTAGGTGAAACTAGGTGGTAACCAGGTGCAACCTATATAAAGAGGCCCAGAATGCCTCAGACTCTTTTCCACAATGGCAACACTCTACGTCATGGCGAGGAGAATGAGGATCTTGGCAGGTTTGAGGAGAGGGAGGAGGAGACAGGAGCGCATTTTCAGTGTGTGCATTACCCTTTTTGACCAGACTGAGGAGGAAATATATAATAAGTACAGGTTGAACACAGCCATGATACTTGACCTGATAGCTGAGCTACAACCCATACTGCAGCGCACAACACATAGGACACATAGCATACCCACCCATGTGCAGGTATTATGCTTCCACCACCTACTTGCTTCAGGGAGCTATCAAGGGGTCATAGCAGCAGCTGGAGGGGTATCACAGAGTGCCCTCTCTAGATTTTTCAATGCATTTATCAATGCCATGCTAAGTAGGATACACCAGTACATCAGATTCCCCCACACCCCACAGGAAATACAGCAGACAAAAATTGATTTCTACCAGATAGCACAGTTCCCCCACATCCTAGGTGCCATAGATGGGACACATGTTGCAATCTGTCCACCATCGGCCACAGAGTATGTGTACCACAACCGTAAATACCAACATTCAATGAATATACAGGTGATATGCAATGCCTCCTACATCATAATTGATCTTGTGGCCAGGTACCCAGGGAGCACACATGATTCATACATCTTTTGCCAGAGCGGGATTCACACAAGACTGCTAGCTGGGGAGTTTGGTGAAGGATATCTACTAGGTATTGTTTCTCTGTACACTGGTGCATTGATGGCGTTGTGACGTCAGATGGCTCACTTACTCATTATACCCTCTGTTCCTTCCAGGAGACAGTGCCTACGCAGTGCACACCTACATGATGACGCCCTACCTAAATCCTACAACACCAGCAGAACGGAGATACAATTCAGCACACAGGGCAACCTGCAATGTGGTGAAGCGCACCTTTGGGCTGCTGAAGAGTCGCTTCTGGTGCATCCACAAAAGAGGAGGGGCACTACAGTACAGGCCCGACACGACCTGTAGAATAGTGGCCACATGTGCAATCCTGCACAATATAGCTACCACCAGGGGCATACCTGTGGAAATATCCAATCCAGACTCTGATGAGGATGATGATCCCATACCCCCATACAGCCTCAGACAGGACCAGTGCAGCAGAGGGCCCAGAGGGCAGGCAAAGGTGTGCAGACATCACGCACAACCATTTCAGATGTAAGTAATAACAACACAACTTCACTGACATGTGTACTGGTAGTTAGTACCTTTATTACCTTAACGTCAGGTAACATAAGTGTCACTAGCAAAAAAACAAAAACGTGCCATAAAATAAGCAGTTAACAGTGTCTCACTATTTATTCATAGTTTACTGTATAACAAAAGAAGCAGATAGTCCCCTGTGGCCCTTACAGTCACTTTCTATGGCCACGCAATCCGCTCGAGTGCGCAGTGGCATCACCGGCACCTCTGGTATCTGCCTCAGTGGCAGTGCTGTGCCTGGCACTGCGACTACTAGGATCTGTAGTGGGCACTGCTACGCTGCTGAGGCTAGATGAGTCCTCAGTCTCCCCTAGTCCAAGTTCACTGGGTGTAGCAGAGCGGTCACCCAGCATAGTATCCAGCACATTCCTTATCTGGACCAGTCCCTGTGCTACATCCCTACTGCTGTGCGCTGCCTCCACCTGTGCGGCCACAGCACACCGCAATATGAGGGCCGTTGATGTTGCAAGGCGATTGACCGATCGACAGAATCCATCAAACATGCCCATAAATCCTGCCTGCGTTGGCTGACTCTGTCGTGCTTTAGCTCTGTGCAGAGTTCCCTCACTGCAATTGTCAGCTCTCTGGTGTTCTCGGAAGCTGTGATCTGTCCCTCATGCAGCTTTGAAATGTTAGTATTAAGGCACTCCAACTGCCGATGCAGCCCCCCCATGTTCGCATTGTGTGCCTGCATCTGCCTATGCTTTGCCGTTATCTTCCTGTTTTGCAGGCGCTGCAGTTTCAGCATAGCGGATTCCAGGCCACCGAAGACTGATGGGCCCTCTACTGCCTCCATGTGCTGTGCGCCTGCATACTGAGGCCTCATGCGGGGTGTTGAGTTGCGCTGGGGCTGGGACTCCTGCCTTACAGTGGATCTGCCTTCTGGGGAAGGAGTGTGGCCGTCATCCCGCATGTTGTCTGAATCCTGGCTCAATTCGGGGAGCTGTACAGCCCTTGCCCTGCGTCTGATAGGCGCAAAATTCATTGACTCACTAGTGTTGGAGTCTGATGGAGGGTGGGTTTCAGCATCCCCCACAACGGCACATGCTGATGCTGCTGGGCCTGGGCCATCTGCAACAACAATGTGGAGCATGTCATTTATGTATGTATCACCAAAGGTTACACAATGGTAATAAATGTACAGTTACATCATATCAGTATGTAGTGGGTGTTGTGTTATTCTGGGTGTCGCTCTGCTTCATTACATTCTATGTGCTACTTTCAGCTCTGGGTTGTGGACTACCACTCCCATAAGGCATTGTTGTGCCGCTTCTAAAATGTGGAATGGACTACTTCTCACAATGCTTTCCACTACTTGCTAATTCCTAAGGGGCATTTGTACATACACATATGGGGTTACATTTCAATATTGCACTTACCTTTACTGGTGCTTGGTGTGCCGGATATGTCTATGTCAGTGACCCCACTGACAGCTTCTGGGAGGAGTGTCGACTCAACCAGGTCTTCCATCAGGGTGGAGGGTGTCTTGGTGGATGGTCCGCCTCCTGTGCTCCTTGCCTCCTGTAGTCTTCTTGCCACCCTCTCCTTGGAACGGGAACGCAGGTCGTACCACCTCTTTTTGATCTCCTCCACTGAGCGCTGCGCAAAACCCACAGCGCAGATTTTTGTTTGAATGTCCGCCCAGAGTTCGCGCTTCTCACTCTCAGGGACCTGGAGTGAGCTCTTCCCAAACAGCCGGTCATGGCTCCTCACCACCTCCTCAGTGAGCACCTCCAGTTCCTGCTCACTGAACTTGAGTTTTCTTTTCCGCTCTCCCTTCTCCTTTCCAGGTGCAGTGTTGTCCATGGTGATGTGCAGTCCTGCCTTGTTCACAGACTTGCTCCCTGTGGCTGGGCTGTGTCTCTCTCACTGCTCCTTTGGGTGGGGCACCTGCAAACGGCCTGGGATGACTCACTTCCTGCTTGTGATGTCATCAGGCTCTGCCAGGTGTGCGTTCTCGCAATTTTCAATTTTCAATTACCGAATCGCACATTTTTTGCGATTCGGTATTTGGGCCTCGCAAACCGCAAATAGCGATTTTTAAGAAATCGCTAATTCCGAATCGCAAATATGTTACATACCATATTGTGACTCAGAAATAGCGATTTCTTAAAAATCGCTATTTGCGATTCGCAGAGGGCTTTGTTCATACATCTGGCCCTTAATCTCCCAACACCTAAAACCAAAATGATTGTGTCTTTGTGTAATGCAACCGATGCTCATGCAAAGCACTCCAATACCTTCAGGTCAAGACTGCACTATATAAAACTGAAAAAAACAAAAAAACAATCAAGGGCCTGATTTAGATCATGTTGGTGTTATCGGCAAGCTGCATTGGCGGTGCGCCTGAGCAGACTATCAATTCGGCGGTGTTCCACCCGTCGTATTTAGATGTTAGAGTCCCGCAAGTGGTGTACTGGCAGCAGTTCGATGACATCGGGAGACAGTGGTGGGACTCAATGGACTTCATACAATGGCAGTGGCTATGGAAGGGACATAAGGGACACACATTCACTGTCCCTTAGTCATAGGTGCACTCCCATACTACACACTACACAACACACCACATACACACAATTACCCGTTGCCAGACACATTACAACCCGTACATGCCAAAAACATACATTGGCACACATCCATGACAAAATACACACACCATTGACACTGCACCCACACACCACACAACCATAACAAACAACACAACTTCACCCTCACCTACAAAAACACAATCACACACACCTGCACTTCGCCCAGTCAATTGCATCTCATACACCTATACACGTATGGACTCACACACACAATTCGCAACAAACATGACAGGCATTGGTCCCCTTGCAATGTGCACACATAGACAAAGTTGACAGATGTGAATGTACTCTCATTGTGTCACCAGCATTCATTTGCAAATGAATACTGGTACCATAATGACAGTTGTGTGTGTGTGCGGTATGTGTTTTGTGCCAGTGTGTCCCCACCCATTTTTGACTCGCTCGTGTCCCCGACATATACATGTCACAGTGATAAAAAAATGACTGTGACATGTATATGTCTCCAGTGGTCTCCACCTCGTGCTCAATGCCCACCTAACGTACCCTGGCAATGCAGCGTCCCTACAATGTAGTTCGTCGAAAAGGGGGGTCATGTTTTCTCTCTGGGTCAGTAGCAGCAGAGATGGCAGGTGTTGTCCAGTCAAAGACGGGGGAAAAGTGGTAAAAAGGTGAGTTTTCACCCCCTTCTCCTATCCTCGATCTGCCAACTAAGGAGTGGAGGTCGGAGTGCCACTTTTTCCTTTGCGGCAAGGCACATCTAGATCTGCACGGCAGGAAGGCTAGCTGCGGTCCCGTCAGCATCCCCTTTTTCCTTTCCCACTGTCATCGCGGACGGTGTTTGTTGGCGGAGACGGCTGTTCGAATGCTGTCTTTTGTTTATGGGACCGCCAACATCTAAATATGGTGGGCGGACCATCGTGGTGGCAGGCTAGTTTACAGTAGAGGACTCAACGGCGGGACAGTTACTGCCAACATCTAAACAGACCCTGAGTGTTTTTCACACTTCTGTCATTCGGCTATACTTGGACTACATTTGGGGGCTATTTGTGCAACCGTTGGGCTCTCTTTTCTCTGATGTTCATCTTGGGAGACTTATTTGTTATGAAGCTTCCTAATTTCTCATTTACTGCAGTATCCTCAGTAGAAAATGCTTTCAGTTTTTCACTTCAATTCCATCACGATGGTATTCAGATGTGCCACACTTTTGGCATGAATTCAGAATGCTAGCACTCTAGTTGCTCATTAGTACACTGTAGTAAAGCTGTTTATCATCAGGGAGTTAACGTACAGTCTGCTGCTGGTGCAGAAAGCCTGCATGTCCAAATGTTTTAATGACATAGAAGAAGAAGATAAATGAGAACTCCGTTAAAACGTATCCTCATTTTTCTTTCTACAGCATTACCCATAATTTCTATGACAAAATGAACGTCCTCATTTTGTTTCTTTCTAAATTAAATTTTTAGGTTTTACCAGTTTGATTCAATCAAGATGCCTCCAGGTTTGCCACACGTCTGTCATAAGTAGGACTGCTAGCATTATAGTTGTTCTTTAGAACACTCTGGGGGGCTGCAGTGGAGCACAAGGGAATCAACTGACAGACTACTCCTGTTGGAAGTACATGTTTTACTGAGAATGTCAGTCTTCTTTCTCATATGGCTGAGAAAAATAGTGTGAATTCACAGAAAATATGCTCTCAATTTAGGTTCTGGAGCACCTTCAATAACCTCCATGGGAAAACTATGAGAAAACAGTTTTCTTTCAAACATGATTAATGAAATCCCAGCAGAAGGCTTTTTTACAGGGTAAGATCACCTTGCAACACACCACGGTTCCCAAAATTAGTATGGTACCATCAACAAATTATTTATATTGTAATTAAATACTTTTATCAACCTTTATGCATTCTCCTTTTAGTGACCCTCAAAACCTGCCATTCATTACAATGCATTTCAGTGGGGTGCTATCATGTATACTGGTCTCAAGATGGCTGCCAGCACCTCCCGGTTTAAAGGCCAATAGATCTATGAGATCTATGCTTAGGCTCTGACTAGATATACAATTTTCCTGTTCCTTTAATAATTCCAAACATACTGAACGGATTTACACCAAATCACAACAAGCATTTGCAATGCACTAGGGTCTCGCATTTGTCGGAGTTACAGCTATTCACAGTTGTAAACTCCCAACCGGATTTTTCTTGCATTAAAAGAAAAAAACAGCGCGATCACACTGCTACAGTTCACACCTCTCGGCAAAAGTGCAATTATGAACGTAACCGGCAAAAGTGCAATTAACTGTGTAACAAGGTCGATAGTATGCGAAGCGCTTGACTTCTGCCCAGCGAGATCACGCTGCGAAAATAGAGAAAAAGTAGTCCACAAACCTGACAGGAAACAGCGAGCCTCGCATGTTTTCTGTACTTGGTCACTGCGCTCGAGGAGGGCTAACCACCGGAAAAGGCATGACGGATGCGTGCCTTCCACTAATCAAAGGAAGCGGATTCTAACAGGCAAGCCAACTTGCCAATGAAAGACACTGATGTGACGTCGACAGGGCTCCGAGCCCCTTTCTAATACCTAAAGCGTCTCACTAGTGATACGCATGCGCGAGCGCATGAGACACAGGCTTGACCCTAAAAAGGGTGCTTTCGGACCCAAAAGCTTCTGTTCTACCAAATTTGGTGTAATTTCTTCCAGCGGTTTGGACTGCAGACTTGTCTAAAAATCCCTAAATAAATTCTATGGGCAAAAAGTGTTTTGGGACCCCCCTTTTTCGTGGCCCCTGATTGACAAATCACCCCGAAACTTTCAACACAGCAGCTTAACCAACTGTTATACTGGTTTTGAAAATTTCATGAAAATTCGTCAAACGGCACCAATGTTTTTGGCTAAACAAAAAATGCTTTTGCTATGGAAACTAGGTCCTAACTTCAACTACTTACTGGTGACCAAATTCCCTCAAATTTGCAGAGGAGCCACAGATCTGTGGAAACATTGCTTTAAAAAAGCACAAGTGCAGTTACCCGTGCTTGCTTTCATGCTGCACCCTTGATTGGGTCAGGTCCCGGGGGGAATATGCTTTTATAACGAAGAAGAGGGGAGCACAAGTGGCCCCCCTCCCCTGGCCCTTTACTGCCCCAGGGACCCCATTCCCCTGGGCCCAGCTCAGTTACAGGGCCATTTTGACTTCAGGGACTCCAACCCCCAGGGCCTAGTTTTGCACTGAAAAAGGAGGGGGATGCACAGCCCTCCCAGAGTCATTAATGGCCCTGGGAACCCCATCCCCCAGGGTCAGGCTCTTGCTATGTCCTGGGGTGCCTACCCCCGGGGCATAGCAGTGTCCCTGCTCATGGGCAGGGAACCCTCTGTTCGCTTTCACTTAGCAGGAGCAATTTAAAGGTCATGCGAAGCGAGAGCAAACATTAAGTCTGCTCCCAGCGGGCAGGAGCATCAAAAATGCTCCCGGACACTGCAAGCAGACTTATCAGCGGGCAGGATAACAAATGAAAAAATTGCATCCACCTGCAGGGAGCAGCATTTGTAGCTGCTCCCTGCCCTGGTGGGACAAATGCCAGCTCCTGCTGGAGGCAGGGAGCTGGCTGGGGTCATGGGGGCATTGAGGTTCCCCCTACGGTCTCCAAAATGCTTGAAATGAGTGCCCTAGGTGGGCTCAAAGCCTCTGACCCGTTACTGGCTGGGCCTCAGGGCATAGGAGCCCCTGGGTCTGAAATTAGCCCAGGGGGCGGGGCCTCAAGGCCCCCTCTCCCATTTATAATTTGACAGGTCCCAGGGGACGGGGTACTCTGGGACAATATTGGCACAGCAGGGGTCTGCGTGCCCCCCATTTAATGTGGCCGGACCCCAGGAGATGGAGGGCCCTGGGCCAAACCTTGCTGTGGGAGAGGGACCACGCTACCACCCCTCTTCGAATATTAAGCAGATAGGCCCCAAAGGATGGAGTCTCCAGGGCCGATATTGGCCTGTGAAAGGGGCTGCATGCCCCCTCCATCCTTTTAATATACAGTGGGTGCTCTGGGTGGGCTCCCTGGGAACCCACCATTTACTGGCCTGGTTCCCAGGGATGGGGTTCACTGGGCCAAAATTTGCCCAGGGATGGGGGCTTAATTCCCCCTTTCTTAATATGGCCAGGGCCCGGGATTTGGGGTCCTCAGGGCTAGAAATTGGCCGGGGAAGGAGACTGTGTGCCCCACTCTTCATTTGAGTGGAGTTTGTTGGATGCGGGGGTTGAGTGTAGGACCTGCAGCCAACTCCCCCACTTCGCACAGCCAAAACCTCAGTGCAGGCGGGGGTTGGCTGCATGAGGGGTTGGGTGCAGGGCCTTTGGCCAAACCCCGGCCGCGCACGTATGCTGCGGGGGTTGGCTGCATGTGAGGGGTTGCCCACAATCCCCACCTGCATAAAAAACACATTAGAAATTCACTGAAAAAAATTTAAGATTACAGGGGTGTTATAGTTAGGAAACAGAATTAAAAAGCCTTAGAGATTCACTAAGCAATCAAAGGTTGTAGGGCCGTTATAGTTAGGTTCACAGTTCACACACACAAAACCATAGAAATCTAGCAGTTATAGCTTCAATTATCTCAAGTAACTATAACTCATGGCCTAAAGTAACCATAACTCACACCCTCGCCATGCACTGTTACTTATCCCACATATTATGTCAGTCATGACATCTTCTATGACATAATTTATAATATAACTGCAACATATGCAGTAAAAGTATTGATGAGGAAACTATGCCATTTATTCTTTTAGGAACTTCCTTCTTTTACGTCATAAAGAATTTATTCTGAAAAAATATATTTATTGTCACTAATTGTACTCACCCCTGAATACATAAACCTAGCCTAGCTATTTCAAGCTATTTTTAATGTGTTTTCATCACCTTTTATAGGGTTGTGAATAGGCCAAATACATTGTCATCAGAGGTTAAGGCGTCTTCATGAAGTTCATAGGTGCTCTATGATGCGGGAATCTAAAAAGCAGATCCCATTTAAATATTGAATCCTATTTATGGATCTGTATTTGTATCAGTCATTCATCATTATATTACTTGCTTCTATTTTTTTACATTAAATGCAGAATATGTTGTCCAAAGCCACCCTTTATATAATTATGGCTTGTTCACTAGCAATGCATCCCGTTTGAACTTCTACAGCTGTGCCGTGTGTTAATACTTTAGACTAAAGCTATACGTTTTGTGGTGGATAATGACTTGCTCATTTAGAATTGATGTGTGGTAGCTGGATCTTCTAGAAAAGGATAATAACAGATCCCTGCAGTTTTGACATTTTAAATTACATTTACTACTGGTGGCGTTAGGGTTTCTCCTTCGCCTGTATGAATTGTGTTCATACAACCTCGCATACCTTACTTGGCTCACATCCCGGTCAACATTCAAGTTCAAGTTTATTTATTTAATGATTTGGAACTCTTAGGAGGCCCACATAAAAAAAGACAAAAAATATCAAAACAAAAAAGACTTCAGCATCATTGTGCTACATTTTCAATAATACAAGTTAAGTGCATCAATATACAATCTATCAGACTAATTTGATTATGAATAAAGTGTGTTGTACCCTTTACTGTACAAAACCATCAATATACATTTTAGAAACCTTAAAAATATCAAAAATCTGGAAACAAAACATTTCATTTGGGGGATTAGGCAATAAATCAATAGCTTCTTTTGATGAACATACCATAAATTTCATAAAAATGGGTTTCAACCATTTTCCTCAATGTCCGCAAACTGTGACAAGCAATTAAAACTTGCTTTAGATCTTGCACATTAGTTTGACACCAGTCACAAAACTTCAAAGTGCTGTATCATTTGTGAGTTAGTTTCTTTAACGTCAGTATATTCAATCTTAATAAAATACACAAGTGCCTCACCCCATGGGGAAGATTCCAAGTTAAATAAGGTAGCGGTTTTCTTAAAGTAACAGAATTAATTAAGACATCGAATCTCGTCTTTTGGCTGCAAAAATCTAAATCTAACTGATAGCTTTTACACCATGTAATATACTTTAAACACATTATCAACTGAAGGGGGTGATAGAGCACAAATTGTAGCGAAGTCGAATTCATACAATTCTGAAGCACATTTAAAATTTCTAAAAAACTGTACTTTCTACCTCAAAGTGACAAAAACCTGTTTATGAATCAAATGCCTTAATGACGATTCATCACTCTGAAATAAATGAATGGCCCTCCGGATTACCACTGCTAAGCCTTGAACAAAAGGAGCTCCTAAAACAAAGCTCCAGTCTTAAGGCTGCAGCGGATGCCAGAGTATTACAAAAAAACAGGTGTCTTAAAATTTGCCCTTCAGTTCTTTCTAGAAAACCCCAATCTGCTAAATTTATAAGTTCTATTGCATAGAACAAAGTAGTGGGAATCTTTGCTTGATAGATTGTAAAGATATGAGCAAAGTGGAGCCTATCCACTGCCTTATAAAATGCATCTAACCCCAATACTTGAGAGCAACCCCTGCCCATATTATTTGAAGTATGCTCAGAATCACTAAGGGAGCTATATATGATTTTCCCCAGGAAACAATAGGACTTTACTCGCTCTAACTTCTGAGAGCCCACGCACCATGAAAATTTCACTTTTTTAGGGGTTTTTACCCTAAAAAGCACACTAATTATGATTTTGTGACATTTATCTTCAAATAATGTTGATCAACATGGTCATTAAGGGCTGCCAAATTATTATTCAGCCCTTTTGGGGTGAGATCAATGACTATGATGTCATCTGCATACAATAAAAAGATCACTGAATGCTCCCCAACACTGGGTGCAAAACCATAACTTTTTGCTAAGGCGGTGGGCAGGTCATAAAAATACAACAAAAATAGTAACGGAGCCAGTAAACACCCCTACTTCAATCCATTTTTGGGGATTTCAGATGACAGACCCCGGACACCACCCATCAATACCTTGCACCATGTAGAGGAGTGCAAAGCTATAATCAGATATAACAAATTAGCGGGGATGCCTAAGTTGGATAGCTTCTTCCACAGGATCAAACCATCCACCTAATCAAAGACTGTGGGAAAATATAGAAAAGCAGCATAAAGAGCACCACCCCTAATCGTTACATATTTTTAATTTATTAACTGCAACGTTGAGATGTTATCTTGAGTATTATGACCCTTTCTGAAACCAAACTGTTCTAACGGGAGGATCAAGTTCCTCTCTGCCAAAGTTTTAAGATGCTCTAACAAACTTTTTGCAAAGACCTTACCAACGGTGTCCAATAGGGCAATTTGCCAATAGTTTGCAGGGGACAATCTATCTCCCTTCTCGTATAGGGAATTATTACACTCCCAACCCATGATGATGGCACTATGCCATTTACATAACAATAATAGAATACAGGATATAGGATCTTTGCCCAAAGCGATGGTTCCTGCTTAATCATCGAGATTGGCACCTTATTGGGGCCTATTGTACCTGAGGTTTGCAGGTCCCTGATAAAGACCTCAATCTCGGCTACTGAAGAGGAACCATAGCGATCTATGTTAACGATTTGTTCAAATGAGAAATCCATATCTCTAGAACCAATATTAAAATTTTCTGCATACAAGGAGAGAATCTAACCTCTCCACATTGTCTTAGCTAAAGGAGGGGCGAAGGAGGACTTACATGATCCACAACACTCAGAAACAATTGTCCAGTATTTGCGAGAATTTTTTGACAGAGCGGCTTCTCTCAGATCGATCTATTTGCGCTCTAAGGCCTCCTTTAGTAAACCTGCCTTCAGCCTCTCTCTTCTCTTCCTTTAAACATGAAATCATTCTACCACTTTCCTTTGAAAATGTGATCACCTGTAGCCTTTGTCAATCTGTTATTTCCTTATTCAGGAGCAACACTGAGGAACAAATCTTCTTATGAGGTGGCCTCGGATGTTCTAACTGATCTCCTTTTACTATCCTGCCCATGAACTCAGTAAAACAATGGAGAATGTCCCTACTCCAGTCTTCAAGAAACAGAATGGCCCTTTCAAGTCATTTTTTTTTAAATGTATCATTTTTTATGGAAACCAACAAGTTCTTCCTGTATACTTATTAAACTTAGTTTCTTGGCTATCAAAGTTCCAGGCCTCTACAGCCGACAAACTCAACTTTAGTGGAAAGGCCAGAATCTTATGGTCACTGAATGAGGAATTGAACATTATCAAATCCTCAACAGATTGAGCTATAACATAAGGAGCAACAAAATAGTCAATAATAAAACCACCCTCCAACATTTATGAGTACGTCTGGCTGGTAAATCTATATCTATATATATATATATTGCGACAGTTATCGCCTTCACTCTAGCCTCTTGTTACGGAGAGTCACAGGCAGGGCGGCGACCCCTCATAAATCCATCCAGCGTTAGCCTAAAACATCACGAGATATCTTCCCCGCGATGAAAGCAACAAGCCAGGAACCAGTGCAGAGTAACGTGCTTTACTTAAACAAAAGAAAAGAAAATCTAACGCGTTTCGGTGAACTAACTCCTTGTTCACAGATCCAAATCACCTCTGTTTTTACAAGTATTTAAATGTCCAAAAGCAGGCAACAGAGACTTAACATAAAAGAAGGACTCAAACACAAATTCGTCACACAAATACTCAAGGTAAGTATCTACTTGTAATCAAACAAACAAATTAAATTAAATTAAATTCATACAAGTTAATATACAATCAAGTTTACTGTCAAGTATACTATATATACACCCTATTCTTCAAACTCATTAATTTTATAATAAGCACAATACACTATTATAACACACCCTTATTTTCATACTATCACTTATCTGAATGAGAGATATCAGTCCTCATAGATATAATAGTTCCTTGCATTTCAGCAACAATCCACTAATATTTCTGATATACCTAAAAAAGAGAAAAAGGCGAACATAAGTATTCATACATAGGATACAGTGAAAGAGGAACTACAATACATGGTTAGTTATCTGCCGCATTAGTTCTACACAAAAGATCCTTCCACCATTACTTGTTTTCTCTCTACAATTTTTTTCCACCTACAATTTTTCACTGTTTTTCTAAAATTTTTCACAATTTTCACACTCTTATTTAATCAAAATTTTTCCTAATTTTTTCTAATTTTTTCAGATTTTTTAACCCAATTTTTAAACAGAATTAAGGTTGGACCCAAAGTTCTTCATCCTGGTTAAAGCCATATGGGGAGTTAGTCGAATACTTGATGATAAATCTAGACTCTAACTGCCTTAGTTTTATATATATATATATATATATATATATATATATATATATATATATATAATTAGTAATCTGAAAGCTTGCAAGAATTGCGACAAGCAGCTCGCTTGCTGCCATTTCCTGTTTTATATATATATATATATATATATATATATATATATATATATATATATATAACTTGTATTTATATATATATAATAAAATATGTATTTATTTATATATATATATGTATATATATATTTATATATATATATATACACACACACACACAACTAATTAGTGATTAATAGCATCTGTGCTGACCTTGTCATTTTCTGAATAGCCATTACTTTTAATTAGTCATTTAGAAACATTATGTGTCATCATAGTGTGAATTTCTCAAACTAAATCAGCACTAAGAAATAGTGATTTAAATTACTGTAATGTTATAGTTAGGTGTGATGAAAAGAACTGTTAAAAAAAGCCTTAGAAATTCACTGAAAAAAACAAAGGTTAGAGTAACGTTATAGTTACGTGAATTTGTCAGTGTCAACCTTAATGTTTTGAGCTAAAAAACACACAGAAATTCACTAGTTACAGTTAGCGGTGCTAACTATAACTTTGCCCCTGCCATGCACTGCTTATGAACTCACATATGACATCACTCGTGACATGTTCTATGGCATATTTATGATATTACTATTGGCATCTCAAATTACATCATTGATGACATCACTGATTACATCATCTGATGAGCATGTACGTTTGTTTTACAGTTTACATTGCTCTCTTATGCAATGGGTGAATTGTCCTATGACTTGGATGATTTATTTAGGTTTCTCAGTGTAAGGTACATTGTAGCTTTTAATGATTTTGTAATTTCTAGACACTTTTCACATATATATATATATATACCTTCTAATTCAGTGATATCAGTCTTGGTTCTACTTGTGATGTTACTTTGCAACAAAACGTCTCATAGTGATAGCCGGTGAGCGTGAGCTGCTGTACAAGAAAATATATATATATGTACAATTTACTCCAGTGCTTTTCGAATACATTCTTCATCTGGTTGGTGTCAAGACTGTAGTCAATAATTAATTGTATCTCTTTGCTTTCCTTGTCCTTTGTTGCCGTTTTATGTATTTCATGTAGCAAATTATTTTTGTTTCTTTTGATCCACTGTGTTTCCTTCTATGTTCAATGGTGAGAAAGAACATCCTCTTTCTCTGATCTACTAAACCAAATTACATTTCATAATCTGCTACTATGCTGCAGTTTCTCTTGATATGGATTATCTTTCTGTCTGGAATGTTAATTTCAGTTTTCTCAGGTGACAACTCACCACCTGTAACATGCTCTTCCTTGCTGTGGGCTTTTTGTTTAATCTAGTGTGGACGGTGCTTTCCTTAATTGCAACTTGCAATTCGAAAATGTTTATTGAAGCATTGAATTTGATACTCAAATCATTAATATTGATTGGATTTATGAATTCCAAAGCCTCTTTTTTGCTGCTAACAAGTCATAAAAAGGTTGTCCATGTAATTGTTCCACTCTATAATAATCCTTGTGTGGATATACATTTCTTCACTCAATATGACTTTCTCTTCTGACAAGCCCATGTAGAGGTTGGTGAAGCTGGAGGCTAATTTAGTGTCCAAGGCTGTATCCCTTTTGTGATGAAAGAGTGCATCCTCAAAGGATTTTTTTTTGTGTGTTATGCACCAACTCAGCATCTCAAGGATCCTCTGATTGTGATTCAAATATTGTATGGGCCTTCTGCTCATAACGTAGGCACATGCTTTGTTCCCATATTCATGTTGGACAGAGGTGTACAATACAGCTACGTCCAGGGTAATTATCACCTATTCCTTATGCCAGTGTATAACCTGCATTTTAAGCATTAAATCAAAAGAATCTCTGAGGTAAAATGGTAAAGTCAAAACATGTGGTTGTAAAAGGTTATCTACAAATTAGAGACCGCAATGTGAATGCAATGAACTAGTTATATATACAGTATAGTTTCTTTGGAAGATCTAAAGGGACTCAATCAATCAGATAGAGCAATTGTGTCCTCAATTGGAAACTTCCTAGAGACTACCTCACAATTTGTGGATCACGTTTTACAATCACGACTCTGTTTCATTCATTTCTAACAGTATTTTAAATGTCACTTAAATTAAAATTGATTAATTATTAATCTAAAATATTTTAACATTACAATTTGCAAAAGTAGGTGATTAATGTATAACATAAAAATAAAACTTATAAACTTGAATGAATGTAACTATTTTTAAAACATAATTTAATATATGGGTATATGGTTTTAAGATTTGTATGTTTTTTAGGATTCAGAAAAGTGTAGTGCATATGGGTGGTAAAGAGTTTTTAGAATTCTGAAATTTGTAGTGTGTAGGAGGAGTAAGTTGTTTTTATGGTTCAAGGATGAGTAGTGTAAAGAGGTAGTGAGAACTTTTTAAGGTTGAGGAGTGGGTACCGTTTAACTGTAGTAATATGTTTTCAAGGTCCAGGCATAAGTAGTGTTTAGGGGGAATAAGATGTTTTAAGGGAGCGAAAAACTCCTGTGAGTCTTGTGGGAGTGTGCTCTCTGATTTACTTGCCTTGTCATGTAGGAAAATGTTGCGCTGCAATTACATGACACTGGGTTTTGGTCTCTATGTCCTGAAAATGAAAACAATTAAGGTGAAAGGGAGCTGGGCAGGGGTACACTGACCTTCTGGACCATGTGGGGGGGGGAGTGGTCTTAGAAAGTACCCCCCCGGCCAAATAAAAAAAAGGGTTGCCATGATCCTACAAGAGACTCATAGGAGCCAGCGTGACCCTCTTACTCCACCGAGAGTCCGCGGGATCAAAAACCAATTTAAATAAATAAATAAGTGTGGTGAATATCCCTTGGGGCAGGGCAGGCTCCGTGTCCAACTTCATGCCACACACAGTGAAAGTATATGCTCTGCTGGGGTTTTCTGCCCCTGGGAGGTTGGGCGCAGGGTCCGACTGCAGACCTGTGCACAGCAGGGGGATTGGCCAGCTGTGGGGTTTGGGTATAGGGCCTGGCCACAGGCAGACCCTACTGCTAGCCCCACATGATACAGAGCCGAATGTCATGCACCGAGGGGGTTGGCATAGTGACATGTGGTAGTCAAATCTTACTTCATGTTAAAAATACCCTAAAAATTCACTGAAAAAACAAAGGGCAAAATGACATTTTAGTTATTTTACATTTAAGAAAACTTGAGAAATTCACTGAAAAAAAACTACGGTTAGCTTGATGTTATAATTAGGTGGAAATGTCAGTTTAAACATAACATTTTAAACTAAAAAAACACTGAAATTCACCAATTTTAATTAACTCAAGCAACTATAACTTGCACCCTTGTCATACACTGCTTATGACCTCCCATATTGCAGGACTCATAACATGTTCTATGACATCATTGATAATATCACTTTTAATATCTGAAATTACATAATTGATAATATCACTGTGCATGGCGAGGCACAAGTTATAGATGCTTCAGTTAGCTTTATCTTGTGAATTTCAGTTGCTTGTGTAGTTTAAAATGTGTTTAATCTTACATTTTCATGTAACTATAACGTCACTCTATTTATGTGCATGTGTTTGTGTGTTATTGTGTAGGAGCTAGAAATAATACTTTCAAACTTAAAAACAAAGTAATGGCTCCCCAGATATAATTTATTGTGATGTAAAAGTACTTCAGATATATAGCATGCTCAGTGCTTAATTTGTAAATAAAAAGGTGCTGGTGCCGAATACTCTCCTCTGAAACACGCGGCTGCTGCAATTAAATGTGCAAGCACAAAATAATGAGGCAGCCTAATCCTGAAGCCATCTCCGGACTCCTCAATCCATTTACTGCCACACCCTCCCCCTTCAGCTCACTCTTCCTTCTTCCTCATTTCTACCTTTGTGATGTTTTTTTGTTTTTCTTTTCTTCCATCTTTCCATATAAGTATTTCGCTCGCAGTAAATGCTTGAGTCATAAAAATTGGTACCGCCCTCAAAAATAAGTGCTGGTGCTCCGCACCGGAAGCCACCAACACAAATTAAGCACTGACCATGCTGTAAAGGTACTCCCAATAAACTTAGGCCGCATAACTTTTTTAGCGCCGCATTTGCGCCGCTTTATGATGCAAAAGCGGGGCAAACTTACAAAATACAATTGTATTTTGTAAGTTTGCACCGCTTTTACAACTAAAAATGACGCAAAAGCGGCGCCAAAAAAGTATAAATATGGGCCTTAATGCGATGCAATGATTCTCGATGTAACAGCATTCGAAGTAATGACTAATATGCAAATTCTGTTGTAAATTCTTGCATATCTCAACTCCAGAGCCTGAAACTTATCTATTTCCCTTTCCCCACAAAGTCCAAATCATAAATGCATTTTCTGCATCACATACTGACTATTGAAGTGAACTCTATCTTGCCCTGCCTACTCATCCTTTACATGATTTGCAACGAGTGGTTTGTATAGGACCAACAATAAAGATTACTTTGATATATTCACGTTGCCCTACGATTTTCCAACAATATCTAAAAGCGCTTGCTGACCCAGTTTAACAGCAGCAGTACTTGTTTATCTACAATGGCTGAAGGTCCGTGATATAATACTTGTTTACCTCAGAGATCTAACAGGACTTGTGTATATGAAATGGCTCGAGTTTTTCGTGGTGTGTAATCTCCCCGTTTACTTCTTACTTTTATCAGACGTTTTACATTTTTTACAACCCATTTTAGCTGCCGTAGCAATGTTCCTTAATATCTACGATATCACCTTTGCTGAAATGCCATTCATGTGCAGAGATTTCTTAACGCTTTCAAGATCTTTTCAATTAATAAAACCAGTGCTTGAAATGGAAAAATAGAAGTGCGGGCACTCTGTCCCAGAGTACCTGATTATTTCTGAGCAGTGCCGGTACACTCCAAAAAAGTATTACGCCTTTTTTGACAAGTGCAGGTACTCTCCCTCTAAAAATAAAAAGATCTGGTATACCGTTCCGGACCGTACCGGACAGTACCGGCCCATTTAAAGCATTGAATGCAACACAATATTGTGCCTAGTTGTGCAGATGTTATCTCACACCAGCACAGCGGTAGATTTGCCATGCCGTGCGTTATATCTACAAGGAAAATATATTAACGCAACTTGAGTGCAAAGACTTGAGTAGGTCGGGCAAAATCAATTTTTAGATCTGGGTGCTCCTTCTCCCTACGAATAAGATCTTTCCTGAAGCTCTCTGATGCAAGCTGGCACTCTTCTGTGGTCTCTTGTGGAGCAGGGCGTCGGGCCAAAGTCACCAGAAAGAAACACTGGGGTTTGTTTCAGTCTCTGCAGGAGATACGCAAGAGTCTCCGGTAACACTGTGTGGTCTCACATTTACTGTTAAAACGAGACAAACAGCCAAAACTGTGCATGGGAAAAAATAAACAATGACAGAAAGTGTTCTAACTTAAAAGTGTGCAGTTGCTTACTGCTGCAACCTCCTGTCACCTGCTGGTTAAAGGTCTACTCTAAATCCTGACTCGCCCATCTCAACGCTCCATTCTTTCGAAAACCGTGACTTGCGTACCGTTAATTTGCAAAAAACAGCGCCTGTTGTTTGCACTGCCAATATGTGGACTGAAGCGCTACATAAAAATGAGTAATTCTAGTTTATTATTAACGCTAAAGTCTGTGACAAAGGCCCTCATTCTGACCTTGGCGGGCGGCGGAGGCCGCCCGCCAAAGTCCCGCCGTCAGATTACCGTTCCGCGGTCGAAAGACCGCGGCGGTAATTCTGACTTTCCCGCTGGGCTGGCGGGCGGTCGCCTTCAGACCGCCCGCCAGCCCAGCGGGAAAGAGGCTTCCACGATGAAGCCGGCTCGGAATCGAGCCGGCGGAGTGGAAGCTGTGCGACGGGTGCAGTTGCACCCGTCGCGTATTTCACTGTCTGCGCAGCAGACAGTGAAATACATGTAGGGGCCCTCTTACGGGGGCCCCTGCAATGCCCATGCCAGTGGCATGGGCACTGCAGGGGCCCCCAGGGGCCCCGCGACCCCCCCTACCGCCATCCGGATCCCAGCGGTCCGACCGCCGGGATCTGGATGGCGGTAGGGGGGGTCGGAATCCCCGCGGCGGTGCAGCAAGCTGCGCCGCCGCGGAGGATTCAATGGGGCGGCGGTACACTGGCGGGACCCCGCCAGTGGTGCCGGTCCGACCGCGGCTTTACCGCCGCGGTCGGAATCCCCATTGGAGCACCGCCGGCCTGTCGGCGGTGCTCCCGCGGTCCTCCGCCCTGGCGGTCAAAGACCGCCAGGGTCAGAATGACCACCAAAGTGCCTTGGAATTGTCCGAGGAAGTAATAATGAGCACATGGCGACAGAGCAGTACCATTCTCTGAAAGTCCAAGGAGCTGGACTTCTAGTAAGTTCTGGGGCTTCTAACACTTGTCCAATCCCATGTAAGTGTAGCGGACAGTGTGATTGAGCGCAGGGGGCGGAGCTGTTGCTCTTATAAAGTCTGTCATCTTATTCAGCCAATCAGAGAAGAGCGCTACCCGGATGCTCTGGGATGATGCGAGACCGGATCAGGGCCTATTTATCAGTGTGTGTTTAAGGGGCGGGAGAAAAAAGTTGGGTGTGAGAGCAAAAATCTGAGAAGCAAGAAGGGAAGATTAGACCGCGCCTGATCTAATGGAGAGGACACTTACAGGGGAAATGCAAAGCAAGGGAAACTCTGGTACAGAGCGAGAGTTACATTTTAGAAGATAATCTGAGAGACCCATAGAACCATCGGGGAGAGAGAGGTTTTGGGAAGCTTCCTGAAGCAGAGACAGGCGAAGGAAGGCTGACAACCCTGTAAAATATTCCCAGTGAACCCTAAAAGAGAGAAAGGGGGCTCAAGGGAGCTTCCTGAGGCAGTAAAAGAGGGAATACACAATCTCAAAGAACCAGCTGAGAGAGGGTGTTCAGGAGAGTTTCCTGAGAAGGTGAGAAGCAAAGGAGAGACCATAGATGGAAACCAGCAAGACATCCTGAAGGAACCCTGGGAGAGAGGTGGGGACGGGTGTAGGGCAACTGCTCGAGAGTGAGACTGGCAAAGGACGAACTATGGAAGCAAACTTTGAAAGACATTCCCAGAAAACCCTCACACGAGACATGGGGCTCACAAGAGGTGCCTGGGAAGGGATCAGGAACAGGAGTGACCACGGATGGAAACCCTGCAAGACAATCCCAGAGAATCCTCAGAGAAAGGATCCTCCAGAAGGGGATAAAGAATGAAGTGCCTGACCTGGACATATTGTGGTATAGAGTGAGTCAAAGCAGAAAATCTGACAGATGAGACCACTTCCAGAGGAACTCTCCAAGGCAGAGACCGTTAAGAAATATGTAGAAATCCTTCCAAGGCACTTGCTGAGAAGGAGACATTGCAGCTACATTGACCACAACACAGTTTTAGGGCAACCACTGACTTTGTAGATGTCCATCTAGGTCTGTGAGTGACACTCCCTCCAAAAAGATAGATATCCGTAGACCAAGAGCACTGCCTTTCTGTGGGAACTCATAGGAGACTGCACTTGGAAGATCCAGGGAAAAAGACGGTGCTTCTTTCTATGGAAGAAGCATAGACTATAGAGACAGATCCTGTAAATCCTGTAGTCGAATGAAAATGAGAGATACCCGTCTTATGGAAGAAGGCATGAAGGAGGAGGGATAGATACATATTCATGAATTTCTGTCTTTCTTAAGTTAAATGGCAGGAAAATCGCGCAGTGAGGAGAAGAGTAGAAATCCCTCTCCTCAGAATCCAGAGGAAGGACTACCTTTTTGTGAAAAACTATTTACAAAGAAAGATCCGTCCAAGGCAAGGGTCAAATTGACCACATTTAATGCTGTTAATAACACAATATTTAAGCACCTATAAAAAGGCTCTGAAAGCTGATGACCTATTTTACTTAAGAATGAAAGGCTACTTTAGTATTACAGCCAGGTGTTCATTGGTCACTCGTTAGCAGAAGGAAATGCTCAGCTTTGAAGACCCAGATTAACAGCTCTGTAACCACAGAGATGATCATTCCTTTAAATCGGCGAACTTTATGTAGGTAGCTGTGTATATATGTGTGTATGTATCTATACTTATATGGTTCGGACAAGGTGGATGGAAGTGAGACCTGAACAAGAACCAGAGTTTGAGGATATAAATCAAAAGATAGAATTGATAATCGTTTAAAATTTGGCAGAATCTTTGAAGGGTGGACTTTTAGTTAACATACTTATCAGATTTTCTTTCTAGAATAGCAACTACTTTGCCCAATAATATATTATCTTCTAAGAATACTAGAAATATCCAGTTGTAAACATGTGATAATCCACCAAACAAAGAAGTGGTTTGCCTAATTATTAGCAGCTGGTAAAACACCATAAGTCCTAGGTGTGAACATTAAATACATTAAGGGGAATATTTACCAACATGTCATGCAATGCAGCAAGACAACTTGCTGGGATTAAACAAACAACGTAAAGCCACGCAAGGTAGCTTTCCTTGACTTAGCAAATACCATTTAAGGGCTTGCTTAGCTTTGTGATGACTTGTGTCATGCAAGGGCAATGCAAGCCCTTAGTAAATATGCCCTTATATGTTCACCTGACAAGAGTGCAGTTACTAAATAAATAAAAAAAATCTTATTAGATGAACGTGTTACTAAAACAGATTACAGTACTAAAAGGCAGTACCAGTGTAGTAGCATGCAGTTTATAGAAAAAAAGTATTATTTAAACGATGTAGATTTGGGTAAACTAGTAGTCCGCCTTTGCAAATTACAGTCTGTTTTACAGAACTTGAATATGAAAAGAACGAGTGTAACGCTTGAAACAAAAAAATAAGAGGTCCTGCTTTTATAGCTATTACTCTGTGAAGTTCTCACATGTTCCAAGCTGCTGTTAGAATATTCGGCGTTGCTGATTAGCAATAATTATTCCTTGTGGGCAGGGGCGGCTCCTCCATTAGGGCGGAGGAGCGTCCCCCTTCGCCAGCAGCAGCAGCTGCAAACCTTTTACTAAAAAACAATAATACACTGTGTTTATTGTCGGTTTTTGGTAAGAGGGGCTGGGCCACGGGGTGACGAGCAGTGCATGTGTGTTTGTCCGGCTGTCTCGGCCGGCCAAACAAACATGCGCAGTAGGCACTCTCCAGCTCAGCAACACAGTTGCTGGGTGGAGAGAGTCTGCACAGGCTCCCAGTCTGCCTGGGAGCGCCGTGGCTGGGTGCTCCCAGCCAATCCTGAAGCTGCTTTGAGCAGCGTCAGGATTGGTGGCAGGGCAGGCTGGGAGCCTGTGCCTGCAGTCTGGAGCTACAAGGGACAGAGGAGCGGTGCTTTGGCAGCAGAGGAGGTAAGTGTTTTTTTAATGATTATTTATAATTTAATTTTTATTTATCACCCCGCCCGCCGCCGTGCCCCTTCTGCTTGCTGCAAGCTGCCACTGCTTGTGGGTGGATATACTCTAGTAAAGTGCACTTTTTAAACTTGGGCTAATTGTGTGATCCTGGGCAAATTAAATTTTGTCCCGGGTCCTCAGTTTGATACTCGGTGTGCATTAGGTAGAACAATGTTTTATTTGCATTGAGCCTTTTAATCGATCTTGCTATTAAATGCGTCTGTCTCCCACACAGATGGTGACCCCTATAGTTGTCAAATTTATAATTTTAGCCGCATTTTACTTTCCACCGACTAATGGGAAGTGTGCCCTTATTCACAGCTAGACACATACATAAATTCAGTTTATATGCTCCAGTCTCCTGCTACCTAGTAAGCAAAATGTACTTTCAGATTAATAAAAAAATCACAGTGAAGTGCAAGGCCATTATAACAAGCTCTTGGACATAAAAAGAGTATTTACATTTTTTTAAAAGTAGCATACGAACACTGTTAATTAAATCTGCTCTGAGGGTTCAAGGAGACAAATCAGCGCTTCCACCTGGTGAGTGAACTGACTGAAGAACGGTTACAAATACATCCAAGTGTCACATCTGTCCTGGGAGAGGAAGAGATGTTGGAGAAAAAGAGGAGATAGAAGAGCGTGAGAGATAATGGAAAGAGAGTGTGCTTATGGGAGAGCTATTGGCTTGGTCAGTTTCTTTTAGCCATGTTGTCCAGCAGTGCGGCACCTTTGCAGCATGGCTGAAAGTTGGAAAAAAAATTGCTATGACGCGGCTAGGTCTGACAGCAAAGCGCAGTGGGCAGTTTTCTTAGTATGCCTTCACCAAAAAATGTTTAACTAACTTACTCTGAGCTGAATTTCGCATTTTTGGCCCTGCATGGGGTCAGTAGCAAAACGATCATGTAGAGCAGGGAACACGCTCTGTTTGCATCTTTGTAGCGTCTTGAAACCTGCTGGCATGACTTTTGAGCACTTTTTTCTGGTGAACAGGGAGGGGCAAGCAATGAATGGGGAAGAATGGGGGTTGGACGGGGCAAGCAACAATGAGGGAAGGGCAAACTGGATAAGCAACAACACAGGAGAAGGGTGGATGGGTAGAGTAAGCAAAAGGATGGAGGGAGGAAGGGGTGCAAGTGAAAGGAAAAAAGTACCTCTGAAAACTGAGCGTTTGGGGATGGATGGAAGTAAATGGAGATGAAAGTGACCTGAGTGTTCAGGGGTGGGTAGAGGTAAATGGAGGTGAGGGTGAGTTGAGGGCTAAGGGGAGGGTAGAGGCAAAGGGAGGTGAGGGTGACCTGAAAGCTGTGGGATGGGTAAAGTGAAAGAGATGTGGGGGTGACTTAAAGGTTCAGGGGTTGGTACAGGTAAAGGGAGTTGAGGGCGACGAGGTTCACGGTATCAGTAGAGGTTTAGGGCTCGAGATGGGTGGAGGGTGACTTGAGGGTTCAGGGTGGGTAGAGGTAAATGGAGGTGCAGGTGACTTCAGGATTCACGGGTGGGTGGAGGTAAAGAGACGTTAGCGTGGCTTGAGGACTTGGGGTGGGTAGAGGTAAAGGGATTTGAGGGTGACTTAAGGATTCAGAGGTTGGTAAGGGTAAAGGAAGGTAAGATTGACTGATGGGCTCAGAGGTGGAAAGAGGTAAAGGGATGTGAGTATGACTTGAGGGTTTAGGGGTGGTAGAGGTAAAGGGTTGTGTGGATGACTTGAGTGTTCGTTGTGGATAGAGGCAATGACGGTCACTTTATGGCAGGGGATGGGTAGAGGTAATGGGGGCGAGGGTGACTTTAGGGCTTAGGGTGGGTAGAGGTATCGGGAGGCAAAGGTGGCCTGAGGGTACAGGAGTGGGTAGATGTGGGGAAATGTGTTTTAATATATAGTGTGGGTGTGTGAACTCACCGCATAGTTAACTCACAACCCTGTCATGGGTCCAGTCAGGTTTATTTGTAAAACCATAGCTCAACCCTGGGTAGCTGTGACTTTGAGCAGTTAAGCTTTAACAAAGGAGCAAGTGTAAAGTATTTAAAAGTACCAACACATTTGACAAAAGTTTATAAAAATAGATTGGAGAAATCAAGGCTTTTCACTCAAAATGTAAAAAACACTGGCAACTGCTGCGGTTAATAGTTTCTTTAAAAATGTTTGAAAACGTTTTAAGAAGTTGTGTTTGTCTATTGTAACATACCTTGGGCGACCAACTCTGACACGGAGCAAGTCAAGGGGCACTAGTAAGGCTTTGCAGGATAGTTACCTTGCAGTCAAAGCAGTGTGCAGTCCAGATCCAGGGTCTATGGGCAAACTGACATAGATATCAATGGTGTGGTCCTGATGCAAGGGATACAGGATGCTGAAGTTGCTGTGAATGCTGATCCAGTCCATGAGGGTCTTTCTGGTGTCCCCCCTCGGTCCACGAACATGGTGGGGTGCCTTTGGCCATGGAGGACGATGTTACTCAAAGTCCAGACAAAAAACAGTTGTCATTGGTCTATTGGTCTGCGGTCAGAGCAAAACCAGCAGTTCCCTTAAACAGCAGCTAGTGTCCGTCTTGGGGGCCAAACTGCACTTTGAGAATGCTCCTGTGTCCAGCAGGCTCATGTGCAATGTTTGAGTGTCAGGTTTCAGTCTCCCAGGCTGCACTTTGGCATCAGTGACAAACAGGCAATTGTGGCTACTAACTTTGCCAGTTTACCTTCTTCAGCTTTTGTGGCCCTGGAGCTGTAAGAGGAAGTCAGTCAACGGACTCTTGGGCTTCACCTCTTATGTCTGGGGCTTGGAGAAAGGTTTCTCCTCAAGCAGGGCACAACGGGCATAGTTCTGTCTTTGCTAGCTCTGGAGCAGCAGGTGCAGTCTAGTCTTTAATGCAGACTCACTCTAGTAGGGCCAGGGAACAGCAGGACCGTCCCTGTTCAGTCCTTTCTCCAGTGCAGATGTGATCTGAGCTCTGGTTACCAGGGGTCCACTTTTATGCTCACAAATTTCCATCAGGTGATGCAGTGACTATTAGAGACTGGGCTGCCAGGCTCCCTCCTGCAATATGACAACTTCCTGCAATGTGCTGCATCTAGCTATTAAAGAATGCAATATTCTGCCCACTCCCAAGATGGCAGAATTCCTCTCGTGGGGTGTGGAGCTTGGCCTACCCTAGAAATGTGGCTTCTCGAGGGCTACACGTCCATGGGAAAACTGGTATGGCAACTGTTTTCCCATTTCTGTCTCTGACCCCAACCTGTCTACCAGAACAAAAGAGCTGTCCCTCGTGTGTGTCCACCATTCTGCCTTTCAAAGGCAACTATCCCTTTGAAGTTCACATTTTGGGCTCACACACTGTGGGGCTTCCTGTCAGGGAGAGGTAACACTCTTCCAACACAAGGTCTCTAATGTTTCCTTTTCTGTCAATCGATCAGACTTCCCCAGCAGGGCAGAAGGTATCTACGACTGGCCAATGGAAAACTTGGGCAATGAAGTGGTAACTTTCTAAAGTTGCCTTTTAATCAAATATTACGTTAAATTCTACTTGAGCATCAAGTTGGGGTTAAAGTAACAATTTTGATCTACACACATCAAAAAAGATCCAGGTCCTTTTCCATTGGTCTATTTTTTGTTCTCCTCAACAGAGCTATCTCTGTGAAACGCAAGGCCCGCACCCACATAAAAATGTGGCATGCTTCATTAGCAGGCTTCCCCTACCCCAAACCCTTTCAAGTCTGAAGTGGGCTCTACCACTTTAAGTGGGAGCAAGGTTTTTTTTAAATTTATTTTAATCGTGGAGTGTGTACTCCACACAATCAAACCAGAGCTAAAATAGGTGAGCTCTTAAAACTATCTAGAACTATCCCTAATCAATTTTATTATTGGATGTTCTGAAAGGATTAAAAAACAAATGGATGATAAAAAAGGGATATCAATTACCCTATCATCCTGTGCTACCGTCAACATGTTTCAACCAACTTAAAAACCCTCATCCAGCAGCAACAATCTAGTCACCAACTCCATGTCCTGGAAAAACATAGCAGGGACCTCAAATGGGGTATTTTGCAGTATCTTGGTCCGATATTTCATTTTATATTGGGCAGCCAAACCCAACATGGAGACAGAGAGCTTTCACATGTGAGACAATTCTCCTTGATACTCTTCCAGAATCTGCTCTAGATTCTTCTGTAGAAACAAGTCCCTCCCCCGGTCACGTAAATATCCAGGCACTTGAAGTTGGTCAATTCCTAGTTCGAGGACTCTCTCAGGTACTGGCTGGAGTCCAGTCCTTTATCAGGAACTCAGTAGATGTGTTCCTTTTGATACGGATCCTTGCACACATTCCGAAGACATCAAGGACATAGAGAA
Source organism: Pleurodeles waltl (assembly GCF_031143425.1). Classification (NCBI taxonomy): domain Eukaryota; kingdom Metazoa; phylum Chordata; class Amphibia; order Caudata; family Salamandridae; genus Pleurodeles; species Pleurodeles waltl. The sequence continues at coordinate 70,485,436 of NC_090443.1, forward strand.
TGTGAGGAATAAAAACCCCTGAGTCCACTAGATACATCAGCACATCATCCTCATATAATGAGACAACGTCATCCCATGTCCGGGTCCCATGCCAGGCCTCTAACAAGTGCATCACCTCAGATCAACGTCGCCAGGGGTTCTATTGCTGTAGGGAATAAAAGCGGGGACAAAGGGCATTGCTGCCTGTGCACCTGCCTGGCTGGAACTCCCACAACCTCGCACCATTGACCCTATCCTGGGCTAGAAGCTCTCAATACAGTAATCTGACCCATCCCTGGAATGACAGATCGAAGCCCATCTTCTGCAAGGCTGCCATCAAGTATGTCCACCCCACAGAGTCAAATGCCTTCTCAGCATCCAGCGACAGCAGTATCACAGGCTCTCCTATTCAGACCTTGCACAATAAGCAGCCAAACAGATGCCTCAAGTTATGCTGCATTGCCCTGTATGGTAAAGCCTGACTGATCCAAGGCTACAATGGTATCCACCAAAATCATTAGTCTGTTTGTCAATATCTTCGCCAGAAGTTTAGTTTCTATATTAAGAAGGGGAATTGGACTATATTAGGTGCATTCTTCCAGCGGTTCCCCCCTTGTGTATGAGAACAATGCCTGCCTGTCTCAGGTCCCTGGGTAATATGCCTCTCTCTTTAGTCTCCAAGAATATAGCACGCAGAAGGCAACCTGTGCACCCCTTAAAACTGCTCTGTAGGCTTCCCTAGTAGTAGACTCCACCAACCCAGTAGTTTCCTTAAAATACTGATCTGTGGCTTGGATTGTCGAAATGCGCATGGCCAAATCTGTCAGTTCCTATGAGTCTAATCACCACCCCCTCCTCACCTGAGATAGTATTGTCACCATTGGGGCATGGTCTGAAACATCCCTGAGCAAGTAATTTGTTTCCTTTAAGTTTCCCAGAATACAGAGTGCACTTGCAGATAGTCCAACTTGGACATAGATCTCATGAAGTTGGAGGCATAAGAGTACTGCCTCTCATGGGGATTTGTGTTTCCTCCAGAGGCCAGTCAACCTCATCTGTCCAAAAACACCCTGAGGCATCAGTTCTGGGGGGCATCCCAGATTTGGTCATTTGGTCGAGGATGTCCTGCAACATCAAATTGAGATCTCCTCCCACTATCAGCTCAGCTTCAGGGGTCTTGGTATCCAGCATTATAGCTTCATTAGGCGATCTCCCTGAAGTCCCGGGGGAAGTACCAGGATGCCACCACCAATCATAGAGCATTCCGGCTGCCACTAATGGCTGTACAGAGGCAGTGATCTACAGACAAGGATTCTCACCCCCTTGATCCTGTGGAGAATCCAGCATGCACCAATATCTTGTAGCGCCCATGGGCAAGAAATACACATTTATTGCCCACTGGTGAGTTTCTTGCAACAGCACTAGATCAGGGTTGTGCTTATTCAGGTATTTGGCCACAATTCCCGTTTCAGCCTATTGCCCAAGACTGTAACTTCCCAGTACAATATTTTGAGTGCTCCCCTCAACCTCACGTTGTGTCAGGAAACCTGCCATGTGTGTCTCTTGTGAAGTCCATGGCACCAGTCATACAGTAAATGTGGTGACAGATGCTTATAATGTTATGTGACAACACCCCCCTCACACACATGCCCCCTTTTCTCCCTCTCCCTGTGGTCTCATGCTGTAGGTCTAGAACTACCTGCTTCCCCAACTGTTGAGGTGCCTGTTGCCCTTTCACTGCAAACATTCTACGTGCGAGTAAAGAAATAACAAAAGTGGGGATGGTCAATGGCACTGTATGGTCTGTGGAACAGCAACATTATGGGGGTTATTCCAACTTTGGAGGAGGTGGTAATCCGTCCCAAATGTGACGGATTTACCACCAGCCGTATTACGAGTTCCATAGGATATAATAGAGTCGTAATACGGCTGGTGGTATATCCGTCACTTTACCGTCACTTTTGGGACAGATTACCACTTCCTCCAAAGTTGGAATAACCCCCTATATCTCAAGAGTGGGCCATCTAGTCCCCAGGCTCCTGACAGGGCCAGGCATAAACATGCTCAGGTTCATCATGTCCTTTTAAATTATCTTATTAGCGGTCATCAGTTTTACTACTGGTTGCGACAGGGTCTCCTCATTTCCCCCGTAGTCACTGTCCTATCCTCTGACCTTCTGTATCCACCCCTCATGCCTCCCATTTGTTAGCGGACACCAGGGACTGACTGTGATGTATAGAGGCCACTATCCTCACTCTTTTGGGCTCGGCCTGACCCTTCATAGGGGTCATCTAGGGCCTCCTGCGTGTTCTTTGCTGCTGTCATTGTTCCGGCCAGCCCAGGGACTGCGTATCTCCCTTTGTCTCAGGCAACTAATATCCAGTGGCTTCATGTCATGCCATGTCCACACCTCTGCTACAGACACGAAGAAATAAGACACTTCTTGGTCCACTATCCTGAGTTTTGCTAGGAAGAAGAGTGCATATTTTAGGTTCTATTGTCATGAGTGCTGTTTAACCTTTAGTTAGGACTCCCTCTGCATTTGCACCACAGTGGTGTAGTCAGGGTGCATGTGCACTCTCCCACTCTTTATTTGCCATGGCCTGTGAGTTTTTGCCTTTTGTAGTATATTGTCCTTGTCCCAGAATTTTATTAGTCTGGCCACTGTCGCCCACAGCGGCACCAGTGGAGCCCGGGCTGGCCAGGGAACTTATGGTCCTTTCCACTTTAAACCATTTTGAGATTCCCCCCTAACACCATGAGGAAAGCCACTCCTCAAGGAATAGCTCCATGCTAGGACCCTCTGCTGTCTCTGAGATGACCACCAGGTGAACATTGTTGTAGCAGAATCTCCCATCTACATCATCCAATTTGCCTGCCAGGTTGGACACTGCTTTCTCTAGTGCCCTGAGATGGGCGTCACACTCAGTGACTGGTAGTCTCATTTGAGCTAGGGTAGAGTCTGTTTCAGTGACTCCCTCCAACAACATGAGGTGGTCACAGAAATCCCACATCATGGGCCCCTCTGTCAATTTTATGTTCCAGAATGGTTAAAGTTTCTTTAATGGTTGTCAGGATCATGGCCATGTGTGTGTTCCAGATCTAGGTCTGTGCTGTCCCTCATTATGCCACTGTCACCCGCTCCCAATTTGGGCCAGATCTGCAGGGTGAAACTCTTTGGAGGCCTTAGGCCAGACAATCTGCAGGGTTCCCCTCATCCTTGGGGCTGCAGCCCTCTCCTCTCCTCCCACTCACTCGATAGGGGACTAATTGTGGGCCAATTACAAGATTCCAGGGCCTTTTGTGGCATCCACACTTGGGTACCACTGCTGGCCCCACTAGGCCCTGAGCGGGCTCAGTGGCAGCAACCAATGGCATGAGCACCCCACACTCCTCGCCTCCTCACTTTTGCACTGTACTCTGGAGGGGATGTTGACACCTTGCCAGTCACACTGCCTTATTGTTCAAGGGGTGACCCCCAATCTATGGAGACTGCTCTCATCTGTGCCAGGTTCCCCATGTTGTCCTTGCCCATGCAGGGCCCCCAGCCACTCGAGTCTCAGTGAGCACACCATCTGCATCCAGGGTACACACCAGCTCCTCCTGTGGGAGGGAAGCAAAGAAATAGCACAGACGACAAGGAAGCTCCACTGCAATCTCAATGGGCCTCTACACTCTCTGAAGGTTACTTGGGACGGGCCTGGGACCTGCAATCAACAAAGTGAGTTTTTTACTGTTAGGGCATGTCCTACCTTTTAATATACAGCACCCTGCCTTGTGGGGGGGCTTATATGTATATATATATATATATATATATATATATATATATATATATATATATATATATACATATATATATAAATATATATATATATATTCCAAGGGAGCATTCTCCTGCGCTTCCTGCAAGTTCCATGCACTTACCAGCACCCAACACTCTGCAAATGCACCAACAGCACCAATCACTCCACTCTTTCACAGTCACAGAGTCCTGCAATCACCCACACAATACTTTGTACTCACATGCATGCTTCTCAATGCCTCTGCTGCATGAAAATACCTTGGAATGTCCAGGAAACCTGTCTGAATCCTGCATTGACACCTGGCATCATCACAGCCACCTGCCCCAGATACAAGATTGCCAGGCAAGACAGACGTTAAAAGCCCAGAGGTGGAATTGCCTTTATCAACAAGAACACCATTAGCTTCACCACCTCCTATGAAATATCATCCTCCAACATGGGGTACTTGTTATTCAAGCTCCATGTCACAGCCAACTTCACCATAAGCAGCACTCTACATACAACCAGGAATGCTTAGCAACTTTAACACCATCACAGACTTCACTGTAGCACTCCCCTTCACCCTTAATATTAGCATTTACATTGAACTAGGAGACTTGAACTTCCACCTGGAAGACGATGCTGACCCCAACTCAGAAGCACTCATTTAAACCTTGGACCAGACATCCAGTAACCGGATCAAGTTCAATGCCTGCATGATTGAAATCACCCAGTGAATGAAAACCAGCTATCTGAAGCTGAACACCTACAAGAACACAATTGTGATCTCAGGAAGAACACTTCATCGTGGCACACCACCTGGTGGCCAACACTGTTGGGATCGATGACCACAGCCCACACAAAGAACCTGTCTGTCACCATCGGCAGCAAACTCGACATGACCTCCTAAGTCAACCCCATCATAACCTCATGCTTCCATACTATTAGGATGCTGAGGACGATTTTAAAATGGCTCCCATTCAGTACCTGGAAATCCGACATGCATGCCCTCGTCACAAGCAAGATAGACTACGAGAACACCCTCTATGCCAGGAACAACAAAAAACTCACCTGAATACTGCAGACCACTCAGAACTCATCAGCCAGAATCAATCTTGACCTCCCATGCTGTACTCACATCACACCACTCCTGAAGGAGCTCTACTTGTTCTCCATACACCAACTTGCCCAATTCTAACTCCTCACTCACACATTCAAGGTAATGCACAACAGTGGCCCAGGATACCTTAACAGTTGCATCTATTTTCACAAACCTTCCAGACATCTCTGCTAATCCTGACTTCTACTTACACAGATCTCAGAAATAGGGAAATTCGATCTTGCAGCCTTCTTCTATATAGCTCCTACACATGAGAGCCTTCTCTTCACTTCTTGAATTCCACAAGAAGCTGAAGACCTGGCTTTCTGAGTAGTCTCAATAGGCCCTGCGTTTAACTACACTCACACCTGCTCAGCGCCAGAATATGCTCCTGAGTGATAATGCGCTCTACAGAGCTGCATAGCATAACATAAAATAACAAGGATTAAAGCACTGGTTGGTTGGGACAGGGAGTGCAGGCATTCCTCCATAGAGTTAGGCACATAGGCTGGAGTATCCCAGCGGGCTTTTCACAGCTTTGGACTCGATTAAGGTACATAATAGACCTGACTCACTGATACGTTTATGTTCATGGTCCACAGGTTCTCCTGTAAAAAGTCTTGTGTACTTTGCAAATCTGGGTGAAAGATGTAAGAAAATAAGAATATTTTGGCCTGGACTTCTGCCTGCGCTAGAGCTACCAGCTGCCAGAATGCAGTAGATCCTTAGCAGATGTTGCACTATCTCGTCTTCCTTTATTGTGTCTGTAGTATGCTTCTGCGTGGTGTTATAAAACATGTTTTAGTCCTTCTTTTTAAACCCTCCAATGTGATGTGACTTTTAGGTCTTTTTTTGTTTCATCAGACTTGTGAAATTAAAAAAAAACTCATAAATAAAAAGATATACATACAGAGAAGAGTTTACGGTCAACCCTCTTAATCAATTGGTCTGTGCAAGTGTCATTCACATTTTGCTTCTGCCCACCAGGGCATACAGCATGCAGCCATGGGTCAACACACTTCAGCCTCCAATGGTATTGTGCGGTGAGTTACACAAACTTGCGTCTTTGCCAGCACCCATTTGTATAAATAGCATTGGCAAAATCATTATGTCTGAGTTTCATGTGCTAACACATACATTGGTAGCACACAGAACAAGGCACATGAGAGGGAGCCAGGTGGAGTGGGCATGACAGCTTTATTTGAAATGTCTCTTCTGCAATTCAATGCCAACACTAAACAGGAGGTAAAATATACAAAATGTCGTTAGGTGAGAAATGGATACTCCACTGGCCTGCGTGAAGATGCGAGGGACAAAGTTGCAAGCAAATGGTTGAAGGAGGCTGACTGAAAAAAATAGTTGAAAGGGGGCAGACTCTCTATGATTATTGTTAGCAATACGTTTGCCAGCTGTGTTGTCAAACCCCAGAAGTAAAAGTAAATGTGCTTAATAGGCAATCCTGTATTTTAGTATCGACCTGCTTGTGTCAAAGGGAGCAGTATTTTGATTTAAAGTTTTGTTTTTCAATTCGTGTAGTATGCCATCATTTGGAACTCATTATGCTCCATTTGTCGAGCCCGCGTTGGCTTCCCCGATGCTTTTTTATGAGGCTCATTGACTTGGCTTCCATCTGTTTTCACCAGATATTTTTTAAGATCACCATTAGGCATTTCTTTCTTTGCTTTCCAACTTTCTTTCTGGCTTCTGGCAGATAATTTTCTTCCCAAGCAAATGGCCATCACATTTAGACGGCTGCATATGCATATGTTTAATTTTACATCTTTCTTCTATAAACATGAAAAAAATGCTTTAAAAAATCTAGGGCCAGATGTAGGAAGCTAAAAAATTGCGAGTTGGAAATTGGGAGTCGTTGCGACTCGCAATTTCCGACTCGCAATATGGTATCTAACAAGAAAAAGCAACTCCATTTTGCGACTCGCAAATGAAGTCGCACCGCAGATTGCGAGTCGGCTGTTTGCAAGGTCACTTTTAGCGAATGTGCTAAAAACGAACACGCAAATTGCGAGTGGGTGTCGCAAATTGCAACTGTGCCGCAAATTGAATGCAGGTGCAGCAGAACACTCTGGAAAACACTTCCTGGCACTTGATGATGACATCACAGCCAGGAAGTTTACTAATACACCTGGGAGGAGGGAGGACCACACCCATTTCCAACTGCTGAACAGCCAACAGGAGGAACAGCAGGTACAATGGAGGAGACAGCCAGAAAGAGAAAGCTAAAATTTGCAGAAAAAGAACTGGAGGTGCTGACAGACGAATGCTGCCAGCACCATGATCAACTCTTTGGGTGAGCAGCCCTCAGTGTGCCAGAGCAGGAAAAAAGGAGGATTTGGAGTGAAATCCAGGACAAAGTAAATTCAATGGGTGTGAGCCACAGGAGCATTGAGGAACTGAAGAAAAGGTGGTATGACCTGCGCTCCCGGACCAAGGAGAGGGTGGCAGAGTGCCTCCGGGAGATGAGGGGCACTGGAGGGGGACCATCTACCATACCACCACCCACACTCTTGGAGGAAAGAGTGGAGGAGAACCTGGTGCCAGAGGCAGTGTCCGGAATAGGAGAGCTGGACACGTCAGCGCCAGGACCATCAACCAGTGAGTACCATGAGACATGCATGTACACCCATATCTGCCATACCCCCACCCACCTAGTACACAGCAGCATGCACAACCAAAATAGCTTCAGTTCAGAGTAGCAACCACCTGAATGGTGCATTATGGGCAATGTAGTCAAGTAGGCAGCTGATAGGTGTAGGAAGTTGGCTCTGTATGTGCTATTTCAAAGTAAGGAATAGCATGCACAGAGTCCAAGGGTTCCCCTTAGAGGTAAAATAGTGGTAAAAATAGATAATACTAATGCTCTATTTTGTGGTAGTGTGGTCGAGCAGTAGGCTTATCCAAGGAGTAGTGTTAAGCATTTGTTGTACATACACATAGACAATAAATGAGGTATACACACTCAGAGACAAATCCAGCCAATAGGTTTTTGTATAGAAAAATATCTTTTCTTAGTTTATTTTAAGAACCACAGGTTCAAATTCTACATGTAATATCTCACTCGAAAGGTATTGCAGGTAAGTACTTTATGAACTTTAAATCATAAAAATTGCATGTATACTTTTCAAGTTATTGACAAATAGCTGTTTTAAAAGTGGACACTTAGTGCAATTTTCACAGTTCCTAGGGGAGGTAAGTATTTGTTAGGTTAACCAGGTAAGTAGGACACTTACAGGGCTTAGTTCTTGGTCCAAAGTGGCCCACCGTTGGGGGTTCAGAGCAACCCCAAAGTTACCACACCAGCAGCTCAGGGCCGGTCAGGTGCAGAGTTCAAAGTGGTGCCCAAAACACATAGGCTTCAATGGAGAAGGGGGTGCCCCGGTTCCAGTCTGCCAGCAGGTAAGTACCCGCGTCTTCGGAGGGCAGACCAGGGGGGTTTTGTAGGGCACCGGGGGGGACACAAGCCCACACAGGAATTTCACCCTCAGCGGCGCGGGGGCAGCCGGGTGCAGTGTTAGAACAAGCGTCGGGTTTGTAGTGTTAGTCTATGGGAGATCTCGGGATCTCTTCAGCGCTGCAGGCAGGCAAGGGGGGGGTTCCTCGGGGAAACCTCCACTTGGGCAAGGGAGAGGGACTCCTGGGGGTCACTTCTCCAGTGAAAGTCCGGTCCTTCAGGTCCTGGGGGCTGCGGGTGCAGGGTCTCTCCCAGGCGTCGGGACTTAGGATTCAAAGAGTCGCGGTCAGGGGAAGCCTCGGGATTCCCTCTGCAGGCGGCGCTGTGGGGGCTCAGGGGGGACAGGTTTTGGTACTCACAGTATCAGAGTAGTCCTGGGGTCCCTCCTGAGGTGTTGGATCTCCACCAGCCGAGTCGGGGTCGCCGGGTGCAGTGTTGCAAGTCTCACGCTTCTTGCGGGGAGCTTGCAGAGTTCTTTCAAGGCTGCTGGAAACAAAGTTGCAGCCTTTCTTGGAGCAGGTCCGCTGTCCTCGGGAGTTTCTTGTCTTTTCGAAGCAGGGGCAGTCCTCAGAGGATGTCGAGGTCGCTGGTCCCTTTGGAAGGCGTCGCTGGAGCAGGATCTTTGGAAGGCAGGAGACAGGCCGGTGAGTTTCTGGAGCCAAGGCAGTTGTCGTCTTCTGGTCTTCCTCTGCAGGGGTTTTCAGCTAGGCAGTCCTTCTTCTTGTAGTTGCAGGAATCTAATTTTCTAGGGTTCAGGGTAGCCCTTAAATACTAAATTTAAGGGCGTGTTTAGGTCTGGGGGGTTAGTAGCCAATGGCTACTAGCCCTGAGGGTGGGTACACCCTCTTTGTGCCTCCTCCCAAGGGGAGGGGGTCACATCCCTAATCCTATTGGGGGAATCCTCCTTCTACAAGATGGAGGATTTCTAAAAGTCAGAGTCACCTCAGCTCAGGACACCTTAGGGGCTGTCCTGACTGGCCAGTGACTCCTCCTTGTTTTTCTCATTATCTCTCCTGGACTTGCCGCCAAAAGTGGGGGCTGGGTCCAGGAGGCGGGCAACTCCACTAGCTGGAGTGCCCTGGGGCATTGTAACACGAAGCTTGAGCCTTTGAAGCTCACTGCTAGGTGTTACAGTTCCTGCAGGGGGGAGGTGTGAAGCACCTCCACCCAGAGCAGGCTTTGTTTCTGTCCTCAGAGAGCACAAAGGCTCTCACCGCATGAGGTCAGACACTCGTCTCTCAGCAGCAGGCTGGCACAGACCAGTCAGTCCTGCACTGAACAATTGGGTAAAATACAGGGGGTATCTCTAAGATGCCCTCTGTGTGCATTTTTTAATAAATCCAACACTGGCATCAGTGTGGGTTTATTATTCTGAGAAGTTTGATACTAAACTTCCCAGTATTCAGTGTAGCCATTATGGAGCTGTGGAGTTCGTTTTTGACAGACTCCCAGCCCATATACTCGTATGGCTACCCTGCACTTACAATGTCTAAGGTTTTGCTTAGACACTGTAGGGGCATAGTGCTCATGCACATATGCCCTCACCTGTGGTATAATGCACCCTGCCTTAGGGCTGTAAGGCCTACTAGAGGGGTGACTTACCTATGCCACAGGCAGTGGGAGGTTGGCATGGCACCCTGAGGGGAGTGCCATGTCGACTTAGTCATTTTCTCCCCATCAGCACACACAAGCTGGCAAGCAGTGTGTCTGTGCTGAGTGAGGGGTCCCTAGGGTGGCATAAGACATGCTGCAGCCCTTAGAGACCTTCCCTGGCATCAGGGCCCTTGGTACCAGGGGTACCAGTTACAAGGGACTTACCTAGGTGCCAGGGTTGTGCCAATTGTGGAAACAATGGTACATTTTAGGTGAAAGAACACTGGTGCTGGGGCCTGGTTAGCAGGGTCCCAGCACACTTCTCAGTCAAGTCAGCATCAGTATCAGGCAAAAAGTGGGGGGTAACTGCAACAGGGAGCCATTTCTTTACAATAGGCAACAGTTTATTAGGAAGCATATAACAGATGGTAGATACTGAAAGTGTGTTCCCTATGTCCCACAGGTCTCCCACAAGACACCACCTCCAGCCACACCGTCCAGGGGCCACAGGTCAGCCACCAGGCAGCACAGGACCCAGGAGCAGCCACCACAGGGACCTGCACCACCCAAACACATTCCCCTCCAGATGCACCAGTGGCCATACTGGAGATTGAGGCAGAACCCGGGCCCAGCCACAGTGCCAGCGTACAGGACACAGAACCACCACCGCGTCGCAGGCGACGTGTCAATGTCCCAACAGTGTCACAGGCAGCAGTAGGGGACGCCTCCATTTCTGCCGCCGAGGCTGCACTCATCCATGGTCAGCGCCTGCAGACAAGGGAAATGAGACTTATTTCAGGGGCCATGCGGCGCATGGAAAGAAACCAAACAACAGGGCTGCAACAGGTCCACACAGAGCTACAACAGCTAAACAGCAATGTAGGTGACCTTGCGCTCTCACTCAGACAACTGGTGGCTGAACTTGTCACGGAGAGAGAGGGTGCAAGGCGCCGTGACCGGCAGCTCATCCACCGCCTAGACCGCATGGCTGCCTCCATCGTCCGGCTGGCTGTAAACACCACAGGGCTGTCACGCCGCACAGTCAGCCTACAGGTGGACATGGGCCACTTTGCCAGCGATGTGGCTCGTGGGCTGGGACGCATTAGCCATGCAGTCGACATGATGGAGGCACGACAGGTGGCTAGGGGCGCAGCAGACACGCAAGACAGTGAGGAGGGCTCTATGATAAGTAGTGCATCTGCCACAGACACCAGGGTGTTGCGTAGTGGGAGTGCACGGCAGGGCACTGCAGACGCTCCAGGAACCAGCCATGCTGGGCGAGCACGGCGTAGGGTGTGAGCTACGCACTGACATACAGTGGGGGCACATGAGGTTAATGTGTCCTCATATCAGTAAATAGTTTATTGGTTCACATCATTAAAGTTCTTGTTTGTTCCACTTCACACCTGGGTTATTTGTGTGTGACATTCGTGTGTGTGGTGAAAGTTACCACGTACCTTCCAAAGTATTGGTTTGCAATGTGGTCCTGTCTCTGTCTGCTTTGCAATGCTTCTATCCCCATGATGGCGATGTGGTAGCTCTTGCTCGTCATCCTCCGACTCTGGGTCTTCAGGGTTGATATGGAGCCCACGTCTGGTGGCAATGTTGTGCAGTATAGCGCATGCGCCAACTATCTTGAATGCTGTTATTGGGGCATACTGGAGGGCACCTCCACTTCTGTGGAGGCATCTGAATCTTGCCTTCAACAGTCCAAAGGTCCTCTCTATAACATTTCGGGTCCTCCTATGTGCACTGTTGTATCGCCTCTCATTCTCATTGCTGGGTGTTAAGTACGGGGTAAGTATCCATGGTCGTAGTGCATATGCACTGTCACCTGTTTGGTAAAAATGAACAATGTTAGCTGGGCATGGATGGGTTCCACATTGACCTGTGTGAATGTCTGCAAGGTGTATTCAGCTATACCTAGGAGATATCCGTCTCCAAACTCCCCACGTTCTAGGCGTTGGTGTATCCCACTGTGCCTGAAAATGTAGGAGTCATGTGTACTCCCTGGAAATTTGGCTACCAGATCAGTTATAACATAATGGGCGTCACATACCACCTGGTGCCTTCTGGGTCCCCTTTTATACTTTGGTTATGGTTACCACCTGCTCTGAGTTAGTGGTAAATTGGAAGTGCAAAAAGGGCTTTTTGCGACTAGTCGCAATTTGCGAGTGGCTATTTCATATGGTTTGCGACTCGCAAATTGCGACTTCCTATTTGCGGGTCGCAAAATTGGGTCGCTATTTTTGCGAGTCGGTAATGGCTCGCATCGCAATTTGCGATTCGGGCCATTTGCGACTCGCAAAAGTTTGCTACATCTGGCCCCTAATGTTTCCGAAGGTGAAAGAGGGAGAGAAGGATAGCAAGAGAGGGAAAGGCAAGCATTGGCAAAGTCTATAGGTCTCGCCTATGCAAGAGCAATTGGCTTTGCCAATATGTTTTAGTCATTTTATACACCAACGTGGCTGCTGTTCAGCATGGATAAAAGTTTGTGGGGTTAAAGGAGAGTGGCATGGAGTTTCGTAAGTTGGAGTAAAGTGGAGTGTTAAGAAGTGGCATGAACAAGAGTAGAGTGGTGTAGAGCTGAGTGGCGTGAATTGAAGTAGAGTGTTGCGGAGTGGTGTGGAGGGAGGAGAGTGGATGTGCATAGAGTGGAATAGACTTGAGTGGCATAGAGTGGACTAAAGTGTCAAGTGGAATAGAGTGTTGTGGAGTAGCATAGTGTGTCGTGGAGTGGTGTAGAGCAGAGTTGAGTGGCACTGAGGGTGTTGCATAGAGTGGAGCAGAGTGTTGTAGAGTAGATGAGCCTAGAGTGGAGTAGATTGTCATAGAGTGGTGTGACATAGTGTGGAGTAGTTTGGAAGAGTAGAATGGCAGAGTGTGTAGAGTGTTCTGGAGTTGAGTGGTGTAGAGTAGAGTGGACTGGCATAGAGTGTCATATAGTGGAGTGGTATAGAGTAGAGTGAAGTACTTTGAGTGGAGTGGTGGAGTGGAGTAGAGTGGAGCAATGTGTCATAGAATAGAGTGGAGTAAAGTGGCATGGAGTCACACAGAGGGAGTTGCATAGAGCATCGCAGAGTGGAGTTGTGTTATAGTGTGGAATGGAGTAGTGTAGTCTGCTTTGGCATGGAGTGCAGAGACGTAGAGTAGAGAGGCAGGGAAGATTACACTGGTGTAAAGTGCAGTGCAGTGGCAGAGAGTGCAGTGGCTTGCAGTGGTATAGAATATATTAGAGTGGCAGGGAGTAATGCAGAGTGTAAGTGCATAGAGTGCATTGGTGTAGAGTGCAGTAGAGTGGCATAGAGTTGAGTGGTGCAGAGAGCAGTGGCATAGGTTACAGTGGTGCAGAGCAGAATAGAGTGGCATGGGCTGTAGTGACATAGAGAGCAGTGGTGTAGAGTGGCACAGTGGTGCAGAGTAATTGGCATAGAGGGCAGTGGCGCAGAGTGGTGTAGAGTACAGTAGAGTGGTACCACATAGAGTGCAGTGGTGCTGAGTGGAGTAGAGTGGCGTAGAGTGTTGTGGTATAGAGTCCAATGGTGTATAGTAGATTGTTTCAGAGTAGAGTGAAGTGGCGTGGAGTGGAGTGGTGAAGGGTTGCATGGAGTGGTGCAGGATAGGGTGCAGTGGAATCGAATAGTGGTGTAGAGTGCAGTGGCATAAAGAAGAGTGGTGCAGAGTAAAGTGGCATAATGTGCAGTGGAATAGAGTGCCGTGGTGCAGAGTAGAGTGGTGTAGAGTGCAATGGAGTAGAGTAGATTGTTTCAGAGTACAGTGAAGTAGTGTAGAGTGGAGTGGTGCAGGGTGGAGTAGAGTAGTGCAGAGTATAGTGCTGTGGCATAGATTAGTGGCATAGACTGCAAAGGCATAGAGTGCAGTGGCATACAGTACAGTGTTGCAGAGTATAATGGCAGAGTAGAGCAGTGCAGAGTAGAGCGGAGTGGCCTAGACTGGAGTGGTGTCAACTGAAGTGGCTAATACTGCAGTGGCACAGAGTATGGTGGGGTAGAGTGCCCTGGCAAAGAGGGCAGTGGTGCAGAGTGGAGTAGAGAGGCATAGAGTGTAGTGGCATAGAGTGCAGTGGTGCAGAATAGAGTAGAGAAGCATAGAGTGTAGAGGGATAGAGTACAGTGGTGCAGAGTAGAGTATAGAGGCATAGAGTGTAGAGGGTTAGAGTGCAGTGGTGAAGAGTAGAGTGGGGCAGAGAAGAGTAGAAAAGAATTCAGTGGCAGAGAGTGTAGTGCGGCAAAGTGAGTGTTGTAAAGTGAAGGGGTGTAGAGTGGCATAGAGTGGATTGGCGTACAGTGTAGTGGCATAGAGCAGTGGTTCCCAACCTGTGGTCCGGGGACCCCCGGGGGTCCGCGAAGCCTCTTCAGGGGTCCGCAAATGCTTAGAAAATTAAATAATATTAATAGATTAGGTACCCAGCTTTCTGTAATGACTCAGTAGGGGGGGGGGGCAGATTCCAATAATGATTCAGAGGGGGTCCCCGGGTTCCAGCAATGATGAATTAGGGGTCCACAGAAGTCAAAAGGTTGGGAACCACTGGCATAGAGTGTTGCAGAGTAGAGTATAGTGGAATACAATGCAGAGGTGCAGAGCAGATTGGCATAGAGTGCAGTGGGGTAGTGTATTGGTTTTAAGTAAAGTGGTGTAGAATGCATTGACATTGACTGCTGTGGCTTAAAGTGCAGCGGCGTAGAATAGAGTGGCATGGAGTGGAGTGGTGCAGGGTAGATTTCAGTCATGCAGAGTTGAATGTCACAGAGTGTAATTGAGTGGTGTAGAGTAGATTGTTTCAGACTAGAGTGCAGAGGCGTAGAGTGAAGTGTTGTAGAGTACAATGTCAGAGTGCAGTGGTGCAGAGTAGATTAGTGTGGCCTATAGTGGATTGGTGAAGAGTGCAGTGGCATAGAGTGGAGAGATGTAGGGTAGTGTAGTGGTGTACAGTGCATTGGGGTAGAGTGGCATAGAGTGCAGTGATGTAGAGAAGAGTAGCATAAAGTGAAGTGGCATAGAGTAGAATGGTGCAGAATGGAGTGATGCAGAGTGTAGTGGCGTAGAGTGTAGTGCTCTAGAGTGCATTGGCATAGAGTGCAGTGGAGTAGAGTGGCACTGGGTTCAGTGGCGGAGAGTGCAGTCTTGCAGAGTAGTGTGTCCTAGCGCACAGTGGCATAGAGTAAAGTGGCACAGAATACAGTGGCATAGACTACAGTGGTGCAGAGTAGAACAGAGTGGTGTACAGTACAGTGACAGAGAATGGAATGATGTAGAGTGGCGTAGCATGCAGTGGCACAGAGTATACGAGTATTAGTTCAGTCTTGCAAAGTAGAGTGTCATAGAGTGCAGTGGCGCAGAGCAGAGTGGCCATGAGTAGAGTGGTACAGAGTAGAGTAGGGCAGAGTAGAGTGGTGCATAGTAGAATAGAGTGGCATGCAGAAGCATAGCATACAGTGGCATAGCGTGTTTTAGCCTATACTGGTGTAGAGTGCAGTGGTGCAGAGTAGTTGCCTTAGAGTGCAGTGGGGTAGAGTGCATTGGTTTTAAGTAAAGTGGTGTTGAGTCTATTGGCACAGAGTGCAGTGGTTTAGAGTAGAGTGACATAGAGGGGAGTGGCATAGAGTAGTGCAGAGTAGAGTGATGTAGAGTGGCAGAGCACAGAGTGCAGTGGCGTAGAGTGGAATGCAGCAGAGTGGAGTAGAGTGGCATAGAGTGCATTGGCATGGAGTAGAGTGCTTCAGAATAAAGTGAAGTGGCAGAGTAGAGTAGAGAGGCGTAGAATGCAGTGACTTAGAGTGCAGTGGCATTGATTATATTGTTTCACAATAGAGTGAAGTGGCATAAAGTGGAGTGGGGCAGGGTAGAGTGGAGTGGTGTACAGTACAGTGCAGTGGCATAGATTAATATTGTAAAGTTCATTGTCATAGAGTGCAGTGGCATAAAGTACAGTGTTGCAAAGTAGGCTCTGTCTTCAAAGAAGCTTGGTGCTTACTTTTCTTTCTCTGACTTCAGAGTGAGAGAATTTATGTGACAATCCTGCTGGCTAAAGGTGATGTGCTAGAGGAAGGCTCTATAATGTTATTTGTTTTTTCTAGTACACAATGAAATGTAAACATCTGTAAATGAAATGTGTAGATATTTCAGAATACATTAGAATTGGGGAAGTACAAATTAAGCACATTTTTCTTGATTCTGAAGTTTAGTGGAAACAAATATTTTAATACGAGCAAAACAAATCAATAAACTAGGTGGTGACATTTCCACACATTATTGTTTGTGTGCTACATACTTTTGTCACTAAAATTGTATGTCTGTGCAAAAGTAATGGCCATTTTCTTCGAGCATGTGTAGTCTGTAATGGCAGTAAGCTGTTACACCATGCATGCTCCACTTTATGCCACTACACTGTACTCTGCACCACTCCACTCTACACCACTCCACTCTGTATCACTAAACTCTACTCTACACCACTCCACTCTATGCCACTGCACTCTACCCCACTTCACTTTCTGCCTCTCTACTCAGCACCACTGTACTATTCACCACTCCTCTCTATGCCACGCTACTCTACAGCACTGTAATCTATGGTGCTGCACTCTACACCAATGCACTCTACTCTGTACCACTCCATTCTACACCAATATACTCCACACCAATCCTATCCACTCTGCACCACTGCACTTTATGCCCCTGTACTCTACTTCACTGCACTCTATGCCACTTAATTCTACCCTGCTCTAGTCCACTCTATCCTGCACCAATCCATTCATCACCACTTCAGTCTACTATGAAACAGCCTACTTTGTCACTGCACTTAACGCCACTGCACTCTACTCTGCACCAGTCTACTCTGTGCCACTGTACACTACCCCACTTCACTCTACGCCGTTGCAATCAATGCTGCACCACTCCACACCACTTTATGCCATTCCACTCCGCTCTACCCACACCAAACCACTCTACGACACTCCACTTTATTACATGTCACTCCATTTCATGCCAGTCCATGGTACACCCCCCTACTCTATGAGTCGTCACTTTAGGACACACCACTCTACTCTACACAATGACAGGCCACTCCACTCTACTGTGACATGCCACTTCACTCTACTCTATGATGCGCCACTCCACTCTACTTCACGCCACTCCATGCCACTCCACTCTTCAACATGCCTCTCCACTGTTCTCCACCGTATGCCATTCCGCTCTATTCTACGACATGCCACTCCTTGCTCCTCCTCTTTAAGACACTCCACCTTACAACACTCGACTCTACAATACTCCAGTCTATGCCACTCCACCCTATGACAATGTACTCCACTCGACTCTACGGGACTCCACTTTACGGGACTCCATTCTATGACACTTTATGACACTCTACAGCCCTCCACTCTATGCCCCTCTACTCTTTGTCGTCCACTCTATCCCACTTCACTCTACGCTCCTCCACTCCACTGTCACTCCACTTTACTCCACTCTTTGCCACTCTCCGACACGCTTCGCAACTCTCTCTATGCCACTCCATGCCACTTTACTCCACTCTATTCTTTGACACACTACTCCACTCCCCTCTACACCATGCCACTCTATGATACTCTATGCCTCTCCACTCTATCACACTCCACTCTGCATCACACCACTGTATTACACTTTAGTTCACTCTATGCCATGTCATGCCACTCCACTCTACTTCACTCTGTGCCACTCCACTCTACAACACTTTATGCCACTTTACACCCCTCTACTCTATGCCACTCCACTCTACAACACTCCACTCTATGCCACTCTACAACACTCTACGCCACCCTACAATGCTCTACGCTACTCCCTCTATGCCACTCCTTGCTACGTACTCCACTATATTCTATGACATAGAACTCCACTCTACTCCACTGCTCCACTCTATGCCCCTTTATGCCACTCCACCCTATGACACTCCGTCATTCCACTCTACAACTCTCCACTCTACCTCCCTCGACACTACACCACTCTGCCACACCCTACTCCACTCTAAGCCATTCCATTCGACTACACTATTCCACTCTATGCCACTCCACTCTACAACAGGCTACTCCATTCTACGCCACTCTACTCCACTCTACTCCACTCTGTGACACTCTACTCACTCTGCCCCATTCAACTCTATGACACTCTACTACACTCTACGCCCTTTCACTTTATAACACTCTGCTTCCTCCATGACATAACACTCCACAACACTCCATGCCAACCTGTGCCACTCCACGTCACTCCACTCTACGATACTCCACTCCATGCCACCATCCTTTACGCCACCAACCTTAAGCCATGATGAACAGAAGCCACGCTGGCGTACAACATGGCTAAAACACATCGGCAGAACCAATAGCTCTTGCATAGGCAAGACCTTTTGGCTTTGCCAATGCTTGTTTCAGTTTTATATAGTGCAGACTCGAATTTCTGCACCAATCTCTCCCAGCAACCCACTTTATGATAAAGACAGCCTCTGCCCCTTTATGAAGGAGGAGCGGTGTGTCCTGATTCTGCTCTAAGTTGTATTCCTTTGTGAGAAGCATTGCTCTGCCCAGGTTCTGCTCTCTTTTGACTCTCTCCTGTCTGAGGCCTCTGCTTCCGGAAGAGCGGGGTTTGGACCAGACTCAAGAAACTTTGTGTTCTGCACAACTTATCTCTGTGAGAGGAACGCGGAGCAGACCTTGGAGAGAGGCCAATGTGGGCGAGGGGGTGCAGGGGCCCTTACTGTCAGCAGCAGGGAGGGGAGAGAGGGAGAATGAGGCGCGAGAGTTGATGATAAGAAGTGTTTTGAGTGGCACTCGCTTCTTCACGGAAAATTGGGACAGCTCCCTTGGAGACAGGGCACTCCTGAGGGGGAGGTCAAGCACGGTTCACACAGATGCCACTAACCTATGGATGATTTAAATGGCAGAGCTACCCATCGAAATACTTTCAGCATTTGGGCCCATATTTAAACTATGTTTGCGCCGGATTTGCATCATTTATTTTGGTACAAATTCGGCACAAACTTAACTCCATATTTATACTTTGGCACTAGACCCGTCTACCGCCAAAGTTATGGAGTGTGCGCCATTTTTTGTACTTGAAAACCTACCTTGCGCTAGTGACATGTAAGGTAGGCGTTCCCGTGTAAAAAATTACTCTAAGGCATGTGCGCCTTATTTATCCTCCGGTGTCAAAATGACGCACAGGAGGAGGCGGGCCTAAAACATGGGGTCCAGCCGAATTTGCGCCATTTTTTAACTCCTGGGTCAGGGCAGGCGTTAAGGGACCTGTGGGCTCATTTCCATGGTGGGAGACCATGGAAGCAGTCCACAGGTGCCCTTCCCTGCACCCAGGGACACCCCCTCCCACCCTTGCCCACCCCTGGAGGGCACCCATGGATGAAGGGACCCATCCATGATGAGAACAGGTAAGTGCAGGTAAGTATAATTATATTTTTTTAAGTGGCATGGGGGGCCTAACTTGGGCCCCCCTACATGCCACTGTGCCTAATGGCCATGCCAAAGGGACAGAAGTCCTCGGGGCATGGCCATTGGGTAGGGGGGCATGACTCCTGTCTTTGCTAAGACAGGAGTCATTGCCATGGGGGTTGTGCGTCAAACAATGGCGCCAGTCAGGTTAGAGCCAATATTTTTTACTCTAACCTGACTTACACCATTCTTTGGCGCACAACCCCCACTCTTCCCTTTGCATCCGCTGCCCGGTTTCCGTCATTTATTTTGACGCTATCCAGGCCGCAGCGCTGGCTAACGTCATTCCATAAATAAGGAGCCCGGCTGATGCGGTGGAATGGCGTTAGCCGGCGGTAAACTTTTTGACGCAAATCTACACGAGCAGTGATTTGCATCAAAAAGAATAAATATGGGCCTTAGAAACCAAAGTAATCCCTCGGTAAACAGACTTTAAAGCCAGGCCGGAGACTAAGGCCCATATTTATACTCTGTTCGCGCCAAATTTTTGCACCAGATTTGTGTCATTTATTTTGGCGCAAACTTAACTCTATATTTATACTTTGGCACTAGACCTGTCTAGCGCCAAAGTTATGGAGTGTGCGCCATTTTTGGTACTTGAAAAGCTACCTAGAGCTAATGACATGCAAGGTAGGCGTTCCTGTGCAAAAAATGACTAAGGCTTGTGTGCCTTATTTATCCTCCGGCGTCAAAACTACACACAGGGGGAGGCGGGCCTTAAAAAATGGCGCCCAGCCGGATTTGCGCCGTTTTGTAACGTCGGGTCAGGGCAGGCGTTAAGGGACCTGTGGGCTCATTTCCATGGTGGGAGACCATGGAAGCAGTCCACAGGTGCCCTTCCCTGCACCCAGGGACACCCCCTGCCACCCTCGCCCACCCCTGGAGGACACCCATGGATGGGGGGACCCATCCATGGTGAGTGCAGGTAAGTTCAGGTATGTATAATTTTTTTTTTTTAAGTGGCATAGGGGGGCCTAACTTGGGCCCCCCTATATGCCACTGTGCCCAATGGCCATGCCCATGGGACAGAAGTCCCTTGGGCATGGCCATTGGGCAGGGGGGCATGACTCCTGTCTTTGCTAAGACAGGAGTCATTTCCATGGGGATTGTGCATCAAAAAATGGCGCTATTCAGGTTAGAACCAATATTTTTTACTCTAACCTGACTTGCACCATTCTTTGGCGCACAACCCCCAGTCTTCCCTTCACCTCCGCTGCCCGGTTACCGTCATTTATTTTGACGCTAACCAGGCCGCAGCGCCGGCTAACGTCATTCCATAAATAAGGCACCCAGCTTGCACGTTGGAATGGTGTTAGCCGGCGGTAAACTTTATGACGCAAATCTGCGCTAGCGCTGATTTGCGTAAAAAAGTATAAATATGGGCATAAGGTCCCTCATGTTAGATGGACCCTTACAGGCTTGGTTACAGGGTGGCACAGTTCTTTCTCAAGTTACATAGCTTTTACAGGTGTAGACATTAAGATGGCACAGCTATTCCTCCGGCTATGCAGATATCAGAGGCCACTGGATCACACATCTGTCCTTTAGGCTTTATACGTCTCAGCCCATAGAGTCATGCATATTTCTACAGTTATGCACATCTGTCTGGCCTTGAAACATACTTAGCTTTCCTTAGGGATACACAGCCCTTACAGGCTCCGGACAGAGGACGGGACAGCCATCCTCAGGTTCCACAGATCTTAGATGCTCAGGCTCCAGCATGACACTGCTATGCATCAGATTGCACAGATCTTACAGGCTCAGGTCACACAAGCTCATGTCGTAGTGTCGCGACCGTTGCACAGACAGCAGAGTTATCCCTCATGTTCCATATATCATACGCTCAGGCAGTAGGACATTACAGATTTTTCTCGGGTTACCAGATTTTACAGACTGCAAGACTGACCCACTACCCTTTATGTTACACAGAATTTATATATAGGCTCAGGTCATAGGATGACGACCTACCCTGCAGGATACTCAGGCCCATATTTATACTTTTTGATGCAAAACTGCGCCAACGCAGTTTTGCGTCAAAAAAATTAGTGCCGGCTAACGCCATTCTGAAGCGCCATGCGGGCGCCGTATTTATTCAATGACGTTAGCCGGCGTTAGCCGCCGGCGCTGTCTGGTGTGCGTTAAAAAAACCGACGTACACCAGGCAGCGCCGGCGTGGGGGGAAAATGGCGTATGGGCGTCCACAAATCATGCAAGTCAGGCTGAGGCAAAAAAATCGCCACAACCCGATTTGCACCATTTTTTAACGACGCCCATCCCCCATTGAAATGACTCCTGTCTTAGCAAAGACAGGAGTCATGCCCCCTTGCCCAATGGCCATGCCCAGGGGACTTCTGTCCCCTGGGCATGGTCATTGGGCTTAGTGGCATGTAGGGGGGCACAAATTAGGCCCCCCTATGCCACAAAAAAAAAAAAAAAAAAATCCTTACCTGGACTTACCTTAATGTCCCTGGGGTGGGTCCCTCCATCCTTGGGTGTCCTCCTGGGGTGGGCAAGGGTGGCAGGGGGTGTCCCTGGGGGCAGGGGAGGGCACCTCTGGGCTCATTCTGAGCCCACAGGTCCCTTAACGCCTGCCCTGACCCAGGCGCTAAAATCCGGCGCAAATGCGGGTTTTTTAGACCCGCCCACTCCCGGGCGTCATTTTTGCCCGGGAGTATAAATACGACGCATATGCATCGCAGTTATTTTTTAAGACGGGAACGCCTACCTTGCATATCATTAACGCAAGGAAGGTGTTCACGCAAAAAAATGACGCTAACTCCATGAACTTTGGCGCTAGACGCGTCTAACGCCAAAGTATAAATATGGAGTTAGTTTTGCGTCGAATTTGCGTAGAAAAAAACGACGCAAATTCGGCGCAAACGGAGTATAAATATGCCCCTCAGATCTTTCAAGCTCAGGCCCTACCACAACACAGCTTTCCCTCAGATTACACAGCTCTTATGGCCACTAGGATAGTAAGGACATTCCACAGGTTAAGCAGATTTTAAATGTTCTACGAGTGCACAGGTATCCTTGGAGATATAAAGACTTTACAGGCTTAGTCTGTAGAATAATATAACTACCCATAAGATTTTAAAGCAGCTCAAGTATGACACGGATTATACAAACCTTACACTGCCAGCAGGAGAAATGGCACACCTGTCCATGTGGTTACTCAGGAACTGAAGACTCAGGCACCAGGGATGTCACACAGATCTTACAGGCTCAAATCCAATGAAGGGACGGCCTAGGAATGCGATACGGCCCTCGATGATTTTTAATGCCAGGCCCAAATTGCACTGATCAAGTAAGCAGAGTGATTCAGTCGGACTCTTATCAAAACTTCCACCCTAGGAAAAATTGAGTGTAACACTGTTTTTCAGCACAATTCAACAAGTGTCTTGCATTCAAATATTTTTTTTTTATAGGAAGACTTGGAGGCGAACATGTGAAATAGCACCAGAGCAAAGACAGTTTCACATTGCACATGCGTGTAAAGCACCATAGTTCAGAATGTCCCCCTATATCCAGACCAGTAGTTCCAAATATAGAAAACAATGTAACCAGGTAGGTTGTTCCCTAGTACGGCTAATCAGTAACCAGGTCTGAGCTGAGCTATACTCTCCTGGCCTGGCCCAGCCCCCACATTCATAATTGCTGATGGATGGATGAACACCCCAACTGCCCCATCCGTCCTCTCTTCGCCTGGCCTCTGTCGTCCCTGTCCCCACACTAACTCCTCAACTCACCTCTTACCTCCATGGCAAGGGGATGTAGTGGTATTTCCTCTGTGAGTCCCTAGTGGATTATGTCCCACTCAGAGGACATTTGGTGCCAGGAGATAGGGTGTGCAGAGACGGGGTGGGTTTTGACTATGTGTCAGATTAAGTCAGGCGTACTGAAGTTACCCTAACCATCGTCAGCCGAGCAGTTTAGCTAAAAGCCATGGGCCAAGTCAATAGATCCCAAAGGTGAGACATATTGGCTTTGTCATTGATTGTTTTTTTTTATTTTGCAGTTTTGTGCTAAATATATTTTTTATTTACTTATCCCAGTGGCATCTGCCTTATTGTGAAAAAAAATAGGAAAATGGCATCCCTGTGTTTCTTTACTGACACGTATGAGTGGTGACACATGCATGCGCTTATATGATGACGCGACAAGCAATAGTCATCGAGTCAGGGTGCCTATTTTGATTTTTTTTTCTGATTCTGTGCAGCATCGGTTAAAGGCATTTAGCATTTTTGACAGTGATACACTGCATCTCAAACTGCACTGGCAAAGTCAATAGATTCAAAAGGAGAGAGACCTGTTTGCTATGCAATTGATTGTTGTTTGCAGTTTCCCCTTTCAGTGCTTGCCCCTTTTTGTTGGTCTGCCCTAGAGACTGCTTTAGCTATCTTCCAAACCATGTATATTAAAAAAAAGAATAACGTTAAATATATATAAATATATATTTATATAAAGATATATATATATGTATACATACATATACACTCACACACACACACACACATATACACAGAGGGGCCATTGGTTTAAATTGTTATTCACGTTTTGCTGCCACCCACCACATCATATGGCATGGGACAGTGGGCACTGCACTCTCTGCCACTGACCTCTGTCACTTTACTCTGCACTACTCCACTCTACACTACTTCACTCTATGCCACCACACTGTACAGTACTATACTCTACCATGCACCACTCTATGCTACTCTGCACCACTCTATGCCACTACAGTCTATACCACTCAATCAGCTCTACTCTGCACTCTACGCCACTGCACTCTGTGCCACTCGACTCTACTGTGAACCACTGCCCTCTGCATCACTCAAATCTATGCCGCTCCAATCTGCACCACTCTATGCCACTGTACTCTGTGCCACTGCAATCTGAGCCACTCCACTCTGCACCACTCCACACCACTGCACTCTACTATGCACCACTCTAAACTCTGCCACTGCATTCTATGACGCTGCATTGTACACCATTCAATTCAATGCCACTGCACTCAGTGCAACTGCGCTCTTTGTCACTATACTCTGCAACACTCTATACCAATGCAGTCTTCACCAGTCCACTCTATGCCACTCCAGTGTGTGCCACTCTATGTCACTCCACACTATGGCATTCTAATACACAACCCTCTCTGCCACTTCACTCTATAACATTTTACTCTACTCTTTGCCTTTCCAGTCTACAACACTCCAGACCACTCTTCTCTACGCCACCATTTTTAGCCATGCTGAAGAGCAGCCAGGCTGGCACACAACATGGCTAAAACACATTGGCAAAGCCAATAGCTCTTGCATAGGCAAGACCTATTGGCTTTGCCAGTGCTTGTTTCTGTTGTTGCCCCCCCTTTGTTGTTTTCTTCTCTTGTTGTCTTCATTTGGTGTTGTTTTCCCTTTTCTCTGACCCTTTTCTAGCCCAGTTATTTCCCTGTATAGCTTCTTTTTACCCTTTTCTATTTTACTGCCTTTGACTACTCTTTTCCTTATCTCCTTCTCCGTCATTTTATTGGATTGTCATTTTTAGGTCGCAGCCTACCAAATCGTGCAGCTGTCTGGTTGCAAAGACTTCTTGGGGACATTCTGAAACGTTCCTGGGAATGCATTCTGCCCATTGCTTACCATTGGCTTTGTGGTTTGTACCTCTACACCCCTCTATGCCACCTCACTCTACGACACTCCCCTCTACGACACCCTATGTCATTCTATAACACTGCACTCCACCCAACACCACTCTACTCCACTCTATGCCACTCCAATGTATGGCACTCCATTCCACTCTATGCCACTGTGACACTGCACTCTACTCTACACCACTCCCTTCTATGGCACTCCACTCATGACATTCCACTGTACGACAGTTCACTATAACCCACTCCACTCTGTCCTACTCCTATCTGACCTACGTCACTCTGACCCACTCCACTCTATCACACTCCACTCTAACACACTAAATTCTATGACACTCTACGACACTCTAGTCCACTGTACTCTATGCCACTCCACTCTATGGCTACTCCACTTTATGCCACTGCACTCTACGCCAATCTACTCTGACACTTTATTCCCTCTGTGTTACACCTTTCCACTCTACTCTGTGACACTTTACTCAATGCTACTACCCTCCAATCTATGCCCCTCCAGTCTGTGACCCTCCACTCTACGCCCCTCCGCTCTACGACTCTCCACTCTATGACACACTCCCCTACACCACTCCACGCCACCTATGCCACTCTACACCCATCCAACCTATGCCCCTCCACTCTACAAAACTCTATACCACTCCACACCAATGTATGCCCCTCCACTTTATGGCCCTCTACTCTACGCCTCTCCACTCTACGACACTCCATAACACTCTATGCTACAACATTCTATGACACTCTGCTGTATGGCACTCTACACCACTTCACTCTACACCACTCTATGCCACTCCACTCTACAACACTCCACTCCATGTCACTCTACTCCACTTGACTTCACCACACTTTATTCCACTCTATGATGCTTTACTCCACCCTGTGCTAAACCACTCCACTCTACCCCACTCCACTCTATGCCACTCCAGTCTACGATACTCCATGTAAACCATGGTATTCCACACTAGCCCACTCCTCTCTATGACACTACCCTCTGACACTCCACTCTATGATGCTCTACGATACTCCATTCTACACCACTGTACTCCACTCCACCCTACACCTCCCAACTCTACAACACTCTACTCCACTCCACACCACAACACTCTGTGACTCTGTGCCCCTCTACTCTACTCCCATTCACTCTACGCCTTTCCACTCTACAACTTTCCACTCTGCTACACTCTACTGTACACCACTTTACTTTATAACACTCTACTCCACTCTATGCCACCCTGCTCTGTGACACTCAACACCACTCACTCCACTCTGCTCTACACCACTTCATATCTCTGTACTCCATTCCACTGCACTCCTCTCTACGTCACTCTTCTCCTCTCTGCAACACTATACTCCACTCTACTCTTCTCCACTCTATACCACTCCATTTCATGCCACTCTAATCCACTCCCTTTGTCACTCCACAACAGTCATCTCTACTGCACGCAACTCCCTCTATACCACTCCATGCCACTTTACTCCATCCTACACCGCTCCAATCTAATCCACTGTACCCCACGACACACTACCTCCCTCTACACCACTAATCCACTCTACACAACTCCATTCTACAAAATTCTGTGCCACCTCATTTTACAACACCCTATGCCACTCCACTCTACTCCACTCCATGCCACTACACTCTACGTCCCTCCACTCCCCTCTACACCACTCCACACCAGTCTACTCCACTCTGCTCCACAACAATCCACTCTACAACGCTCCACAACACTCCACTCCATTCTGTGCCACTCCACATACCTCCACTCCACACCATTCCTTGATGTGCTATGCCACTCCACAACACTCTACGGCACTCTACTCTGACACTCTGCTCCACTCGCCTCTACTCCACTAATGTTTAGCCATG
Source organism: Pleurodeles waltl (assembly GCF_031143425.1). Taxonomy (NCBI): domain Eukaryota; kingdom Metazoa; phylum Chordata; class Amphibia; order Caudata; family Salamandridae; genus Pleurodeles; species Pleurodeles waltl. The sequence goes on from NC_090443.1 coordinate 70,512,369, forward strand.
CTGAGCAGCAGCCACGCTGGTGTACATGGCTAAAACACATTGGCAAAGCCAATAGCTCTTGCAAAGTAGAGACTTATTGGCTTTGGCAATGCTTGTTTACCATCAGTGTCTCTCTTTTCCAATTTTTTACTTTACTTTTATTTGTCCTTAAATGTGTGCCTTGATAAATGTTAGGTGGCAAGTTTTGCTGAATCATATTCTCACAGCAGCTGATCTTGAGCTGTGACGGTCTGTGTAAGATTAGTCAGAGGCCACAGCAGCTCAGGAGAAGGTGAGCACAGAGATGAAGACAGACTTCTATAAGGGTAAACCTTCCTCTGTCTCTGTACAGCTTGCCCATACCTCTCAAGGGATGAGGACCACAGTCTACGGCTACAGGAGAGGTCCTCTTCCCTGGCTAGGGCTCCCATGGTTTAGGAGTGTGGGCTGCACTTAGGTGGGCAAAGGCTGAGAAAGTGCCCATTGCTGAGAGTTGTATTTGGTGCTGTAGCCAGAGTCTCTGCAGTCCTGAGACCCCAAGCGCCCCAGGCTCCAGCTCACTCATATGTGTCTCATAGATGATGCATCAGCAAAGGGACTCACTTTCAATACCTGGGTCTCCAATGCTATTAACAAACTTACCCCCCTAGTCCCTGTAAAAAGGAATTCAAGAACTAGGCCATCAGCCAAGCCCCTTGGTATTCACAGTCCCTAGATGAGTTGCACTGTAACTGTAAGCACCTTGAACACAAACGGAGAAAGGGCTACTTGACCGAGGACCTAACAGAGTTTAAAAAAGCTCTGAAAGTGTAGCACGACCAAATTAAGATTGCTAAAAGAGCTTACTTTTCCTTGCAGATTGACAATGCTCAAGCGACTTGGAAGACTATCTTTAAAGTTGCCAAGTCATTCATGCAACTAACAGCAATCAGTAGGGAAATACTACCCTCACAAATCCTAGGTAATAAAATTTCTGATTATTCTGATGAAAAAAATGATTGATTCAGTTGGCATTTGATTGCCCGCTGCCTTCTGAGAACTCTTTAATTAGCGCTCCCCAATGCTCTTGGCTTTCCTTACAATTGCTTCAGGAAATCACCCTTGCTCAAACCTATCAAGCGATTCTGACATGTAGCTCATCATTTCCTTTTGATCCTTGTCCCCCTCATATTCTCCACAAAGTGGTACACTGTATCAACCCTATAATCAATGACCTACTGAACTCCTCCTTGTCAGCTGCCATAGTACCCACCAATTGGAAATTAGCTGTAGTGAAACCACTTCCTAATAACAGTGAACCGATCTCAGAGCATTGTCTAACCTGGGGCCCATCTCCTTTTTGCCAGCTTTACATAAAATGCTTGAAAAACTGGTCAATTCACAACTCATGACTTTCTTAGAGCAAGCACATATCTTGCATCCAAAAACATTTCAATAATGTCGTCCTTAGAGAAGACTTCTTTGGGCTCTGAGCTTAATTTTAAATGTTGCCTGGTTGAGATAATTCAGTAGATGCAAGGTAACCATCTGAAATGCAACACCGATAAAACTGAGATTGTGCTCTTTGGAAGCTCCAAAACGTTTGATCCTATCCTTTGGTGGCCCATTTTCACCCCACCCCCTTCTCCCCTGATCCAGGTTGGCAGAAATGTAGGAGCTAAATTTGACTCGGCCCTCTCCTTTCTGTCCCAAGCAACCACCGTGGCTGGCGCTTGCTTTGGCTTCATTAAATCCCTGAAAAAGTTATTTGACTTTCTTCTTGGAAAACAGTTGTTACTGCTTTAATAACATCACGGCTGGACTACTGTAAAAGCCTGTATGCCAGGTCCTCCAAACCCACCATCCAAAAGCTACAGGTGGTCCAACGTTCTGCCGCCAGATTGGTCCTGAAACTTCTCCGCCGGGCTTTAGCATCTGGAGCCCTGAGAACGCTACACTGGTTGCTGATTCACAAAAGAGTACTATTTAAGATCCCTCTACTAGTATTTAGAGCCCACAGAGCTTTAGGACCGAAATATCTATCCTCTAGATTTGCCCATTATGTCCCAGTATGACTGCTGAGGTCGTCAAATACTAATTTGATTAAGGGTCCCACATTCAGACTTAATCCTCAAGGAGGTAAATTGTTTGCTGTCCGAGGAGCCAAGGCATGGAATTGTATGTCCACATATGTTTGTATGATTGAACCAGAGCAAAGGTTCGGAAAGCAGCTGAAAACCTGGATTTCTGGTTTGCAGTCCGAGGAGCCAAGGCATGGAATTGTATGTCCACATATGTCTGTATGATTTAACCAGAGCAAAGGTTCGGAAAACAGCTGAAAACCTGGATTTTTGGTATATCTGATACACTTTGCTATACCCCCATGATCTGATTTAGGGGCTCTTTTTCAGTTTTCAACCTCACTAATTGTTTGTACAGCACCAGGATACTCCTTTGGGAGTGACAGTAATGCTTTATAAAACCCTGTCATTCATTCATTCATTCATTCATTCTCCACAGTATCCCCTTGGCCTTTTCCACCTATGGTGTAATTAGACCGAAGCTGTCTCTTAGATCTTTCAGGAACAGGCCATAAGAAAGCCATTGGCCAATGATTACACAGACATGTTAGGGTCAGAGTCTAGGGTGGACCATTTATGTCTAGTGTTACACAGTTCGTAACACTTCAGCTCATAGGACAGTACAGTTATCCCGCAGGTTCTATAGATCTTAAAATCAGTGTGTAGGATGGCCAGTTATCTCTCAGGTTACAGACAGTGCTTACAAGCGTGTATCATTGGGCAGTATAGCTTGCCCTCCAGTTCAAAATATCCTACAACATCAGTCCATAGGATGGCACAGCTTGCCCACTATTACCAATGGTCTTACAGACTCAGGCCATAGGATGGAACCTGTACACCACAGGTTACACGGATCTTAAATGCTCATACCCTAAGAAGGAACAACTATCCCTGGGTTTACACAGATCTTCCAGACTCAGGTCTTAGAACAAAACAGCTAGGTTAGATAGATCTTACAGCACCAGTCTCAAGAATGGCTTAGCTGTTTCCTGGGTTAGGCTGGTTTACAGGTTCAGGTGTAGACAAACACAACTAGCCATTATGCTTATGGAATCCGGCGAAAGTTGGACTCAGCTGTCTTCAGGGTTATTCAGATCGTACAGTGTACAGTCAGTAGCAAGGAACATTTATATCTCAGGACACACAGATCTTATAGGGTCAGGACATAGGATGTCACAGTAGTTCTTTAGGTAACAGGTCTGATGGGTTCAGGCTGTAAGAGATCAAAGCTATCCCTCACATTACATAGGTCTTACAGGTTCAGGCTATACATCCTCACAGTGTGACAAACCCAGCTGCATACCCATAATAGCACCCCAGATTTTTCCTTATTTTGAACTTTGCCTGGATTTCCAGTGCCCATTGGAAACTATTCTCCTCCCTGTAACTGGTTTTCCCATAACGCAGCACAATACATAACACCATACTCTGACTTCACCAAATGTTTGCTGACGAAAGCAGTTGAATGCCTTTTCAGTACCCGAGAAGATGTGTGAACACACTTAGGTCCACGTCTATTTGTTTCTCTTGTGTGTGTCATCTATCCTTGCACCTCACTTCGCTTGTGTAAATGACAGTGATGCAAAATGACAGTGAGTAACAGCAGCATAGCGCATAGCTGGAGGGCCTGCTGACCTAGCTGTATTATTTCAGCTAGGCTGGACCCTATTCCACATTGAAAAGGCACCTGCTAAGTAGTCCATATAACATAATGCAAGAAAACAAGGCATCCACTGTCTCCATTGGAGCCATTGACCTAGGAACATCTCTGTTCACTATGTTTAAGTCTTTGTTTTTACAATGCAGCTGTCTTACAGGCAAACTGAAAAAAATCATACATAGAGTGGACTTTGGGTTTGCTTCTTTCAACCATTGTTTTTTGGACTAGCTTCTTTCAGCCAATGTCTTGAGACTGTATCAATAGCCTCTTGGCTCAGCCTAGTACTCACCTCTTACCTAATGCTATTGGTTGTTTATGTGTATCCCTCCGCCTCGGCTCTGGTACTTGCAGTTAGCTGCATGGGTTGCTACTTTACAACTTTAGCCCTCTGTCTAATCCTTTTAACTCTCTCTTTATGTGTTCCACTCTAGTGGGCTAACAATGCAAGCGCTAGCACATCAAATCTAGACCCATTGGTCTGTGCACTTCAATAAATAGATGGAAACTGCATGGCCAACTCCTCTTTGCAGACTACTTCAGACATTCGAGGAGGCAACACTCAGGCAGACCCTCAACACTTCCCACATTGGTCACACTATATACATACATACATACTCCTGACCACACATAGCAAGTCAGAAGCTTCTAATGCTACTGGACAGCACTACCGGGCCACACCAGTGGTAAAACAGGCTATAGAAGTGTTTACATACAATGCATGCCCTGATCCTCTGCTAGGGTTACACAGTGTTCTGAGCATTTCTCTTAAAAGGCAAACATGGCCCCCGGGAGAACTTTATCCAGGAATTTCCTTCAGGAATGTTGCCAGTCTTATTCATACTGGTTCCAATGGTCCCCTTGAGGTGCTCATTTACAGACAGAGTTCCTGCATTGCCAGTCTACTTCGTGTGGTCTCTTAGAGAGGCAAAATATTGGGTGTTGCTGTCCGGTTCACCTTATGAAAAACAGAGCGGTCAAGAGGTAGGGATAAATTAAATAAATAATTTCAAAGAACAGTGATAAATACTTTCTTTGTGGAATACTTATTTTCCAATATTTATTAGAAATAGTTTTTTGCAAGGCAGAAAGTGGCTCGTCGGTGAATTGTTACAAAATACAAGGTATCAACATAATAGCACATGACACACACATGATTGACATTTTCTCCTTGGTTCAACTAAGGCAAACATGTAACTTCTCGGAGCCTTGAAACTGAACAAACCGTCAGTAGAGGGTTGTCCCCAACATCATTTCTTTGTTAGGAACTGGTTGTTATAATTAGTATTCGTGATTGTAATCCACTCTTTTGCGATGATTGGTGGTTCACGCACAGGCAACTGTCAAATACCTATGTGGTTTTTTTAGGTATTTTGCAGTGCGTAGTAAGTGGTTTTGTAGGGTTGACTCCAATTAAAGAACCCAATTTCGCCGGTATATGTGTCAACGCGTTTCAGCCTCTCCAGTCAAGGCCTCATCAGGACTATCGAGGGACAACGTGGCCTTGTTGCAGTAGAGATTCGGGAAACCCTCGCAATCCAGTACTGCGGCGGGGCACAAATGCACTGCGCTTGTGGACCGGGACGGCTGCCGAGGTGAGAAAAGGTTATTCTGCCCGCGTGGGCTATGCGGCCATCAGTCCGCGTCCTTGCAGGGGATTCTCCGGGGTGAGCGGCTAGTAGTCCGCATAGGTGAAGAACACCGCCGTGTCCGGTTCACCTTCAGCACAGATGAGGTGTGGAACCCTCGACAAGTCTAGAAGCAGTGCAAAATTAAAGAAAGTATCTGGAAATTTGTGGAAAGTTTCACATGTTTGCAGGACAAAAGGTAAACAATGCTGCATCGAGCTGCCTTTAGTTCATTCATTTGTTTCAACATTCCTGAATGTGTATAATATTAGATAACTAATTTATGTCAAAACTCATCCCTTTCACTGACATCTTTCCTGTAATTACATTTGTGCATTCTGACTTTGGTGTTCTGTGTGAGGATCAGAAGGGTGCCACAACATGTCACATTTAGACACTGAGGCCCATATTTATACATTTTAGCGCCGCATTTGCGTCATTTTTTGACGCAAAAGCGGGGCAGACTTACAAAATATAATTGTATTTTGTAAGTTTGCGCCGCTTTTGAGTCAAAAAGTGACGCAAATGCGGCGCAAAAAAAGTATAAATATGGGCCTGAAAGTAAGAGTGCCTCAGAGTGACTTGTGGTAGTGTCAGCCCTGCAGAAGCTCATTACAGGTGCTCGCTGCTGAGCTTTCATCTCAGCTGAGCTACTGTTACAGTATTTCAGTATCTTAATCAGTCCAGACAGTGCTGCTAGATAACATCTAGATTGTTGCCACTGTGACCCTTCTTTGCGTCAGTCATTCCCCTTTCTAAAAACGTATGCTTGCTTTCTCTCTCAGTGGAAATTCATGGAAGGAAAAGAAAGTATGAGGGTCATTTCCAATATTTCCAAATTCTGCTCAGGTTTTCCAAAATTCCCCAAATCTTTGAGAAATTCAGACACCTTTATTTTCCTCAGAACAAGCTGAGCCACAGATTGGATCTTTTGCTATTCACGTGCCCCCTCCCACCCTGGCGTAACTCAACAGATGAAAATTCTGTACTTTTACAATGCAACCAACAATATGTGCAATGCACAATAATTAGACAGTGATTTATAAAACACAGTCATTAATTACCTTTGACTTAAAGAAGTGTATATTTGACTGTACTCTGCAACAAAGATCAGCCACAATCAGAAATGGCAAAGGCAATAAGTGTCGCCCTTGACACCATTTGTCTGTGCCACTGCATGTGTTTTTTTATTCAAATGGCTGCCGTGCATGTGCGCGACAACGCGCTGATGCAATGTTGGAATACTTTCTTAAAAAGAAAAAAAAAAGATAAAACCTTCCAGGATGGCTGCTACTTGTGCACTCCCATCCGTGGCTGCGTGGTGGCCATGTTAGAATGACTTTTCGCAAAGCATGAGAAAAACCGTTCCATGATGGTGGCTGCACTTGGGTGCACATGCACAGGTCACCATCTGGACATGGTTTTAAATCCATTTAAATATGGCTGCACGCTGATACAGCTGTGGCTGAGGTGAGTGTGCAAGTGGATTGGGAGGCAGGCGAACACCAAGAGGCGAGCTAATAGTTTATAAAGAGAGCGAGGGGGGCAAAAAGAAGGAGTGGGCATGAGAAAACAGACAAACAGACACAAGGTAGAGACAGTATTAGTTTATGCAGGGTCCTGACTGAAATGGGATATCCATTCAAGCAATGGTGAGACTGAAATGCTCCTTGGGAGAATCAAACACACGAAGAGGGTAGAAATGCAGTGAATCAGGAGCATGGATCTGAGAGAGAGAAGAAATCGATCAGCTGAATCATAAGCAAGGGTCGGGCGCAAAACTCATTCTGTGTCTCTGTTTTCTATGTATACATGTCTGCCTGCGAGGACCTTGGAACTAGCGTTGGTGTGTGTGCAGGCCCCTCTCTGTGAGCTATGCTCTGCGAGCATGCCACAGCTGGGTACCGAGAGGGACAGTGCCGCGTTGGGGCATCCAGTTTGCAGAGCTGCGTGATAAGGTAGGCTCCAGTCCTACAGCTGCATGATGACAGGGCGGCGGGCTTCTGCCGGGGGCCCCTTTCCTTAGGGCTGCATCTACCGTCAGCTATAGGAGAGAGGGCAGAGGACTCTGCGGAGGTTCTCACAGCCAGAGACGGCGCAGCAGAAATGTGGCCCAACAGGTCTGAACTCACCACTTCTCTTCTTTAAAGTCTGACGGAGAGACAGGAGGTGGAGAGGGAAGAAGGGTAAAGATAGATAGGCAGAGTGAAGAGTGAGAAGAGAGCGGGAGAGATGGGAGAGTGGGAAGAATGTGAGACAGGCTGAAGGAGATGCAAATATTGTTTGGGGAGGAGAGGGGTGTAGGAAAATAGTGACAGGAAGTGATAGAAAGAAGGAAAAGGAAAATGGAAAGACACAGAAGAACAAGCAGATGCAATGGGTCTCGAGTTTGCTCGAGTTCGAGCTATTAGCGTTGTAAATTCCTAACTTGACTTCTCTTACCACATAAATTGAAAATGAAAAGTAAAACAGTTGACATAAGCAAGCCAATTCAAAGTGCAATGGCTGCCACGAGTGTGAGCGCGAAGGAGAAACACAAAAGGAAAAAGAAGTTCACTCGTAGTCAAATTATCCATGTAAGAGGGTCGATGGCCCAGGCGGCAACAAAACCGCCCCAAGGAGGGACAAACGTAAAGCATTTACCAATGACGATAAAGGATTTTTGAAAGGCAAGCCCATGAACGAGTGATACTGATGGGCATGATTAAAAGCCCACAGAGAGATTACAACACGTTAGAGCGCTTGCACGCTAGATCTAAATAATTTAGTAAGAGAAAAGAATGTGGAGAAAGGCACCGAGTGTTATAATAATGAACGGAAGTTGAGAAATAAACTGGCACATGCCTGTAACACAGCCTTTCTAACCAGTGAGGTATTTTAGGAGACTGGAAGAAAGAAATTAAAAGGGAACATTTTGACAAGACAGATACTAAGGATGGAGTTAAGGAAAAGGATAGGTGGGGATTATCATGTTGAAGACATGGCACACACACCATCCAATGAGGAAAGGTCACAGCAGCCAGGTACTTGTCACACTAGGTCTTTATCAGGGGTTCAGTAGGCCCCTCTCTGTTACCCATTCCTCTATGAAAGGGCTCATCTACTCTCTCTTCATCCTGTGTATTCCTTCTTTGTCTGACCACCTCCCCCTCCTCGCCTCCTGGAAGTGGACAGTGTCCAGTGAGGTGAGATGACCTGGAGCCTCTGATCCTTCCACAGGTTCTATCTCCCTCTACACGCCTCCCTCTTCTGTAAATCGAAGGAGCTGATGTGTGATGTCCTCAGTGAGCCTGTGGGGTCTTAGTATGACATGTCCTGTTTGTTGCAGTTCATATATATATATATATATATATATATATATATATATATATATATATATACTTGGTTCTGAATTTCCTCACACAAAACCATAGAAATTCAGCCATTATAGTTATGGTTGACTCAAATAATTATAACTTGCGCCCTAAGGTAACTATAACTTGCACCCTCGCAATGCACAGTTTTCTCATCAATAATTTTATTGCAAATGTTGCATAATAGTATCAGTGACGCTATAGAAGCTGTCCTCAATGATGTAATATGTGGAGTAATTAGTTGTGCATGGCGAAGACGCAAGTTATAGTTACCTTAGGCGTGAGTTATAGTTATTTCAGCTAACATAATTATAACAGCTGAATGTTTATGGTTTTGAGCGAAGAAATTCAGAACCTAACTATAACTTCCCTGTAACCTTTGTTTTTTCAGTGAATTTCTCTGTTTTTTAGCATGCACAGACGTGAATATATATCAACGATGCATCCGGCGGCTGGGGATGGCCGCCGGACGTGGCCTATGGAAACACTTCAGGAGGATTTTGTGGGAGCTGCTGCATACAGAGTGAAGAAATGCTGGGATATTTTCCTGAACTGGTGCCTCAGCATTTTGTGTCTTTTTGATGTTACAATGGATGCTTTGCCATTGGAGCTGGGGCTTGCCCTGTAGGATTGGTGGCCCCCATTCAGAGCTTGTGAGTGATTTATAAACTTGAGGGGGCATGACCTGCTCGCCTCCTCAAAACATGGCATTTATCCGAGACATTAAAGTATGGAGGTAAGCAAGGGATGAGAGGGAAGTATTTCACCTCTCCTTTCACATTTCAAAATTTCCTGGTGATTGATGATATAATATAAAACGTACAGCAGCTCTATGGACTAATGCACTGAAAAAGAACATGAACTGGATTATGGTGCACTATGGGAAAGGTATTTCATGATTATCAAGTGACGTGGGTCACAAGTTAAAAGCACTGGCTTTGTGTACACCTGTAACTACTTACCTATGATTGAGGCATTTTAGCCAAAACGCATCAGGAGGATTTTGTGGGAGCTGCTGCATACAGAGTAAATAAATGCTGGGATGTTTTCCTGAACTGGTGCCTCAGCATTTCATGTCTTTCTGATGTTACAATGGAAGCTTCGCCGCTGGAGGTGAAGCTGCCCTGTAGGGTAGGTGGCCCCAACGGAGCTTGTGAGTGAGTATATGCATATATATATATATATTTATATATATATAAGACTACGCAACACTGATCTTACCTCTCAGACAGCTGATGAAACAGGGCAAGCAATGATCTCCAAAGTGTAAGGGAGGATTTAGAAACATGAAAGAACCACTGGACTATGGAACATTCATGTCATATTTTAACCCCAGACTACACATTGAAGTGACTGCTTATGTCAGCCCCGGAGGGCTGGGGCAATACTAGCAGAGCATGAGGAATGAGGTGGCTCACCGGGACAGGCAAGAATCTGTCAGGCACTGAAAGAGATCACTCTCAATCAGAGAAAGAAAGCCTTGTTGTCAAAAGGGTAACCAAGCATATCCACATCTTCATTTACTGCAGGAGAGTCCCCATTGTCACCTATGGCCAGGTCTTGCTGACTATCCTTGAAATCCGATAATGATGAAGCCACTCCAGATGGAAAGATGAGGAATATGTTTATAAGAAAACTACAGCACGGTACATGAGAAGAGTAACGAGTAACACCCAACTGAAGCCTTCACTGCTTACACCTGGACTCCTTGAAGACTATCTCATCGATAGCTGAAGAGTATCTACATATTTTGGAATGACGAAACATAACAAAACCCTGTCAATAAGTTACTGATGCCACCAAAAAATATGAAAATCTATCATGTGTCCAACTGCTGTTATCACAGAAATGTGCACACTGGAAGGAACACAATTTAGGATTTCAAGACACTGACAGGGATGTGATAAATACGCGTTTTACAGCCTCCATGAAGAGCTGTGGGTCACAGCGGAGGGATTTATGCTCAGGGGATTGCAAATAGTTATCTCCAGAGACTTGGGGAACCAGAAGATGAATCTGTTGCATCAATGGCACTGACTGATCGTGGCAACAAAAAGTCTAGTGGGAAAGAATGTGTGCTCCACTACTGGGAAATGGTTGAGACTGCAGAACTAGAATGTCACATGTGCCAGTGTATCAGAGTCAAGTAAGTCAGGATCATAAAAAATTTCCAACCTGCCCAACAAAGTTTTGAGGCCTAGTGGCAATGTATTTCCTTTCCCGTGCTGTCAGGCGATTACGTGTTAGTAGCCATGGATAATTAGCTAAGGTTCCTACTTGAGAGCGTCAGAAGTGATACACATAGTAAAGTCAGGCACTGGGCTTCCATTCAAGGGCAACACATTCCGCCATTTTCTGAGAAGCCTCGTCATTCAACATTGAAGATACTAGCTTTGTGGCCGTAAGCAGTGCTTAATTTGTGCTTATTGTTTCCGGTGCTGAGCACCCGCACTTGTTTTTGAAGGCCCGGGCTTATTCTTCTGCCTCAAGCATTTGCTCTGAGCAAAAGACACATGGGAAAGACGGAGGAAGAGAAAAAAGAAAAAGCGTCACAGTGGGAGAAAGCAGAAAGCTGCAAGAGTGAGCTAAGGGTGCAGGAAGTGTCTTTAAATGGATTGAAGAGGCCCGATATGGCTTCAGGATTAGCTGCCTGAGAATTCCGTGCTCGCACATTTAAATGCAGCAACCCCGTGTTTAAGAGGAGGGCTATGGGCACCGGCACCTTTTTATTTACAAATTAAGCACTCCCTCAAGGCACTCTATAACGAACACTACAGGAGCAGAGGCCAAATGAGTAACACTGAGCAGAAACCTTTGCCAAGTACTAGTGACCTCTCAGTATACGCCACCCCTAAGAGGTCCTACTAATCTCATGTTTGGCTAACCAGTGCTCACTAAGCTATGCAGTAGAACCTCCCTGCAAAGTCTCCAAATTTCGAGTCAAGGATGCTGAGAAGAGATAGAAAATGATAGCATATGCTGACACCAGGAGGTAGGCACAAGGAAACATAATAAGTGAGGATGACTGAGTATTGATTCAGCAATCCCAGGAAAAGATGTCTGACACGCTGTGGGGACTCTGAGTGTCTCTGAAAGGAAAGGGAGCATTATCACCATTACTAGACCTAACAAGATGACTACTGAAATGCCTCACATTTCAAATTGGTCACAAACAGTAGCCAACACAAAGGAGTGTGTTTGTGTGTATGTGTGTACACACAAACACACACTGTCTCCCTCCCTCTCTCTCGAAAAAAAAAAAAAGTAAAGTATGTAGTTAGGTGAAAATTTCACTGACACCGTAATGTTTTAAACTCAAAACACCACTAAAATTAACTAGTTATAATTATCTCAAGGAATTATAAATCATGCCCTAAGGTAATTATAATTTGCGCCCCCATCATGCAGTCTTGTAGTCAATTATGTCATTTCAAATCTTGCAGTAATGTTATCAATGAGGTTATATGATATATTATGAATGACGTAATATGTGAGGTAATTAGCTGTGCATGGGGAGGGCATGATTTATAGTTACCTTAGGGCACAAGTTATAGTTAATTAAGAGCACACTTTCTGGACTCCGATCTAGCTTTCTGCCAAATTTGGTGTAATTCTGTTCAGCCATTTTTAGGGTCGACCCTTGTGAGTGATGTGCTAGTGATGCGCTAGTGCATGCATCTCGCTTGTTAGTTTCTGTTGTATTCAGTAAAGGGCTTGGAGCCCGCCTTGTGTGTCATCTTCTTTACAGCCTTGTAATTAATCACTGCAGGACAAGCATCATTTCCATTCCTCTGTGTGGCGCAGGGACCAGGCAATGACTGATTCAACTTAATCAGTGCTTGTCCGCTGCTCCCAACGTGACTGAGGTACTGTTTTACTATTTTTCTAACTTTCTTTCATTTTGCCAAGTCATCTTTCTCACTTTCCACTCATGTTTTCTTTTGTTTTTGCTCATGGGCGCTCTTCTCAAAAGATGATGATTATCTTGTTTGAAATATTGCAAAGCAACATTGTTTCTTTAATAAGTGTAATTCATGAAATAATGTTATAACACATAACTGTGCAGTACACCCCACTCCAATCTGCTCCACCCCAATCCACCTCACTTTACTCCACACCAATCCACCCCACTCCTATCCAAACCACTTACCCCAATCCATTCCAACCCACCCCACTCTACCCCCATCTAATCTGCCCCACTCCAATTCTCCACACTCCAATCCAAACCAATCTGCACCACTTCAAGACAACTTGCCTCACTCCAATCCAAAACAATCTGCCCCACTGCAATCTGTCCTACTCCAATCCAAAACAATATGACCCACTCCAGTCCAAAACAATCTGCCTCACTCCATTGTAAAACAATCTGCCCCAATCCAAAACAATCTGCCCCAGCGCAATTCAAAACACTCTTCCCCCACTCCAATCACCCACTCTTTAATCCAAAACAATCTGTCACCCCTCAAATCTGGCCCTCTTCAGTCTGCCCCACCCCAATCCAATACTATCGGCTCACTCCTATCCACCCCCACTCCAGTCATCCCCGCTCCAATTCAAAACAATCTGACCCACTCCAATCCAATCCACTTCACCCCAATCAAATCCACCCCACTTTAATCCACCCCACTCCCATCCACACCAACCCAATCCACCCCACTCCAATCCAATCCACTCCAGTCCACTCTAATAGAATCTGCCCCACTCCAATCCAAAACAATTTGCCACACTCCAGTCTGCTCACTCTCATCCAAAACAATCTGTCCCACTCCACTCCACCCAACTCCAATCTACCCCATTCCAATCCAAAACAATTTGTCCCATTCTAAAACAATTTGCCCCACTCCAATCTGCCCCACTCCAATCCAAAACAATCTGCCCCACTCCAATCCAAACAATCTGCCCCACTCCAATCCATTTCAATCAGCTACTCTCAAATCTGCCCACTCCAATCTGCCCCACTTTAATAAAAAACAACCCGCTGTATTCCAATCTGCCCTAACTTAACCTACCCATCTCCACCCCGCCCTACTCGAATCCAAAGCAATCTGCCCCACTCCAGTCCTATCCACCTGACCCCAATCCAGTCATAACTATTCCATCCCAGTTCAGCCCTCTCCAATCCACCACAATCCAGCCCACTAAAATCCAGTCCACCATACAATCCACCCCACCCCACCAATCCAATCCACCTCACACCAATCCAATCCACTGCAATCCAGCCCAATCCAATCCACCCTGTGTAGAAGGCTGGCCCTCTATGTAGTGTGCAAAGCTAGGGACAGTGTGCAGGGGGTCCAGGCAACCACACATTGGTTTACAGGGGTAAACACTAGACCAACCAATGCTCTAATTTTTATGGTAGCTTGGTCAAGCAATTAGGCCAATCTTGGAGAAGTGCAAAGCATTTGTTGTACTCACAGCATCAATCTTAAAGCTCACACACTCAAAGGAATAACTCAAGATCAATATATTAAAAAAATCAGATTTTTTATGTAATGTTTAAGACCAAGATCATTAAAATTGGTTAAGTACTTTTTGAGATTTGAATTTTTGAAGTTTAATAAAAAATAGTATTTTTGTGCATAATTACGCCCTATAGGAATCAATGGAGGATAACCTTCTAAAATGCATATAAAATCATACAGTAGGTTTACCAAGTTCTTCTTTTGCAGGTTGGTAGAGGCCGTCTGTGAGCACACTGTGCCAGCTGGAGAAGTTCGGGTGGCTCCCGGTTCCGGCAGCTGGTGCAGGGCCACTGGGAGGGACCACTTGGAAAAGTACTGCACAGGTAAGTCTAAAGGTGAATTCTGGGGGTCCCCTTGGAGTGTTGAGGTCGTAAGGGGTAGATGTTCCTTCCAACACAGTTGAATCTTCGGTGCAGGGCACAGGGCAGCCAGGTGCAGAGCGAATCGGTGAGCCAGGAGATGTGTGCAAGGATGCCCTCAGAAGCAGGCGGTAGGTCAGTTTAAGGGTCACTTGCAGGACAACAGGGGCACTCTGTCGGGAGGTCTGGGATGTTTCTGAAGTCCCTCGACTGGGCTTCCTCCTGGTTCTTTTACAGTGCTGGATGGGTAGTTTTTCAGGATGTCCAAAGCTAGGTGACCAATACTTCGGGTATTGATACGGTTTGGCTGCTGGAGGGTGCAGTGCCACGAAACTTGGGGCACTGGAAGGGTTTGTCCTTGCGGTTGTTGGAGTGAAGTTTGGCCTGGCTGTGGCATCCGGTTCTGGAGTTAAGTGTCCAGTTACTGAAGTGAACTTCACTGGCTTGTAGGTTTCTTGTGGGTTTAGATTTGTACCTCCACTCTGAACTGAGTTCTCTGGCAATTCGCAAAGCCTGGTTGTCCTCTGGGGTTCTTTATAGTTTTCCAGTTGTTCAGCAGCTCCTCAGTGGTGATTGTCAGGTCCTGGGTGCAGCAGGAAGGGTTTGGCACCTTTTCTTTGGTGCAGCAGTTCCACAGTTCTCGTGACTTGGATCTTCTTGGTGCTGGTCTTCTATCTGTTGAATCTGATTTCTTGGTCTAGGGATGCCCACTAAATACTGTGGGTGTTTTAGGGGGAACTTGGTAATGACCAATGGGTCATCTACCTTAGGGTGGCTACACCCACTAAGTGACCACTTCTTGTGGGCTGAAGTCACTTCCCTACACCTGATTGGCTATTTTCCTTCCAACCAAGATGGAGGAAAATGAAAGGGAGAGTCCATCTCGCATGCAACATCTTAGGGGTGGTGCATGCGAAGTAGGGCCACTCCTCCTGACCTTTGATTGAGTTTCCCACCGTTGCTCCAGCCAAAAGTGGGGGTTTGCAATGGGGGCAGCCATCTGCTGCTAGCAGCAGGCATGGAGATCGAGTTTAAAAGGCAGTGAGCCCTTTGAAGGTCGCCGATAGGGCAGTACACAGTCCTGATGGAGGGGGTGTTAGCACCTTCACCCAGGAAGAATGTTGTTCTACATCCCAGAGGGCACAGGCCCTCACCCCAAGGGAGCAGATATGTGTCTGGAGGTGGCAGGCTAGATGTGACCAGCCAGTAACCATGCCAGGGTAGTTAGCTTTTGCAGGAGTTCACCTCTAAGGTGACCCCTGGGTACATTTGATAATAAATCCAATACTGATACCAGTTTGGATTTATCATTCTGAGTTGTTTGATACCAAACACCCCAGGGTTAAGAGTGGCCATCATGTAGCTGTGAAACTCGTATTGACCAGTGTCCTGCACACATATTAAAATGGCTGCTCTGTTCACTAACTATGTCCCGGATTTCTCAGGGAAACAGTGGGGGAATATTGCTCGTGCAGCTATGCCCTCCATGCAATATAGTGCATCCTGCCTTCGGGCTGGAAGGCCTGCCTGAGGGGTGTCTTTCCCATAGTGCATGCAGTGTATTGTGGACAGGGCACACATGCAGTGTGCCATGTCGAGTTTGCATTTTAAGTTTGCATCAGGATACTCAGTCTGCAATGGCGATGCTGGGTGCACCTGAGTGCATGGCCCTGGAGGGTGGCACAATCGGTGCCTACCCTTAGTACCTCCAGCCCTGGGTACCTAAGTACCATTTACTAGGGATTTATGGGGGTAGCTAAAGATGTTTCCAATTGTGCCAATGCATCACAACAGTTTAGGTGAAGAGCTCTGACCCAGGGAGCCTGGTTAGCAGGGGCCTTGGGCACTAACAACTTCTAGGCTACATCACATACCAGGCAAAAAGTGGGGGCTACCCATGTCATAAAGAAGCCTTTTCTCACACCCCACTCCACTCTAATCCAATACCATACCCAATCCAAAAACCCCACCCCAACCGAATCCACTACAGTCCAATCTTCCACACTCCAGTCCAACTCACCCCATTCCAATCCACCCATTGTACTTCAATCCAACCTGCCCCACTCCACTCCAATCCACCCCACTCCATTCAAGTCCACTGCTATCTAATCCACCTAACTCCAATCCAGTCCACCTAAATCATCCCACTCCAATACAATCTACTTTAATCCACCCCACTCCATTCCAGTCCAGTCCACATTAATCTACCATGCTTCAGTCCAATCCACCCCACTCCAAACTACCTTCATCTACCCTACTTCAATCCAGTCCACTCCTGTCCAATCAATCCACACCAATCTAATCCACCCTGCACCAATCCAATCCACCCCACTCAAATCCAATCCTCCTCACCCCAATCCACCACAATCAATCCAATCCCCCACCATATTCCACCCCACTCAATCCACTCCAGTCCACCCCACCCCAAACTAATCCTCAGAAATCCAATCCACCCCACTCAAGCCCCCACTCAAGTTCACCCCCACTCCTCTCTACCCCACTCCAATCCACCCCACTCCAATCCAGTCCACCTTACCTCAGTGCAGTCTACCCCATTCCAAACCACCCCACTACAGCCCACCCTCTCCAGCCCACCCCAGTCGACCCTACCCCATTTCAATCCACTCCACCTCACTCCATTCCACCCCATCCCACTCCAATACACCCAACTCTCCTCCAATTCACACCACTCTGCCCTAATCTAGTCCACCCCATCCCAGTTCAGTCCACCCTACTCCAATCCATTCCCATCCACCCCACCACACTCCACTCCACTCCAATGCAATCCACCCCAATCCAACACACCCCACCCCAATCCAATCCATCCCACAGTAGCCCACCACACCCTATTCCAATCTACCCCATTTCTTTCCACCCTATCCCAAATCCTTCCACCCCACTCCACCAATCTACTACACCGCACTCAAATCCAACCACTCTATCCCAATCCAGTCCACCCCACCCAACCCAGTTAAGCCCCCCACTCCAATCCATCCAGCCCACCGCACTCAAATCCACTCCACCCCACTCCAATCCAATCCACCCCTCTAATCCAATCCACCCTTATCCAATCCAATCCATGCCACACCTATCCTATCCATCTCACTCCAGTCCAATCCACTCCACTTCAATCCAGTGAATCCAATCTAAGCCACCCTACTCCAATCCAACCCACCCCACTCCAGTCCAATCTAATCCACCCTACTCCAATTCAGTCACCCCAATCCAATCCAACCCACCCTATCACTCCAATCCAGATCACCCACCCGATCCAGTCCACCCCACTTGAATTCACCCCAATCCCATCCACCTCACCGTATTTCAATCCACTCCAGTCCAATCCACCCCACAACAATCCACCCCTTTACATCAATTTAAAAAAAAAATTAAAACTTCAAATTGATTGTATAGTAATATGTATATGCATTTATTTATATTTTGATTCTATGGTCAATGTAAGAGCTATTGATATAATGTGAGACGTTTCTTAAAATATGTATTATAAGGTATGAACACCACTCCAAAATGGCCGACACACTTGCAGTACAAAGCAGGAGATCAGTAAAAGTCTGTTGTTTATGTCGTTTGTCAAAGTATGAGGAACATTTAAATATGTGTAATTACTGAATTTCTGTTTGACCTGTGAACAAGGAGCTGGCGCTCCCAATCGCGTCAGGATTTCTTTTGTTGTTTAGCAATTAAACACGCATCTGCATTGAGTCACGGCTCGTTGCTTTTCTACCTCGAGATTAATACCTTGCGGTGTCTTGACAATGTTTTTGATTTTATATATATATAAATATATATATATATATATATTTGCCCACCCGTGACAACTACATATTTAATATTAGTTGTGGGTTACCAGGGGATCCCCTGTGCCCCCCTGCCCCCATCCAGCTCCCCACCCAGCACGCATCGTATGTGCTGGTGGTGTTGTGGGTCCATCTTAGCGCGTTGCTTGGGCACAATTATTTTTGCTTTGGGCATGCAGCCTGTGCCCCTTTTACCTAATTCATTTTCATTCATTCCTTTTATTATTTTAGCATTGCTTCATTTTAGCTGTAATGTTTTATTATTTTTTATCATTTGCCTTTCCACACATGGTTGTTATTAGTTCATTCTGCACAACATTCTCATCTTGTGCTCTGTTCAAGGCTGGATATGAGACAATCTACCAAGTATTGAATGTCTAAGAGTAGGTAGTGCTTCCTATACAGAAAAGACGTATTATCACATCAGGCCAGGTCTTAGAAAACAACACACTGTATTATAAAAAAAACACACTGGCACAATTAGGTTAGCTGGTACATTCCAGCCATCCATCTTATGTTGTATCATGTTGTTGCAGCTCTTCTGAACTTGGCCTTGTTGCTCCCGCTACTTGAGAGGACTGCCAGTAGATCACAGGCAGAGGGCCCCCACTTATTATTCAGGTAGGAGACCAGGACTTCCTTCCAGAGACTAGTGCTGGCAGAGAAGGGCTATCTATCACTGCTATGCTATCATGTAGAAGCAAGAAATACGTGTAGGGATTTAGATTCACTAGTGTGACAAGATGGTGGGATTTTTTGTTTCACACTTATGGTCACAACAATAATTGTCTTGCGTTTCATTCTCCTAATAATTGCAGCTCACGTTTTTCACACAGAATGCAGTTTCGTCAATAAAATATATTGAAACCTGTCCTGCATTTATCTATCTGTCTTACCTGTATGAGACTGAATACAAATAAGAGAAAGGGGTAAGATCTGTTCTACCACAACTTCACTGAGGAGTCAAAGTATCATGCGTTAGGCTGCCACAAATCAACTTTACTTTTTTAGGTTTGGGTAAGGTGCTGCTAGCTAACCAAAAGGGTTAGGCCAACAGCAGCCAAGCGGTGTGGGATTGACTCAGTCCCCCACAAGTGGTGGTGCTGCTGCACAAATCAGCAGTCTCATCTCTATGATGTGAGTCCTTTGAGAGCTGGAGCCAACTTATTTTTTATTAAGTGGGTGTTCCACTGTCTCTTGACCCTAGTGCCACTGCACCTGCTACACCAATGGAAGCTACACCACTGGAACTGCCCAACATAATCGAACATGTCTCGAACAATTCTTCAGATATGCTCCCCAGCCCCCACCACTGATTTCACTTCCTTAGAAGACACAGCCACCTAGTGACACATTAACACAAGCTTTTCCCAGTCCATGGAGAGCTGGGTAGATCTGACAAGCACAACTTTCTTATCAATTTTTGTGTAGTTTTGTGTATGTTTTTTGTGCCTGTGATTGTGTATTTATGTAAGGGACTCTTTAGGTGATTGTGTGTAATTTTGTGTGTATAATTGTGCCTTTTGTATACATGAGTGTAACTGTATATTTGTGTTCGGGTATTAGAAAATGTCTTGTTGTGTGTGACTGTCAGATTGTGTGATTGTATATGTGAGTGATTGTGCCTGTGTGTCAGTACTTTATGTGCGTGTGTTTCTGTATTTGTATCTGAGAGCAACTGCATATATCTGTATGAGAAATTGTGTCTGTGATTGTGTGTCTGTGTTTATGTGGTTTTATGTGTTTGTGTGCAAGAATAACTGCATGTTACTTTTTGTGAGGGACTCCGTGTGATTCTGTTCGTATGTATTGCATTATATATTGTAATAGTATTTATATAGTGCTTACTACCCCTGACAAGGCCTTGAAACGCTTTTCGGCAAGTAGCACGCTACTCCGGAACCCAAAAGCAATTAGTGGTGGATTAGTATAGGGAAATATGAGTACAGTTTTAGTATTATTATGAGTTAATTTGAGGCACAGCTATGTGAGTTTGTTAGTTGGATTGACTGGAGTAATGGAGGGGTGGAGGAAGGAAGAATCCAGAAGTGTTAATTGGGAGTTTATGGTAATAGGATTTAGGCTTGGGAGGAGTAAAGGGGGGGATGGAGGAGGGAAGAGTCTGTGGAAAGGATTAGGGAGATATTAGTAGCAGGGTGCGATGAATGAGGGAGAATTTAGTAGGGTTGTTTGGGAGATCATGGTAGTAAAGTGAGTTTTGGGTGAGTTAGTTGTGGAACCGGAGGGAAGAGCTTAGGCAGGGTTATTTAGGAGATGAAAGTAGTAGATTTAGGATGAGTACCCACATCAACCAAACAGGCCCAAACAGCATGTGCGCAGCCCACTGTTATGATATAGCAGCGACACACGTTTTCCAAAGAACTATATATAACTAGAATATACACATAATCAGGTAAAAAATATTTATTATTTATCGACAAAGGCATATGCCGTCCATAGCTGTTTGAATATGGTGGTTATGAAGGAAAGAGCGAACTCTTGAGTAGTTTTCTGAAGACGAGATAGTTATCTGTGGCTCTTATAGTTGGGGGTAATGAATTCCATAGTTTGGCTGCTTGAGCGGAGAAGGATGTACCTACTATAGTCTTTTTCCTGTATGGTGGTGTTCTAAGGCGGGTGCCAATCTTGAGCGGAGGTTTCTTTGTTGAATGACTTGGTTATTTTGTTTCTTATAAAAAGCGGTCCTGTTCTATGTATAGCTTTGTGGGTGATACAAAGTAGCTTGAAGGTGCATCTTCTGGCAACGGATAACCAGTGTAGTGCTCTCAAGGCAGGGGAGATGTGGGCTTGTGGCTTTATATGTAATAGTAGCCTGGCTGCGGAGTTCTGAATACTTTATAGTTTTTTCATATTAGAGCTGATCCATGGTAGAGGCCATTGGCATAATCCAGTTTGGATAGTACAAGCGAGATAGTAGCTTGCACCTTGTGTGGAAATCTGAGGTGGGGGAAGATGCGTCATAGAGTCTTCAAGGTGATGAATCTTGTTTGTGCTAATTTGTCCACTTGGGCATTCATAGTTAACTTGGAGTCCATGGTGTGTCACTGAGAGCTATTATTATGTTTGTGTGCAATTGTAAATGTGGTGTTTGGTGTTTATGGGAGAGGTTGTGTGTGCGTGTTTTTGGACATGCCTGACTGTGTGTATGTACCTGATTACGTGTGTAGTTATGTATTTATTTCAAATAGTGGCGCAGTGTGTGTAGGTGTATAGCTTAGATCCTGTTCATTGGTTTAACTGTGTGTGTGTCTGACTGTGTGTCTTTGCGTTGTTGGTTGTCTCAGTACTTTGGTTTTGGTGTTTCTAGGATTAGTCTGATGGCCACTGCATATCTTTGTGAGAGGGGTGATGCACACCATTGTCTGTGTGTCATTGCGTCCGCATATATTTTTACTCAAGTGATTTCATGTGTCTGTGTGTGAGAGTGATTGTCTTTATTTGAGACACTGTGCGTGAGTGTATGCCTGAGTGCAACCATGTATATGTACATGAATTATATTTATAAATGAATGAAAATGTTCGTCCCTCTGATTGTGTGTTTGTGTACTTTTCCGAGTGTAACTACATAGTTCTTTGTGTGAGAACTTGTGCGCGTACAAAACACACATAATCACTCACTTAAAAACTTGCACAAAGCTGCGTGTTTGTTTGTGTTTTTGTATCTGTGTGAAATGTTGCATGTGTTAATTTACTTTTCTGTCATTGTATGAGAATGCCTGCAAGTGTCTGTGGGAGATTTATCTGCATTGGTACGTATAAGGTTGTATGCTTTTAGGAGTGTAACTAAATATTTGCGTATTTGTAACTACATATATGTGCGTGCCTCTGGTTGTGTTTGTGATTGAGTCTGTGTGATTGTGTCTGAGTGTGGGTGAGTGTAAATGTATGTGTGTGTTTGTGTGTGCATGTGTGTGAAACTAATCGCGTCTGAGTGTTTCTGAATGTATGTACGTTGTGTGTGTGTGTGTTTCTGCGAGTGTATGTGAATATGACTGGATGTGTCAGCGTGCAAGATTGTATTGTATGTATGGCTGTGCGCGTGATTGTGTCTGCACGTTTGCACGCAGGGGCGTAGCTTCATGGGGGTGTTACACCCCCCTAATAAATGTATTATTTAATTAATAGTTGAGTACTGGTGCTTTCAGTCGGGTATGGTTAGGTGTCAGTCAGATTTCACCTTAGATTTTTACATAAACACACAGACACAAATACACACGTGTGCGCACACACACTTTCGTCTCCGTTTTAAAGATGTTAAAACGTGCTGGTTATTTCACTAAATAAGGAGTTTTAAGTGCCCCAAACAATCCCCACCCCTCTCCCTTTCCACTGCCTCTTAAGCCCCCTCATGCCGTGCCTTTCAGGTAATTTATTTTAGCATATGACAACGTGATTGTTGTAAAATCTGAAGCTCACAGCCCCCTCCCCCACCCCACTCAATCTTACTGACCAAGCAACACCCCTGTTTGCATGAGTGATATGTCTGAAATTGCGCATGAGGTTGACTGCACCTGTATACCTGATGGATTGTATACGTCTGTGAGTACAGTTTTGAGTGTAACTATTTATGTGTCCATAATTGCATGTATCCGTGTCTTTGCATCTAATTATGCGCGTATATGTGATCGTGCCGGTGTGTCTTTCTACTTGTGAATGTTAGTGCGTGATGGGTCTCTTTGTGAAGGGATTAATCATGTGCTAAAAGTGTGTCATTGCATACTTTTGTGTATGTGATTTTACGTCTGTGTTTGTTGTGTTCATGAGTGTAACTGCTTTTGCCTGTTTTATTCTATCTGTGTGCATCTGCTTGTGTGATTCTATGCAATTGTGCCTGTATTTGTACTTGTGTGTGACTGAGTGCAAGTGTACATTTGTTTGTGCGAGGTCTTGTGTGTGGCTGTAAGTCTGTCACTGAGTTTAGTTGTGTGAGTATCTCTATTAACATAATCTGCTCTCTCTCTGCCGTCCTTTTGTATGCTTCTAGAGATGTGTGTCTCCCTGTGCCTGTCACTTTAATAGTATATAGTCTGCTTACCTTACATGTGTGTCCACTGCTTGCCTGGCTTTTATGTTTCATTATATGTATTTCACAAAGAGACCTGTCCTTCTGCCTCTCTCTTTGTGCCTGTGTCTGTATTTGCCTACTCTCTGTTTTTAGGTCGAGGGCGCAAGCGCTCTGGTCTGTTGTAATCTGTCTGTGGGCTTTTAACCACACCCACCGGGCGCCCATCACTATCACTCGTTCATGGGCTTGCCTTTTAAAAATCCTCTATCATTGGTAGATGCTTTACGTTTGCCCCTCCTTGGGGCAGTTTTGTTACCACCGTGGTCATGGACCCTGTTCCACGGATAATTACACGTTTGCCGAAATGTTTGACTGCGAGCAAACTTATTTTTCCTTTTGTGTCTCTCCTTTACGCTCACGCTCATGGCAGCCATTGCGCTTTGAATCGGCTTGCTTATCTCAACTATTTTACTTTTCATTTTCAATTTATGTGGCAAGAAAAGTCCAGTTAGATAATTGCAAATGCTTGTTTGTGTCTGTCTCTTTTCCCCTTCGCCCAGTACAGCTGGGATTCTCTGACTCTCACTGTCATGCATAATGACAGATTTAGCTTTTAACAATATTTTATCACAAGTATAAAATGTTAACGTATTGCATGCAAGCTAAAGCACTTTAGGTGGCCTTGAGGGCATCTTCCCATGAATCACAGACAACACCTGATACCCTGTTGTGCCTCTCAATGTATCACAATAAATATATGCAGTAAAATAAAGATTAGTACAAGGGAGACAAGAATTTTAAATCAGATCGGAAAGAGGGGTTGG
The DNA here is from genome assembly GCF_031143425.1 of Pleurodeles waltl. Taxonomy (NCBI): domain Eukaryota; kingdom Metazoa; phylum Chordata; class Amphibia; order Caudata; family Salamandridae; genus Pleurodeles; species Pleurodeles waltl. The sequence continues at coordinate 70,536,535 of NC_090443.1, forward strand.
CTATCCTAAAAGGAAAGTCTAAAAACATTATTCTTTTTTATTCTTAAAGTAAATCTAGTAGGCAACATTCAAAGGTATACAGGGAGAGTGCACATTTTAAACAGGTTTTGTGCGGGACTTCGGACTAGGTCAACCCTACATGACAAGTTTCTAAAAATAGTTGTTCTTAGTTACGTTTTACATCCAAGATTTTTGGAATTACCAGGATATTTAGCTGTTCCTTTAAATAGCATATTTTGCCAAGTATATCTGCAAAATGCGTTTTTGTTTTCAAACATGCGATGTGGCAGGGAGTGTAGTGGTCTCCCTTCTTCTCACACACTGTCACTCCACCAGCATTCACTTGCGGGTCCCTCTGTGGAGATTTGCCCCCCACAGTTTGAAGAGCTCTGTTCTGTAGCTATGAGCCTGTATACCTTTCTATATATATTCAAGTTTATTTATGGATCGGTAGCAGTACTTATATAGCGCCTAACAGAGAACCTTCTCCAGGCGTTGAGTCAGTATGTCTCTGCTCGGTTACGTGAATGCATGTCGCAGTCTCTCTCTGGTGGTTTATGTCTGTGGGTATGGGTGTCAGTGTGTGTGTTTGCCTCTCACATGCGCCCCCCCCCCCCACACACACACACAGCTTGCACCACTCCTGTGCTCTCTCTCTCCACCCAGCGGTGAGGTGCACCGCTCCGCAGCAGAATGTGGGCGACGGCCGTGCGGAAGGAAGTATGTCAATATTCCACACACATTACTTCGCCTGCCTTTAGGATGCATCATTGAGTTCACCTGGTCATTAGTTCCACCGCACCCCACACGATTACTTCAACATGACTTTTACTTACCCCACCATTACTTAACATTATTACTTTGACGTGGCCTTTACTTCCTTCCACTTCGGCGCTATTTGGTGACCTGGCATAAAAGGGACTTTCAATTCATTCCAACTTTATTCCAACAGAGCTTTGTTTATAATAATTCCACTTGCTCCAGTAAACACAAACACCCAGGAAAATATAAAGACCAAATCCCCAAATAACATGAATTTTGGGGTGACTTGGGATTTGCTCTGCCCACCACACTTTTCTCAAGTTCATCCAAGTTTGTGGTCTCTCTCTCTTCCTCTGTCTCTCCCATTCTCATTCTCACTTTCTCCTTCTCGTCTAGAGGCAGCTTTAGCTCTCTCACCACCCTCGTATAGTCTAAAAGTATCATACTTAAAATACAAACAGATACATACATATGGGTCTTTGGTCAGCCCTCTTCAGCCATTGGTCTGTTCAAATGCCATTCACACTTAGCTGCCGCCCACCACGGCATATAAAATAAGGCAATGGATCAGCCCACTTCAGCATGTGACTTACAACATTTTACTAGTGCAATTCTACCTAAAAAATAGTTCACTTTGGTGCTAAGGCTGGTGGGCCAATTTCTGATTTCATGTCTGCTTTAATTTCATGCTTTTTGTAACTATTTTGCAGTGGGTAATGTTTTGCTTATTTTTTAAATCATTTGCGCGCCTCTCGTTGATGGCAGAGTCTTTATTTTTAATTTCTTATAACTTTATTTTTAATTTCTTATAACTTTATTTTTAATTTCTTATAAACTTTTAATGCCAATGTATTAAAAAAATGCAGGCTTCCAAGGCCAGACCTGAAGGCCTTACCGCTGCTTGTTTAATACCTGAACCCCATAATGTACTGTCAACTTCTTTTGTAATGCTCTGAGAGGGAAAGCAGGTGCGTATGTGGCAGTGTAGTATCCTTTTCACCTTTCCACTCCTCGGCATGGACACAATAGACGGACTTTCATTTCTATAGCAGGCATTGTGTAATAGGCATAACAGTCTATTATAATAATGCCGATGTAAATTCTATTTATGTACCGCTTACTACCCCTAATGAGGCATTGACATGCTTTGTGGCGAGTGACATGCTACTCCGGGAACCCACCTTTAGAGGTAAAAGGCTAGTAGATACGATAAGCATTTGCAATGCAATGGGTCTCGCATTTCTCTGAGTTAGAGCTATTAGCAGTTGTAAACTCCCAATCGGACTTTTCTTGCCTCATTAAATGAAAAAAAACTAGCGCGATCGCGCTGCTAAACAAGCGAGATCACGCTGCGAAAAAAGAGAAAAAGTAGTCCACAAACCGGACGGAAAACAGCGAGCCTCATATGTTTTCAGTACTTGGTCGAGGCGCTCGAGGAGGGCTAATCACCGGAAAAGGCATGACGTATGCATGCCTTCCACTAATGAAAGCAAGCAGCTTTTAAAAGGCAAGCCCACTAACCAATAAAAGACACTGACGTGACATGGGTGGGGCTCCGAGCCCTTTTCTAATTACTACAGCGTCTCACAAGCGCAGGCTCAACCCTAGATAACAGTTTTTGTTTCCTTGTGGATTAGTTGTGGTAAGAATGTTAAGTAAGTGCTCATTGAGGTCTCTGCAGTTGCTGTTTATGTTTTTTAAAAGGATGGATTAATGGAAGTGGATTAGTAAAGAGAAGATGTCAGTTGTTGCTGGAAGTGGACGTGTGTGCCTGTTACTTAGATGAATTGGATAACGGAGGGAAGAATTTGGAAAGGGTGTTCTGGGACTCCAAAGTAGTTTAACAGGTTTGGGATGAGTCAGAGAGTGGAGGTATGGGCTGCAGTTGAAAGGGAGCATTGCAGCCCATTCCTTTGCCCCAGTAAGTAAGAATGAATATAAATGTAAAGAGACATACCCACACATCTAAATATACTGATGTGTATAAATACATACAAACATAAGCACATTATTCTTATGCATGTAGAAGTCATCGAACGGCTTGCCATGAGGAATGGATCCACTGGACAGCCAGCACCCAGGCACCAGCTTTCCTAAACCCATGATGCATGACAGGCCTTAAAACCTTCTGAATTCTGCACAATCTTCCGAAACAAATGAAACAGGGTGCACCACATCTTTCCCTATTGTATTGGGTATAGGCCAAACTGTTTACTTAGTCTCCCAATAGCAGAACTAAACCAAATTGTGGTGGATGCACACATTTTCCTTCATTCGGGACTCTTAATGTGAATTGCCTGCTTAATAAACTCCTGGGCATTCAACAGAGGATAAATAAGGCGCTAGGGCCTTGGAGTCATTTTTTTGTCCAGGATCGCCTACTTTGCATCTCATTGATGCAAGGTAGTTTTCCACAGGCAAAAAATGACTTTAAGTCAAAAACTTTGGCGCTAGACGGGTCTAGCGCCAAAGTATAAATTTGGAGTTAGGTTTGTGCTGAAATTGCGTTAAAAAAAAAATGCAAATTTGGCACAAATGGGGTATAAATATGCCCCTTGGTCTACCTCTGTAGTGCTCATTGCACCCTAGGATAGCTCTCTGCGGTCTTCTAGTCCTACCAGCCGCTTTGAAAGCTGGGAACAGGCACACAGATGTAACCTGTCATCACCTGAACAGGATTTAAAAGAGTGGGGCGCAGATCCCTTCGGTTCAGAGATTATCACTATGGAACACCCTCCCTGATTAACTATGAAGAGCATGACAATACATGGAGACTTGCAGAGTGATAGTTCGCTTCCAGCTGCCCTAAACATGGGGAGGCAGTAGTCAGCCTGATACTTCCAGGAAGTACCGTCCACACACAGCGGTCTGTTGGCTGGTGCACAACACTCAATGCACCTCTTCTCACAAAACAAAAAATACAAAAATAAATATCTACGTTCTCTAGATGATTATCGACGTTTTTGGTCAGACATATCTTCATTCAAGAAGTTGTTAGGGCAGTACAGAATGCCCATCAATCCCTCTATCCAGCATAATAAACAATATCAATTTTTGTGGCACAGTTTCCATTAGGGAGCTTGAACTCAGGGGTAAAAAAGAGCGATTGATTTTTGTTTCAATTAATTGAGGGTTTTAGCTATTGTAAGCTGTGATATATACTTTGTATTGGCTTTCAATTGTAGGCTATAAGATTTTTTTTTCATCCTGATTTCATTTGTATTTTACAAGTATGGGGCTTGCAAGTCTAAGCCAGTGGGCCAACCCTGGGGATGGTGGTGTGCCTACGGGTAGATCCTTCTGAGCAACTTGATGTCTCTGCATTTACCCAGATCTGACCCCCCCCCCTCCCCCCCCCAGGCACCCACCTACCGCTGTTCGCACTACAGGCAATTATGTGAATTCATATTCATGGTTTGGCACCAACAATTGACATTCCACCATGGTTTGTTAACATAAGGTTGGTTGAAGTTAAAAGCACACTAGTTCCTGTTGGTGAATTATTTTGTGTTGTAAGTATGTGGATTTGGGTATGGTCTCCTGGTGCCCCTGACATACTGGGAGTGCCTTTCGGCACCGTCCCGGGCTTTTCCCACTGACACATTTTATTTCTACAGGTGTCCTTGTGTCTGGTCTGTGAGCATTATTGAGTGCGCTTCTTTGTTCTTGGAGGAGGCTTCTGTTAGTTTAGTGGGGGTCCTATTGATGGGTATGAGTGAGCCAGCCACAGGTCAATGTCGTTTTATCGTGACATGCATTTGTATGATGGCAGAGCTCTCATGTTTCCCTGACGTCATGTGTGCGTAGCTCATCCAATCCGAATATTTGCCTTGCATTCTGGACTTGTGGTCGGGTTTTATCATACTAACACATCCATGTACGTAATGTAAAGAAAAACAACCTGGCTTGGTTGAGCTATGCTCACAGGGTCCTGTGAAAATGAAGAACTCTGAGGGCGAACCTGGCATAAAGCCCAGCGGGTACCAGACGCTTCTCTGCCCCTAACCAAGCACAATGCGAAGACTAAAGGGCGACGCACTCCCCTTAAGAGTTCTTAAGGAATGTTCAAACCAGCCGTTTTGAGAAGAGGCGGTTCCTTTAAAATAGGTTTGTTTTTTCCTCGACGAGCAGAACGTTGCGCTTTCCAGGGTTGCCTGGGGCCCCGGTTGGCCATGCCGCTGCAGGTTGGGTGAGCCCTCCCCCACCTCCAGCGCATATTTCCGCTGGCATTCCTCTTCTGAATCCTGGCAGAGTGCTTCTTCGTCGGTCTGAGGATGCATACTTACAAAAATAGACTGTAAACCTATCTTCACTTGCTTTAGTTTTATTGACCTCAGAAAGCCTAGGGACAAACAAAAGTTCAGATGGATTAACGGCTGCGTCAGCACTGCTGCTTGAGTGTGGCCCATCCCGGCCATGTCAACAGCGGCACTCAGAAGGGGACTGGTCTGTAGGGGAGTTAGGACACTTCCTAGAAGGCCAGGGACTCCAAAAGACAAGAGAGCTGGGGAAAAGTAATTGACTGGTCAAACTGGCAGGGCTGGGACCAAGTCAGTCACATGTCAAGTCGGTGTGTGCCTCTGATAGTTCTGCTCGCAGTGTCGGTCTAAGTCAGTCACAGCTGGGGCCTGCCCCTCTCCTAAAAAACTGCAGGGCTGGGGCAGAGTCGTTCTAGTGTCCAGCCCACAGGGGCATATTAGGGCCTTTCAGATATATCTACCCAGTTTTCCTGCAAGCCAGTCTGAAGTCTGCCCGCACCTGCTTCGTGTCAAGCACACCTCTACAGAAATTCTTCCCAAGAACCCACAGCAAAGTGCAAACCTCCAGAGGGAGCCCCCCTCCTAACCTGGCGTGATGCCCAAAGTCCCGGACCTCCATCTCTCTAGCCCTGGGGCGCCTTTGTAGGGCGGAAAGATACTTTTCAATGTGAGCACAAGTAATGGTGTAATCACATTTACATTTCACACTGTCTGTGCCCGGGTGATGTTCCCACAAAGATCAGAGGCAATTATGAGGCCCTATTTTTTGTGGATGAAGTATTTTCTGTGGTTCATCCAATACCACACGGCAGAGTAATAATAATAATAATGCGTTTTGTGTGTAGCGCTTTCTACCGCACTTGTGCCGTGTCGAGGCACTGGAATCGGGGCCACTGGAAACGTTGACTAAATAAGGCAGAAAGAAAAGCCACATTATGCGGTTTAAAGCGGCACATTTTTTGATAATATGACTTCATTATTTTGTATTTTTACACATTGTAATACTGCCTGGGCAAATATTTAACTTCATAAGTACAAGTTTAACAACCTAATACAGAAAAAAGCAACCGAAAAATGACCTAGTAACCTTTGCAGTTGACATTCCACTCAGTGCGTTTTAGTAACTTTTGATTCGTCTAAACTAGAAACATTTCTTTGTGAAAATCTGCGGATTATGCATCAGATGATGGGTTATGTGGCAAATGCGGCAAACCCATAATTGTGCAAAAAAAGATACAGGGTAGTATAATTCCAGGGGCCGTGACTGTAATTAAGCAGTAGTACTATTACCCAATTTAATGGTAGTCAATTTACTGAGCTCTGAAGGACAGAAGGCAGTGTGCTGTGCCTAATTCACACTCATTACCAGTGGCTCACTCCTTATATTAGTGACATGGTTGACACTGGGATTCGAAGGTGTATGAGTGGATTGGGCAAAGGGAGCAGAGATTTGTATATTTTTATATAACTCAGAAGTCACATGTTTTAAACCCGGTCATGCCCGACTGACCGGCCTGCACCCAAGGATGAAAAAATAGCACCCATAAGCAAGAGAATTAGAACACCTATTATTTAGGTACCTGCAGCTAATGCAAGTGGTGTCGCCTAGAGCAGTGGTTCCCAACCTGTGGTCCGGGGACCCCTGGGGGTCCGCGAAGCCTTCTCAGGGGGTCCGCGAGAGGCTAGAAAATTAAAAAATATTAACAAATATTGACAAATTAGGTCCCCCAGCTTCCAGTAATGACTCAGGTGGGGGTCCCCGGATTCCCATGATGATTCAGTGGGGGTCCCGGGGTTCCATTAATGTTAAAGTGGGGGTCCACAGAAATCAAACGGTTGGGAACCACTGGCCTAGAGACTTTCCACCACTCTCTAGAGATACTAGACCCGGGGTGGCTATATATTTCAGGATAAAAAGCCAGGACTGGCTGGTGGTGTCACACATGATGCACGACTTGGGGCCTCTTGGCAGGTGTTGGTCACCAGAAGAGGGGTGCTGGTCTTGCAAACAGCTCTCTGCAAACCAAATCGAGTGCCCCTTGATGCACACTATTGCAGGCCTCAATGGGCTATCTAGATCCCGAACCTCCAACTCTGTCACTCACACTTGGGCATAGGAACCTTGGGGGATGGGGGAGATTATTCACTCCAGATTTTGAGTGTGGGGTGAAGCAGGGGACAGAATCCTTTGGTTTTCATTGAGGTGTCGAACCTCTCCTAAAATCATGCCAGATGAGCCAGGAGAGTAAGGGAAGGGAAGGCAGGGATGCTCTTTTATGCTAATGTTACTGCTGGGTCTTAGGGGAGGCTCAACACCTCAATATTTGCAATAAGTAGCAACCACCACCACCACCACACAGCTTGCTCTGTCAGTTTTATTTTACTGTCTCTTTTTTTGATCGCCAGTGCCTGTAGAAACATCCCAAACAGGAATGCAGACCTTCAAATCTTCTTCTCACACACGTATGTGTGTATATTGTCACTTTGATTTAAGGTGTGATATGTGTATCCATTGAACTTCTTCCACTGGCATTAATTCAATATCAAAAATGGAGTAACTGAACAGGAAGCAATGATCTTTGGCTGTAAGAAGACAGAAGGGTGTAACTTTTTTTTAGATCTCAGAACTGCACAAAATGCAGTCCTGGACTCAAATCCTGGCTTCCTTATTTCATCAGCGCTATACTTAACTATTTATCATTTCCTTAACCACCCAGTTTGAGAGCACAGTGAAGGATTCGGTTCAGGTTTAGAAATCGACAACAGCCTCACTTATGTTAGGTTAATATTAAATAATATAGGCTTTATAAATAGAGAACATGACAATTTTATGTGCCTTGGGAAGAGGTGGGAGTAACAAATAATTTACTGTAGCATTTTTACACAAGGTACATATCCTGGCATTTAGCGCTATTTTCTAAGTGCAAAATGCACCCTTGCGTCCAAAATGGGCCCAAGGCTCTAAGAAAAAAGTGCTAAAAGCAACAAAACACAAACAGCAGCAGCCACACGCACTTTGTTCCTGTGGTTTTACAGTAGGCATTTGTGCCCCAAATTACTCTAAATTATGCGAGTGGACATAATCCCTTAATTCTCAGTAATTTCGCATCGCAAGTGTAATAATTAACATTCTCTGACTACTACAGCATGTCCACATTTTGCCAAGGCTTAGTCTTGGGTAACTTCTCAGGACATTGGAGTATTTGGGAATGTTTAATATGTTTGAAAAATATTTAAATAAATATCACTCAATTAACTGATATAATTGTATGTTCTTAATAGAGACACTGAAAGTGTTATATTTATTCATGACATTTGTTGCCTGATATACATATTTAATGTCTCGACTTGTTCTTTGGCTCGTAGAGCCAAGCCAGGCCTCTGGCTCTCCCCAATGATGTTCGTGTCCCCTTAAAAAACGTAGCGCCTCTTACGCCCCTGTGCTCACTTGCTGCTACCGCAGTGAGCCAGGTGGCACACTTGAGACCTCTCTGGAGATGAACTTGAATCTGGGAGGAATTTCCAATGTTATGGTTGCCAGTCGCGTGCAGCCAGACTGGTGCAAGCCGTAAGCCTTCCTAGGGTAGGCTTCAAGACAAACCATGCCTCTGTCCGCGGTACTCTGTTCGTACAGGTACAGAAGGTTCTTAATCGCTGTGCACAATATGATAAAGTCTCTTCAAAATTAAAAAAACGCATATTTATTTTTACATGCAGACACGTTTCACTTTAGTACATCAGAATAAATCACTGCGTTGAGACGTATTTATTAAAAGTGATCATTTTCAAACGTGAACTTGAAAACATTCCTTCCCTCCTGACTGACCGGCTTCAATTCCATGAGTAAACTAAGAGGCAAATCTGTTGTCTTATATACACTAAGGGCCTGATTACGAGGCTGACGATCCGAAGGACGCCAGCCTCATGGTGGCTGTTTGACTGCCACAGCTGTGGCGGTCCGACTGCCACATTACAAGGTTGGTGGGCAGACCCACTAACCTACTGCCATTCCCGCCACGATCTCAGATCCCGACAGGCTGACGGCAGTGCAGTTTGTAATCAGCCAGGGTGGTGCTGAACTCAGCACCCCTCTCATTACAACCTTATTCTCCTCCAGCCTTTTGATAGTGGTTGAACCGCTGTAGGAAATGCCTCCTTGGCATGGTTACCCCCTGACTTTTTGCCTTTGCTGATGCTAAGTTATGATTTGAAAGTGTGCTGGGACCCTGCTAACCAGGCCCCAGCACCAGTGTTCTTTCCCTAAACTGTACCTTTGTCTCCACAACCCTGGCACTCAGGTAAGTCCCTTGTAACTGGTACCCCTGGTACCAAGGGCCCTGATGCCAGGGAAGGTCTCTAAGGGCTGCAGCATGTCTTATGCCACCCTAGGGACCCCTCACTCAGCACATACACACTGCTTGCCAGCTTGTGTGTGCTGGTGGGGAGAAAATGACTAAGTCGACATGGCACTCCCCTCAGAGTGCCATGCCAACAACACACTGCCTGTGGCATAGGTAAGTCACCCCTTTAGCAGGCCTTACAGCCCTAAGACAGGGTGAATTATACCACTGGTGAGGGCATATGTGCATGAACACTATGCCCCTTGAGTGTCTAAGCAAAACCTTAGACATTGTAAGTGCAGAGTAGCCATAAGAGTATATGGTCTGGGAGTCTGTCAAACACGAACTCCACAGCACCATAATGGCTACACTGAAAACTGGGAAGTTTGGTATCAAACTTCTCAGCACAATAAATGCACACTGATGCCAGTGTGCACTTTATTGTAAAATACACCCAGAAGGCATCTTAGAGATGCCCCCTGAAAACATACCCGACTTCCAGTGTGGGCTGACTAGTTTTTGCCAGTCTGCCACACACCAGACATGTTGCTGGTCACATGGGGAGAGTGCCTTTGTCACTCTGTGGCCAGGAACAAAGCCTGTACTGGGTGGAGGTGCTTCTCACCTCCCCCTGCAGGAACTGTAACACCGGGCGGTGAGCCTCAAAGGCTCACCCCCTTTGTTACAGCGCCACAGGGCATCCCAGCTAGTGGAGATGCCCGCCCCTCCAGCCACTGCCCCCACTTTTGGCAACAAGGCTAGAGGAGATAATGAGAAAAACAAGGAGGAGTCACCCACCAGTCAGGGCAGCCCCTAAGGTGTCCTGAGCTGAGGTGACTCTAACTTTTAGAAATCCTCCATCTTGTAGAAGGAGGATTCCCCCAATAGGATTAGGGATGTCCCCCCCTCCCCACAGGGAGGAGGCACAGAGAGGGTGTAGCCACCCTCAAGGACAGTAGCCATTGGCTACTGCCCTCCCAGACCTAAACGCACCCCTAAATTCAGTATTTAGGGCCCCCCAGAACCGAAGAAGACAGATTCCTGCAACCTAAAGAAGAAGAAGGACTGCTGACCTGAAGCCCTGCAGTGAAGACAGAGACGACAACTGATTTGGCCCCAGCCCCACCGGCCTGTCTCCCTACTTCGACGAAAACTGCAACAGCGACGCATCCAACAGGGACCAGAGACCTCTGAAGCCTCAGAGGACCAAGAAGCTCCTGAGAACAGCGGCCCTGTTCAAGAAACTGCAACTTTCTGCAACAAAGAAGCAACTTTAAAGACCCCACGTTTCCCGCCGGAAGCGTGAGACTTTCCACTCTGCACCCGACGCCCCCGGCTCGACCTGCGGAAAAATAACACTACAGGGAGGACTCCCCGGCGACTAAGAGCCCGTGAGTAGCCAGAGTTGACCCCCCTGAGCCCCCACGGTGACGCCTGCAGAGGAAATCCAGAGGCTCCCCTGACCGCGACTGCCTGTAACAAGGAACCTAACGCCTGGAACCAGCACTGCACCCGCAACCCCCAGGACCTGAAGGAACCGAACTCCAGTGCAGGAGTGACTCCCAGGTGACCCTCTGCCTAGCCCAGGTGGTGGCTACCCCGAGGAGCCCCCCGTGCCTGCCTGCATCGTTGAAGAGACCCCCGGGTCTCCCCATTGATTCCTATCTGAAACCCGACGCTTGTTTGCACTCTGCACCCGGCTGCCCCTGTGCCGCTGAGGGTGTACTTTCTGTGCCTGCTTGTGTCCCCGCCCGGTGCCCTACAAAACCCCCCTGGTCTGCCCTCCGAGGACACGGGTACTTACCTGCTGGCAGACTGGAACCGGGGCACCCCTGTTTCCATTGAAGCATATGTGTTTTGGGCACCACTTTGACCTCTGCACCTGACCGGCCCTGAGCTGCTGGTGTGGTAACTTTGGGGTTGCCTTGAACCCCCAACGGTGGGCTACCTTGGACCCACTTTGAACCCTGTAAGTGTTTTACTTACCTGTGAACTTAACAAATACTTACCTCCCCCAGGAACTGTTGATTTTTTCACTGTGTCCACTTTTAAAATAGTTTATTGCCATTTTTGTCAAAACTGTACATGCTATTGTGATTATTCAAAGTTCCTAGAATACCTGAGTGAAATACCTTTCATTTGATGTATTACTTGTAAATCTTGAACCTGTGGTTCTTAAAATAAACTAAGAAAATATATTTTTCTATATAAAAACCTATTGGCCTGGAGTAAGTCTTTGAGTGTGTGTTCCTCATTTATTGCCTGTGTGTGTACAACAAATGCTTAACACTACCCTCTGATAAGCCTACTGCCCGACCACACTACCACAAAATAGAGCATTAGAATTATCTCTTTTTGCCACTATCTTACCTCTAAGGGGAACCCTTGGACTCAGTGCACACTATTTCTTACTTTGAAATAGTATATACAGAGCCAACTTCCTACAACCGCCATGAAAAGGTTGGTGGAGAACAAGTGCAAGGGGCCACAGGGGGGGGCCTGCACTGCCCATGCCCGTGGCATGGACAGTGCAGGGGTCCTCTGCCCAGCACCCTCGAAATGCACACTGTCTGCTATGCAGACAGTGCGCACTTCGCGAGTGCTTGTGCCCCCCGAAGGCAGCAGGATTGCTGCCGACTCGATTATGAGCCGGCGACAATGCTGCCACACCTTTCCCACTGAGCCGACCGGCGTAAACCTTGGGAAAGTCCTAACAGGGCTGACAGAGAGGTTGCCAGCATGGCAGCAACCACCCCATCAGGAGTTTGGCAGATGGGTGTTTTCGTCCACCAAACTCCTAATCAGCCCCTAAACGTGACCTAGATTCCTGGAGCAACATTATTGTCTATAAAATAAAACCTGAGATTTTTCTACAGCTCACATTCTGAACTCACAAGCGCTCTCAAACCTGATAATCACCTAGGATCACACAATTTGCTGAGCAGGGCAGCCAGGATCGACCACAGGGTTTCTTATTTCACATTGTACAAGTCCTGCATTAGAGGGGTAACTTTTTTATCTCCTCTTTTGCTTCAAAGGTTTATGCTTAGAATTATTTTGGGGGGCATGAGGGTAGACGTGGTGTGGAACGCAGAAGCCACATGAAAGCTCCACTCGTTTAGGAGCCCACAGTCCAAGAAGACCTGGTGCTGAGCCACATCCAGGATTCGGTTCGAGACTGCCTTGCGCACCGCTACACGCACAATCCCGGACACGCACAAACACACGATCAAAGTAAATGGTTTTGCACTTTTTTTTTTTTTTGGAAACACAGTGTAAAATACCTAAGTACAGGGGAGGAAGGGCGGTCCTCGGAGCACTGCGATACTCTCACCAGTGTTTGCCTCAGTCTGTTAACTGGTTTACTCCAGGGTGTGGGTTACATATGACCACTCAGACAGACGCACATAGTGCGGTTACACATGACCACACACTCAGATGCACTTCCACAGACACATGCAGATACACAAAACCAAATGCGTTTACGTACGCAATCACATACAGGTCAAATAAAAATATACATACAGGTCAAATATCACGAAAGCACTCTCACGCACTGTGCACACGCACGCCATCAGACTCGTGCACACGCACGCCACCTCGCTCACACATACAAATCTACACCGAGGCGCGCAGTTTACTCTACATGTCCAATACCTGCTGCGACTCACTCCTGTATTCTGTTGTGTTCTTAGACTGGGGGAGGGGAGCTGTGGGCGGGGTCTTGGCGATCCGCAGAGGTGAAAGGTTTATTCCAGGAAAGGATCAAATCTCCCCCTCCCCCACAGCCAGGAATGAGCAGGCTCGGTAGGAGGGAGGCCATCTGTTGACATTCTCCAGTGCACCTCTTCTCGCACTGCGAGACACCGCAGCCCCCCTTCAAAGAGCGTGAGACACTACAATGCTGCAGCAGCGTACCGGCGCCGTACTACAGCGAGAGACAACCCCCCTACTGGGGTCTAGTGGACACATTGTGCCCTCTGGAACCAGAATAAAGGGAGTTGTTATTCTGGCTTTCCTTGGCCACACAGTGTGATCCTGGGCAATTCACTTCCCCCTTCCCTGCCCACATCCCCTTATCTGTCAAAATGTAGAGCGCGTGAGACACTGGAAGTGAACGGTTTTTAGAGGGTGAATAGAGATTTTAATGAAAGAGGGGCGAGCAATTGAAAGCCAGAGCGAGGCTCTAGCCATGTCTTGCCCTGGCTGTGCTACTCCCCCGGGAACCTTGACCCCAAAACAAGGAGAACTTTCATGAGTCTTCTGCCTGCCACCGGCACTCTAACAACCTCATGTCCCAAGAACTAAAAAAAAAAAAAGCATTGACCTTGGGTATAAAACAATAGAAAGAAAGAGATACCCATCTAGCGGCTGAATTGCACAATGTAAATCCAGATAACCTGGCTTCTCCACTTGACCAGTGTGTGACCCCAGGCAAATATTCCATTTCACCCTGCCTCCTTTTTCATGATCACATATGAGAGCACCTTGAACTGTGCGAAGTCAGTATATGCGCTGTACAAAAACCTCTCGCGAAGTTGATTTTATAGACTATAATGTTGCATGAATGGCTATCAATGCAGCAATATAATCTGATGTTCTGAGTCGAAATGCTTCCGCATGTTAAAGAAATACACTTTTTGAAGGCATCTCATCATATTTTTACACGACGTTTGTTAATAACTTAAACGCCAAGCAATTCCACGAGTCACCTCTTGGCTTTGCTCTCCCTGATAATTTTGTCTCGCCCAGGTCTAGGTTTGAAAACAGAGTGACCCCCACGACGTTTCTGGGGTCATTTTGTTTGTCAAGGGTGACTATGAGTGAAAAGAGCGTGACACCCGCCAAAAGAGGTATGATTCTCCCAACCCAAAACAAGGCCCTCTCATGCCGTCAATTTATTTTGCGCCTTGTTAATATGGCACACTTCGATATATCAAGCGACTGGCATGTAAATAGTGTACAAACTGACAAATGTATGATCTTGCAGTATATGTGTCTTCAATGGAGGCGGCCTCTACCTTCTTTTGGAGCTTTCCCTATGGAAAAGGGTGATCTGCCCATATTTAGTGGAAGGTGGGGTTTTATCTGTTTTATGATAGATGCACTTGTATCGCACCTTCTGCCATTCGAATGGCATCGACGCAACTTCGAGTCTGGTACCTGATGTCAAAAAGCGTGACAAAGACCAGCGTGTATTGGGTTTATGAGTTCTTCGGTTCGTGCTGTATTTGAGGTTCTGTTGTTGCTTTCACTGCAGGTGTTTTAAATAATGTTCACTGTCTGTCGTCGTTCCACATTTTTACAGACAAAAAAAAACAATATGTTGCTTGTATATATCTTAAAAACAGGCGGAAAAAACAGAAATTAAGTCTTCATTTGAGGGTTTCTCCATGCTGTAAATCACGACTGACCGGCGAATAGCTGTGCACAATGACAGCATAAAATTAATTAAAAAATAGGATGTGATTACCTAATGAATTTCCTAATGAAGCTTGAGTAGCTCCAGATGCGCCCATGTGGTAGCATAAAAAAACTAATTCTTTCTGGTCTGTTGTTTTATTGTATATATCTAAAAATACACTGAAATTCTACAGAGATCGAAGCGTGGGTGAGCACTTGTCAACTCCATAAATGTGCAAATGTACTAACTGCAATTTTATTGTTAACCCGTCAGAAAATATGCCTGATAAATGCCAGTTAGATAGGAAAAAATAAACAGGACTAAATGCAGATCGAAAAGTCTAAACAATAAACGCCTTAAAACCAGTAGCCCTAGTTATTGATAAGTTGATGGTTTATAAGAATGAAACATCTTCCCTCGCTGTGGCCTCTCGGCGCTTCTTAGTGCCTTAGGGTGTAGTGATTGAATTGCTCATGGGAGGTTGCTTATACTGGAAGTCAGGTCTCACAAACGTCCGCCACAGCCTGTAACTACGCTTTCTTCATCATACTGTCATGGTGCTGTTGAACCCTTGGAGTGTTTTATTCCTGCTCATCATGAGCTATCTTGCTTTCTTTGTCCACATTGTTTTAAGGGCACCATGTATGTGTGTTCTCGGTCTCTGTGCCCTGCATGTCCCCTTGAATGTCTCCATCATGCTGTGGATTATTCTCATGAATTCTGCAATTTTGGGCATGTCTGTTAGAAAATGAGTTCCTGTTTGGCTAGGGTAGTCACCTCAGCCAGGCAGGGACCGCCACTATTCAGGGTAAGGGAGCTACACACCCAAGAAAACCCCTACTCACCCCCTTGGTAGCTTGGCGCGAGCAATCAGGCTTATCCCAGAGGCAGTGTGTAAAGCGTTTGCACAACACACACGACACTAGTGACACAGTAAAACACAAAGGAAAAGCTACAACAAGTTATATAAAAATAAACTATATTGCACAAAACATCATTAGACCAAACACGACATGTATCAGTAATTCTCGGCTACGCAAGCAGTTGTCAGAACTTCACATAGGTTACTATTACTCTGCGAAAGCAAGCAGTAGTCAGGTAAACATATAGGTTATTGGCATTCTGCAACACCAGCAGAAGTCAGGTTGTCATTATCACCAAAAATGCACATGTCAGAATGAACATATTATCAGAGATGCCAAGACATCATTATGAATACACATAAAATGAACCATTCCTATCATGCACACGCCGTAATAAACACGTTGTCATGAATGCCAAGACATCATCATGAATGCAAATAGAGAGAACCTTCCGATATTGCACATGTCCTATACCAAAACATTATTGTACATATTTCACCGCCCCGTAGCAGTATGGGTGCTCCTGTCAGAAGAAGCATAACATACCTCCACTGAAGAACACGAAAGTGCAGCCTGTAATAAAGGAATAAACATCTGTCCCTGTGAAAATATAGACCCAGCACACCTGGCCTCCTATTAGAGGTGACACAGTAATCTACCAACAACCGTAGGTTGCAGGGACCCCTGCACCCCTACAATATGGGTTACCGTAGTCTAGGCAGTAGGGTGCGGGCACCTAAATGTACTGGGATTCTTTATACAGCTTCACGCTGTCTCCGGGGCCTCTCCAGAGGGCTCCCTCGGTTAGGGCCACCGGTCCGTCATACCCCCACGATCTGTTGCCCAAGGGGAAGAAGGGTAGTACAACAAACGCTTCCCCGGGACCGCTGAGTGTAGGGATCTGGGGCCAGATGTAGCAAGATATGCTTTTGCGATTCTGAAATTGCGAGTCGGTGCGACTCGCAATTTCAGAATCGCAAAAGCATATGCAGAATGGTGTCTCAGACACCTTCTGCGACTCGCTATGGGGTCGCAAAGACCCATCTCATCAATATTCATGAGGTGGGTCACATTTTGCGATCCCATAGTGAGTCCCTGCACTCACAGGGATGGTGGCCTACTGAATCAGCAGACCTCCGTGTCTGTGACTGCTTTTTAAATAAAGCATTTTTTTTTTCTTCATTTTGCAGCCCGTTTTCCTTAAAGGAAAACAAGTTGCAAAATGAAAAAAAAATCGAAACCATTTGGTTTCGTTTTTTTCAGAGTAGGCAGTGGTCCATAGGACCACTGCCTCCTCTGAAAAAATATTTTTGTCAACATTCACAAAGGGGAAGGGGTCCCATGGGGACCCCTTTTGCGAATGAGTTACCACCAGTGTGACACTGGTGGTAACTGCGAGTTGCTTTGCGACCGCATTCACGGTCACAAAGCAATTCTGAATTGCGATGCGAGTTGCAAATAGGAAGGGCACACCCCTTCCTATTTGCGAGTCGCATTCACAAATTGCGAGTCGGTACCGACTCGCAATTTGTGAATGTGCATCGCGGGAGGCCGTTTGCATGGCGCAAACTGCGTTTTTCGCAGTTTGCGCCATGCAAACGGCTTGCTACATCTGGCCCTTGGTGCGGCCCCAAGATAACAACTGAAGGCTCAGAGGCAGCTGCACAGGTGTGTATGAGGCACAGGGGGTGGGGAAGAGGACTTCCTCGGAGACTGCATGTCTCCCGTCTCTGGCTGTCGTCCTCACAGGGCCACACTTAGGGGGTTTGCTGCAGGGCAGCTGCCACCCCTGGTTCCAGCCGTCAGCTTCCTTTGGCAGGGAGCGGGTGCTCTTGCAGCGCCACACACCTCAGGCGCTGCCCCTCACGGACCTTCCTCAGTTGGGGGACCACTTGGGTTACCAGTGGAGGCCCGACTGGCGGGCTCACAATGTGCTCTTGTTGGCACCGGGGGAGAGCTTCCCCTCTGCCGGGAGTGTGCAGCATGGCGCGACCTCTCCTTCAGGTGGCAGCTGCCCCGGGGCAAAGCTTCCTCCAGTGTGAGGGGTCTCCGCCCCTCGGGACTTCAGTGCTTGAGACACGCTGATCGCTGACCACAGGGCAGAGAGCGTGGAGGGGGCATTTACCATGCGCTCCTCCTCAAAACCTGTATTCTCACCGCATGCTTCCCCTTGTGGTGCCTCTCATGCACGAGTTGCTAGGAAGGGGGCGCAGTCCACAATCTCCGCTTTCTGAGCCCCTAGCACAGACAGGAGGCAGGGAGGTGCAGTTCACGAGCCTCTGGAGAGCACTGGGGGCACCGAGGACAGAAAAGTAGGAACAGCAGGCCAGCACATCTAGGTTCTGGCAGTAAAGTAGCAGTCCTTTAGGTGACCTAGCAAGTCACAGGTCAGCACCTCAACAGGTCAGTCCTAATGGCTGTTCCTTTGAGTAGCTCTGTTCCTTCTAGCAGCATCTGGTGCACGTCCATGAAAATGAGGGGGGCAGCCCCCTCTACTTTTACTCATTTTGCACATCTTCCACAAAATGGGGAAAGGGGGTTCCAACCAGCACTAACCTGTCCCAGGAACATCCCCTTTCTCCTACAGCACTGGCTCCAGACATCAGTAGGTAGTAAACAAGCTCTATGTGTGAGGCCAGGGCGCAGCCTTTACAGATGCAGGTGTGCCCTGCCTTTAACTCTCCCAGCCCAGGAAGACCATTCAGTATGCAGATGCACTCTTGTGACACCTCCACCCTCCCTGTGTACAGGCTGTCTGAAGAGTATGCACAAAGCCCAGCTGTCACTGCCCCAGGCGTGGATTGGAGTCAAGCTGCAAAACATCAGAGACATAAGCACAGATAAATGCTCACTTTCTAAAAGTGGCATTCATACAATAGTGAGAAAAGCTCCACCTACACCAGTAAGGAGCATTTCTCACTACCATTCCAACCATACCAAACATACCCACGCCACCCCTCATAAATCAGACAATACCACTTAGATATATGTTAGGGCGTTTCCAATGCAATCCAGCGAGAGGAGCAACACTCACAGTAGTGAGGAACGAAATAGGCTGTTTGTCACTACTAGGACATGTTTATCCTTCCTTTTATATACACAGCATCCTGCCAATAGGAAAGTAAAATGGGAGTTTAGGCCTTGGCAAGTAGTTTGACTTGCCAAGTCAGTGTGGCAGCAAACTGCATGCAGGCCCTGCAGTGGCAGGCCTGAGACATGTTTGCAAGGCTACTTCTGTGGGTGGTGCAATCTGCTCTGCAGGCTCACTAGTAGCATTCAATTAACAGGCCCTGGGTATATGGT
Organism: Pleurodeles waltl; assembly: GCF_031143425.1. Classification (NCBI taxonomy): domain Eukaryota; kingdom Metazoa; phylum Chordata; class Amphibia; order Caudata; family Salamandridae; genus Pleurodeles; species Pleurodeles waltl. The sequence continues at coordinate 70,555,466 of NC_090443.1, forward strand.
ATACCACTTTACAAGGGACTTACAGGTAAATTAAATAAGCCAAACAGGTGTAAACCAATTATACCAAGTTGTAGGGGAGAGAGCACTTGCACTTTAGCACTGATTAGCAGTGATAAAGTGCCCAGAGTCCTAAAGCCAACATAAAGAGGGTCAGAAAAATAGTAGGAGAAAGGCAAAAGGTTTGTGGATAACACTGCAGAGAGGGCCATTTCCAACACTGGCCCAGTGTTTAATTTGAGCTGGTGGTTTCTGGTACTCTACACCATCACCTTATTGCTAACACTGGTACTTATGACAGTCTGCCACATGGTGACCATGTTTGCCTAATTCACAGGTGAGCACAGCAACAGTTGTTTGTTAATGCAATATCCTTTAGAATGACTAAAATCGGCTACCCAAGCTATTCTTATAGCTTTGTGGTCATGGAATAGTCCGGATTGCCACATTTGTAGGAGGCTGATGGTTGGTAGTCGTGTTGGTACTGTCCTCTTTGGCAGCGCTGGCAGGCGCAATGGATGGTGCAGGCTGCAGTGACCTCCTGAAAAGGGTCCCGACACATATGTTTTTACAAATTAAGTACTGGCCTAGTCTTGCAACTTTCCACCAATCCCCGTGAGTACAATGAGTCGAGGGATAAGTGCCGGTGCACTAGGTCTATTGGTGCATTGTGGTGTGCGTGTCAGTGCCCCTCTGGTTCTTTCATGACATCAGGTAAGATTCACACATAAACCACAAATTTCAGACATAGCCTACAAGGCCACATTTATTAGGACATGACTGCAGTCACTATAACAACACAGTACAAAACTTAAAACCCCAGCCCTACTAATGCAATATACTAAACCTAACCTCTTCCCTCTCTGTAAGTTCCCCAAAGTGCGAAGGGATTCCCAACAAATGAGGAATACCCAAAACATCCCTTTCCCTCTTCCAACTCATTTCTTGCCACAGCAACCTCACCCACGCCAATGACCAAACTTTCAAATATAGCCCCATCACAACCTGCTGAAAACCCCTAAACCTGTACCCCAGCCGCTCATCTGTGCCCCCTCCCCCCCTGAGAGGTGAATACTTCCTGTCGTGACTCACCAACCCCCCAGACTACTGCCATCTCCTCCGCTTGTCCTCCGCACTTGTCCTAAATTTGCAAAGACCTGGTAATTGTAATTTGAGCAGATTTAAACTCCCTACCCATCTTTCAAAGCCTCCACAGCCCAAAGTCAAAAACATTTTGTCCCTAAAATCCTTTTCAAAAACTCATCAGGGTGAGTGGGAGGTAAAAATGGACCACCTACCCTGCCTGCCACTGTATCAGGAGTCAGCCAGAGGCTGGACTTCTGCCCCCTTCATCTCAAAATCCCCTTTTGTCTAAACCCATACACCCACTAACTTGAACCTACCTCATTGTCTCCGTCAGTTGTCAATGCCACACACCCAAACAAACCTAGTGGGGGGTGGCGGGTTGGGTGGTTGGGAGCAAGACCTAATGGCCTATCTTGCCGCAAGCGCTGAGTACTTCATTCATGTGGTTTTGACCTATCAATGTGTTCCAGCACTACAACTCATCTCTTGTTTGGGAGATGGATTGATTGTGAGTGGCTTCAGACTGCTGCTCTTGAAACCTTTGTGTTTGACTTCCCAGGCAAGCCCCAGAATCTTCCCCTATGTTCACTTTCAACTGACTGACGAGGGCAGTTGATTGGTTCCTGGCATGCAATCACCATTAGGACTTTCTTAGCGAGCATGAGGGTACACCCCACTTTCACTGAGTAGAGGACCTTTCCTCCTCAATGATTTTTGAGCAGGCTATGAGCATCCCTCTCTCAAAGATTCCAAGTGCCCCAGCAGAAAATTATCAGGGCATGCCAACACAACACATTATCTCCAGTTAATAAACATGCATCAATCTTCTAGGGCAACAGATAACACGAAAGACTGACATTACAACAAAGCATCAGGGCAAGATATCCGCTAGACCCAGCAAATCTGCAACACAATGAACCTACTGACAACACAAACATCAACTTTTCCACACTGATGCCAAAACAGTTCATTAACCAACCAGGCTGTGTCAAAATCCTTGAACCGGGGTGAGGAGGTATTGGAACCCGATTTGTTTTCTCCAGGCCACATCAATGTCCGAATGTGAACTATATAAATATGTATAACATTAATAGTACAACGGTGTCTCTGGAATTACAGCCAGTCAGTTAGAATAGAGTCCACAGAATCAGTCAGAAACAAGCACAGGCAAAGTCAGTAGGTCTGGACATGTCAAGATGGTGCCATGGTTACATTTATTTTCTTACGTCAAGCCTACTAGACAGCACAAGCTGCAACCAACCAGTTGTGGGCTTACTAAGAACTTACATGGGCTTACAGTCCATCTATTACTTGTTATTGGTTGAATATATTACCACTTTCATTTGCTTGCTTTTTATTCGAATGGATTTCTTTGCCCCAGCTTGTCAAGCTTGTGTTTCTATCATATAGCATTGTTACCATGTATCTGTTTCTATCCTTCTTCTGCTTACTTTTAGGGAACTATTTATTTTAGTCTTCCCTTAAGAGTGCATGTGTTTTGCATCTCTCTCCTTTTTGCGCTTCCCCACCGCCAACAAATACCCTCCCGGGACTAAAAAATATTGCGATGGATAATTGGAACCCCATTATAGACAAACTCAAAAGAGACTTTGTTAGATGGTCTCAACTGAATCTGTCATTATGGGGAAGAGTGCAGATTATTAAAATGAACACAATTCCGAAATTTAATTATGTTTTTAACATGCTATCACTCCCCCTTACTTCGATTTTTTTTAAGAATACAACCTCTCTAATAAGCCGTTTCATTTGGGGAGGGAAAACCCCCCGTATAAGTGGTGCGAAATTACACTCATCCTCCCTAAAAGGTGGCCTTAGACTCCCACACCTGGAAACTTACTGGATAGCACAACAATTATCTCACTCGACCTCCATGATATCTGAGAAAGATAAGATACCTATATGGGTCAAATTGGAACAACATTTATTGAAAACTACCACTTCTTTGGCGATTTATTATACTAAAAGTCCTAAATTCTCCCCATCCTCCAATCCAATCATATATTCATCCCAATTAGCATGGCAAAAAGCACATAAAATTATAAACTGTAATGTCCATATACATTTTAATGCTCCGTTATGGAATAACTCAGCGATTATACATAAAGGAAAAGAGCTAAATTGGTTTATCTGGAAAAAATGTAAAGTCAACAACATATCAGACTTATATAATCAAAACAATTCTTTGAAATCATTTACACAACTACAAGAAACACATCGACTCCCGACCTCACAACTTCATAACTATATACTACTAACATCGATTTTAAACACTATTACATCCTTGAATTCAGACCTTTTGATTCACTCATCCATTGCACGCCATATTTATATATGGAGAAATTTTAAAGGCACAGTATCTGGCCTATATTCTTTACTAATTGATAAATCTTTTTCAGATAATACATCCAATCTTGGTGGTCTACACGACTTAACATTACCTATACAGATAAAGATTGGGCTAAATTTTTAGAGAATTATAATAAAGGGATTCGTGATGCAAGGATGAAACTTAATTACTTCAAAATTTTACATAGATGGCATTGGTCACCTTCGAAACTCTACTCTGCTAAACTTAGTAATGATTCCAATTGCTGGAGATGTGACCAAACCAATTGTGATATCGTTCACATCCTATGGGACTGTACTACACTCCAACCATTCTGGATACAAATATCACAATATTTAAGGAAAGTATTGCCCAATATCTCCCCACAATCACCTCGCCTATTTTTACTACATGATACCCAAGGTCTAGGCACACTTTCCTCACATCTATATAGATGGCTTTCTACTGCAATTAGTGTAGCCAAAGTTAATATATTGCGTTTCTGGAAATCTAATGTTTTACCATCTACTCAAATGTGGTTAAAGGATATGTTTGATATTGCCCAGTTTGAAAGAATGCTATATAAATTAAACGATAACTTACAACAATTTGACCAAATATGGAATGTATTCTTGACTAGCTAATAATTTCACTTCTCTTGTGTATTTCTTTAAATGTTCAATAATTCATAAATAATATCTCATGCCATTATTATATTTTCAACATTTCTGACAATATATATATATATTTTTTTTCTCTCTCTAGTTAGGTTGTAGATAAGTGTAACTTTGTAATAATATATTTTATCATTTTGACATAATATATATTTGCTTATTATTTCTCTGTCAGGAATATCAGATATAATATAATTAACAATGTTTTATTTATGGAAAATATCTAAACATTTCACTGTACACTGGAATCTCTTTAATGTGAATCTAAGTTCTTTCTTTTTCTTTTTGTACAATCTATAATTATTTGTTCACTTATAAAAGTTTAATAAAGAATTGAAAAAAAAAAAAGAAAAAAAATACCCTCCCCCCGCTCTCTGTGTTCCTGTCTTCCCCAGATTGAAAGCTCTCCCCCATGCTGCATGTTGATATTGTGCCTGTGTCGTCTCCCCTGCACTGTTCCTGTCCTTCAAGTGCTACTTTTCCCCCACACCTGCCCACTCCACTTAGCTCCTCCCACACCCACTCCGCCGTTGCCCCCCCACACTGTTTTTGTAATATTTTACTTTTAATTTTTTGGGGGGGAGGAGCAGGCAGCAAATTGGCTCTATAGTATTTGACCCCAGGAACATGCATATTTGTAAGCAATCTCAGAGCTGGATTTTTTTGCTCTTCAGCTCGGGAACGCAGGGAGCACTTGTGGTTAGTTTTATGGGAGCATTATGTGCCGAGAGAAGATTAAAGAAAAGGCTAACACGTCTCACTTTTATTATTATAAATGCTTTATTTAAATGTTTATTGAAAAAAACAATAGCTTTACCTTTGTATATGCTGACAGTAACTTACATTAAAAAAAATTAAAGGGACGCACTGATAGTTTTCTCACATAATTGTAACTCCTGCCCTAAAGTAACTATAACTTGTACCCTTGCAAAGCACTGCTAATTACCCTGCATATTACAGAACTCTTGACATGTTCTATAACATCATTGATAACATCACTGACATCATTGATAACAACTCCGAGCACAGCGGGGGTGCTAGGAATACTTACTTTGGGGCACACGTTACATTTACAAGCCATAACTATAACTGGTGAATTTCAGTTTGCTTGTTTAAAAGGTATATTTTAAGTGACATTCACACCTAACTAAAATGTCTCTTTAACCTTTGTTTTTTTCATTGAATACAATATACATATATATATGTATATATATATATATCCTAGTGGCTGGTGCCACTAGGTAGTTATAGTTAGTACTAGGGGTGGGCGACGAGCTCTGCTCCGCTGGAGGAGCTAACAAAGTTTTTGGCACTCCGCTTGGAGCGTAGTGTTCGCCCAAAAACTCCGCCAGCGGAGCTCACCGCGTGCGCACTGCAGCCCAGTTATGGCCTGTACAGTGCAAGTGCAAACTGTCTGTGCTTGCACTGTGCAGCACATAACTGGGCTGCAGTGCGCACTCTCGGCCCGAAGTTGGCGCAGCAGAATGGAGCCGCTGCCGGCACCAGTTTTGGACTGGATTCTCCAGGCCTCCCTCTGTCATCTGCCCTTGCCCGGACCGGGAGCAGGGGGCAGAGAGAGGCAGAGTGCCAGGCTGCTGGCAACAAGGACCAAGGTGAGTCCTCGATTTTTTTATTTTTTGTATGTGCATACTTGCGCACAAGAGGCCTGAAATGGCAGCTTTCGCTGCCTATGGCCCTGGCATGAATGCAGGCCAAGGCTATAGGCAGCAAAAGCTGCCGTTTCAGGCCTCTTGTGCACCGGCCTGCCAAGGCCTTTTGTCCACCGGCCGCCTTGTGTGCAGTGCACACGGAACAGGCTGGCGCACAAGAGGCCTGAAAGGGCAGCTTTCACTGCCTGTGGCCCTCTCCTGAATGCACCCGATCTCAGAAGCGGTAAGCAGGGTTGGGCATGGGTAACCAGGCCTGACCCTGCTTATTGCTTCTGGAATTGGGCGCATTCAGGATAGGGTGCCACTCTGTGGCACATGGAACTCCACCTCCGCAAATTCCACAGAGTTGTTTATCTACTCCGCGGTATTCCACTGAGTGGAACTTCGTCAACTCCGCTCAGGCCTAGATAGTAATAGAAAAAGCGTTTTTTGTTGTGCTAATAACTTTGGCGCCGTTTGATGAATCTTTACATTTAAAAAAAAAAAAAATACGACGCTCACTTTAGCTTCTGTCTGGAAAGTTTCAGGGTGATCCGTCAAGGAGGGACGAAAAAGAGGGGGAGTCCCAAAACTCTTTTTCCCCATGCATTTTTCCCTAAGGATTTTAAACAGGAATAGCGCCTGAACCACTGGATGGAATTACACCAAATGTGGAAGAAAGGTAGCTTTTTGATAAATTAAAGAAAATCAAAATTAGTATATATAGAGAGACGAAGGCTCTACAACCCCTTCCATCTCATGCTGATATCTGATTGGCTGCCAGCAATTCAACAAGGAAGTATTGGCAGCTATGTTGGGACTCAGTTTCAGCAAAAAAAAAAGACAAAAAAAAAGAAAAGGGGCCAGGGTAGGGACACTTTGGTCACTTAGCTCTGGCACTGGGGTCCCAGAACAAAAAAAGCATTTTGTAAAAATTTTGAGCGGTAGACATGGCGGATCCACCGAAAATAAAAATAAACAAACAAGCACGGACTCCTGCGCTTGTATAAATGCAGCCCCCGGGTGAGCCAGGTACCGGGGGAATTTAACTTTTGAATGTGTGGGGGGCAGGTTTGGGGGGAGGGGGAAAGCCCGGCCACCCCTCAGTTGCAGGGACCGCCACCTTCACAGAGCACAATTTATAATGAAATGCAGGGGGGTGGGTGCCTGGCCCCCTGCAGCCCCACTGACCCTCACCTCCCCGGGCACAATTTGAGATTAAATGCGTGTGGGCTGCCTCGGGGACTGCCACCTCCCTGGGGATTTATAGGTTGGAAGGGGGCCGCGCACCAGGGTCGACTCCTGCTATGTCCCAGGGTGCCGTCCTCCAGGACATACCTGTTTGCTCTGGGTTGGCAGGAGCTTTGACAGCTTCCACCAAGTCAGAGCAAACACTCCGGTTCCAGCAAGCGAGAGCTGTCAAACAGCTCTCAATTTCTGGAAGCGGAGGTTTCCTCTGTTTCTCTTCCAGGCTCCTGTAGGAGGCGGGGAGCCACCTGGGATCACAGGGGCCTTCAGGATCCTCCTGCTATCCCAAATGGTGGTGACTGGGTGCTCTGGGGAGAACCCAGGTGACATGGACGGGCCCTGGAAGATGGGGTCCCCAGTGCTGAGATTGGCTCGGGGGGGGTCATGCAGCCCCCCCCTCCACAAAAAAAATATATTAACACCAGGCCCCAGGAGATGGGGTCCCCAAGACCAAAATTGGCCAGTGGAGGGGGGCCACGTGGCCCCCCTTACCCACCTAATTTTTTTTTTTAGAAGGTCAGGTCCTGGGTGATGAGGTCCCCGGGGCCAAGATCGGCCTGGGAGGGGGATGAGGCCCCCTCTCAAAAAAATACATATGTGAACACCGGGCCTCAGGGGATAGGGCCAGAGGGACCAAAATCGGCTGGGGGAGGGAGCCACTTGCCCCCTCCCCAAAAAAACAGTTTTTAGAAGGCCACGCCCCAGGGGATGGGGTCCCCAGAGCAAAAATAGGCCAGCGGAGGGGGGTCATGTGCCAACTCCCACTATGCATGGCCAAAGGCCTTGCACAGCTTGGGAGCTTGGGGTTGGGTGCAAGGCCTGGTGGCCGTGCGGGGCGCAAGGTTGAGTGGTTATAGGGGGCAGGCCCTGTGGCCAACCGCCACCATACACAGCCAAATGCCGTGTGCGGAACTGGTTTTGATTAACGTATAGTTATGAAAATTGCTTTATGGTAAAAAACATAGAAATTCACTGAAAAAAACTAAGGTCTCAGGGGCGTTCTAATTAGGCATAGAATGAAAAAAAACATAGAAATTCACTTTAAAAAAAGCAAATGTCACGGTTCTGGACAGTTCTGTCAGGACTCTGGGCGGAGCACCTCTTGAGATCACAGAATATCTCCCTATGGATGTAGTGTACCGAAGCAGAATAGCTGCTAAAGTCATACACCTGGAATGAACAGTTTAGTAGTAAAGCACAAAAACAGGATAGTGAAGGCAGAATTAGCGTTAGTGTGAACAAATAGGGAACGGATCAGTAATGGACAACCACACTGGGGTTACCATTAAAGTTGTGCTCAGGTAAGGCTCAGAACTTCCCACAGCAACAGGAAACGTCAATGCCTCTGTGCAGATTACTCTTACAGATAGTCACCCCGCAAGCCCCATAGAAAGGAGGCAGCAGAAGTGATTCTTTCTCTGTCCCCTTAGAGCACAAACAAAGAGTGTACTTACATAAACGAGACAAGCCCTTGTGGGTCCATTTGGAGACACAGTGTCAATTCCTGGAAAACAGCAATGGCACACTGTCACAGTTAGGCACCTAAGACTACATACACTACTAGACAAAGGATGGGGCAGGAATTGCCTCCTGAAAACCAGGAGCCAATCCCAATACAAAGGAAAACACTTATACACAGGTGAGGACGGATAGTACACTTACCAGAAACAAGAACCAGAAACAAGAACCCCAAAATAAATTACAGAGAATGATATAGAAAGTAGCCTAAGAACTGAAGCTCAAAATATAAACAGGAATTCTAGGAAATTGTTACAAGCAAGAGACTAACTACAAGAGAACTGGAGGCTGCAGGAATCACAGAGAAAGAGGACAGAAACTAGGGGACAAGTTTGAGACACAGAAGAGAGGTTACAGGTGCTGAGGAAGAAGCGAAGAAATAAGTAAAGGGAAAATAATACCAGGAACAGTAGGAACAAACAAGGAAGCAAAGCAGGAACAGGGCTGGAAAAGATGGAGCAAGTTCAGGCTGGAGCAAGCAGAAACAGAACTGGGAAACAGGAAGCAGGCCCTGGCTGAAGGAAGGAGGAACAGGACTGGAACACAAGTCAACAAGAGGTCTGGTATGCAGAGGAAACATACTCCAATGCACGACAAGGAGCTTCAGGAAATGGCAGTTTATAAGCAGTTCCAGGCAGCAGCAAGCCCAGGGCGGAGTCACATGGCTGGGCTGCACAAGAGTGGCCACAGGTGTGTGCAGTTCCAGTCTCTCACAAGTCCTGGAGGAGAGAATCCAGTCCAAAGGGACAGTAGGGCTATTCCCATAGGAAGCAATGGACAGCAGATTACAGGTCCTACTGACTACCAGTTAGTGCATTATGGGACCTGAAGTTCTTGGAAGCAAATGTAGTTCTTGAATAGCGTACCATATCAACATGGGAAGCAAACAGGGGTCAGAAAGGGACTCTGGATGAGTGTTAATGGTGATTCCCAGGCTGCAGATAGTCTGTTTACAGTGCCCTCCAGAGATGGGACGACAGAGTTGTAACAATAATGGTTATAGGGACGTTATAGTTAGACTCACATTTTAAACGTACCAAACTATAGAAATTCACCTGTTATAGTTAGAGTTATCTCAAGTAACTATAACTTGTGCCCTAAGGTAACTATAAAAAAGTGATAGAAGGAATGCTTGAATTAATTTCAGCCACTTATGATTACTTGAGCTGCATCCCAGTCCATCGTTTTTTTTTAGCCCACCGTGCCACCTCACATTAGAACAGGCAATATGCAAATTAGCCTTGATCTTGCTTCACTAGGAGCAGTCCAGCCTGACTGGGGGCACATATCTGCGCATACATGTCACACTTAGGATGTCATACTGTGGGATACCAAGAAGTGATGGATGGAACGCTTGAATTAATCTCAGCCACTGGTAATTACTTGCACTGCATCCCATAATTGTTTTGCCCACCAGCCACCTCAGGTTAGACTATTATTTGCATATGGTTGGTTCCAGTGTGAGATGGCATGATGGGCAAAAGAACAATGGACTGTACTGTGGCCCAAAGTAATAACCAGTGGCTGGGATTAATTCAAGCATTCAAGCCATCAGTTTTTTTGTGTTCCTTATAGACATGCCGTATGTTCGATAGGCATATGCAAATGTGGCTCCCTTGCTCATTGTGCCACTAGACTATATATATATATATAAATATATATACAATCACTCACTCCCCTGCCATGCACAGGTTTTCATAAAAACTTTTATTGCAAATATTACATTGATATTATCAATGATGTTATCAAACATGTCATGAGTGTTGGAATATGTAGGGTAATTAGCACTGCAAGGTGAGGGCGCGAGTTATAGTTACCTTAGGGCATGAGCTATGGTTACTTGAAATAACTGTATAACTGCTGAATTTCTATGGTTTTGTATGTTTGAAATGTGAGCCTAACTATAACGACCCTGTAGCCTTTGGTTTTTAATGTGAATGTCTATGTTGTTTTTAATTCTATTTCTTAACTATAATATTCCTGTAACCTTTGTTTTTTTCATTGAGTTTCTATGGTTTATTTAAAGCAAAGTAATTTTAATTACTATACTTTAAGACAACTACAACTGCGCATGGCCTTAAGCCATTTGTGACAGAGGTTGGCTGCAGAGCCTGGCCTTTGGCCAACACCTTATAACCACCCAACCCTGCACCACGCGTGGCTTTCAGCCATACATGGCTGGGTTGGCTGCAGGGCATGGACTGCGGCCAGGCCTTGCGGCCAACCCTCTACAACCACTCAATTCCATGCCATGCACCACCTTTGGCCATGCGTGGCGGGAGTTGGCCACAGTACCTGCCGTGCGGCCAGGCCCTGAGGTCAACCTCCTTTAAGTTTCAAACCCTGCACTACACATGGTTAAAAGGGTTTGGAGCTTAAAGGGGGCAACATTAAATATATATATTTAGGGTGACCGCAAGGACCTGCCAATGCCCCGGGAACCACCACCTCCCTGGGGCTAGATAATAAAACAACTTGCGGGGGGTAAACAGGCCCCTCCAGTTCCAGAAGCCACAACCTCTCTGGGACAACACTAAAATATATGCGGGGGGACATGGCCCACCAGGGACCACCAGTTCCCTGGGGCAGCATTTAAAAAATATATGGGGGCCACGTGGACCCCCGGGCCCTGGAGACCATCACCTTCCCAGGGACTACATTTTAAAAGTATGTGGGGGCCGTGCTGACCCTCCTAGGCCCTGAGGCTACTTCAGAAAATATTTATAATGTGGGTCTGCAAGGACCCTCCCCCTGGCCCTGGGTACCACCACCTCTCTGGGTCTACTTCACAAAATATTGATAAGGGGGGCTGCAAGGATCCCCCAGCCCCGGGACCACCACCTCACTGGGGCTGAATACTTTTATTCTAAAGAGAGGAGGGCCATGTGTCCCCTCTTCCTAGTCTGATTTCAGCCTCAGAGACCCCATCCCCTGGGACACAGCTACATATTATTGGTTGCCCAGGGCACCCAGTAAAAACCTATGGGGACCATGGGGAGGAGCCTTGAAGGCCCCCGCGGTCCCAGCTGGCTCCCATCTCCAGCAGGAGCCAGCATTGCTCCGCAAGCAGGGAGCGGGTTTAAATAGCAGTTCCCTGCTTGCAGGAGCAATGTTTTCATTTCTTTCCCTGCACACAGATTTGCATGCAGGAAAAGAGATAAAATCTCTGCTTTCAGCAAGTGGGAAATGTTGGACAGCTCCCATTTGCTAAAAGTGGAGTTTTCTTTACTTTTGCTAGGTGGGAGCTGTCAGTTCCCACCAAGCAAAAGCAAACAGCTACCTCCCGAGGATGGGCACCTCAGGAGGTAGCAGAGTCAGCCCTTGGGGTGGCGGTCCCTTGGGCCATCTATGTCTCCACGAGGGGGGAGCTGCATGGCCCCCCTCCATTCTTTCATTTAGCACCAGGGAGGTGGTGGTCCCCGGGGCCAGGGGTCAGTGACAGACCCCATACTTTAATTTATTTGATCCTGGGGAGGTGGCGGTCCCTGGGCTGCAGTGGAGCCGCGCGGCCCGCATATTATATTAACATAGCTCCGGGGAGGTTGTGATCTCCGGGGCTTCCATAAGCCCTAGGAGGGGGACCCTGTGCACCCATCTCCTATTTTTACCCCATAAGACCCTTCAGACCTGGCCCACCCAGGGTCCAAATAAATTAAGAGCATGGGAGACTGTGCTTTAAAAAAATCCATGAATCCATCCGTTGTTTTTTTCTCAGATTTAAGAAAAAACACTTTTTATCCCTGGTGAGGTCCCTGGGGGGACCCGTGACCAAGGCTAGGGGCTCAGGGTATTCCTACCCTGGCCCCTTTTCTTTTGCATTTTATCTTTTTTGTTGGACTCGGCTGAAGCAGAGTCCCAAAATTGGCGCAAACACTTCCTTATTGAAGTGTTGGCAGCCAATCAGATATCAGTACTGGGACAATATTGGGATCCACGTCCCTAGATATCTAGATTTTTTCCCCTTAAATATATCAGGATCTAGCTTCCAACCAAATTTGATGTAATTCTATTCAGTGGTTCAAACTATAGGCGTGTCTAAAGACCCTATGAGAAAATGAATGAAGAAAACGTTTTTGGGACCCTCCCTTTTTCTCAGCCCCCGCTTGAACAGATCACCCCAAAACTTTCCAGACAGCAGCTGAACCGACAGTCATATTCATTTTTTCATGAGTTAGTAGCGAAACAAAAAACGATTTTGCTATGGAAACTCTGTCCCAAATATGGCTACTTACTGGCAACTATATATATATATATTTATGTATATATATATATATATATATATATATATATATATATACATATATATATATATTAAAATTCTCCAAACACAAAATGGGGGTCAAGGCGATTAATGCCGCACCCTTGCGTTTAATTACATATATAATTACTGGTGTAATTGGTGCTCAGGTCTTGAGGACCAACCCCATAGGCCTGAGAAAACCAGAAAAAATGGTTTAAATATTAAAATAGAGGACCCAGCACTCAATTGTATTTGACAGTGTCCAAAAGATGTATCTTCCCATATTTGCAATATGAGTCACAGATCACATGATTCCATAATCAGGTCTTGTTAAAATGATTGTTTTTATTAATTCATGTAGAAGATTGTAATTTCATAGCCAATGCGTTTCGTCCTAACGGACTTCTTTAGGGCTTTCAGTAAAGACGTGTGACATGCCCCATAACAAAACTCACTTTGACGGCGTTCTTCTAAAAGATATATATTTAAATAAATATATATATATATATATATATATATATATATATATATATATATATATATATATATAATTATTTACTTTAAAAACCAAGGTTGCAGGGACGTTATAGTTAAATTTTAACCATACCAAACCATAGAAATTCACCAATTTTAGTTATCTCAGGTAACTATAACTCATTCCCTAAACTAACTATAACTGGCACCTTCACCATGCACAGTTTTATTTCAATATTTTGCAGTAATTTGGGGTAATTAGCAGTGCATGGAGAGGGCATAAGTTATAGTTACCTTAGGGCATGAGTTATAGTTACTTGAGATAACTATATCTATAGCTGGTGAATTTCTATGGTTTGATACGTTTAAAATGTGAGCCTAACTATAACGTCCCTGTAACCGTTGTCTTTTTCAGTAAATTTCTATGTTTTTTTAACGTAAAGTAATTTTCATTACTATATGTTAATCCAACCACCCCGTGCACGGCCTTTGGCCGTGTGCAGTGACAGTTGGCCACAGGGCCTAACCTACGGCCAGACCCTGTGGTCAACCCCCCTAACCACTCAACCCCACACTGCGTTGGGCCATGTGGATGTGCACTGCGGGAGTTGGTCGCGACCTGTCTCTCTGGGTGTGAGAATAGGTGTGACATGGTGTATCTGGGTGTGAGAGTGTCTGTCAGGGTGTGAGCGTGTGTGCGTCAGTGCCTTAGTGCAGTGGTTCCCAACCTTTTGATTCCTGAGGACCCCAATGAGTCATTACTGGAAGCAGGGGACCCCCAGCAATTTGTACGATTTAAATTTCAAACATTAAAATAATAATTTGCAAAAAATATAACAAGTACACACCAAACAAATACTCAAATTACTAAAGATAAAATTCTTTTATATTGAAAAAAATATGCAAAAATCAAAAACTTTATTGGGAAGGTTGGCGCTGCATCTCGGCGACCACCTTTTCATTGTTTGGTTTTATTTAGGAAAGGTGAATCCTCAGGTCAGATTCTACATTTCCGGAGCGATTTCTGTTTTGATATTTTTTTAGGTAAGTAAGATCTGAGAAAGCTTTTTCACATAAATGAGTGATGGGGAAAGGAAGTAAACCATAGGGGCCCCCTCATCTCTCCCTAGCCTCTCCGTCACATGTACTTAATTTGTTTTAAAGCACCTCTCATACCACTGTAGGGTGTCAGGGCACTTTACAAGGGACTACAAGGTGTAGGATTCACATGTCATCCACTTGTAGGCATTTTCTAAGAGTGCTTGGTCTGGAGAAGCACAAATTTAGGATTGAGAACACAGCACAGTGATTAGCGAGGACGTTAGTAATAAGAATGTATTTCTACAGAAGCAAACGTTTTTTAGCAGCATAAGGAAAATGAAAGACTAGGGGAAAAAACAACTTTCTAATTTGTGCCATGCGGTTTGCCTCTAGCTCTTTAACTGCAGTTCATAGCTCACTGTGCTAGATTATTATTATGAGCTGCACAGTAACAAAAGAATCTCTGTGACAAAAGCAGTAACCCACTGCGCCATGCACATAAAATACTGTTCTTTGCATGATACATGTTCTTTGGAGCAGGCATATTAACCATCTGCGCTACCTTTGAGTCAAAACTGCCATGCCCAAAACTCTCATTCCTCTCCAGCAGGTACATTAATCAATAGAGTTCTCTTGACACTTTTATTTTTGTTGTACACAAGCTTTGCAGTGCTTTTAAAACTGCTGAACAAAGGAAGTAATAAATAAAAAACAGGATGCACGTGATTGTAAGAGGCCCCACTGGAGAAGTGCCTTTCTTCCAGCCCAGGCCTGCGGACCCCCTGGGAATGTGTCACGGACCCCTGGGGGTCTGCGGACCACGGGTTGGGAACCACTGCCTTAGTGAGTCTGTGAGTGAGTGCATCAGTGTCAGTGTGGGTCTGTGAGTGGGTGCATGAGGGTTTCAGTAGGTCTGTGAGTAGGTGTGTGAGAGTCTGAGTGGGTCTGTGACTGGGTGTATGAGTGTCTGAGTGGGTATGTAAGTCGGCGTGTGAGGGTCTGAGTGTGACTGTGAGTGGGTGCACGATGGTCTGAGTGGGTCTGTGAGTGGGTGTGTGAGTGTCTGAGTGGGTCTGTGAGTGGGTGCGTAAGGGTCTGTGTGAGTGGGAGAAAGAGATTGAAAGAGAGAGCGAGAGAAAGAGAGTGAGAGGGAAAGAGAGGGCTTTGTGAAATAATATACTTAGAATTAGATATTTCTGGACAAATTGAAAAGAAAATGTTTTTGTCAATTAAAAAGAATTAGATCACCTTTTTTTATTAATCTTAAAAATGTGATGCTGCCAATAAATTAAAGTTAAGAAAATGATCTCAGACACACCAGGACTAGAACCCGCAAAGTTCAGTGTGAGGGAATGTGACCTTAAGCATTATGGCACAAATGACTCTATTTTTTTTATTTTTTTTAAGTCATTGCATGGAAAGGCCATTGCAATGACTATCTCTCTCTCTCTCTCATCCAATTATGGGATGGAAGAGAGAGAGAGAGAGAAAGCTGACAGGACCGCAGGGGGAGCTTCAAGACCCCCACGGTCCTAGCCGGCTCCCCACAAGCAGGAAGCTGCTTATATACCAAATGTTGGAGGGACTTTATCGATAGGTTTAGATTTACAGGCACAAAACCATAGAAATTCAACACTTATAGTTATACTTATCTCAAGACACTATAGCTCGTACTCTAAGGTAACTATAACTTGCACCATTCACAATTTTCTCATCAATAATTTTATGTCATTGTTGCAGTGCAATTATCAAGGATGCCATAGAAGGTGTTGGTACTGATTTAATATGTGGGGTAAGTGGCAGTGCATGGCGAGAGCGAGAGTCTTGTCTTGAGATAAGTATAACTATAATTGTTGAATGTCTGTGGCTTTGTGCGTGTGAAAGTTGATCCTAACTATAACGCCCCTTAAACCTTTGTGTTTTTAAATTATAATGTCCATGTAACCTTTGTTTTTTTCAGTGAATTTCTAAGGATTTTTTGACGTTAAGTAATATTTAATTACTTTATGTTAATCCAACCTCCCGTAGGCATTCAACCCTGGACCACGCACGGCCTTCAACCAGTAGTGGCCCACCTCCAAGGGCAACCAACCCCGTGACGCACACAGCCTTTAGCCATGCACAACGGGGCTGGCCACAGGCATTTACCAACATGGAGTTGCATTGAAAACACCCTTGCTTTGCCCTGAATAAGTTCAATAAGTTGTGAGGATTTGTCCTTTACAGAAGAAGAGCTTCAACTGGGACACCTGTTATATTTGTATTTGTGAATGTTTCCCATTGCGGTTTAATTTCTGTGAAATGGGCATCAGTGCCAGAATGGATCCTCACCTGCTTATTTATCCAAGAAGAGTCCACAGATTTGCGCAAAATGTTCATCCAACGGGAGTACTTTCTACTGGCTAATTGGTAAATGCTAACTTATTGGGTAAATATATACTGCACATTCTACTCTACTGCTAAATAAAAAACCACAAGGTAATGTCTTCAGTGACCATGCCTGGTGTAATTTTCAAATGTCACTGTTCCATGAGCGTCTTCCTACTGAAATCTGTGCTAACATGAATCCTAATACTGAGAAGACGGTGAGTCTGCAAAAAGTTGAATCTACACCAAACAGTGGTACTTCCTCTTAAGTACATAAAGTAAGTGCTTCCTTGTTTGGCGGAGATGTGCTCATATTATTGTGCATCACAAATGCTTGCGGGGCCTCTCCGTAAGCTGTCTATGAAGCTGGAAAATGCAGGAGGTCCGATGCATACCACTACCCTATATGGGACAGGACTCTCCATTTCATCTGTTTTCCTCAGAGAAGTCCACTATCAGCAAGCAGAAGCAGTTTTCTTGCTCTCACCTGCTGAGAGCAGACTTAAAGTTTGCTCTTGCTTGGCAAGAACTGTCATAGCTCCTCTCAAGTAACAGCAAATTACTATGCCCTGAGGGTGGACACCTCAGGACATAGGGAGCAGGACCTGGGTGGTGGCGGTCCCCAGGGCCAATAATGGCTCCAGTAGGGGGCCTTAATTTCTTTTTCAGTGCCAGCCTTGGGGAGGTGGTGGTGGTGGTGGTGGACAAATATGGCCCAGGATGCCCTCCCCCTTTATTTGGTATTTTTTGCCCTGGGGAGGTGGTGGTCCCCGGGGCCCTATAGGTCCAAGGAGTGGGGGTCTGCGTGGGCCCCCTCCAGTTATCTAGTGAAGACCTCGGTAGGTGGTGGTCCCTGGGGCTCTTTAGAGCCTCAGGAGGTGAGTCCGCATGCCCCCCCACCAATTTATAAATAAAGCCCCAGGGAACTGGTGGTCATTGGATCTCTTAGGCGCTTCAGAAGGTGGGGCTGCATGGGCCTCCCTCTGGAGAAACTGTACATTGTAATGCCCAAGACCTGGCCCACCCAGGGGCTCATCTGGAAACAAGCACCGGAGACTGCGCTTGTTTTAAAAAAATATATATTTTCCCTGATCCATGGATCCTGCACAGTTTTGCGGGATTTGTTTTGAAAAAACATTATTTTTAGCCCTGGCAGGGGTCCCGGAGGACTAGGGGCCTTTTCTTTATTTTTAACTTTTTTTTTTTACACTCAGCTGAGTCTAAGTCTGAAAATGGCTGCTAAATCTTCCTGGTTGAAGTGTTGGCAGCAATCAGATATCAGCACGGGAACTGTCTGACCTACGAAGGAACTGCGTCCCTAGATATCTGTTTTTTTAAACTTTATCTTTGAAACTACTTAACAGATTTACAACAGATAACAAAAAAGGGCGTTTTCAGAAACTGCCAAATTTGGTGTCATTCTATCCAGCGGTTCGGGCTGTAGTTGCCTATGAAAATTGCATGCAGAAAAAGCATTTTGGGAACCACCATTTGTTTCCAATGGAAACAAGGTCCCTCACTATAATTACCTACTGGGGACCAGTAGGGTGTACATATATATATATATATATATATATATATATATATATATATATATATGTATATATATATGTTTCCTCACATGGAACCAGATCATTTCGGAGATAACCTCTCCTTGTTCACGGGTCAGGACACTTCTCCATTCACCGTAATTTAAACAACACCCTTGTGCACATTGTATAAATATTAACAACAGTCTACTTTTTAGTTTCTAGAGAACCTGAATGCAAAACAGTTCCGCCATTGTGGCATCACCATTTCATGCCACTGATCCAAATCTTACTCAATAATTTTGTTTGTTTCACCTTCACTACTATATAAATTCATACCCCACTCATCAAAATAATTAAGTGTCCAACACATTCCTCATTTTGAATTAATGCATTCCTTTCTCCTTAAAATTATATTTATGCATATCAATTTGATCCTGTCATAGTAGGCTAACCTTATTCTCTGATTTTTAAATACACTTTGAATTTCTTTACAAATTTAAAGAAAGGAACATTACATCATTTCTTCTGAAACGTATTTCAAGTAACTATAACTTGCGGCTTCAGGTAATTATAATTTGCGCCTTCGCCATGCACAGCTAATTACTCCATGTATGAGATCACTGATGAGATCTTGTATGGCATCTTTGATATTATCATTGCAATATTTGTAATAAAATTATTGGTAAGAAAACTGCATGGCGAAGGCATGAGTTAAAGTTAACTTAGGGCACGGGTTATAGTTACTTGGAATAACTCTAACTATAACTGTTGAATTTCTATGGTACTTTTAAGCATAGGATCAGCACGTGTCAGGTTACTTTTACTCATCCCATGTTGGCGTGGATGGTATTTTACCAGTCCAAAGCTGTAATACTGTGATTGGAGTGGTAAATGGCTTTTGTCATTTTACAGCTTGGTGAGGATGGAATTGTGTCAATCCTATGCTTAAAGATTTTACTGTACAAATGGCAAAAGACTTTGGGGCAGATGAAGCAAAATTTTGCGATTCGCAAATGGCCCGAATCGCAATTTGCAACCCTGCAAAATCGGAAATGGGAAGCAAAAACCCCATTTCCGAATCGCAAATTGCGACGCGAGCCATTACCAACTCGCAAAAATTGCGACCCCATTTTGCGACCCGCAAATAGGAAGTCGCAATTTGCGAGTCGCAAACCATATGAAATAGCCACTCGCAAATTGCGACTAGTCGCAAAAAGCCCATTTTGCACTTCCAATTTACCACTAACTCAAAGCAGGTGGTAACCAGAACCAAAGTATAAAAGGAGACCCAGAAGGCACCTGGGTTACTCAAGATGGCGGAGATATATGTGATAGCGAGGAGGAGGAGAGCCCACACCGCACAGCAGATGAGGAGGAGGAGCCAGAGACAGGAGAAGATATACAGAACCAGACAGACACTTTTCCAACAAACTGAGGAGGAGATATATGATAAATACTGAATCAGCAGTGCAGCAATATTAGAATTAATAGATCTACTCAATCCGCAGCTTCAACGCCAGACTGTGCGTGGCAGCGCCATCCCCACACATGTGCAAGTGCTATGCTCACTGCACCTCTTGGCCTCGGGTAGCTATCAGGGGGTCATTGCTGTGGCAGGTGGGGTATCCCAAAGTGCACTCTCACGGTTCTTCAGAGCATTCCTAGATGCCATACTCACACACATGTCCAGATACATATACCTACCCAGGAATGAGGCAGAAATCAACAGCACCAAGTTGGAATTCTACAGGATTGCCAACTTCCCGCATGTAATAGGGTGTGTAGACAGGACACATATACAAATATGCCCTCCGGCAAATCTGGAATATCTGTTCCGCAACCGGAAGTGTACCCACTCACTGAACATCCAGGTGGTATGTGACACCCATTATGTTATAACTGACATGGTTGCCAAATTTCCAGGGAGTACACATGACTCCTACATTTTCAGGCACAGTGGGATACACCAACGCCTAGAACGTGGGGAGTTTGGAGACGGATATTTCCTAGGTATAGCTGAATACACCTTGCAGACATACACACAGGTCAATGTGGAACCCATCTATGCCCATCTAACATTGTTCATTTTGTGCCAAACAGGTGACAGTGCATATGCACTACGACCATGGATACTTACCCCGTACTTAACACCCAGCAATGAGACAGAGAGGCGATACAACAGTGCACATAGGAGGACCAGAAATATTATAGAGAGGACCTTTGGACTGTTGAAGGCAAGATTCAGATGCCTCCACAGAAGTGGAGGTGCCCTCCAGTATGCCCCAATAACAGCATTCAAGATCGTTGGTGCATGCGCTAAACTGCACAACATTGCCACTAGACGTGGTCTACATCTCACCCCTGAAGACCCAGATTCGGAGGATGACGAGCAAGAGCTACCACATCGCCATCATGGGGATAGAAGCATTGCAAATCAAGGCAGACAGAGACAGGACCACATTGCAAACCAATACTTTGGAAGGTACGTGGTAACAGTCACCGCACACACTAATGTCACACACAAAGAGCGCAGGTGTGAAGTGGAACAAACAAGAACTTTAATGATGTGAACCAATAAACTATTGAAAAGAACTATTGATCAGGGGCTGTAAAAGTCCACCTGCTATGAGGACACACTAACCTCATGTGCCTCCATTGTTTGTCAGTGCGTAGCTCACATCCTACGCCTGGGACGCCCAGCATGGCTGGTGCTTGGAGCGTCTGCAGTCCTCTGCCATCCACTTCCACTACGCAACACCCTGGTGTCTGTGGCAGATGCACTACTTATAGTAGAGCCCTCCTCACTGTCTTGCGGCGTGTCTGCCGCACCCCTAGCCACCTGTCGTGCCTCCATCATGTCCACAGTGTGGCTTATGCGTCCCAGCCCGCGAGCCACATCGCTGGCAAAGTGGCCCATGTCCACCTGTAGGCTGACTGTGCGGCGTGACAGCCCTGTGGTATTTACAGCCAGGCGGACGATGGAAGCAGCCATGCGGTCTAGTCGGTGGATTAGTTGCCGGTCACAGCGCCTTGCACCCTCTCTCTCCGTGACAAGTTCAGCCACTAGTTGTCTGATGGAGAGCGCAAGGTCACCAACATTACTGTTCAGGTGTTGTAGCTCTGTGTGGACCTGTGCCAGCCCTGTTGTCTGATTCCTTTCCGTTCGCCGCATGGCCCCTGAAATCAGTCTCATTTGCCTTGTCTGCAGGCGCTGACCCTCGATGAGTGCAGCCTCGGCGGCGGACATGGAGGCGTCCCCTACATCTCCCTGTGACACTGTAGGGACAAGGACACGTCGCCTGTGACGCGGTGGTGGATCTGTGTCCTGTTGGCTGGCACTGTGGCTGGGACCTGCTGCTGGCTCTATCTCCACTATGGCCACGGGTGCATCTGGAGGGGACTGTGGTTGGGTGGTGCAGGTCCCTGTGCTGCCTGGTGGCTGACCTCTGACCCTTGGACGGTGTGGCTGGAGGTGGTGTCTTGTGGGAGACCTGTGGGACATAGGGAGCACACTGTCAGTATCTACCATCTGTTGTATGCTTCCTAATAAACTGTTGCCTATCAGCTGCCTACTTGACTACATTGCCCATAATGCACCATTCTGGTGGTTGCTACACTGAAATGGCGCTATTTTGGTTGTGCATGCTGCTGTGTACTAGGTGGGTGGGGGTATGGCAGATATGGGTGTACATGCATGTTTCATTGTACTCACTAGTTGATGGTCCTGGCGCTGACATGTCCAGCTCTCCTAGTCCAGACACTGCCTCTGGCTCCAGGGTCTCTTCCACTCTTTCCTCCAAGGGTGTGGGTGGTGGTACGGTAGATGGGCCTTCTCCAGTGCCCCTCATCTCCCAGAGGCGCTCTGCCACCCTCTCCTTGGTCCTGGAGCGCAGGTCATACCACCTTTTTTAAAGTTCATCAATGCTCCTGTGGCTCACCCCCATTGAATTCACCTTGTCTTGGATTTCAGTCCAAATCCTCCTTTCTCCGGCTCTGGCACACTGAGGGCAGCCCTTCCAAAGAGTTGATCATGGTGCTGGCAGCATTCATCCGTCAGCACCTCCAGTTCTTTTTCAGAAAAGTTGATCTTCCTCTTTCTGGCTGATTCCTCCATTGTTGCTGCTGTTCCTCCTGTTGGCTGTTCAGCAGTTGGAAATGGGTGTGGTCCTCCCTCCTCCCAGGTGTATTAGTAAACTTCCTGGCTGTGATGTCATCATCAAGAGCCAGGAAGTGTTTTCCAGAGTGTTCTGCTGCACCTGCATGCAATTTGCGGCACAGTCGCAATTTGCGACACCCACTCGCAATTTGCGTGTTCGTTTTTAGCGAGGTCGCAAAAAGCAACCTCGCAAACAGCGGACTCGTAATCTGCGATGCGACTTCATTTGCGAGTCGCAAAATGAAGTAGCATTTTCTTGCTGGATACCATTTTGCGAGTCGGAAATTGCGAGTCGCAACGACTCGCAATTTCCGACTCGCTATTTATTAGCTACCTACATCTGGCCCTTAGTCCCTATCTAGCTCGGCTTGTGTAGCAGTGTGCTGATCCTATTTTTTTGCGTAATTTATGCATCACTCTAACCCTGAAAGGGCTTTGCTTTGACTTATACTGGGTGCTCCCTTGTGTCTGGACAAGGCTAAACACCTCTGAAGAGCTATAATGATAGAGAAACAAGCGTCAGGGGTTGCTTTTACTCATTCCAGGTTGGCTTGGATGGTATTTTACCAGTCCAAATATGTAATACTGTGCCTGGAGTGGTGAATAGCGTTTATCATTTTACAACGCGGCAAGAATGGCATTGTGTCAATCCTATGCTTTAAGATTTTGCTGTACAAATGGCAAAAGACTTAGGGGCATATTTAAGAAAAATGGCGCTGCATGCAGTGCAGTGCCACTTTTCTTGTGACCAATAGCGCCCCCCTAACACCACCATGTGTGTGGCATATTTAAAATATGGTGCACCATGGTGGTAGTTAGGGGACTAGTGTCAGAATTTTTTATGCTAGTCCAGTGCTTTGCAGGATTAGCGTAAACAATTCTGATGCTTAACTTGGAAAGCACCCAGAGGCCCTCTGTAACCAATGGAAGCCTCCTTTTAACGCCTGCTCTGAGCAGGTGTTAAAAGTGCCAAAAAAATGGCCCAAGGAAATCTCTTAGATTTCCTTATGCCATTTTTTGCCCCCCCCCCCCAACAGGGGAACGCCCCATTTGCATACATTATGCCTGGTGCAGGCATAATGTAGCATAAAGTGTTACAAAGTGCCGCAATGCATTAATTGTGCCACTTTGTAAATATGGCACAGGAATTTTGGCCTCGTTGTGCCACATTCGCATAAAAAAGGATGCTAATGAGGCGCAAGGAGGCGCTAGGAGCCAAACTATTTTCTGTTTATCATCCTCAGAGCAATGGTGCGTTGAGCGCCTTAATAGCCTGCTGAAAAATAAGATCAGCAAGCTGTGCACCACTTTGAATAAGAAGTGGTTTTATTGCTTACCACTGGCACTCTTCTCCCTTAGGAACACATCTAGTTCTAATCATCATCTGCAACCCATTCACATAGTGAGAAGGAGACCAATGAATACACAAATACCTGCCACTAGAAGTAAGGTACAGGGAGAAAGTACAGCTGTAACCTTGAATGATGAAATGTATATTTATCTCTCTGAATTAACCAAAGTGGCAAAGTTAATTTCCAAACAGGTACCCATGGAAAAAGAGAATTGCGCCACCGCTGATGTCAGCTTCCCAATTGTGCACATAGGCAATATAGTTTTTTCTCAGAAAGTTTGTCTGAAAATGGAGAGAGACAAGGTTCGATGGGCCTTTCACTGTGACAGTGACTCATGCCACAAATAACCAGCGATATAAATGGAACAAAAGGGGGGAAGAAGATTGTGCCAGAAAAATACCCCCTCCACCTCTGCCTTTCAACAATTTTGTTTTGTGTAATCTTTCGAACCAGAAAAACAAAAATTATGATTTTTTCTTTTCTTTTCCTTTTTTTGTTTCTTATTAATATCACTTCTACTATTGTTCTTTTATAGTAATGTATATTCTAGCTCTACCAGTTACATCATACACCGGCAAAGAGAACTCTCTACATATGATAATGTGTCCCACAGTATTCATACCAGATTATTAGATAACATGTGGTATCAGCACATGTCAGATATAGGTTCAGAAAATACTAATTAAAAATACTAAAAGCTAATTTAGGATTACAATGGACGCACAGACCCGCTTCAATCCATTGAGAAAAAGGATAAACTACAACTATGAGACACAGAGAGTTGTTGCACCTTTCTAACATATCCACAAAGTCTGGATGGAGAGCTTTAAAAGGACTCTGTGGTTGTGGAATAGTAGAATGTATTACCTTCAATGTGGGATTTGAAGAGAATTGTTGACAAACAGTACTATGATTATAGGTGGAGGGGGGTATTTTTCCAGCACAATCTTCTTTCCCCCCTCTTTACCTGTTCCATTTATATCGCTGGTCATTTTAAGCATGATGCAGGGTTCAGTCAAATGTCTGATAAATGAATCCAAGGCTTCCTGCCATCCACCTTAAGGGCAGTGGGGGTAGTCATCATCATGGTGAAAGGTCCATCGAACCTTGGCTCTCTCCATTTCCAGACAACATTTTTGACAAAAACTGTATTGCCTATGTGCACAACTGGGAAGTTGACATCAGCGGTGGTGTGCTTCTCCTTTGCCTGGGTTACCTGTTTGGAAATTAACTTTGCCACTTTGGTTAATTCAGAGAGATAAACATGTGTTTCATCATTCACGGTTACAGCTGTACTTTATCCCTGTACATTACTTCCGGTGGCAGGTATTTGCGTATTTATAGGTCTCCCTTTCACTAACTGATGGGGTGTCAGGTGATAATCAGAAATAGGTGTGTTCCTAAGGGGGAAGAGTGCCCATGGTAAGCAGTATAACCACTTCTTATTCAACGTGGCACATAGCTTGCTGATCTTATTTTTCAGCAGGCCATTAAGGCGCTCAGCGATGCCGTGGCGCTGGAGATGATAAACGGAAGATAGCTTATGTTTTATCCCTATCATTGTTGTGAGATGTGCGAGGATTGCAATAACAAAGTGTGTGCGATTGTCAGATCTTATCCTGTCTGGAATAGCCAAGCAGAGAAGGACCTCATGAATCAGAAAACTAGCAGTTGATTTAGCATCACAATGGACGCACGGTCCTGGTTCAATACATCGAGAAAAAGGGCAAACTACAACTATGAGATATAGATAGTTGTTGCACCTTTCTATCATATCCACAAAGTCGAGATGGAAGGCTTTAAAATGGCCTTGTGGTTGTGGAATAGTAGAATTTATCACCTTCAATGTGGGCTTTGGAGAGAATTGTTGACAAACAGTACAATTATGCATGTACATGGTAAGCATATCATGTAAGTTGGGAACAAACCAGTCTTGTTGTATTCGCATAAACAAATGATCTCTCGAGATGTGAGTTGATAAATGCAATTGATCAAGAGCTAACATAAGTGAAGCCTGAAGCATCACTGGTTTACCTGTAGATATCTATATATACATGAAGTCATCCCCTAGTCTCCCATAGCTGTTTCTAATGTGGTGGAGCAGCTTCCTGCAACTCTTTAAGATATAACCTCACTGTTTCGGCATAATGAGGTGGGATATTATTAGTATTAGTGTCAGATTCAGACTCAGACCGTGAGGCAGTCTGGGCCACCAAAACAGGGACATGTTGTGAGCCTGAAGATACAGATGGGGTGGGCGCCTAGCTGCATCTGTAGCTGCCCAATCTGCTAGTGCATTTCCCTGTGACACAAACATCTGTCCATTTGTATGTGCTGCACACTTCACAACTGTCAGTGCCTGTGTAATGCAAGTGCCTCAATTAAAGCCTCCAAAAGATTCCTATGTATAACAGGACTTCCAACTGAACTTGAGGAAACCTCTCCTGCTCCACCTCATTATGCTGGAATGTACAGTGGTAGTTACATAAGCTGAATCTTAATATATCATGATGATTTTTCCTGCTCCTTGTTTAAGAGCCAATTTCAAGGCAAACAATTCATTTGCTTGTACAGAATAATGTGCTTGTAGTGTTAACTGCTCAACTATGTGTAGAGTGTCTGGCGAATCATGCTGTTGTGCTCTGACTACTGCTGCACCTGTGTCTCTCATTCCTGTATTCTGACCAGTAGTAGAGAAACCATCAACACAATAGACAATACTACCTTGAATACGATCCTCCGTTGCTTGGCTAGATTCATTAGGGATATACGTTGAAGAGTCTAATATAGGATGAGCAAAGATTGTTTCCGCAAGCCTTTTCATGGCGGTGCAAACCACCATGAAAAGGCTGGCGGGA
Source organism: Pleurodeles waltl (assembly GCF_031143425.1). Lineage (NCBI taxonomy): Eukaryota > Metazoa > Chordata > Amphibia > Caudata > Salamandridae > Pleurodeles > Pleurodeles waltl. Next base: position 70,582,005 of record NC_090443.1, read on the forward strand.
GGGGGACTCGTAATCCCCTAGGCAGCGCTGCCCTGGAGGATTACTCCGGCCGGGACTAAAGTGTCTGGAAACCGCCGGTCCCTGCGGTGCGACCGCGGCGGCAGGGATTTCACCGCCAGCCTGCTGGTGGTGAAATCCGCCACAACAACCCTGGCGGTCTTTAACCGCCAGGGTTGTAATGACCCCATGTATGTCCCTCAAAGAGTGTCAAAGCTGCCCCCATAACAGTGGGGGTGCTCTTCTGCACTGCAAAGGCTGCAGTGGTGAAAGCTTACTCGCAATGATAATGCCCTCTCATTACTGAATCCAACTGTCCACTAAAATATGCAATGGGTTTGTGTCCCAAGAAATATTTCTGCATAAGGACAGCTGTCACCAATTGATCATTGCAATGACAAATGAGATAAAACTCTGTGGTGTAACCCGGAGTCCCCAAAACTGGGGCATTTATTGTCTCAGTTTTCAATTTCTGGAAAATCTTCCTCATTATTGTTTCTCTCTTCCACCTGTTTAATAGAAGCTAGCAAAGGTGCTACTAAAGTGCTATAATAAAAAACCTAGGCCCTGATTTATACTTTTTTTGTGCTGCATTACCGTAATTTTTTTACGCAAAAGCGGGCCAAACTTACAAAATACAATTGTATTTTTTTACGCAAACGAAGGGGCAAACTTACAAATACACAATATGAAAATGCTGTCAAACAATGGCTGTCAGAATGAAGAGGGATACGAACAAAAGCATTCTTGGGATCTAAAACAAAGAAGTATTTAGCATCCTGAGGAATGTTCTTCAAAATGATGCAAGATTCAGGAAAATTGGAAATTCTGGTATTACTACATCATTCAAGAGGCTCAGATTGGACATGGGGGCGTGGCTGACCAGCAAGATGGCCACCACACTGTAATGCTCTGCTCGGCGGGGGAATAGATCCTCCAGTTTTTCTTGCTGAGCATCCGCCCGATCCCAGGGTTGCATTTGCAACCACGCAGGGAGGTTTTGCGAGTGGCGGCGGAGTGCTGTTTGGACGGCGGAAGGCGTGCCGACCGGCCAGGCGTCTCCGGGTGGGCCTAGCCGGATTTAAGGTGAGCGTGGGTTTCGGCTGTGGGGGCGGGCCTTGCAGCGACTGGAGCACTCTCTTGGATCTCTCAGGGGAGCGGCCCCTTGATTCACTGGCCTCCATGCGCTCCTACAGTTGGGGGTGGGGGTTTGGGAGTCGACCCCCACTCCCTGGCTCACACACACGGCAGCCTGATTTATTTTCCCTGCAGGGCCCGTTCTGCGGCCGGGACGGGCCGCGGGCATCTGCGGGGGTGTGGGCCCCTGGTGGTGCTGGGGGCCGGCCTCTCAAGCTCGTGTCCCTTGTGCCTGGGCAATTTCTGGAGTTTGCTACTGCCTGGGGGCTGTGGGGTTATGGCTCCCCCCTTCCCGTGTGTCAGGTTGGCAGCTGACTGAGGAGCTGTGACTCAGCGCTTTGGTCTGGTTTAGGGCCTGGAAGCAGATGACTGGTGGGGCCTGGTCAGTGGCGGGACTCGAGGCGCGGGGGCTGTTGCTGATCGCTCCTGCGGTGGGACTGGACTTGTGGCACTGGACGCGGGATCAGCTTGGTGGCCCCGACGCTTGGTTCCATACTTCAGGTTTTGACGAGACAGGTCCAGAGAATCGGAATACGTATCTGTGTGGTGTTTTTTGTCCTGGGTGGCCTTGCTTTGTGGGTGGCCGGTGCTGGTGCGGCATGGTGCACTCAATTGACGCTAACCTGGGGAACGGCGCTGAGGATGGGGAAGGCCAATCATAAGCAGCCTAAACTCACCTTTGATGGGGGTAAAAAGAAGAGCGCCGTTACTGGCCATTTGGCAGATGATTCGCCGCCCGAGGAGGGGGCTTCTGCTTCCTCCGTAAAGGCTATGTTTTTAGATCTCAAGCATAGCCTGGCTGGCATTGATGCTAAGCGTGACCATTTGACCGAGCAGATGGACCGCCTAAAGGAGCGGGTGGATGATCATGACGCTCGTTTCGAGCAGCTGGAATCTCGCTCCTCGGATTTGGAGGATGGACGCCACGGAGACGGAGAATAACTGCTGCGCATAAAACGTGTGCTGGAGGTGATCCGCAACAAGAATGAGGATCTGGAGGCCCGGTCCCCCCACAAAACCATTTGCATTCTTGGCCTCCCTGTGTCAACAGCTATGGGTCGTATGGAAGATTATGTTGAGACTATGCTGTCTGAGATATTTCCCAGTGAACTCTCTCAGGTACTGGTGATGGAGAGGACTCACAGGTCCCTGGGTCCTCGGCCGCCGCCAGGAACAGCGCCGCACCCTATAGTTGTTCGTTTGTTGAACTATCGTGACAGGGACACCATACTTAGACTGGCTAGAGAACGAAAACCTGTGATTTATAATAACACTGAGCTTAACTTTTTTCCTAACTATACCCCTGAGGTGCAGTCTGCTCGTAAGGCGTTTCTGACGGTCAAGCGCACTCTAAGTCAGACGGATGCCAAATTCTCCCTCATTTATCCAACTAAGCTCCGAGTGCAGCATAAGGACAAGTTGTATTTCTTTACAGATCCAAAATTAGCCGCCAAGTTTGCAAAATCGGTTCCTAAAAAGGCACCAACATAGGGTTTGAGGGATTCAGGCGGAGAGAGGGGTGCCCTAAGTGACAATGACTAAATGGTTTCTGCTGTTCCCGGGACATGGTAGCCCTGCTCGCTGCCTTATCACCCGTACACGGGTTATTGCTTCCAATCTGTAGGATGGCTGCTCTATTGTACCTTTTGCATCATGAGTTCCCCTGCCCCTGTCCCGTTTGAGATGGTGTATCGGCTGGCCTGTTTAATGCCCCTCTGGATTAGTCCCTTGATACTGTTTAACACTACTGTTTGGGATGTGTATTTGGGGATGGGTGGGATTGTAGCACACACCCAACTCGGGGGTCAGAATGGGTGGGGGGTTGGATTGTTCTGTTGTTGGACTACTTTCTCGGTCTTTCTTTCTTTGTACCTTCTCTCTTCTCTGCATGCTTATGAAGCCTTGCTTTTGATGGTGTGGAAGGACATATGCTTAGATACCTGTTTGGATTGGCAAGGAATAGCGTGATGCCTGTTCTCTGCCTATCTTGGAATGGGCATGGGCTGAATGATAGGCGTGAGGTGAGACTGCTGTCTGCCTATTTGCAGCGTCAAGCGATTGACATTCGCATGTTGCAGGAGACCCACCTGGTTTCGGCCACCCGAAATAGGATAAAGGCAGGCTGGATTGGAGAGTGTCACGTTGTGATGTATTCGTGCTATGCTAGAGGTGTGGCGATTCTGATTCGGAAAGGGTTATAGTGGCGTACCGAAAAGACGCTTGTGGATCCTGCTGGTCGTTACGTCATGCTGCGCGGCATGCTGCTGGATTGACCTTTTAGACTGGTATCGATTTACAGCCCTAATACTGATGACCCTGATTTTTTCCTGGAGGTGGGGCAGTTGATCGACTCTTTGGACTCTGGGACCTTGCTGTGGGGAGGAGATTTTAATGTGATATTGGACCCTGGGGCAGATCGTGAGAGCCTGGCTCGGCCACAGCATGTTGTGGCTGCTAGGGCTCTTTCGCATGTGATGTCTGAGGGTGCCATGATAGACATATGGAGAGTAAAGCATGGTACTGATAGAACGAGCACCTGTGTTAATTATACTCATAACAGCTGGTCCCGTATTGACAGATGGCTTGGTACCAGGGATGTTGTACTCTGGAAGCGGTCAGTTGAGCATATGGCACGCACTTTGTCGGACCACTCTCCAGTTTTGCTGGAGTTGGCTATTCCAGGAGGCCCCGCGCGGGCCTTCGCGTGGAGACTTCCTCATGGTGGTCTTAGAGATCAGGTACTCAGGACTGAGATCTGAGATGCCATCCTGAATTATTTCACTGAGAATCGGGGGTCGGTGGCTTCTGCTGGGACTGTGTGGGAGGTGTTTAAGGTAGTGATTCATAGCATTTGCCTCTCTAAGCAGCATGGAGTGCTGAAAGTGCTAAGGAGGGAGCTGGCGGAGATGGAGGCCCAGCTTGTTGAGCTGGAAAAGCGCTTAGCGACTGACTGGTCGGGCGACACTTTGGCCACCCTGAGAAGCAAGATGACACAGTTTAAGGAGGCGGCGTTACGAGAGGTTTGCTTCCTGGGAGGTACACTGCGGAGAGGAGATACGGAGAGGGAGAGAGAGAGCTGGTCGTACGCTGGCAGGCATGCTCCGTAGGCCGTGGGCAAGTAATTATATTGCAGAGTTGTCGGATTCAGACGGTGAGAGTCACACTGGCACGTTCTCACTAAATTCTATGCGGATCTGTATGCGGAACCCCCGCGTTGGATTCTGCTGAGGCCACTGATTACTTTGCGGATATCAGTTTGTTGTGGTTTGAGATTTCTCACAGGTTATATCTTGATGCCCCCTTTTTGGTGGAAGACGTGGTTCAGGCGATCCGCGGCTTGCTTGGGGATAAGGCACCAGGGCTGGACGGCTTAACGGCATCCTTCTACAAGGAATATGCTGATATCATTGCGCTGCACCTCCTGGAGGTTTATGCGGAAGCTCTGGATGCCGGCGTTATTCCTGCCTCACCGCGAGAGGGTCTCATTATCACTATTTTAAAGCCGGGGAAAGATCCGTGCAGCTGTGACTCCTACTGCCCCCTTTCATTAATCAACATAGATAATAAGATCCTGCCGAAGCTAATTGCTGCTCGATTGCAGCCTTTACTCCCATCCTTGGTGCTGCCGGATCAATCTGGCTTTGTGCCGGGCCGCTCTACCTTGCATAGTCTCTGTACCTACTTTGCGGTATATGACATGATCGACCCTGATGACCGTGCGGCTGCGGTGTCCTTAGATGCAACCAAGGCCTTCAACTTTCTTGCGTGGTTGTACATGTTTTCTTTTCTAGCTCGGATGGGTCTGAGCTCCAGGTTTATCCAACTGATTTGAATGTTATATTCGAGACCTTCAGCCCGGCTGAGAGTGAATGGGACCATTTCTGATCCCTTCCCGATAGCTAGAGGCACTCGTCAGGGCTGCCCACTATCTTAGTTGCTTATTGCAATAGCGATGGAGCTGCTGGCTGCTCGTTTGAGGCAACACCACAATCATGGAGGATTGGCATTTCGGCAGCGGCCAATACTAATTTCTATGTATGCAGATGATATTGCCCTGTATATCCGCGATCCGCAGAGGAATCTTGATGCCCTGCTAGATGAAATAGTGAGCTTTGGACGATTCTCCGGGATTACCATTAACTGGTCTAAGTCGGTTGTGTTGCCTCTTTCTGTGGCTAGGACACAGTTCCCCTCTGAATATCCCATCGGCTGGGCTGATGGCCCGGTGTGGTATTTAGGCATCTGGCTGAGCGGGGGACGTCAATATGCTTTGGTCAGCGAATTACGGCAGAGCTATATATTTCTATATATGTTTATCAACCTACCCCTTGTTCTTAATATGAGTTTTTTTAAAGGTTTAGGTACCCACTGGTGAAGTTGGTCTGGGTGGGAAGACAGCCCAGAATTTCGTGGGAGAGATTGACACTCAAAAAAGGGGCTCAGATCCTGAACCGTATGCCAAGTATTACCCTTAGATTTGTAACTGGATAAATAGGAGTATTACAAGGAGACACTCTAGGGTAAATTACTCTTGCTGTAGCAACGGCTGTGTAGTAGGAGTAATGCCCTCATCTGCTCCTTTAGAAAGATGATACTGTCTCACCCTAGGTAGAATAGCACTTTCCTTCAGTGTAATTCTAAATGGAGCAGCAGTACAAATAAGACCTACATCATGGGGACCCTTAGTCTACAAGGTGTCTGCTACTTGGGAAGGATCTACGTCCCTGACAGAATCAAAAGCTCTACATGGTGTGGGTTTACTTACTTCTAATATAACACATGCTCACAAGACATGATTATGGTCACTGGCTATCAGAGTGCCATTGGTTGGTGTTAGCTCTAAGACCTCTATTTGTAATAACAACTCATTGTCAGGTATCCAAGAATCTTGTCTTTGTCGCCCTAAAAAAACTTGAATTTGGTCATAAGAAATCTTCCCAAAAAAATAGCTGGAGCAGCTGGAAAGAACAATGAACAGCCATCAATGTACCTCCCTCCTATTTCCATTTCCACTGATTTAGTAAATGGAACCCCCACTACTACCCCAGAGACTCCTTGTGTGCCCACTGATCTAGTACAAATTGGGAGGTTTCCCTCTCTATGACAAGATTGGGTTGCTCCTGTATCTACGAGGAATGCATACCTCTTGTCTTTGATAGCTACTGTCCACAGTGATTTCCTCATCTGGCCCGTGCATTTCTGACAATTCTGTGCACATGGAACTACTCTGTGGGCACCTTCTTTATGTGTATCCTCCTGCATAATTTGTCTAGAAAGGTTTTCCTCCTCTCACAATCACACTTCCCTGTCCACTTTGAGGTGGAGTTGCCATTGGGGATGCTTGGTAACTTTGCTGTGGTGGCATTTTTTTGCACCTGAGGCATTGGTGGTTGCCGCACATTTTGTTGTGGCTTCTAAGGTATATATATTATTTGTGGGTTTGACTGTGGCTGCACTACTGTGTTTCCTGGCTGATTATAAACACCTGTCATTCCATTTTGTTCATCCCATCTCAGTCGTGCAATCTCCAATAAATTGTCCATATATATGACAGTAATAGCATGTTTGATCCATCTTTTGCGGACCTAACCTTCCTATTCCTCCTCGTCCTTCTCTGCTACTTACTTGTGCCCTTACATTATCCTGCTGTTGTTGATACTGTTGTTGGGTGGTCCCTGGGACTGATCCCACAGACATTGCAGTCATCGGAGTGTTGGCTGCTACTACAGCTCTTTCCATTGCTCCTTTCTTTGGCAACTTTTACTTTACTAACTGTAGGGAGCTGGCCTGGTGTGTGGTGGGTACCTTAGGTACCTACACCTTATGCCAGGTCCAGCTATCCCCTATTAGTGTAGTGTAGGCAGTGTCTAGAAGCCAGGGTCACTAGAGGTAGCTGTGGATGAGCAGCCAAGGCTTCTGTAGGAGACATGCAAAGCTCATGCAATACCACTGTTGTCACACAGTACTTACAAACATGGAAGAAAACACTCAGTGTTACAAAAATAAAGGTACTTTATTTTAGTGACACAATTACCAAAAAGTACTAGAGAGGCACCCTCCAATAGGAGGTAAGTAACACATTAGATATGTACACTAGTAATCAGAAATAGGCATTGAGAGTGTCAGAAAACAGTGCAAATAGTAATAAACAATAGTGACACTAGTGGGAGCCCAAACCATATACTAAAAAAATGGAATGCGAATGCAGGGCCATCACCGAGGTAAGTGGAATGTGTAGAGGGGAGCTGGAGGAACTAGGAAACCCCAAAGGTAAATACCACAGTGCCCCCCAGGGACCAGGAAGAAAGGAGTAAGGTACTAGATTTTCCCTGAACCACCCAAAAGGACTAAAAGGCAGAAAATGCAACACCCAGACAAGACTGCAAGAAACCAGCGGTGGATTCCAGAAGAGGAAGACCTGTGGAAGAAGGGGACCAAGTCCGAAGTCACAGAAGTGTCCAGTGGGGGCAGGAGCCACTACCCACCCATCTGTGGTAGAAGGAGTTGGTCGACGATAGGATGAAGACGGTCAGCAATGCAGCCCTGGAGCTGGAGAAGAGTTCCTGGAGGATGCAGTTGACATCCCACGCTGTATGGATTATTGCAGTCAGTCAGTGGTGTAGAAAACCCACAAACAAGCCTTGGCAAAAGCAGAAGTCACGTTGAAGCAAAAGTGGAGCTGCCGGGGACCAGCAAGGTCCAGGAGGATTCAACCCATGGGGGGAGTCCTGAGGGGACCCTCAGCAAGGCAGAGAGTCCACAGAAGAAAAGGCAGCCCCCACAAAAGACCCACTGGAAGGGGAACCAGGAGTCATGCAGCACAACTGGAGAAGGGTCCCACACCGCAGGAGAACCACGCAGAGGGCTATGCATCACAGGAAGAAGTCCTGGGGGCTGGGGCTACATGGAGCCTGAAGATCCCTTGGAGGAGATGCCAACAAGCCTTGGTAGATGCAAGAGACATGGTGCATGGGGGTACTGTCCTGCGTGGGAAGGCAAGGGCTTACCTTCACCAATGTTAAACAGCTGGCAGAGAGGACCAAGAGGACTACTCCAGACCACCACCCATGATGCAGGAACCACGCAGCTCAGGATGAGAGGAGATCTTCGCAGCCGGTCGTCTTGCATTTGGTGCCTGCAGGGGAGTGACTCCTTCAATCCAAGGGTGATTCCTTCTTCCTTCTCATGCAGGCTGAAGAGTTGCCACCCTCAGAGGATGCACAGCTGGGGAAGTGTTGCAGAAGCTTGAAGGAGCTGTGGAAACAATGTTGCAAGCAGAGTCTTCATCATGGATGCAGATTGTCAGTTCCTGGAGGGTCCAATCGCAGTTCCAGTGGCTAGAAGTCGAAGTAGAGGTTGCAGAGGAGTCCTGCTGGAATCTTGCAAGCCGAATCTGAGGACACACCCCAGAGGAAGACCCTAAATAGCCCAGAAAGGGGGATTGGTCACCTAGCTAGGTGACCACCTATCAGGATGGAGCTCTGACGTCACCTGCCTGACCTGGCAACTCAAATGATCCCAGAGGCCCCTGCCCACCTTGGATTCAAGTGACCTATGTCCAGTATTCACATAAAATGGCATTCCCACACTCACAAAGTCCAGGAAAATGGAACTGGAGTTCGTAGAGGGTACCTCTGCTAGTGCAGGGGTGCCCTCACACACAGGTACTTGCACCCTGCCCTCTGGGCTAGGAGGGCCTACCATAGGGGTGACTTACAGTGACCTGTAGTGAAAAGGTAAATGCACCTTTTCATGCAGGCTGCAACTGCAGGCCTGCAGTTACAGTTTACATGGGCTCCCTATGGGTGGCATAATACATGCTCTAGCCCATGGGGATCCCTGGTTCCCCGATGCCCTGGGTACTATATACTAGGGACTTACATGGGGGCACCAATATGCCAAATGTTGGTTGTATGTGTTTCAAGTAACCAAGTTTAATGGGAGAGAGCATAATCACTGGTTTCCTGGTTAGCAGAATCCCAGTGAACACAGTCAAAAACACTGACAACAGGCAGAAAATGGGGGTAACCATGCCAAGAAAGAGGGTTCTTTCCTGCACTAAATTGGCTGTTTTTTCTCTGTCACCTGCTGCTTGGTTCTCTCTTTTTCCTGCTTCCTTTTACAGAAATGGATTATATGTGCCTGTGTATCTGTCAAGGGCTTGGCTTTCAATGCCACTATATTATCAAGGTTGTATTGTACTTCAGAGGGTAAACTCATTTTCACTCCCTGTTACTTCCCAACCCTGACCTACTTCTTGAGTCCAGTTTTCTTTCATCCTGCTAAGAAACTGAGCAGGATAGTCATTTGGCTGCATTGAGGGCCCCAGTGACTGGCCTGTCAGGATACATGTTCCTCAACTGATCCAAAACTACTCTCTGAACTACACTGAATGCGGAACCATCATACCTAGTCTCAGTGAAAGTAACATTTCTTACTTTCTGAAAAATGTATCTGTCTCATCTCCTATACAAGAGCTCAGTAAACTCTTTAGGTCACCTACTGCCAGGGTGATATCCGCAGTTTGCTTTTGAAAGGACCTAATCCATTTCCCTGCTCCCTCTGTAAGTGGCGGCAACAACTTTTTAATATTATCCTTGTCCATTTGTGGCCAAGGAACATAATGAGGTGCCCCAGGCCTGTTACGTATATATGGGAATTATGGGAAATTGGGGGTTGGGCTGTCTGGCATATTTTTGCCACATGTGCAAACATTTCCGCATGAAGAGAATATCTCAGTCTGACTCTCCCTCACCATAAAGAATACAATTTTGCTCACTTGCCATGCCACATGGATCAAAGGACTCTTCTTGTGGCCATGGACTTATCTGTGGGGCTTAAACTTCAGTCCATCCTGCTAAATTAACCACATAAGGTACAACACTGTCCCAACTATTTTCTCCTTCAGCAACTATCTCACTAGGGGTGAGATCAGTGCTGTGCACAACTGACTGAACACTCATCTGCTCCACTGGTTTATCATGTAGTGTCAATCCTCCCATAGCTTCACAAAATCCCATCCTGGGGTCTGGCTGGCCATGCATTCGCTGAAACCTCTCAAGCTCTAGAGAACATGTCCTGCTCTCTTTCTTTAGCGTCAGTGTGATTAGGCAATCTCATCACTCCATTTGTATGGTCAAGATAAATAAGGGGCCTTTCTCGAGTACGAATTTCATAAGTAGAACGCCCAACCTCTGAAAATAGAAGTATTTCCTCTATGTTATCTAAACACCTATGTATCAACTCTATTCTATTTGCCATTCTCCCTAAACGTCCCTGAATCTGCCCTGAAAGATTATCATTATGGGGGTCATTCTAATCTTGGCGGGCGGCAGGAGCCGCCCGCCAAGCGGGAACCGCCAGAAGACCGTACCGCGGAGTGGAAAGGGTGCGACGGGTGCAGTTGCACCCGTCGCGATTTTCAGTGTCTGCTATGCAGACACTGAAAATCTTTGCGGGGCCCTGTTAGGGGGCCCCTGCAGTGCCCATGCCATTGGCATGGGCACTGCAGGGGCCCCCAGGGGCCCCACGACACCCGTTCCCACCAGCCAGGTACTGGCGGTCAAAACCGCCAGAACCAGGCTGGCGGGAAGGGGGTCGGAATCCCATGGCGGCGCTGCCTGCAGCGCCGCCATGGAGGATTCTTCAGGCCAGGGGAAAACCGGCGGGAAACCGCCGGTTTCCCTTTTCTGACCGCGGCTTTACCGCCGCGGTCAGAATTGGCCTGGATGCACCGCCAGCCTGTTGGCGGTGCATCCGCGGTCCCCGGCCCTGGCGGTCTATGACCGCCAGGGTCGGAATGACCCCCTATATCCTTTTCTCATTGTTTCTCTCGCATCCCTACTATCCTTCCTTTGTGATAACCATTTCTGAATGCTCTCTGGCAAAACTATTAAAATCCCCTTCTCCTTCTGCCAAGGTGGCAAGTTATCTTCAGTCCTCCTAAAAACCTCATCTCTTTCTTGGGATACTGGCCATCGCATCATACAAAAAGCCCTGTCTACATAGTTATTCCATCTAGCATCATCTACATCTTTCTGTTGTAGAGCAGACATCCGTTTCCTAGCTACTCTTCCTGTTACATCCCTCTTCTGTAATAAGTGTGATGCTGTTGATGAAATATGTGACTGATTGCAACTGTCTGCTAGACCCTGCTATTCACCTCTACCCTCCTGGGGAGAAACTTATCTAAATGCAGTGTAAACTGCACTTCTGATTGTCCTGAAAACTGAGCATAACCCACCCCTACTTATTGTCTGGGAGTACTTGTATGGCTTTGACATCTGTGGGACAAAATTATGGGACTCTTTTGGGGATTGTGAAGGGGTCTCAAATGCAAGATTCTCAAATCCCACTGCGGCTTACTGTAGCTGTGTCAGTGGGTAAATATCAGGTATCTTAGGGGGGGAGTACTCACTGAGTCATAGAGAGGTGGGGAGCAGACAGGGTACTAAGGGTATCAATATTTGAGAAGTCCTTACACTTCTCACAAAAAACTCGCCAGAAGGCTAAGGTGGCTTCTCGCTTCTGCATTCATCTCCTGCATATTTACTCTTAAGGTATATAATAATATGCTCTAGTATTTTGTCATCAAATTTCCCTTCCTTTGGCCAGGGATACATATGCTTCTGGGTATCCTTAACCCACTCCTGCAATATTTCTTTATTTTGTTCTGATCCTCTAAAAAGGTCTTCTGCATGTGCTCTAAGGGAGTCTCCATAATTCCACCATATTTTTAACCACTTTTGCAATTTAACTTTTATCTGTCTACTTAATATTTCTCTTTTGAAATTTTTTACACTAGACCATACAAACAAGAAATCCATCAATTTGTCTTTTCAACCATATGTTAAAATTATACATCATAATAACACAATACAGTATCATACAACAACCCCACTGTGGCCACATTTCTATATACACACATACACACGCACTCATAATCAACATTTTAAAAATATGAACACTTCAACTACTTTTAAATGTTAATCACAATTGTTTTGACTCTAAATAGTAAATACTGTTGGTAGCAATCGGTCACTTCCCTCTGTGCTCAACAGAGGATAACCCTCAAACCATGCATCTCATAGACCACGGGATGACTTCTGGACATTAGGTCCAGGACAGTAATTTGGGTGTCCAGATTGTATTTGTAGGTAAAGTTTAACTACATGGGCCTTTCAGCCACCCCTCTATGTCAAAATATTGGAACACATATTGGAAACACAACTTTGAATCACCCACATTGACCACTTCCAATTTTTACATTGGGATAAACACTCTACTGACTATGCAGTGCCTAACTTAATATCGAGCAACACATGTACACAATCTTGCATGCGATAACCATATATCCTTATATTTACATTATATCCCTGTTTACCATTGTCAGAGATACAAGTTATACAATCTATACAAAACATGGAACAAAGTCTGCATTGTCCTCACCTTAAAACATGGCAATCACTGGGTGCTACCCACCCCCGTCAGTAAGCAGAACTTTAGATAACATGGTGTCTGCTTACTTCAACAAAAATGGGCAATTATCTATGCAGCATGGGTAGGCAGTATTCCTGTGGCAGTAGTTGGTTGAGGGCAAAAAGGGACTCCTCTGCTGACTCGCCAAATGTTGCAGTGAATCTTAAGATAAAAAAAGACAAGACTCCTCTCTGCAAGGCAAAAACTGCTTTTTACTGTTGCGGCAGGAAGAGAAGCTATCTCCATATAGGTAAATAGCTGCCTAAATTTACTGCTTTACATGCAGCCACTTATATGTCGACATGAACAATGCTTGTTACAAAATGCCAAAAAATAACTTAGCAGTTGCATGTTTGTTGCAAAACATCACATCACATCACCGATGTCCATAAATCAATCAAGTTCAATTCAAGTTCAATTCAGCTTTATTTCAGCAAGGTAATGCCCTTAAAGCAAATTTGACACACAGGCCATCATTATGACACTGGCGGTAAGTACCGCTTACCGCCATGCTGACTGCCGCCAACATACCGCGGCTGCAGCAGATTATCGCTACCCATATTATGACACACACATAGCAATCCGTCACTATACAGCCACACACACAAGTCCGCCAGCCCAAAGGTCAATGATAAACTGGCGGTAACAAAACCCACACCGTTATGCCAACAGAACTACGCCCACAACATTATGACCCATGAATCACTGCGGTGGACATTCAATGGCGGTAAACCATTGGCAGGACATACCGCTCAAAATACACACATACATACAAAACAACACTATATTGGACAATTTGAATAACACACACCTGACACCCATACACACACCACACACCCACATCACTATAAAATACCCACCCACATTACCCACAACCCTTTACGACTACAAACAATTGCCACAAGAGAGATAGCAAGACCACAGACACACACCACCATCACCTATACACTAACCATGCACCTTACATCACACACCCCAACACATCACCCCACACACCCTCACCCACACCACTCACACTACACCCATGGCATCACAACGACACCCCAGGTTCTCAGAGGAGGAGCTAAGGGTCATGGTGGAGGAAATCATCCAGGTAGAGCCACAGCTATTCGGATCACAGGTGCAGCAGACATTCATTGCTGGGAAGATGGAGCTATGACGGAGAATCGTGGACAGGGTCAACGCCTTGGGACAGCAACCCAGAACAAGGGACGACATCAGGAAGAGGTGGAACGACATACGGGGGAAGGTGCGTTCCACAGCAGCAAGACTCCAACTAGCTGTACAAAGGACTGGCTGTGGACCCCCACCTCCTCCCTCACAACTAACAACATGGGAGGAGCAAGTCTTGGCAATCATGCATCCTGAGGGCCTGGCACGAGTAGGAGGAGGACTGGACTCTGGTAAGTCAAATCTCTATTACTGTTCCCCCCCCCTACATGCATGCCATCACATACCACCACCTTCACCCCCACACCCAGCACTTCATCACCTCCCACATACCCCACCATCACAACCCACTCATCCCAATACCAAGCCCTGCATGTAACACCAATGCATGGGCACCCTTCACAGAACTGCATGGACACCAATCATCACTGCATGCACACTAGAGAGAATCACCTAGCCCACCAAATAACTACTCACACAAGGCAAAGCTGCCAGGGCAATAACAACCATAGAGGGCAACCCACCCATGCACAATATGTCACGCACATTTTTCCTTCTTCTTGTACACGCAGAAACAATAACACAGCATTTACATCCCCCACAGGTCCCCCACCCAACGTCACCAGAGAGGAGGTGCCAGCAGCATCCAGTCTCCCCCCAGAAGATGCCCACAGTGATGACAGCAGCTCTGGATGCCTGGATCTGGATGACCAACCTGGCCCATCAGGGACTTCCGGACAGTTGGTTACCCAGGCACAGACCCATACCACCACAGAGCCTCCCCCCTCAGGAAACACCAGCACAGTACCCACCCAGCGGGCCCGTACCTCTGTCCCCAGGACACGTCAATCAGCAGTGTCTCCACCACTACAGGGACCCCAGGGCAGCCCACAAACACAAGACGATCAGGGACCTGGGCTCAGTGGCAGTGGGCACATGGTTCAGGGGACAGAGGCACAGGACAACAGGGAAGCTGGGAGGACTGCTGTGTGACAGGGGGAGGACAGGCCCAGGGAACTGACTCTCCAGGAGGCACTCACCAACATCCTGGGAGCATACGACCATTCCCAGGAGACGATGGGCCAGATACTGGACAAGTTGCAGGAGACCCAGCGGCTGCAGGAGGGACAGTACCTGGGGATCAGGGAGGACTTGAAGGACATCAACACCACCCTGGTCACCATTGCAGGGGTGCTGGCAGACATGGCCAACACCATGAGGGAGGCAGTGGCACACCAGCGGGCCCCGGACACTAGCCAAACCGATGAACAGCCTTCAACCTCCGAAGCCGCTAGTGGACAGGAGGCCCCGCCACAGGACCAACAGGCCACCAGCACCCCACCCCCTGCAGAAGGAAAACCACCCCGCAAACGGTCCCTGCGATCCAGACAGAAGCCAGAGACTATTGCCAAGACCTCGCCAGGAAATAAGACTCTCCTGATTGTCACCCTTTTGTCCCACTCTGTCACCCTGTCCACCTTGAACTGCCATTGCTCCCCTTCCTATGCCCCCTTGGGCAATGCACCTGTGATACAAATAGACTGTACTCCAACCTAGACTTTCCTCCACCATCACCCCAGCCCATTGAACATCCCCCTCTACTTATTGGCACTTAAATAAACACCATTTTAATAAATACAAGTATGGAGTCTGTCAAATGATTGAACTATGTATTTGTTTAACAAGCTTTAAACACTGCAATACAACTGTAAAGTAATGTATACATAGGAATGACTTGTAGTTGGCTGCAGTCAACACACCAGGAGCGATAGTGGGGCACACATATCTGCAAACAGAGATGCCAAAGTGTACAGTAAGTGCCATAGAAGTGGGAAAATCAGCCTGCCAGTGACAATGTCATACACAAAACTGTCAATTAAAAGTGAAGTTATAGTGTCTTACCTGTGTGTCATTGGAAGTATTGTCATATTATTGCACTTTCTCATCCTCATCCTCTGCCTCCTCATCTTCACTGTCCACAGGGTCCACTGCTGCCACATGCCCATCTCCAGCCTCATCCTCCTGCTGAAAAGGCTCCTGGCGACGTAAGGCAAGGTTATGCAACATACAGCATGCCGCGATGATCTGGCACACCTTCTTCGGTGAGTAGTACAGGGATCCACCTGTTAGATGGAGGCAACGAAACCTGGCCTTCAGGAGGCCAAAGGTCCTCTCTATAATTCTTCTTGTTCGCCCATGTGCCTCATTGTAACATTCCTCTGCCCTTGTCCTGGGGTTCCTCACAGGGGTCAGTAGCCATGAGAGGTTGGGGTAACCAGAGTCACTTGCAAATATTGAGGGACAACTGTTAGACACACAATAACCCTTACGGCCCACACCATACCCATACACCAACATACACTGGGTGGGAAGCAGGGCTCACCTATTAGCCACACCCGGTGCCTCTGGAGTTGAGCCATCACATATGGTATGCTGCTATTCCTCAGGATAAAGGCATCACGCACAGACCCAGGATACTTTGCATTGACATGGGAGATGTACTAGTCCGCCAGGCACACTATCTGCACATTCATGGAGTAAAAGCTCTTTCGATTTCTGAACACCTGTTCATTTCTCCGGGAGGGGGGGGGCAATGCAGTATGTGTACCATCAATAGCCCCAATAATGTTGGGGATATGTCCCATTGCATAGAAATCAGCTTTCACTATGGCCAAATCCTCCACCTGGGGGAAAACGATGTAGCTGCGCCTGTGTTTAATCAGGGCAGACAACACTCTGGTCAGCACTGTTGAGATTATTGGCTGACACATTCCTGCTGCCAAGCCCACTGTCACTTCGAAAGAGGAAGTTGCCAGGAAATGGAGCACAGATAGGACTTGCACAAGAGAGGGGATCCCGGTGGGCTGACGGATAGCAGATATCAGGCAGGTTCCAATTGGGCACACAGCTCTGTGATTGTGGCCCAGTCCAATCTATAGGTGAGGATAATGTGCCTGTCCTCCATTGTTGCCAAGTCCACCAGGGGCCTGTACACGGGGGGATGTCTCCATGTCTCCATCTCCTATTCTTCCGCAGTGGTTGCAATCAAGGGTGCAAAATGGTGAATAGCTGGTCAGTATTCCATATTTCCAAACACTATACTGCATTGCATGTTGTTTCTGTAACAGTATATTGTTGGATAGGCCCAAATGGTGCCTATGTGTACTGTGATGCAGTTAGGCGCCCGGGCCTGCCCCCCCACCTGAAATGGTGTCCGCCTGTCCTGTATGGAGGGACATGTGGAAATGAGGTAATTCCGCTAACGTTGGGTGCCGTTGAGGGAGGCGGTCGAGAACCGCCGTGCAACTCCTCATTGGATACCATTGGGCCCTATGGGTTCCAGTGGCCAATGGCGATGTACGCCGGCAGTAACGGTACGCACTGCCGCGGATGTGACTGTCATTTTCTATCTGTTCACTCACTTGCTACCTGACCTTCAACAGGAGAGGACCTACACTGCATGTGCTGCTGTGACCTGTGTCTAGAACTGACCATGGCTCGTGTCACTGGGGAAAGGGCCCCTGCCTTCACCGTGAGGGAGTTGGAGAGACTGGTGGATGGGGTCCTACCCCAGTAATGAATGCTGTATGGGCCTCCAGACCAACAGGTGAGTACACTGTGAGCACGATGCATGGGGCATGAATGCATGGAGTGCTGCGTGTGAGGGCCTCGTGTGGGGGGGTTGGTGTAAGGGCCTTGGGCAGCGTGCTGCATTTATGGTGGGCAAGATCTGTGCGTAAGGGGATGTGAGGACTATGGTGGGCCATGAGTGTAACAGGCAGGACGGTCTGACTGATAAATTTGCCTATGTGTATTTCTCTGCAGGTCAGCCCCCATCAAAAAAAGGGTATATGGCGTGCCATCGCCAAGGACGTGTGGACCCTGGGGGTCTATGGCAGGTGGAGCATCCACTGTCGGAAACAGTGGGAGGACCTAAGACACTGGGCTTGGAAGACGGCAGAGGCCCAGCTGGGGATGGCCTCCCAATGAGGAAGGGGTGTCTGTTGAACCCTGACCCCCCTGATGGCCCGCATACTGGCGGTGGCCTATTCAGAGCTGGAGGGGCACTTGGGGGCATCACAGCAGCCACAAGGAGGTGAGTACAGTGCCACAATATACTACTTGCGCGTGGTGGGGTGGCATCGGGGTGGGGATGTGGTGCCCCTAGGCCTTGCCGGACATTGCAGGGTAGGACCCATGTTGGGCAGGGTCTGATGTAAAACTCCTCCAACCAAGGTAGTAGGCATCCACTACTGGGCAGGGGTCTATGGGTCTCAGGTACGCTGCAATTGGCATTAGGTATCTCAGTCCATGGGCTGGTGACTAGCACTGTGACTGTTAGTGCATTGCCTAGTGCGTAGGGCTGTTCCCTGTGTGTGTCATGTACGCCAACGGTGGTGTTGTTGCCGCCATTGACCAAGGGTATCCTTTGTGTCCCCCCACTTTTTGTTTTGTCACCCTATCCTTATGTGCATTAGCATCATCTGGCGGGGAAGAAGAGGCACCAGCGACGGGGAGAGCTGCATCCCACAGGGCCCAAGGGGCCGAATCCACCGATGGTGAGAGCACCAGTAGGACGGAGGGCGAGGGGAGCACTACGGCGAAGACTGGAGGGGACAGTTCTTACAGTGATACCTCCTCCAATGGAAGCTGCCTGGTGGTGGCGGACACCTCTGTGCCCACCCCAACCTAGGTACAGCCACCACCCCCGTCCCAGCACTGCCCTCCCAGCAGCCCCTCAGCATGTTTCCTGTGCCCGCTCACTCAGGAGGGTGGGCACCTCCTACGTCCCAGGCACCTCAGGCCCTGCCCCAGTTAGCCCTGCTGCCCTGAGTGAGGAGGCTATTGACCTCCTGCGATCCATCTCTGTTGGGGAGTCAACCATTGTGAATGCCATCCAGGGGCTGGCAGCACATTTGCAACAAACAAATGTATTCCTGGAGGGCATTCACTCTGGCATGGTGGCCCAACGGAGATCAATCCAGGCTCTGGCGTCCTCCCTGATGGCAGCCATTGTCCCTGTTTCTAGCCTCCCCCCTACAATTTCCTCTACCCAATCCCATTCCCCTCAACCCCAACCTATCCCAAGCACACAATCAGACCAGCATGCACACAAGACAACACACAGGAGTGGTTCAGGCAAACACAAGCACCACACATCATCCCACAGGCACTCACACAAACACCATCCCGATGTAGACATACCAACATCCACTGCCTCCACTGTGTCCCTCTCCTCCTTGTCGTCCACCTCCCTCCCAGTAGCGTCTACACTCACACCTGCATGCACTACATCCTTATCCACTGCCACTATCACGTCTATCACTACACACCCCTCACTGGCAGTCACCACCCCCACATCCATGCATACGTCCCCTGTGTCCTCTCCCGCTGTGTCTGTGCCCCCTCCTCCCAAAGTACACAAACGCAAGCACTCAGACACCCAACAGCCATCCACCTCACGACAGCATCCAGCCCATGCACCTGCACCCAAACACAGCAGACAGACACCTCCTACAACCACTTCCTCTTCCTCCACTCCCAAACTTTCATCCTCTTTCCACCCCAATGTCCCTAAGAAGCTTTTACACTCCACCGTTCCCTACCACTCCCCTCCCCATCCTTCACATCGGGCCAGGTTTGTCAGAACCCAGGTGAGCACCTCAGCCACCCAGTCCACGGCCACAATAGTGTTGACAACTACTGCAGGTGGGAGAGGATTCCAGGCACCAGGCAGCAACACTGAAAGGGTGCCTGCACCAGGTGCATCAAGGAAGGTCAAGGAGGCACCACCAGCTGCGACAGGGAAGGGCAAGGAGGCACCACCAGCAGCGTCTAGGAAGGGCAAGGAGGAACCACCAGCTGCAGGAGGGAAGGGCAAAGGACAGAAGGCCTGGTGCTGGGACTCATTCGGAGCCCCCACCACCAACCATGGTGGTTCAGCAGTCCGAGGCTGCAGGGGATGGGCTGGAGCCTCCCCCCACCACTGCCAGCACCACCACCAGCACCACTGACAGCTGCAGCAGCCACAGTGGGCAGCCGTCCAAGGCTGCAGGGGAAGGGCTGGAGCCTCCACCACTGACAGCAACAACACCATCCCTGCCACTGACACCACTGAGCAGCCGTCACCGCTGGCGGACAGTGTGTAGTCCTACCCCCATGGGCTGTTGTGCGTCCTGGCCCCTGCAAATCCTGTAGGTCTGACATCCAGGTGAGAGACTATGACCTTGCACTCCCCAAGATCTGCATCACAGGGCACAATGCCCCCTCCAGAACTAGTGGAGAAGCCATCCACTCACCCCATCCTTCAGAGGATGAAGCACACTGGGCACAAGGCCCCCTCCAGAACCAGTGGAAGAAGCCATCCACTCACCCCATCCTTCCCAGGATGAAGCACACTGGGCACAAGGCCCACTCCAGAACCAGTGGGCTACCCACCCACTTGAGAGACTGTGGCGTTGCGCTCTCCAGGACCAAGCTGTGGGCAAACCACCCACTTGAGAGACTGTGGCCTTGCACTCCCCAGTACCAAGCAGTGGGCAAACCACCCACTTGAGAGACTGTGGCCTTGCACTCCCCAGGACATCGCACAGGGCATGTAGCCCCCTCTAGGACCAGTGGTGTTGTACCATCTCCGGCTGAGGTGCCCCCCCATTCCCCGTTCCCCCTGAGGTGCCTGTGTATTTTCGACCTGATGCCCCTGCAATATTCTCTCTGTGTTATTGCAGGAGTGAGGTAGCGCCTTGGCCTATGTGTTGTGGCCCTCTGGCCCATGGACATTAAGGACTTCCCAGTGTTCCTGAATTTGTAAATATGTATATACGTTTGTATTTTGATGCACTTATTCATAGTATTTTATCATATTACACTCACTTTCTTCAAATCATGTTGTCCTTGCGTTATTCCTGAGGGGGTTATTGGGTGAATATGTAATGTTACTGCATCTGGTTGTGTGTATGGTGTTGGGGGTGGGGGTGTTCTGTGTGTGTGTGTGTGTCAGTCTCTTTTTTCTCCCCCCTCCCTTGTGTGCTAGGCAGCAGTACTCACCGTGGTCGTCTTCGCCGGCATTGATGTTCATAATGCAGCAGAAGGTAGACGAGCATCAGAAATATGTGCAGCTCGGGCTCCATGGCGTTGTGGTTGTTCCCTGAGTCACCACAGGTGAGTCCTTTGACTTCTGTGCAGTGTTCCCGCCAAGCGTTTGATGTCATTGGTACCGCCCCAGAAAAGGTGGCAGATAGGCCGGTCGTAATAGTGTGGGCGGTACATTGTCTTCTGCCTGGCTGTTGGCGGTTACTGCCGTGGTGCTTGTTGATACCGCCATGGTGGTCAGTGAGTTAAAGTGGCTGTCTGTCTGAGCGGTTCCCGCCATGGTCATAATTCCATTTTGGTTACTGCCGGCCTGTTGGCGGTATTACCGCCGCTTTATTACCGACCGCCAGGGTTGTAATGAGGGCCACAGTCTTCAATACAAGCACATTATAATAAGAATAAAACCATTAAATTCTTAAAACAGATTAAAGAGAATTTCATCCACAAGCTTGTAAATAACATTTCACAAAGTATAAAATATGAATTGACCTGCAATGAATGCACTCTGGACACAAAAACAAATTAAGAAACTGGAACTGAAACAAATTGAGGCATATTTACAAGTAAAATTCTTCATATAAAAAGTGACTTGGGCTTTATCCACCACACTGTTTCCCATGCTACCAGCGACAATATGTTCAAACTTGTGTTTATTTGCCTGCAGGAAAGACTCACAACCTATAATTTCGCTCTATGCATAAAACATTTTGCCCCGAAAATTACAATTTCTAAAACAAAAAATAAAGTATATATATACATAATACAAAAGGGCACCATTATAAACTACTTATTAAAATGTATACATTGGTAGTCAAGAGTTTAGTTCTAATATGTCATATTGCCTCTAAATATTTTGCCAACACACATGCCACAGTCCTGTGCGGGTTTGTTCTGCAAATCCTCAGGGCCGAGTGCCGATCTCTAATACCCAAGGACTTACAGAGAGGCCTAATCCAGCGCTCCCTCTGCCTATTATGCCTCGGACAGTGGAATAGGATGTGAGCAATATTCTCTGTGGTCGTATATCCCATCGGGCAAAGATCTACTCGACATTCAGATTGTTTCCATCTAGAAGTAAAAGCCAAAAGAGGTAGTGTTCCAATTCTAAACCTAATGTAAAGTGCATGTGCACGATATGCTAAGATCATGTCAAGATAGGGCTCAAATTCATAGTGGCATTTAGCTAATAAAAAACTATCAGTTAAACTTGAGGGTGAATCTGAAGCTAACCGTTCAACTATCAGATTCATCCAATATGCGTCCTTCAAAGTTTGAATAGCGCTCTTTGGAAGATGCAAAGGGTCTGTCCAAAACAATTCTAACCCCAGGGTATAAAAGGCCTTTTTCACGTATCTGCACCATGGAATTTTTTATTTTGCGGAGCAGCTAGCACTGCTCTTAACTATATTATATACGGGTCTAATACATCTGTAGACCATAATCTTATCCAATACTGTAGTGGCCTCATGGCGGCTATATCCGCAATTGAATGTAAATTCAGATCCATTCGAATAGGAAGTGTGGGGGAACTCAAAGGGATTTTTAACAAGGCCTTGAGAAAAAAGTTCTCCGCTCTCTCTAAGTCTTGTAATTTGCCATGTCCCCACAGCTCAGCACCATAGAGGACTCCTCCTCTGGCTTGGCTTTTACACATCTCCATTGCTGGTGTGATAGAGAAACTAGGGGATCTATCGGCAAATCTCAGAATACCCCCTGCTTTTTGTTTCAGAGACATAATACATTTTAATGATTGAGATTCCCACTTGTGCGAGTCCTCCAGCCTTATTCCCAGATAGTCAAAAGCTGGAAAAGATATTACCATCCAGCGATATCATTTTCTTCACTCTACATTTGGGGTCACCAAACACCATATATTTGGTTTTGCTGCCGTTGATTTGTATGCCAAACTCCTTACAAAACCCCCAAAATATCTCAAGTAGTCTATCAAAGCCATGAGTGGTTTGGGAAAGCAGGAGGGTGTCATCTGCAAACAAGACCATTCAGTTTTGGAGCATCGTTTTTACAGTCGTAGAGATAGGGTATGCAAGTATGTACAAAGAGTAAAAAAAAGTGTAGGAGCCAGCACACATCCCTGTCTCACCCCCTTCTGTAATGGAATTTCCCCCATCAATTCACCGTTCATACCCCACCTTACTCTGGCAAAACTATCAGAATAGAACTCCTGGATCAACCTTATCAAAGGGCTTGGAATTCCAGCCCTACCCAGGATTCCCCATAGTTTACCTCGAGGGACCAAATCAAAGGCAGACTTGAGATCCACAAAAGCGACAAAAAGTCTTCCAGCATTCAGGTCAACAGTTTTCCATTTAATTGTGAGAAAGCGGAAGACCTGGTCTACTGTGCTAGTCTTATGCCTAAAGCCTGTCTGAAGGTGGGATAAAATATTGTTTTCCTCCAACCAAACCAGGAGCCTACACAGGATCTGATAAGAGAAACTCTTCTGCAAGTTATCTACAGACTTATAGGTCTGTAATTTCCCAGGACTGATCTATCCCCTTTTTATGAATTGGGACAATTATTGCGCCCTTCCAAAAACGAGGGGGAATGCAGCCCGCCACAACTGCATTGGGCACATTATTATTATAAGGTACCCAAAAACTTAAATCAGACTCAAACAAAACTGATGGAATTATGTCTAAGTCAGGCACCTTTCCCGATTTTTGTGCTCTGATAGCTGACACAGTCCCTCCTAAAGTAAACAGGGTATGCTTGTCTGCGCCCGGACTAGCAATCTTTACTATGCTCTTTATGCTTTTAAAAGGCACAATCTCAGTAAAATAATACAACCAAACATCAGCAGGAATATGGCAGTCAGGTCTAGTGTTTACATTCCATCCTTCATGAGTAATCAATGACCAAAGCCGCTTGGAGTTATTTTGGTTAGCTGCTAATAGTAATTCCTGACAAGTTAACTCTACCCATTTGCTCTTACTGGTCTTTATTAGGAGAGCATACTCACGCCTTGCAAGAATTATCCTTTCTCTATCTTTTGAGCGGATTGCATCCAAGAATCTACCTTTAGCCATTCTACTTGCTTTGTTAAACCATTTACAGTTACCTTCTCTCGGCTGTGACCTTCCCTTACTCACTCTGGAGAATAGATCTTTTAGAGAAGAAAAGAGTTCTAAGTGAGTAGCCATAATTTGGTTTGGGGTACACATAGAGGATGTAGCATATAATTTATTGTGGAGACTAAATCATGCAATTTAACCACTAACTCATTGGAGTTTGTAAGTCTCCCATTTTATGACACGTTTGTTGTTAGACACCATTATGGGTGACATACCATCATAATCTCAATGGATGTTATTTACTGTGGAAAACTGCCTATGACACTCCACCAATGACCAGAGACCGTGCATTATCATTAAGTCAATGACTTGAAGGGCCCTGGTACTAGCTTTAGGTTGCTTCCTTAACGATGAAAATGTTGGAATTCCCCACATACGATCCTCTGCCTCGGTTAGCTCAGAGAAGAGGGAGTTAGGCTCAAGGGACACATTTAAATCCCCTGCTATGATGACAAAATGTGAGGGAGAGAATTCCAAGACCAAGGCACTCAACACACTAATAGTATTAGACGACTGGCTCGGGGCACCAGGTCTGTTGTAAATATTAACACATAAGAGCCTAGATCCATGCTTTAACTTGATTGCAACTGCCAATATATCAAGTGAGTCAACATATATTTCTTCCAGTTCACCCACCTAGGAGATTTTTATCCAGGTGACAAGACCCCAACCTGCTCGCCCTGATACAGATGGACTAGCATTCTTACAAAATGAGGTAATCCCCTGTCTATAGACGTTTGAAGTGGCCCATGTTTCCTGGAATCAACAAATGTTAAAATTATCAATAAACTGCCCCCACTCCTCATCAATAATCTTATTACGTATACCAGCTACGTTTCAGGACATTAGTGCAGGGTTCATAGTCTCTCTCAGTGGCATTTTAAGATTAAGGGTTGGATTTGGTTGTTCATAACTGCCTGCCGAGGTTCGATCTTCTGCAAGGAAAGAGCGCCTGAAAGAAAACAATTCAGAGTGTGGTTGAAATTCTATCTGAGATGTACCCCAATTAAGAAAGAAATTGTTAAGGGGAAGACTAGGTAAAAAGCACAGACAATCGATGTCAGAAAGATCAGCTGATTGCAATGTTCTTGAAGGGTTCTGTGTCCTAACCAAGTCTATGCATTCCGTTCCAAGAGTCTTGGAATGCTCCTTCATAGGAGGGATTTCAATCAAGGGACCCATACCGGATGGTACATTAATTACTTTTGGGATTTAAGTATTAAGTCCCATATTAATAGGCCCATTGCTTGAAGCAGTAGATGCCCCCTTGCTCTGTGTGGCTCTCTGACCTCCCAATGGGCACTGCCTTCCGGACAAGTTTACACATTCTCTCCCAATAATCGAAGGATGCATCTTCACCAATAACACTGAAGTCGTAGATCTCATCTTACCTTGCCCAATACTCATATTAGAAGATGCCCCCTGAGCCAATGTTCCTCTCTCCGGCCGGGAGCTCTTAAAAACAATGGATGAGCCACTTCTGAGTGGATTGCGCATCTCTTGTGACAATAGCCCTTTAACCAACTTGGGACAGGTGAGCATAAGCTCTACAGTGTCCCAGCACCCTGGGTTCTCTGGATAGCGCTTGACGGAAATTATATCTGAGTATATAATGGATCGACATTGCCTGACATGCCTTATCCAGTGGATAACTTTGTTCTTTAGTGAGAGGCTATCTTCTCTTATGGTAGAGGATACTATGGGTACTTTACACATGTAAATTGGATAACCATTGGTGTTGTTCTTGGGACCTGACAAGACATAAGAAGAGTCACATACCAAGCTCTCAGAGGAGCAGGTCGTAGGTAGTGAGAACTTTTGTACATTAACACCATCGTTGTTAAGACTAGCCAGGGGTACTCGTGACCTAACATCATGCCTAAAAGAATCCTTATTCGACATATTTCTCTGGTAAGTGCGAGTGGGGAGTGTAGGATTCGAGCCTTCTCTATAGGCGACTTCATTTTTCCACTTCCCTCCAATAAGTCGAAGGAGGTTTAGGGTCTCCATCAGCATTTGTTTTAGGTCCTTTACCTCCTCTCTTAGGCAAGAAATGGCGGTAACCACATCCTCCTGTGGGAAGGTTCCAACGGGCTCAGAGGTGGGTATTTCAATGTTTGGGTCAAGATTACTGGATTCTAACAATAGTTCAGGAGCACCCAATGGCAGGAAGTGATTAGAACAGAGGATTTCATGAATAATAGCGCTACATGTTATGGCGTTCTCAACATTGGTGGATAGGGGATTGATATTCAGAGTTGCTAAATTAGGCCTTGAATAGGCAGAGTTTCCGTAGGATCTCTTACATAATCAGAGTCACCTTTGATGGACATTTTTGGTTTTAAAAAAAGACAAGAGAGAACCGGTATTCAACCCCTTGGAAGATCGCTTACTTTTCCCCTTCAGCAAAGACTCAACTTCTTCAATCAGGGAATCAATATCGTTGGTAACACAATTAGAAAAGTTACGGGAAGTTTTTTGCAATTTGAGCACTTTAGATTAAAGTGCACCCACTACAGGGCTCCCCTTTGCCTTGCGTTTCCCCATCCTTAAGCTTCAGAACAGGAAAATCAAAAGTCAAAACCCTACCTTTAGTTAATGGGACCCATCCCAAAAGGAGCCCAGCCTCATTCAAACATGAACAGACACTGGCAGGCACGATTCACAAACGATACTGTGCTGAGGAGCTCAGGAAAAGTGATAGACCGACCTCCTGGAAGTGAGTCTCCTTAGGCAGTTTTGTAGCGCGAGGGGCTCAGGCCCCTCCCCCTATATCCACGCCTCCTGGCGCACAGCAAGGTGGTTCTGGGTCCCCAACGGGAGAGCAGGACAGGCAGCGCATCCCGTGCCGCGTTGGAGTGATGGCGCTTTGTAGTGCGAGGGGGGTCAGGGTCCTCCCCCTATGTACGCGCCTCATGGTGCACAGCAAGGTGGTTTCGGGTCCCCTATGGGAGAGCAGGACAGGCAGCACGTCTTTCATCAATCAATCATGTATTTGTAGAGCGCGACTTGTCACCCGTGAGGGTATCCAGGTGCCGAGGATGGTCTCATTCAAAAAGCCAGGTTTTGAGACCTTTCTTGAAGTCTCTGAGTGAAGGGGCAATGCAGAGGGGGAGGGAGTTCCAGGCCTTACAGTGACGAAGGAGAAGGAGCATCCTCTGATGCGGCAGTGATGGGTGCGAGGGATCTGTTTGAGGGCTTGTTGTGCGGAGCAAAGGTTCCTTCTGGGGAGGTGCTGGTTCAGGTAGGCGGGTCCTTGGTCATGGAGGGCTTTGAAGGCGTGGGTGAGGAGCTTGAAGTGGCATCGCTTCTGGACCAGGAGCCAGTGAATGCTCTGAGATGTGGGCTCTCTTGAGAAGGTTGAGAATCAGTCTAGCTTCATCATTCTGTATTGCTTGGAGCCTGTGCATGAATTTGGTGGAGGTTCTGGCATAGAGTGCATTGCCATAGTCGAGCTGGCTGGTGATGGCAGTGTGAGTAACTGTCTTTCTTGTGTTGATGGGGAGCTTCTTGAAAATATTTCTGAGTATGCCGAGCACGTGTAAGAAGGCTGAGGCAATGTAGTTGACTTGATGTCTCATGGAGAGCCCACTGTCTAGGATGACGCTGAGGTTGTGGGTGTGGTCTATCTGCATGGGGGTGGGGCCGAGATCCATTCCAGAAGGCAGAGTATTTGCTGAAGACAAAAACTTTTGTCTTGTCTCTGTTCAACTTTAGGCAGTTGTCCTTCATCCATGCTGTAACGCTTTTCATGCAATTGTGGAAATTCTTCTTGGTTGCAGTTAGGTCGGCAGAGAGTGATAGGACGAGCTGGGTGTCGTCGGCGTAGGAGATGATGTTGATGTCATGCGATCTGATGATGCCGGCGGGAGGCGTCATGTATATGTTGAAGAGTGTGGGGCTGAGGGATGAGACCTGGGGTACGCCGCAGGTATTATGCCTAGTGTGTGATGTGAAGGGGGAAGGCAAGCTTTCTGAGTTCATCCTGTGATGAAGGATGCCATCCATCCGAGCACATTGCCGGTTATTCCTATCTGGTGAGGGCATGGATAAGTGTGTGGTGGAAAACCGTGTCGAAGGCGGTGGACAGGTCGAGGAGGATGAGGGTGGAATATTCTCCTCTGTTGAGCAGGGCGCAGATGTTGTCTGAAGCAGTGATCAGCGCTGTCTTGGTGCTGTGGTTGGTTCTAAAACCAGACTGGAAGAAGTCTAGTATGTTGTGTCTCTCCAGGTGTTCAGTGAGTTGGAGGTTGACGGCCTTCTCCAGGACTTTGTCGGAGAACAGGAGCAAGGAGATAGTCAGTAGTTTTGTAGTTCGTTGGGGTCTACCGAGGGTTTATTGAGGAATGGTCTGATCTCAGTGTGTTTCCAGGCGTTGGGAAAGGTTGCTGTGGTTAGCAAAGCATTGATGATGATAGAAAGTTGGTGGCTGATCTTGTCTCTTCTCAGGTTGACGAGATGGTGGGAGCCGGGGTCGGTTGTGGGCCCTGGAGTGGATGGTGCTCATAAGGGCAGTTGTGTCATCTTCGTTGAGTTGTTTCCAGGTGATTAACAGGTGGTAGGTAGTGGTGCTTGAATGAAGACTGGATGTGCTGGAGGTCGAAGTTCTTGTATATGGTTGCAATTTTGTTGTGGAAATGATTGGCGAGTGCGTTGCAGATCTTCTGTGATGCAAAGACTGAGTTTTTGGAGGCTGCAGGGCAGATGAACTGTCTGACAATGGTGAGAAGTTCCTTGGTTCGGTTGGTGCTGGTCTCGATTCGGACGGTCAGGGCCTCCCTCTTTGCTGTTTTGATCTGTAGGTGCTAGTTATTGAGGGCTTACTTAAATTTGGCTCTGTCAATTTTGTTCCTGCTGAAGCGCCATCTTCTCTCCAGGTGTTTGCTTTTGCGTTTTGACCTTCTGAGGTCTAGGGCGCACCAGTTGGCTTGTTTGGCTGATCTGTGAATTTTGGCCAGTTTGGTGGGAGCGACACGGTCGGCGGCGTTGGTGATCCAGTCGTTGTAATTCCGAACTGCCTGGTCCAGGTTGGGGGGGTTAGTTGAGCTCAGTGGCACTGAGGGCATTGGCCCACTGTTGTTGCGTGACCTTGCTCCATCTGCGGGAAGGTGCGTTGTGGTTGTTGGGGATGAAGCGGGCATGTCCGGTGAGCGTGAAGTGTGCGATGGAGTGGTCCGTCCAGATGAGGTCCGAGGAGTGGGTGTATCTGATTCTGTTGCTGATGAAAAATGGGGTCCAGCGTGTGTCCTGCTATGTTCCTGGGGTTGGTGACTAGCTGCTTGAAGCTGATGTTGTCCAGTCTTTCCAGACGTTTGATGGAGTTGGTGTCGGTGAGGTCTTCCAGGTTGAAGTTGAGGTCTCCAGGAAGATGTAGTGTTTGGATTCTAAGGTGAGAGGAGTGATGAAGTCTGCGATGGTGTTGCTGTTTTGGGTCTGCATGGCGTGTCGTCTGTATGACAAGGTGCCTTTGATGGTGGGTTATTGTTGGTGTGGAGCTGGAAATTCATGTGTTCCATGACTGTCGTGGTCCGATTGTCAGTTATAGTGCAGGTGATCGACTTCTTGTGTATGATGGTGATGCCACTTACATGTTTGTTGGGGCGGTTGCGGTGTTTCATCTTGCACCCAGAGGGTGTTGTAGTGGAGTGTAACTTATTTCTTACACATTCTTTATTGAAATTCTAACAATGCTTAACAAATTAACTATTCACTACTCTTGAATGCATGTGTATTTGTGTGTGCATTTTCTCACTCTGCTCCCATGACCTGTTATCAGATTTTGTGTACCGTTGGCTATTTCAGTCTCCTGCACCCATTCTTCAATCATGTTTTAAATTTAATGGTACAATAGAATACGTGCCTGTGTGCTTAAGACTATAAATTCCTTCAAGCTTGCAAACAATTTCCCTGGGGATATTTTGGAAGCAGTACAGAAAAAACAGCTGAAAACCAAATTTGGCAAAAAGCTAGAACTTTTACCAGAAAATGTGCTCTTGTTATTTGGTGTACATTCATTCAGCCATTTTTGAGAAATCTGTGTTTAAGAGATGCTCAGGGTACTCATGAAGGGGTTAAAAATATAGTGATATCTGGACGGTTTGGTTCTGCAGGAATTTTAAAACATGGGTCGTCTGATTGGCCCGAGGGAGCTTTTCTTTTGTTGGCCTGATCCATATCACAGGACCTGTACCAGTTCTGTGGTACCTAGCAATAGGATTCACTGGCTGGAACTAGGATTACAATGTTGCTGCAACCATAACAGGACTCAGGGTTTGTACTCTGGATTTGTGAAAAACCATATAGTGTGGCAGGGTGGGAACACCTGACCCCTGGCACTTGTGGGGTGGGTACCTGGATACCACAGTACTCCTGTGGGACCAAGAGTGGCCCTCCTGTGAGGTATTGTGGTACTCTCTTGAAAGCTATACCACTGACCCATGCAGGTTTCATTGAGTGAAGCTTGTGCAATCCCACAGTTGCATGAAGCTGATGCTTAAGTGGTGGCACCGCAGCAGTACTGTGGTACCTTGAAAACAAAGTTAAAAAATAAATGTACATGTGAGGTAGGGGTCCATGGGGATATTGGCATCAATGAAGGTTTGAGCACAGGGCCTGGCAACATGCCATGCCATGTGCTAAACCCAATCACAGTGGGGGTTGGCCGCTTGCAGGGGGTTGGGTGCAGGGCCAGTTATGGTATACTGGGCTAAATATAATTTGTGCCACCGCCATGCGCTGCTTTTGATCTCACATATTACATCACTCATGGCATGTTAAATGACATCACTGATGACATCTCAAATTGTCTCATTCATGACACCACTGATGACATCACCCGAACTGCTGCTCCTCAAATTACTCTATAAACCGCTAGATTATTAGATTAAATTAGATTACTAGATTAAATCTGATGGTCTGGCTCCCGGTGGAAGCCTGGAACCAATCTAATATGCAGTGTACATACAGTAATAGGGAACAAGGGACCTTGCTACATGCACATGTCCCACCTGCATCCCACCATGGAACCTACAGTGTTCGAATGTAAGAACCTAGCCCTGCCTAGGTTTGAAAAGCAGGAACACAGATTGTAGTGGCAGATCCCTGTGGGTACAGGGACGTAGGTTTGGCACAATGTTAACCTGTTGTGTTACTTATAGCGTGCACTGATACCCTCGAGGCATTCTGGCATGGAGTTAAAT
Organism: Pleurodeles waltl; assembly: GCF_031143425.1. Classification (NCBI taxonomy): domain Eukaryota; kingdom Metazoa; phylum Chordata; class Amphibia; order Caudata; family Salamandridae; genus Pleurodeles; species Pleurodeles waltl. Next base: position 70,613,170 of record NC_090443.1, read on the forward strand.
GCTAATACACAATAGGAAACAGAGTAAAATATTGTGTTTTGAGACAGTCTTCACGGCTTTACTAAAAGGAAGTAGATCATCTAGCTTGTGCAACGAGGGAGTAAAGAATTTCAAAGATGCGCCATATAGAAGAGAATGGCCTGCCACCTTCACCATCTCCACAATGCCAACCTTCACCATCTCCACATCCAAGAGGGCACAAGCAATCTATTATTTCCTCAAAGAGTTTGCTAAATATTGACCGGTTCAAAAAAACATAGTATCAGCAGTCGAGACTCCAAGACACTCTACACAGCAACCACTAGAGTCGGCCCCCAGCTGTGTGCAGCCATCAACGACTTGTGCCATTCTATACGAAACCTCACAACCATTGCCATTAATATTGACGTCCACCTACACAGAGGACACCAGTTCAAGCCCCCCATATATATATATATATATATATATATATATATATATATATATATACACACACACATACATACAAATGTCCTACCCTTGCCATCCATTCATTATGCTAACATACAGCATGCCCATTTAAACCCATCACTATTTACTACGTATATGTAATAGTGCTCCTAGAAGGTGCAGAAAACTCCCTAAATAAATGTATGAAAACGTGCAGTGCCCATGCACGTTTCCATGCATTCACATATGTTTGCATATGTGTGCATGGGATGGATGTGCAAATTTGGCTGTGGTTATGTACGTTTGCATGTGTAAGTCCCCCCTTCCTGTTTCTTTATAAGGCTGCATTTGTATCCAAGCGCCTTTGTCTGGTGGCCTGTGTTATTCCAGAGTTAGCCTCTGCCTGTTTTTGTGCACACACACTGAATCTTCTTGTTCCACTGTGTGTTTCATGTGTTTTGGATTGTGTGTACGTACACGTGTTTGTATATTTCTACCTATTTTTGTTTGTGTACATAAACCTCTTTGAGCGTGTGAGCTTCTGCAGTGACTAACTAGTACATGTTTAGCGCATGCGTACATACGAACTGTGTCACATTTGTCTGCCGGAACATATGCAGTACCTGTACAAGTTCTCACGTGTTAATATTGACCTGGGTTCGTGCATTTTTTTAACGTATATGTTGCCACCATGAATTGCATCTAAACTTGAAGTTTGCAGCATGTGCAATGGTTGTGTGGTTTTAGGGCAGAGGTCTTCAAACTGGGGGGCGGGCCCCCCTTGGGGGGCCTCAAGTGATCCCAGGGGGGGCGCCAAACTCTGGCCAAAAGAAATATTATACAGATAACATGCCTTTGTTTTAAGCAGAAGCATGTTATTGCAGTTTTAGAAAGGTAACAGTACTTAACTGCAATGTTTAAATAGGTTTAGACCTATTTAAACACTGCCATCTTTCTAAAATAATTGTGAAAAATTCTGAGGGGGGGCCCAAGGATTTTTATTTTTCAACTGGGGGGGGGGCGCTGCATTAAAAAGTTTGAAGACCACTGTTTTAGGGGGACCAGGCGTCCAGGATTTGCTGGGGCAGTCCCGGTTTATCAGCAGCTCTTCAAACAGATTTTATCAATATTTGGTCAGATCCCGATTTTCAATGAGACTCGACTGCAAACAGTGGAGGCACGTTTCTTAATATGTTACAAAGCTGTACTAGTTAGCAAGCTATTTAAATAACGTATGATATTGGGTTTAAAAACATATTTTTTTATGTATTCCCTTACGGCTTCTTTTCGTATAACGATGAGCGCTGTCCTTCAGTGCCCCACGAATGATATTGATTTGAGTCCTTCTATTTTTTTCGAAATGTCCCGGTGTTTGTCTTTCAAAATCTGGTCACCCAAGCCTGTTTGCCACTGTATACATGTACCTCTCTGCTTGTTTGTCGTTGCTATTGACGCAAATCTGCGTTTATACATTTACATTGTCTGGGCCTGCGTTTACGTATGCCTGAGTGTTTACAGACATGCAATCATTATTATGATTGTTTGCTGGTGTATGTACATGAGCAGCTCCCTTCACTGGCTGCATTCATGCAGGTTTGCAATGTGCAGAATACGTCTGCTGTTGGCCAGTGTTCAAGCAGATCAAACCGTGCTTTTAGTGAACAGCCTCGATGGGGTTTGCTTGCGTTCATGAAAAGTAAATGTGTGCATATATGTGGTGCGTGCCTGTCGTTTGACGATATCTGCTAATATCCACCTTTCTGCCCACGTGCACTGAGTGCACGCGACGGTCGCTTAGTGTGCAGGCACGCAGTTCCTCTTGCAGTCCGTGTGCATGGCCGCCTGGGCCTCAGACTTCACGGGGGTCTGGGAGGGCGCTGCCCACCCTCTGTCCTCCCCTCCCCCTGGGCCCCTTTGATGGGGAAACACACGATTTGGCAGGAAATGGTTGGGCGGCGAAGATCTGACTGGGGGCCCAGGGGTCAACGGATCCGGGGAAAAAGGCACATTCCAACGCTCGGCGGAGGCCCAGCTGGGAGCCATCAGGCGGGTCTGGCCGCCCCTCCTCGGCCCCCAGACCCCACAACAAACAGGCCGCATTGTCGGGGAATTCCTCACATAACTCCCCGCCGCTGGCTGCTAGGTGAGGGGAGGGAGCACCCCGAGGCCTGCAGTCCCGCCCATCTCCTCCCCACAGCGCGGAAGTCTGAAATTTGGCGAGTGATTGATGGGGAAACGAAAATTATTCCCAGATTCCCGCCACCCACCGCGAGCTCTCGGTTTAGCGCCGAACGTCGGGGACAGTGCATTCTGGGCCATGGAGTTCAAAACTATTACAAAACAGAAGCCATACTCCTTTCCTAATTCCGACATTTCAGGGTGCTAGTAACTCACCTTTTCTAGAGTTCACAACACAGATCGTATAACCAAGAACTCTCAAGCTTCCGGCGAGTAGCTTGTCCACTCCAGGATTTTTCTTTGCATTCTGGTACTTGTTGTTTGTTTCATCTGATTATGTCTCTGGAAGGTAAAGAAAACACCAGAGCCAGATGATTCAGGCATGGAATATGAACACTTGCTCTCTATACTCTGTGTTTTTCGTTGATAAATGATAGCATTCTGGTACCTCTTGTGTTATTTGCTTCAGCTCAAAGTAGTAGTCTGATACACATGAAAACAATGATCTGTGAAATGAGATCCCAGGTGCGTTCTATCAACCCTGGGTGGGAGTAGTTTAACCAGTGTTTGCATTGAGTTGCGGCTTTGCACCTTGTGGTCACATTAATTTGTGTGAAAGAACGTGTAAAATTGTTAAATAAAAGCCCATGATGATGACACAGAGTGTCGGAACTTCCCATGTTATCTACATTTTATTTCAAGACCAGAGGCTCCTATTATGCTTTTCTTTCCTGGCTGTAATTTAATAGCAGCACCAGTCAAGATATTAAGAGAAACTACAAATGCCATCAGGTGACAGTTACAAAGCCAATAGGAAGCAAAAACATAGTACAAAGTAAACAATCAATCACAACAACACATACAGTATAATGGCGTCTTTTGATTGCAAACAGCCCTCTTTTCTTGCTGCTCACAGTCAAGATAAGTACCTCACTTTAATGTCGCATTATATATTACTTTGTAGTTTATCGTCATTTAAAAACTGAGACAATTATTCATCTCAGAGATTCGTTGCTCCAAAACAATTGGATGGTTCGTTTGGATCTGCAAGACGCATACCTTACTGTTCCTATCCATCCAGATTACAGGACATTTCTACAGTTTCAATGGTTAGATCAATTCTTCCACTTTTCCTTTTTTCCTTTCGGTCTTTCTTCAGCACCATTGTTATTTTACCAAACTCATGAAACCTATGATAGCTCTCCTCAGAGCTCAAGGCATCAGGCTCCTCATTATTCTGGATGACATCCTTCCTGTGAGTCAAAATCTTCCCTCTCTTCAATCTCACTTCTGTCTAACCTGTTCTCTTTTGTCAGATCTCGGCTTTCTAATCAGCAGAGAGAAATCTCTTTTGTCTCCTACTCAACAAATAGAATTTGTTGGTTTCCTCATAAACTCAGTCTCCACCACTCTACTACATCTTCCTTCTGCAAAAGTAAAGTCCATAAAATCTGAAATCCTTCAGATTCTACGCAGCTCTCTTATAACTCTCAGATCTCTAGCAACGATAGTAGGCCTTCTTTCCTCTTCTATCCAAGCCATTTTCCCAGGTCCTTTGCATTATCGGGCTCTACAGAGATTACAAATTTGACACTTACAAAAAGATCTGGCGTACTCGGACACCATCTCTGTAGATCAAGGCTCTCGCGTAGAGCTGCAATGGAGGATATACCATAGAAATGCTTGGAACTGCAGGACCATCTTTGCATCAGTCCTAGATCTTGTGTTAGAATCAGATGCAAGCTGCAAAGGTTGGGGCGCCCGCTGTGGACCAATCTCACTGGAGGTGCAGGGTTTTTAGAGGAGTCCAAATTGGACATCAACTGTTTAGCGATGCTTGCAGGATCCTTTGCGACCAGAAGATTCGCAAAAAACAGGGTTCATTGTGCTATTCTTCTCAGAATGGACAACATTTCGGTGGTACAGTATATCAACCATCTAGGGGAACCAAATCCAAACCTTTGGCGGAACTAGCAAAAGGTTTGTGGGATTTTCCCTCCTAAACAAAATTTCTGTTCATGCAGAATATTTACCAAGCAATCTAAATTCCGTGAAAGATTGGTATTCACATCATCTTCAAGACTCCAGCGATTGGAAACTTCATCCTTCTGTATTTCAATCTCTCAAACACACATGGGGTCCTTTTCAAATAGATCTCTTTGCTTCTCGCCTTAACTCCCTCAATTTTCTTGCCAACTTCCTCAATTTTACAGCTGGCGCCCAGATCCCTTTGCATTATCTTCAGATGCTTTCCTACAGGATTGGCCAACTTCGTTGATTTACGCCTTTCCTCCTTTTCTAATGATCAGCAGATTGCTGGCACAGGTAAGACAACAACTAGATGCCTTAGTACTCATAGCTCACTCTGACAATCCCAGGTGTGGTTCCCAACCCTTCTGGAGCTGTCCATGGATTTCCTCATTTGTCTCCCTTCTTTCCCGAACCTTCTATTGGACTCTGTTTTGCTTTACTTTTGACGGAGCCAAGACATACACACTGAAAGGAGTCGAAAAGATTCTCTGGAATGCACTTCTTAATCTGAAGAAGACATTTAATATAGCTTTTTGCAAGGTTCGTGAAGGAAGGTTTGAATAGTAAAAAGTGTACTTTCAAAATGTGCAACAACAACGTAAAACCATGTGTAAAGAATCTTCAATCTATGAACAGGAAATATATACATGCAAGGATACAAACACTTTAATTGATATATAGATATATATTCATATGCAATGCAAAGCAAATAATTAATAAAAATTCATTACCGCAGGACCTTTCAGATGCTTCATCTTTCTCATGCCAGCAAGAAGTTGACACCGTTCAACTACAAGAAAGAGATCTCTGCCCTCACGGGACAGATGTCAGGCATTTGATGTCCAACCCTGACCGAGGTCTTGCAATGCACCGCTACTGAGCAGGGCCATCTTTTTATATATTAAAGAACCCGGGAAAGAGCTTTCTGGAAAAAAAACCTCCCATAAGAAGGCAATATTAAACAATACTGGCTAGTTTAGGTAAGCTTTGAAAGAAGCACGTTGAGAATTGGCCAAAATCCCTACGCATCCTTCCCAAAGTCAAACCGTTCTCTGCTTGTACCATAAACATCATTCTGGTACATTCTTACCGTGCTGACTGCTTACATCCTACATATTATGTACCAGATTTACGAGATAACATGTCCTAGCTCTTCGGTGAGAAAGAGAACACGCAGAAATAAAAAACACGTTGCATAACATGTTTGTATGGAAACATACTTGCATCTTTAACGTGACGCTCAGCTGAACACAAAATGGAGTCTAGGCTGAATACAAAATGGGTTCTATAATCAGTGACCACTAAAGTGACATTGGGCAGCTAAGCCAGGTGCAAAGTGGTGCGATATGACATCAGTGGTCAACACACAAATATCACTACAGACTCTCAAGACCGTTCTCGCAACGTAGTCATAGACAATCTACTTACCCTCTTGGCTTGGAAGATTTTAGAATTCCCAATGTTCCACGCTCATTTTGCCAGAAGCTTCAAACTATTTCAAACAGTCCTGGGCTGCAGGAAATAAGAAAGGCTTACAAGTCAGCTTGGTCTTTATGGGATAGCTGGTGTGAGGGAAAATACATCGATCCCTTTTCAGCAAATGTAACTTTCATTATGAATTTTCTAGCGGCAGAGGCTAGCAAAGGTAAAAGCTACCACACAATTTGTATAGGTCAGCCATTTCATCCAAACATTACTATATAAATGGAAAACCAGTAGAGGAACACCCACTCATTTGCTGCTTGTTAAAGGGAGTAACATTTTGTAAGCCCCTTGTTCCTAAATACAGTCTGCTATGGGATGTAAATGTTCTGTTAAAATTGTTTTTGTCATGGCCTAATAATGTCCGTCTCTCCCTAAAAATGTTATCTGCCAAACTTACTATGTAGTGTGCCTAATTGCTATTAAAAGACTTTCTGATGTTAGAGCATTAGACATTTCATCTCTTCAATTTACTCCAACAGGTGTTTTATTCACAGTTCATAAATGTACCAAAACTTACTTGACATCAGTATTTTAACCTTATTTTCCTGACCAACCGAAACTTTGTGTGGGACACTGTCTAAAGGTTTATGAACAGACAACTGCCAATCTAAGAACGTCCTCCACATCACCACTCCTCATTTCCTGTAGGAAACCCTATAAACCGGTGTTTTCCCCTACGTTTGCCCATTGGGTTAAATGGAGCATGTCATTAGCGGGTATTGACACTTCCATTTTTGGTGCCCATTCTTCAAGGGGACCTATGGCTTCTAAAGCTTTTTGGGCGGGTTCCTATTTGGAGAACATTCTCAGATCAGCTGATTGGTCAAATGACAATGTGTATAGAGTGTTTTATTGCAAACCTGTTCATAATGCTTCTTCAACTGTAATTAATTCACTTTAAACAAGCATTATAGGAGCCTCTGGTCTTAAAATAAAATGTCGATTTTCCTAGTAATTTTTGAAGGAAAGTTCAAATTTTATTAAAGACACAGAGGCGAGTATTATCTCACCACAATACTTTTCTACTTCTAGTTCTTTACCTCCCTGACAGCGGCTCCAACTACTTCACAAACTATCTCATAGTACTGCATTTACTTCTTCTGGATTCATACACGTCTCTGCTCCTACTTCAAACCTACTCAGGACTCCAGTTACTTCCGTTCCTTCTTCCAAGTTGCCGTTTCCTGTATTTATACACTTTTGTCAAGAACTTTTTTCACTTATCATGGCACTTGTTATTATGTTCTCAATTTTACCACTGTCCTATACTCATTAACTACTCGAGCAAGAAAAGATGGCTTTTGCAGTCAAGTGATGTCATTATACTGTATGTGTTGTTGTGATTGGTTGTTTATTTTGTACTACATTTTTGCTTCCCATTGGCTTTGTAACCTTCACCTGATGGAATTTGTAGTTTCTCTTGATATCTTGACTGCTGCTATTAAATTCCATTAAGAAATGTCTTTAATAAAATTAAGACTTTCCTTCATAAATTACTAGGAAAATCTACATTCTTGTCAGATGTGGGTGGTTCATTCAGTCCAAAGATGTCATACTGTCACTTGTCAGGTGTGAGTAGTGAGTGCTTAATGTGAGCCAGTGGTTGCAGGTGGACCCCAACAGTAATTAGTTTTAAGACTGGATCTTATTTTCCTTCAACAGACTTTGATCCAGAGCAAGAGGGAGAATAACACAAAACTGAGAAAGGCACAGGAAGAGAAAGACGGAAAAACAGTGACAAAGGGAAAAGGCAGGTATGAACAGTAGCAAGAGTGAGATAAAAGTGCAGGGAGAATCTGGTGGTGGATTAAAGAGGTATGAGGTGGAATAAAGACTATGCAGGCTTTGTATTCAGCACTCTGGTCATTCCATAGCACCATTCACAGGCCTTTGAGCAAAACATTGGGCCTCAGCACTTATTGTTTTAGAAATTAGCCAGTGTGATCAGCATATCAGTCCTGAGCTGGCCGGTTGTCCCAAGTCAGGTGTGAACCTATCTACAGGTCCAGAGGTTCCATTTGAAGGTGAACCAGAATGATTTGTTTTATTTTGGTGATTGTGGGCTGAAAAGCTTTCTAGATTCATGGTTGAGCACCATCATTGGATTTGGGCTTTATTGAAGTATTTAGTGATGAGCAGAGAATTGTTTTTGGTTAGGTTTAGCCGACACACATCCTGGATATCTGGCTTTGATGTGGCAGAGGCAGCCTCAGGATCAAAGTGATGAAGCTGGCCATTAAGTGGAGCTGTGTATCGTCAACATACAGGTGATTTTTATTGTATGGTTGGCAAGATGGGCTTAAGTTTGCCACCTATAGTAAATGGATGTCAAGCCGAAGTCCAGGAGTGCCAAATCATTGCCAGGTTTTCTGGATAGCCACATAATCTTATTCATAAGTGTAGAATTTGACACAGTAATTCATTAACTTGAGACAATAGAACTAACTCCCCCACCAGCATAACATAGTAGCAGTAGGCACAGGCTGGGGCAATAAGGACATATAAATAAATATGTTTAAATACAGTGTCTCTAAATGCAACTCAATTACATAGTTAGTGGTTATCCTAAAGATCCTCTAGGACCTACTATGGACATGCCTGATGTAGAGACTGAAATAAAATGGACCTCTCGAGGCCATCAAAAGCAATGGGGAGCTACTGGGATCCTGGTTCCCAAACCAGTGCTTTCCAAACCTTTTAGAACCAAAACCCAATTTTTAGAGCCAAAACCTTTTGTGAGCCACCTAGCTGTAATGGACATGAGGCAGACATTTTTTTTAATGTAAAGAAAACATTGTGTGGTAGGGCACTGTCTTTTACAAGCAGCATATTTCCGTTGAAATAGCTGCTACATTTGCACAGGCTTAGAGTTTTCCTGATAAAACTATATTGCATTCAAATGATATTGTGAATATTTATCATTTGTGCATCATCAAGTAAAGTTTCTTGATTTGTTTTGATCCTACTAAAATCTTTGGAGCATATTTAAGAAAAGTGGCACTGCACAAAATGCAGCGCCACTTTTCTTGCGCTCTTTATCTCCTCCCTACCGCCATCATGTGTGCACCTTATTTGAAATATGGCGCACCATAGCACAGGGTAGGGGGCAATAGCATCATTCTTTATGATGCTATTGATGTACTCTGCAGGAGAAGCATCAACATTTTGGTGCTACTCCTACAGAGTACATAGGGGCCCATTATAAATAATGATAGGCCCCCTTTTAATGCCTGCTCTGAGTAGTAATTAAAAGTGCCGAAAAAAATGGCGCAAAGAAATCTCTTAGATTTCCTTGCACCATTTTTTCGCCCACCCCTAACGGGGGAACGCCCCCCTGCATACATTATGCCTGGCGCAGGCATAATGTGGCACAACGGTTTACAAAGTGGTGCAATGCATTCATTGCGCCACTTTGTAAATATGGTAAAGGGATTTTGGCCATCTAACGAAACATTAGCATAAAAAAAAGGACATTAATGTGTTGGTAGATAGCGCTAGGGGCTCTTAAATATGCCCCTTTGTTTCCATCACACTTTAGAATTACCAAAATGTGCTTAATTTTTGCTTTCCTAACTGTGGTATGTGCACCATTTATTTTTTACAAACAATGACATTGTGCAACCTTTCCTTTCACACTACCTATACCCAACAAGGTTGTCACACAATTTACTTTACTTTTTTCTCTAACGCATAATTTACTTTACTTTTTTCTCTAACTGCAAAGTGAGAGGAGTTTGTAAGCAGCAATTCCCATATTAAAAGACATAGCCTGACATTTAACCTTTGTCTTTGAAGCTCCGCAAATGTGACAAGATAAATAGAAAATTCAAAGGCATCTCTATTTACTACTTGGACTTTCGTCACACACCAAAAATTGCCTCGCACTGACCCACAGTTTGGGAAACACTACCATACAGAGTTGCTGAACTCTGTTAGGGTGGTAGACTGAGCATGTCTCCCTTACAAGGCAAGAGGATATTGATTATTCTGTGGTGGTTGAACCGGAGAACCAGTGGGGGTTCTTGTTGTTGCCTGTTGTAATGGCAAAGTCCATGACTTGTGAGGTTGCTGTCTTTCTACTACATCTGGGCACACTGGATTTCACAGTTGTCTGTTTGAATTTTTATTCTTTATCACTGAAACTGTTTTTTTTTTGTTTTGGAAATACTTGGTGCCTGATTTATACTTTTTTAGCACCGCATTTACATCATTTTTTGACGCAAAAGCAGCGCAAACGTACAAAATATAATTACATTTTGTAAGTTTGTGCTGCTTTTGCATAAAAAATGACGCAAATGCGGTGCTAAACAAGTATAACTCAGGCCCTTATATTATTGCAGTGCTCTACGTTATAAAACTAACTTTCCACATGTAAAAGATATGTACCCAACTTAAAACCAAAAACCTCTCTTCATGGAATTTTTCTTTCTTTGAGGACGACATCTGTGACTTTAGATCTCTAGAAATGTAAACACATATTTCTGGTCATGTGATGCCACGTTTCCATAAAAAACTTCCTCTCGGTTACAAACTATACCGGGAATGATGCCTGTGTGGTTTCAGTCTGATGTGATATAGCCTATTGATCTTAATTTGTTGGTCATATTGTGGGGACACCACTTGCTATGCTTTTCTGCCATGTCCCACCATTTATATGTGACACCATCCATACTTTTTAGCCAACAGCACCTTATATGCTTTTATATGCTCTGATTTGTAATCCCTCACTTGTAATGTAAAAGTGCAAAGTGCTGGTTCAATACAGGGATGCCCAAGCTTGAATTACTAGAGACCTGGCCATAACAGACTTTCAGGAAATCCACATGAGAGATATATTTACATACACTAAGGCCCATATTTATACTTTTTTAGTGCTGCATTTGTGTAATTTTTTTACGCAAAAGTGGCGCAAACTTACAAAATACAATTATGGCCCATATTTATACTTTTTAGTGCCGCATTTGCGCCGCTTTTTGACGAAAAAGCAGTGCAACCTTACAAAATAGAATTGTATCTTGTAAGTTTGCGCCGCTTTTAATGCGGCGCTAAAAATTTATAAATATGGGCCTATATTTTGTGATTTTGCGCCGCTTTTGCGTCAAAAAATGACACAAATGCGGCACTAAAAAAGTATAAATATGGGTCTGAATATCAATGGGGACCATTTACATTGTCACTTGTTATACTGAGTATCTGGCACACCCAAATCAATGTTGGACACCATGGTCCTAAACGTTAATCTCACACATAGGAGTCATTTGAATGTACGACTGCTCGACGTGGCTCCATACATAAAAAACTGACAGAGGTTTGTCTAGTATGGCTAACCTCTTGTGCGCAAAAACAAAAAAAGCTAATACCAGCCCAAAACAAAATACTCAGTCCGAAGAATGAGGCTTTAGCACGTAAGTGGATGAAAGAGAGGCATGCAGGATTCAGTGCAGGAGGTTGGGAAACTGGCACCTTTTAGCCACTGGCCAGCGCTTCTGGATGAAATTGTAATTTTCTGCGTCATCATTTTTTATTTATGGTACAACGGCCCCACCAAGTTTGTATTCTTTGTATTACACGTGTATAGTATCTTAGGCCCATATTTATACTTTTTAGCGCCACATTTGCGCCGTTTTTTAACGCAAAAGCGGCGCAAATTTACAAAATACAATTGTATTTTGTAAGTTTGCGCTGCTTTTGCATCAAAAAATGATGCAAATGCAGTCTAAAAAAGTATAAATATGGGCCTTAATGTGATGGCAAACGAACATTCTGCCCATATGAAGCCTCATTGCATCATTGCACCTGAGTTCCTTTGAAAAAAATCCTTCAACATTTTTGTAGTCATTTAATCGATTAAATGAAAGTTAAATCTCTATTTACGAAAGACAACTTCCTTGTCCTATGATCCACGGCACCTCTTGCTTGGCACCCTTCTCATGAGTTTCTCCATATCTTTCCTGCAGCTGATATCTCTCAAGGTGCACCACTGCCATCAATGGATACTGCTGGGTTTGTCATTTGGGGAGCATACGCCCAAGGCCACTGAGCCACTCACTGTGAATAAAGGGTCTTCCACATTCACATCAATTATTATATATAGCTCTCGTGGTCTGACTGGTCTAACGAGCAATTAGACAGTGCCCGAAGGGCTAATTTGACTGGTGAATGTGTGGGAAATTTTTTGGCTGTTTGTGGGCCTGTTTTATGGTCTGTGGGGGCTGTTTGTACTGTTGATTTCCCTGTTTTTAAAACAATATTTCCTGCAGCAAGCACAAATGCATGCAGTCTACAGTACCTTGCAAAACACTTAAACAGCTTGTTATTTTTGTGTTAAAATCATTTTTATTGGTATATTGAGCAAAACCAACAAGTAAATAACATTGAAAACCAGACGATACATATTGTAAGGGATGCCTTGAGTATCTCACAGTATCCATATAGGACAGTGTACAAGTTATCCATAAAAAGAGAAGGCTGGCATAAGGTTGATTTCTACATATGTATTGTTGTAATTTGGCCAACCATTGATAATACTTGTATTTGTACCAGTTCTAGAATGATTCATAAATGAGCAGATATGTACCCACCAGACAACAGGAGAAAGAAATACACTTGGGGAAGAATCTAGGAAAGAGGTGGGGGGCGAGGGTAAGTAGGAGTAAATAGCTTTGACTAACATGGTTGTCTTACTGGGGTGTGAATGTACAAAATAAAATAGTAGAACCACTAGGCTTGTTTTCCTTCTTTTTCCATAAAGTGGTATAATGTTCACCATATAGTGTTTGAGAATCTCGGGATGAAGTGAGGATGTCTCGATTAGCTTATTTGCACCTCTTAGGTATGTTACCCATGCCCACCACATATGAGGGGAAATGTGTTTAAGAGATTTCCATTCAGCGAATATAACCTTGATCGCAATGGATAGAAGGAGGTCCTGCCGGGCCATGTCGCTCTCATCAAGATGGAATGTATCTGAGACACTCCAAGAGCCCAATATAATTAGTGGGAACTTTAGGGTTATTGATGTGTCAAACATGGAGTTGATTTGGTTTAAGATCTATGAACAGAAGAGGGATAGACGAGGACATTGGAAAAACATATGTTCGTAGGACCATTTAGAACTAAGAGGTGATATGTTTCATGAAGTGGGGACCTCGAGATCTTTATATATCTTGGAGCAAATATGTCCGAGCCGAGTAATGTCATAGTTTTAGTCGCTGGCAGATGGTTGCATTTTTAGCCCATTCTAGTTTGGAGAGTTCAGCTTTTAGTTTTAGAAAACTATAGAAGTCGATTAGGGGAAGGTCTTGTTTTGCAGCTAAAAAATGCAAGGGGCATAGGTTCTCCATTATCATCACATAGGTCACAAATGACATTGATGTTTTTTGAGGCCCATGAATGGTGTAATTCTTCTGTAGTGTCCAGTTTTATTTTTGGGTTGTGCATCAGCAGAGCCATTAAGGATCTGTGTAGTGGAGATTGTGACAGTTTATCTATTTGTTTTATGGCAGTAGCAGTGTCAACAAATATCTTTTGTAATAGAAGGGGTCTGAACTTTTTCATAAAGAGATTTGCTACAGGAGAGAAGGGTGAGCAGATGGAGTCCTCAATTTCAAGCCATCTAGGGGGGCCAGGCAGATCTTTAAGTAGCCAGTTAGCGCCCTCTGATGCCAGGAAAGCTGTATGATATAAATTCCAGTTTGGTAATCTGCATCCCCCTCCATGGGTGTTCTTTCTTAAGGCCTTAAAGGAGATTCTAGCCCTTTTTCCCTTCCATGGAAAAGAGTACATTAGCTTATCTAAATTGTGAGAAAAGGAGTGGGAGAGTCGCATTGGTAGCATGGAAGTAGTGAAATTAATAATTGGGGTGACCATCATTTTTAATGTTTGAATTCTGCTCCACCAGGATATATGACTGGGTGACCAGGCGTCCAGTACGTTTTTTACCTTATTAATGGTTTTGTCTTCATTTATTTACAGTGTATCTGAGATGTCGTTGGCAAGCCAGATATCTAAATATTTAAGTTGTTTTGTTTGCATTTAGGCCTGAGCTTCCTAAGTGTGCAGCAAAGCAGAGCGAGTTGTGGTAGAGTGTAATGATAGAATGCAGCATTAGAATGTGAGGGATCTCATCTCTCTCTGGCACTGATGTCATATCTGACATCAGAGTAGAGTGTGAGAGAGAAGGGATTCCGAGGAAGCTGTTGGAGCTCACTGTTGGCTTGACCAGATCTGTATGTGGCTAAGATACTCCTATTAAAGAACCTACATTTTGTACCATCAAGATTCATCTTTATTACACTTGGCGACGAGGAGGTGCAGGAGTATCTTAACACTATATTTTTGGGACTTTACTTTATCCAGCACTTCTAATCCAGCCTTCATTTCCAGACAATTAGACCGTTAGGATTTCTATATCGAGGGAGCTGGATATTTAATTCAAGACGGTGAGAAACAAGATTTCCTACCTTACAGTGAAGCGTGCAGAATCTGATTTTCAGCCAAATCTTCTTCGTCTCTAACTTGTTTTGTTGTGGAAGGTGCTTAACTCCAACCTCCTCTAGAAAACAATCTGTTGGTTTATAAATTCATACAACGAAGTGAATAGGAATATAATCCCATTTTTGGTCGTTTTCAAGCTTTATAGTAAAAGCATATTCAACATATATTTTTCAACTTTAAAATCGTTTTGGAAATAAATCACAAGGAAGTATGCAAAACATCTCGCCCCCACCATTTTTCCTCACTACACCAGGGGAACCTCCTATAAAATGGTCTAAATGGAAGAAAAAAATCCTACACTATTCCAGGGTGTGTGAAACTAATCTTTCTAATGAAAGAAAAAAAGCTCTCCTGATGCATTGTCTAGGATGCAAAGGACAAGAAATTTTTGAGAACTTACCTGACACTGGTGATGAGGGAACAGATCTGAACGAATTTGAAATCTGTTTAAAAAAATTAGATTTGCACTATTTACCAAAAGTCAGTACCATTTTGGAAAGATATCACTTTGGCATGAGAGAGCAACAACCAGGAGAAAGTGTTGAGGATTATATTACAGCTTTGCGGAAACTTGCATCAACTTGTAAGTTTGGAGTAACCATAGAGGAACGTATAAGGGATCAATTTATGCTGAGATGCTCGAGTGATAAAGTTCGTCAGGAATTGTGGAGCAAGGACGATCCTTCTTTGCAAGAGGTCATTGTAGTAGCAAAGGGTGTCGAGCACACTTTGGCATGTGTAGAAGAATTAGAGAAAGGAAAGAATAATTCAGTAAATAAAAAATATGGAAAAAAAGAAGATCATAGTAAAGAAGCATCTGGTGACAAAGGGGAAGATAAAGTGACTCTTGCTCAATGGTTAAAATCTAAGGATTTGAAATGTTTCCGTTGTGGGAATGCAGGTCACTTTGCTTCATATAAGAAATGTCCAGTGATCAACAGCATATGTAAGTTGTGTAATAAAAAGGGACATTTTGCTAAATGCTGTAAGTCAAGCAAAAGTGCAACATCAGTGAAAGTGGTGGAAGATTGCATTTTGTCGATTTCAGCAAATGCTCAAAGGAAAAATCATTCGAGGGACACAATTTCGATCTTAAATGAAGATGTGGAAATATTGTTTGATTCTGGAGCGTGGTTGACTCTAATTTCAAATACGTTTTTTGATGAAAATTTGACTCACAAGATCCATTTAAAAGATCCGGATGTTATCCCAGTAGGATATGGTGGCCAAACCATTCAACTGAGGGGCTATTTTGAATCAGAAATTTCATTCAGAGGAAATACTATTTTTGGTAAGATTTATGTTCCAGTTAAAGGGGACAGTGTGTTAAGTTGGCCGCACCAACGAGACTTGAACGTCATTTTAGATCCTAACTCAACTTCTTCGATAATGTTGAGGGATGAATTCATCAAAAAAGTGCAGGATGGTGGTGAATTTCCTGTGCAGGAAATTAAAGGAAATGTCTGGCCAAAGTTTGTTAAGGACTATGAGGATCTATTCAGTGACAAATTGGGATGTCTTAAGAAATATGTCCACCGCATTAGAATAAAGGAAGGATCAGTTCCTGTAGTTTCCAAAGTGCGTCCTGTACCAATTGCCATGAAAGATGGTGTAGAAAGAGAAATACAAAGATTGTGCAAAGATGGAATCATTGAGCCTGTGGAGTCATCAGAATGGGTATCACCAATTGTAGTCGCACGGAAACAATCAGGTGATATTAGACTATGGCCCTCATTCTGACCTTGGCGGGCGGCGGAGGCCGACCGCCAAAGTCCCGCCGTCAAGTTACCGTTCCGCGGTCGAAAGACCGCGGCGGTAATTCTGACTTTCCCGCTGGGCTGGCTGGCGGTCGCCTTCAGACCGCCAGCCAGCCCAGCGGGAAAGAGGCTTCCACGATGAAGCCGGCTCGGAATCGAGCCGGCGGAGTGGAAGCTGTGCGACGGGTGCAGTTGCACCCGTCGCGTATTTCACTGTCTGCGCAGCAGACAGTGAAATACTTGTAGGGGCCCTCTTACGGGGGCCCCTGCAATGCCCATGCCAGTGGCATGGGCACTGCAGGGGCCCCCAGGGGCCCCGCGACCCCCCCTACCGCCATCCGGATCTCGGCGGTCCGACCGCCGGGATCTGGATGGCGGTAGGGGGGGTCGGAATCCCCGCGGCGGTGCAGCAAGCTGCGCCGCCGCGGAGGATTCAATGGGGCCGCGGTACACTGGCGGGACCCCGCCAGTGGTGCCGGTCCGACCGCGGCTTTACCGCCGCGGTCGGAATCCCCATTGGAGCACCGCCGGCTTGTCGGCGGTGCTCCCGCGGTCCTCCGCCCTGGCGGTCAAAGACCGCCAGGGTCAGAATGAGGGCCTATGTGTCAATTTGAGGAATCTTAATAAATGTGTAGTGAGTGACCAATTTCCTTTGCCTAATATAACAGAAATGGTGACTTTGCTACATGGGTCCAAGTATTTCAGTAAGCTGGATCTCACGTCGGCCTACCATCAGGTCATGCTACATGAAGACTCAAGGGACTATACCACTTTTGTCACACCTTTTGGGACCTTTAGGTTTAAAAGGATGCCTTTTGGTCTGGTTTCAGCTGCTGCTGTTTTCCAGCGTTTGATGTATAATATGTTTGGCTCAGAACCAGGCGTTAAATGTTTTCAGGATGATATCCTGATACATGCTCAGACTGAAGAGGAACATGAAAGAATAATCAGGAAAGTTTTGGGAATTTTAAGAGAACATGGTTTGACTCTTAAAATTAAGAAGTGTTCATTTGTTAGACCGGAGGTAGAATATTTAGGTCATAGAATAACTCCCAATGGGGTGTATCCTAAGGAAGAACTTATTAAGAACATTTTGGGCCTATGGGAACCTGAGAAAAAGGAGGAACTGTTAACATTTTTGGGAATGGTTGAGTTTCAGGCAAAGTTCTTGCCAAATCTAGCATCCAAAACCACAAACATGAGGAAATTGTTGAAGAAAGGGAAGGAGTTTGTGTGGGATGATGAGTGCAGAGTGGAGTTTGAGAGTATAAAGAAAGAATTGACATCAGTTGGAAGTTTAAGCTCATTTGATCCTAAGAAAATGTGTGTGATCATGACCGATGCAAGTATGAAAGGGTTAGGAGCGGTACTTTTACAAGACCTGGGGGAGCAAGATTTAAGACCTGTGGTGTACTGCTCTAGAACTCTGCGAGGAGCAGAAGTGAATTATTCAACAATAGAGAAGGAAGCTTTGAGTGTGTTCTGGGCAATTAATACATTAAAAAAATTCCTGTGGGGAAAAGAGTTTCAGATTTTTACTGATCACAAACCCCTGGTAGAAGTGTTCATGAAAAGAGGTCTGGATATGATCTCTGGAAGAATCAGTAAGTGGATTGTTGGCCTACAAGACTTTGCTTTTAAGGTGTTTTATGTACCAGGTCCAAGCAATAGGATTGCTGATTGCCTATCAAGATTGAGTACTGAAGTTGACAGCAGTTCAGAAGAAAGTCAAGATGATGTCATTAGTGTGTGTAATGTGACAAGAGGTATTGTTGAACAAAATGAGTGGTTGAGAGCGGTTATGGAAGATGCTGTGCTACAACGTGTGTGTAAGGAATATAGTGAGGGATGGAGTTCATCTGTCAAGGGGGATAAAGAGTTATGCGGATTTTGGAAGGTGAGAGAGGAATTATCTATGGAGAATGGAATTTTGCTGCGGGGAACAAAATTGGTTGTCCCGGTATTGTTGAGAGAAAGAATTATCGAACTAGCGCATGAGGGTCATCAAGGGATGAGTAAAACTAAAGCAAGAATTTGCCTTAATTATTGGTGGCCAGGAATGGATCTTATGATCGAAAGGAGAGTAAGGGAATGTTATGATTGCTGTAACAGTGATAAGGTTTATAAAACCAGAGTTCCGCCGATGTGTACTCGTGAATGTTCCTCTAAGCCGTGGGATGTTGTGGCAGTGGATGTAGTAGGACCTATATTTGGTAAAGGTGGTTGCAACTATATTCTAGTCTTAGTGGACCAATTTTCAAGGTGGGCAGAAATAGCAATTGGTAGTAGCATGGAGACTACTAAAGTGATTAATTTCTTTAATGAAATTTTCAGCCGTGAAGGTTTGCCGAACACCATTCTCACGGACAATGGGCCCCAATTTGTTTCAAATGAGATGGAAGAGTACTGTAAATCCAGGGGTATTGTGCATAAAAGATGTTCCTTGTATCATCCTGAGGGTAATGGGACAGTAGAAAGATTCAATAAGTGCATAAAGGAATGTATACAGTTGGAAGTTGCAGCTGGCAGGAATTGGAAAGATGGTCTTAAGAATTTTCTCCATGCATATAGATTTTCTCCTCACGTCACTACAGGGAAGGTACCGTTTGAAATTTTCAGGGGACGGAAAGCTAACACATGTTTGGCACCAGGTTGGGTGCGTTGGGGTAAGAATGAGTGTGTTACATGGTGTGACGGAAATAGGGAGGAAAGAGCGAAAGAGGAAAAGTGCTTAGAGAAAAGAAAGGAAAACTATGATAGGAGGAAAAGCACATGCAATGTTGAGGTGAAAGTGGGTGATAAGATTTTGATTAGAAACCCTAGATTTAGCAAGTCTGGAAGTAAGTTTATGGGTCCTTTTGAAGTGGTCAAACTCTTCAGGAATGCAGTGAGAATTGACGATGGTAGAGTCTGGAATCTCAACCGTGTGGTTGTTTCAAAGAAAATGTACCCAATTTTATTCCAGTTTACAGTTTGTTGTTTTGGTATTATATTTTTTTCCTGTATATAGTTTCTTTTGTTCTCATGGGTTTTGTAATTGTTCTAAAAAAAAGGGGAAGGTGTGTGGTAGAGTGTAATGATAGAATGCAGCATTAGAATGTGAGGGATCTCATCTTTCTCTGGCACTGATGTGGCACTGATGTCATATCTGACATCAGAGTAGAGTGTGAGAGAGAAGGGATTCCGAGGAAGCTGTTGGAGTGACTGTTGGCTTGACCAGATCTGTATGTGGCTAAGATACTCCTATTAAAGAACCTACATTTTGTACCATCAAGATTCATCTTTATTACACGAGTTAAGGAGGAATGCCTCAATCTTCTCATTGTTAAGTGTGTAGCCAGAGACCCGAGAGAAGTCTGTTATTATATTGTTTAGCAACAGGATTACATTCTCTATATCTACAGAATGTATAAGTATGTCAACAGCATATGCTGAGGTTTTAAAAGTGTTGCTGCTGAATTGAAAGCATGTGATCTTAGGGGATGAGTCAATTAGTAAGAGCAAGGGATCTATTTTAAGAGGAATAATAGTGGGGATAAAGGGCAACTCTGTCTCATGCCTTGATGAAGATCAAATATGGCAGGGAGTTCACCATTAATCTGGACATTTGCTTTAGGGTTAGCTTAGAGGGGCATCATCATGTTGACAAAGGATTTGCCCAAGTCATGGGCTTCTAGGACTTTATGTAAGAACAGCCAATACACCTTGTTGAAAGCTTTCTCTGCGTCAAGCGCAATTGCACCCGCCGGCAGAGATGCAAATTCTGTCTTACATATGACGTAACAGGAGGTACGGATATTATCTCTTGCCATTCTCCCTTTCACAAATCCTGTTTGGGAGATATGTACGAGTTTTGGGATAAGAGATTCAATCCATTTTGCCAGGATTTTTGCAAATATTTCTGCTTCCATATTAAGTAAGGAAATGGGGCAATAATTTGTTGGGTCTGTGTAATCCTTGACCTCTTTTGGGATAACTACAATTGTAATTTTGCTGCGGTTCCTGAAACCTTACCTTGGTGGATAAATCAATCTAATGTATTTTTAAGGTGGTTAATCAGTGAAGTCTGAAAAGTTTTGTAAAGGGATATAGGAAGCCCATCCTTTGCTGCTGCCTTGTCTGATTTGATATATCTGATGGCATGTGCGATTTCAGTAGAGTCAACGGGCTTGTTAAGCTGGGTTTTCTCTGCCTCGGTTTATCTTTTAATAGGGAGATTGCTGAGAAATGCTTCGCATTCATATTTCAGACAGTGGGCTTGGGGGTATAGAGTTTGACCTAGAAGTTCCTGAAAACATCTGAAATATTGCTAGTTTTGTATTTTAGCACTTGATTGGGTGCTTTGACATGGGAAATATTGTTAGATATGTGCCTAAATTTAAGCGTGGCAGCCAGTGTTTTCCCAGCCCTATTTAGAAAAATAAGTTGTTTTGATTTTTGAGTGTGGACCTATAGGTAAGCTTGTTTACTAATAATGGTGTTATATTTGTATTTCAGTTGTTTAATCTCATTCAGGGTTATATTTCTTGTTTGTCTGAAAGTAGATTCTTTAGATTTGATTTCTGAGACAATCTGTTGGAGAGATGCTTTAATCTGGTAATTTTTGTTGGACATGCGTTTGATTATTTGCCTTCTCATCAAACATTTAAACGCATGCCATAGTACTAGGGGAGAGGAGACCGAGTGGATGTTCTCTCTGAAGAATATTTCGTGCTCCTTTTTGAGGTCCACTATATCTTCAGGTTTATCTAGAATTTCGTCATTCATGTGCCATATTTTATTGTTCAACCTAGTTGGCGTTATTAAGATGGACAAGAAACTGCAGCATGATCGGACACTAGGATAGGGTGAATTTAAAATGTGGTGTACTGAAGAAGAGAGTCAGAAATGAAAAGGAGATGAGCGTGAGTATTCCTTTTATCTTCCCTGCCACCTTAGAACATAGCACCTCGGTCATCCACCCTCTCCTATTAGATAGTTTTTCTCTATAGTTAATCTAATGGCCTGATTACAACTTTGGCAAAGGGGGTTAATCCGTCCCAAATGTGACAGATATCCCGCCCACCGTATTACGAGTTCCATAGGATATAATGGACTCGTAATACGGCGGACGGGATATCCGTCACATTTGGGACAGATTTACCCCCTCCGCCAAAGTTGTAATCAGGCCCTTTGTTTCTTGTAGGAGTACAATACAGCCTGCTAAATCTTTACAGTAATCCAATATTTTCGTTCTCTTCACAGGGTGGCTCAGAACTTTAGTGTTAAAGGATACCATATTAATGGACGTCTTGGGGAATGTTCTACTGGTTGTTAGCCACTTCGGTCTGGAGTCCGGGACTAGGGGGAGAGCCAACCCATAGCCAATGTAGATATGTAGTGGGACATCCCATACCATTGCTAGGTAGTGGAAAGAGGAGGCAAGGATAGAGGGTTGCGGGGACAGTCAACTAGTGATATAACAGGCAACAATTGGTGTTATGTGAGTTGCAGTGGCATCCCTTCCCACAAGGGGGAGAAAGAGCAGAAACGGGTAGCAGCACAGCCTGAGCCCGCCACATGCGTCCATGCCATAATCTTAGATGGATACATGGCAGTATGCATATTGGGGAGACCCAAAAGGGAAAACAGGGCCTTGACAATAGCAAGTAAGGCTAGGGAATAGGTATCTATAGGTAGGCAACAGAAATCAAGAATCAACATTTAACATGGTGGAGAACATATTAGGTAGCAGTTTCTAGTGGTCGACAACATAGTCTTGGAGTTACTCAAGACAGAGAACAATAACGGTGGCAGTCCCACAGATATTCAGGTATACAACATGAATATTATTGCTTAGACAGCATTAACCTGATAAGTGATTGAATGGTGTAGCCTCCCGAGTGAGATGATCATGCTCTGCAGGATCTGAAAAAACGTTAGTTAGACCTTTATAGGTAATATGGAACTTGGACGGTCCAGCGAAGGTGAAAGAGATTCCCATCATCGTAAGTCTCTTCCTTAAGGCTAGGAAGCTTTTCCGACAGATCACCATTTCTTTCGCATAGTCTTGAGAGATGGATATTTTCCAAGTTTGCCACATTACCACTTAAATTTTCTTCATCTGTGCCAGGATTTGTTCAGTGTGTTGGTGTCAGAGCAGCTTGAATATTATAGCTCTTGGTGCCGTTAGATTACTTGGCTTATAGGTGGGGATCCTATGAGCCCTCTCGATCTCGAAGTCTTTGTCGAAGGCCAGTTGTAGGGTAGTCAGAATCCAGGAGATAAGAAAGTCAGCAACTGATTGGTGGTTCGAATCAACTCCTTCGGGGAGTCCAAAAATTCAGAGGTTGCTAATCAGGTTTCGATCTTCCTGCTCCGTTAGTTGAGATGTTAGTGTCGCTACTGTAAACGCGTCTGACCTTATTTAGTTTCTTATCGTTAATAAGACACCTTTTCTAAGCTTGATAACCTTTGGGATTGGCCATTGGTACAGTCTTCAACCCTACTGATCCTGGATTCTGTGGCTGTGACCCTTAGTTTCAGATCTTTAAAGTCATTGCATATTGCCGCCACTTCCACCTGGAGTAAGTCAGTATTTGTCTTGGTGCTTTGGGCCACGTCATGCACTGTATTTAGCTAGCGCAAAATTGCGTCCAGTGTGGAGAATGTATATGGTTTATCCTTTATGGGTGACTCTAGATTAGGCAGTGAGTGCTTAGGCCCTGATTTATACTTTTTCTGCGCCGCATTTGTGTCATTTTTTGACACAAAAGTGGCGCAAACGTACAAAATATAATTGTATTTTGTAAGTTTCGCCGCTTTTGCATAAAAAAACTACGCAAATTTGGCACAAAAAAGGTATAAATCAGGGCCTTAGTTCGTTTGAGGGTAGCTTTGGATTAATTTTACTCAGTGATAGAGTCTTTGGGTTCCACCATGTTGAGTTTGGGTAGCAGAATATCAGAACAAGTGGGGAAGCAGATGTGTCTTTTTGAGCTGAGTGGCTACACTGCGTTTCACTCTCGTGTGTTGCTCTTTCAGATTACATTTTATTTACACTCACAGGCAAACATGTACTTGTGGACTAAACCGGTCAGGAAATATATGAAAATGAGCTTCAACTAGTCCATAGATAGATGATCTTAGTGACAATGTGTATTCACTGCTATTTAGCTTTGTGCATTTAGTTTATCTATTCGGTATGCCGTGTGATGGTCCTCGCGGTGCATGCATTCGTTATGTTCGCTGCAGCAAGGTGCTAATTAATGTGAAAGGCAGGTGGTGGGTCGACCCTTCAGTACTTAGTATTTAGGATAAGGGGGCTGCATGTGGGGATTATATGCGCCAGTGCCAGCCTAGATTATTCCTGTCCTCTAATCAACCACATGAGTGTACAGGGACCAGGTATAGTGGTTTTCACTTCACGTTCGCATTTGTTTTGCTATTTGTCATGTTGGTATACCTTAAAGCACTTTTGGGTAGCCTGTGCCGGATGATGTTCACAGTAGTCCCCAAAGGGTGTATTCATTTTATGCTTTCCAACATTCTTCACTCCGTGCCGGCAGATCAGATGTGCAATGTGGGTCCACCATCTTGTTTGTGATCGGGGAGTGCCGGTAAGGTGAGTTTGGCGGGATAAAAACATCTGTGAAGGCTCTGGAGTGAATCAGACTAGATCCTCGCCATTAGCGGAGGTGAGGCGCTGACTTTTGGAGATTGGCGATCGCTTATGCCATCAGTATTCCGCTGGAACAGGCGGCGGGCTCGCTAGAGCTCAAAGGAGCACCGCCATCTTGCTGCATGCCAGACCACACACCCTCATACAGCATGTTATAACAAGTAAAAAACTGCCAAAATGTGCGCACATTGGCTACTTTTTCAGTTATCAAATTTACTAGTGGGGGCTACTTTTATTTTGGTGCATGTCTGTTTTCTGTCCCAATCCGACCTTGATGGTAGTAGAAAAAGTAACTCAGGGGGGCAGCTAGCACACTCAACATTTGCAGAGATTTACCTTTATGAGAGGTAAAAAGGGCTGAGTCATCTTGAACACCTATTACTTGCACGTTTATGTTTTTAATGTCATGTTAGCCTCAGTATGTCACACTCAGGGTAGTCCAGGCTTTATAAAGGGTTGTATAAAATAAATTGTCCTGTTTAGGTGCTCACTACCAACATGCATTTACTCATCTTGATTGCTTTGAGCAATGAAATCCCCGAGGGTTGATCTAGTGGCTAAAAGAGAAACAGCTAGTCAGACGGAAGAGTGGGTCTCCCAGGGTCAGACCTCAGTAGGAGGTTGCATTTCTGGAGCAGCAGTTGGCCTACAACCACCATACTTTCAGCTCCAAGGGAAGGGATGGACTCAGAGGAGTCAGTCCATAGGCTACAAAGAAGAAATGCAGGGGTTCTGCCATGACCCAATGCACTGTATATCTGCATACCCTCAAGCCTCCATGGTGCAGCATCTTTGCCTGCACTAATGCCACTGGGAAATTTCAAACATACAAAAAAAGTGAAGAATGTAATGCTTGGAATAATCTCAGCCACTGGTAATTAATCAGGCCTCATCCCAGTCCATCACTATTCTGCACACCATGCCATCTTAATTTATACCCAGCCATATGAAAATCAGTCTTGACCGAGCTCAAATAGGAACAGTCCAGTTCAAACTGCCAGGCCAGGTCCTCGCTGAACCAGAACACAATCAACACAGGTCCGATTTGGCCTTAACTAGGGCCCATCAGTCAGCTACTAGGAAATTTAAGTCACCAATATACATATGGAAGTAGTTTTTTGAAAAATAAACCTGAGTGACAGAGGGGAGTTCAATTTAGGATATGCAATACTAAACCTGGGGAGCCAGGTTGGAGAAAGAGATTGAGGAGGAAATATCAGGTGTGCCATACACAGTGCACTTCTTGTATTAATGAATAAAGAGTTGAAAACTAATGTTCATGTAACAGTTTCTGTGTGAAACAATAAAAAGGTTCTAGTGTGTGGAACCTTCCCCCACGTCTCCTACACGTGTAGTTTTTAAAAAAGAAAGCTTTTAAAAAATGCTTCCTGTTTCCCTAAAAGGAACTGGTACTACGTTAAAAAAAAATCTTTATTTTTTAAATAGTTTCACTGAGGGTTGGCAGTGGTCTCACCCAAAACACGCTTACTTCAGTTTTGCCGACTCATTTTAGGAACTGGTAAAAATTTGTGTACATCTATAATGCATTTTGTATATTGCAATAAATCTGTTTTTCCAGTTGCAAACAAGGGTGCAGACTGCTTACAATCATAAAACCGTTTAATACATCTGGCCCTTGCTCTGAAGAGCACATCCCTTGCTTAGACAAAAGGATACACATACAGCTTAATTCCTGCCTGGCGGAATAAACTGCCAGCCGGGCTGGGAGTTACATGGTCTCATTCAGAGTGCATGACTAATTTATAGGCACGCAAAAACGGTTAACCCTACAAACCGTTGCCTGTGCCTGAGTAATTGTGTGGGAAATGTGACTTTCACCACATCCGCCCACAGGTTTGGTGACGCATCAGGGTATAATGCGGGAGAAAGGCCACTTTCATAGGTGGCCTATTGTCTCTCTCTCTTTCTCAGAGTCTCTCTCTCTCTCATTATGTCCCAGAATCCCGCACCCTACTTCCCTTCTCTACCCTCCGCCATGGGCCGTTCCTCTTCTTTGTAACTATTACCACGTCACCAGTCACATATTTTTAATTATGAACTTGGTCAAAAAAAGTGTACACTATATAACACATGTTCAAACCAGTGTCATAGGAGTGCTCGCATTATTTTAATGATGTGCCATGCAAACAACAACATATTAATATTAATGGAGGGGCCCGCGGAGAGAGAGACCCGGTCTAGTCTCTCCGCGGGGTTTTTCGGGACACAGGAAGTGGCGCGGAGGCGCCCTATTGGCAGCCAGGTAAGTGGGGGAGGGTTTAGGACAGGCCTTTAAAAGGGGGGTGGAGGGGTGGGGTCGGCCTCTGTCCGCGCCGACTGTGGGGTTAGACGTAGGCAGTTTTTGACCACCCACCCACCCAGCTGAGAAGAAAGGGGGATTGGGGATGGCATATATAGTTTCAGGGTAGAAAAGGTGGGGTATGACTTGGGAGTTTAGTTGTCATTTAGGGCAGGTGAGGTAGGTTGTGTGTAACAGGAGATGGGGGAGGGTGGAGAGCCAGATGCGGGCTTGTCCACCCTTCCAGGGGGAAAAACAAGGAGTTGAAGGATCAGAGCGGGGGGTAGGTTACAAGCTAGGAAGGCTTGGGAGGAATAGGGGAGCGTATACGGTAGGAGAATTGAAGGGAACTATTTGAGGAAAGAATGAAGGGAAATGAAGAGTACAAGTTAAGGTCTGGTTAAAAGTTTGATGTACAGTTAAAAAATGTTAATTGATGTTGTGTTTAAATCCTGTCCTAAATAAATGACCTTTTACACTAAAAAGGAGTGTCACTGTATGTATGTCCCGAAGTGCGGAGAGAAGAGCGAGCACTCGACCCAAGGAGGCAAAAATCCTGTTTACCAGCTCCTCTCGGTCCCGCCCACGCTCGCAGGGACTGCCGCGACTCTGTCACTTGTAGGCGGCCCCGGAGAAGCTGACTTCGAGGCGATGGGCACTGGGGCATTCCACGACAGAAAGCAGGGGAGATGCTTGAAAACCCCCATCTGGCCCCAGTGGCCCTAGTGAGTGTGACCTGTGCCAGGGAGGGTGGAGACAGGAACTGCAGGCCACAGTAGCATAACTAAATTTTGGGGGGAGGCGGGGCTGCAAAAACCACCAATGCCCCCTCCCCTTCGCACTCACCCATGAGCACTCAGGCCAGGGTGCTGTGCTAAGGGGGACTCTGGAGCTCGCCCCTCTCACCCCCACTGCGGGGATCTTTGTAAGGCCACTGGCAGACCACCTCACCCCGTTATGAGGTGCGTGGCCTTTTCTACGGCAGCTCGGGGAGTGCCATACTTTCAGCCCCCAAAAGTTTCGGCTCACGCAGCCCCGAGGCCTTGGTGACATGTTCAGAAACCCACATAGTCGCTTTTCACTTGCATTCACAGACTCATGCAGTGCATATGACAGAGTGTACCTTTCACAGAGGGGGAGAAAGAGAGACTGATCGCACATGGGAAAATGGGAGCAAAAGAGGAGGAAAAGGCAGGAGGGCACAACCTCACCCCCCCCCCACCACACACACACACAATCCTTTGCAGAATGTTATGGGGGTCCCCGAGTAGCCAATATCTCACAGATATTCATTGACCTCTGGCGGTTTGGGGCATCCCCTAAAATGTAGTGAGGCCTGAAAGTTAGGTGGCCCCTCCTCCGCAGAGGCTGCAGGGCCTGCGTTTTGCCCGTGCACCCAAGCAACATCGGAGAGCACCTTTTGTTTTTGCAGGGAGTCTCCCTCGCTCTGCCTGTTTGCCCAAATATTGGAATTTTACTTTTTTCCACCATTAATTCCTGAGTATCTATCACTTATGATCTGCTGTTCTCTGTCATCAGTGCACTTTTCTTCCATCCATTCACTGAGCTGTCAGTATCTTCCCCTCAAGGAGGTTTAAGGGTGCACCACCAACCAGTGCTTAATTTGTAAATCGAAACGTGCTGGTGCTCAAAGCTCTCATCTGAAACACGCGGCTACTGCAATTATATGTGCGAGCACGGAATACCGAGGCAGCATAATACTGAAGCCATCTCGGGCCTCTTTCATCTATTTACAGCCACTCCCTGCCCCTTCAGCTCATTCTCGCAGATTTCTGCTTTCTAACTTTGTCACGTTTTTTCGCTTTTCTCTTCCTCCGTCTTTCCCATGTGTGTCTTTTGCTACAAGAGCTCGCAGCAAATGCTTTAGTCAGAAGAATAAGCCCCAGACCGCAAAAATAAGTGCCGGTGCTCAGCACCGGAAACAACAAGCACAAAAAAGCACTGCCACCAACGTTTCACTCGAGCAGAGATGCTTTTACACTTTATCTTCTGCTATAAAATGTTATTTTGTATCCGAGTTTTGAATATTATTTTATCAAATGGTGTACAACGTGGGTTCCATCAAGCATGTTCTATTATATTATATTCAAACTTAAGCCCCACATAAATGTCAAGATTTAGGGCCTGATTTAGAGTTTGGTGGAGGGGTTACATCTTCATAAACATTACAGATATCCCATCGGCTTAATTATATCTAATGCAACTTGAAATAAGGCAGATGGGATATCTCACATTTGTGTCGGAGTAACCAACTTCCAAACCCTAAATCAGGGCCTTAGTCCCTGCACAAATGACAATGCCAACACACGTAGCACAATACCTACTGTCGCTTCTTCGGGGCATTCATTTGTTAGAAACTCATTATTATTACACATCACACTTTCAGAACTTCACCATCTTACTTCATCCTCACCCACAATGATTTGCATATACTATGAACAACCTTCTCTCTGCGCCGCGCGCTCAGGGATCAGTGGCCCTTCTGTATTAGTCTGTATCAGCTGATTACTATGCCTCTGACAAATACCTCTACTAAACAAGCATTGGCAAAGCAAAAAGGTCTCGCATATTTGAGTGCTACTGACATTGTCACTGTGTTTTAGCCAGTTTAACCATGTTTTATAGTAGTACTGCTGCTGTACAGCATGGCTAAATGTTAGGGGTGAAAGCGCTACTACACTGGTCGTGTCGTAGTGCTTTTTTTCTTCCAAGTGGCTCAAAAGAAAAGTGCATTTAAACACTGTTTCTGGGCGCTGCTGATGACCAGTCTGTATTATGACTGCTTTTCTTCTCGTTGCTCTGCTTTCACTTCCCTCTACACCTTTCCCCCATCGTCCTATTTTTTTTCAACACACAGTTAAAGGAGGAGCCCACAATTCGCTCAGGGCGCTCTCTGAGCAAAATGCTAGCTCTATCTATAAATGTATTTCACGCATGCGTGTTTCAATAGTTTAGTAATTAATGTGCCAAGACCCATATCATCATACATTTGTCAATTCCAAATTTGTATGTTTCACTGGTCTTAATACTGGCACGCTGGTAGATGTGTGTATATCTTTGAAAATATAAACATTTAACTGGGTAAGTAGTACATATCACAACTGTTTAATCTCGGATTTATCACAGCCACCTTACCATCACCGTCAAACATACAGAAAATGCTACTCTGTAAAGCGTTTCTAATCGAAATATTATTCTTGATAAACCAATATGCCATTTTGCAAAGAACATTGAAGAAATACCTTTTCCTGTCCCGCCCCTCTTCTTCCCTCATATCCCCTGCCCTTTGTTTGAGACATGTTGAGGGCGCCATAAGCGCTCTACAATCAACCAACGTGACACAGTGCTCCAGCCTTGTCGTCTCCACGCCACCCCCTCACTTCTTCCGCCGTGCCCCCTCCCGAGCACAGTGGCTGTTGCAGGGAGGCCCGTGGCCCTGTTCCAGCCTGGAATGTGCCTCGGGGACGCCATTCTCTGCACGCTGATTGGACGTTTCAGATGCTCGTTTGTAATGGTTGTACACGTGCCAGCAAAGGTAGGCTGAGGCCACGAGGGCTGGCAGCCTCCCAGCTCACTCTCCCGCAGCTGGGCGTACACACCTGCCACCTCCCAGGGGGCGTCCAATCTCCAACACATGCCTGCTAAGGGACAGTTTGTGTCTTTGTTTGTGTTCTGCGCGTGGATGTTTGTGTGGGGGTAACACAGCGGGGTGGGGGATCGTCCTGGCATTAGAAGGAAACATATACTAGGTACAATTCAATCTCTAACTTCAAAGTTTATTTAGAGAATTTCTCCTGGCAGCAGCTTGAAAGCACCCGTCAGTCCACATACGTGCATACACAGCCGGCCCGGATCCAGGATTTTTGATGTAGGTGGGCCAAGAGGAAGCATGCGTGGGCCATGAAGATGAATGTTAGCAGCTAAAAAATACAAAAAAACATTCTGGTCGTCTGATATTTTAGATGCTCCCATTTGTCCAATTATGGCATTTTTACAATAACCACCACATAATGAGCTACATACTTCGCATTCACTGTTGCAAGAACTCCTCCAGGGCTTCTGGCTTTGGTGAAGGACAGGGGCGCTGATTGCCAGAACTTTAAGATGCAGGAGCGCAGCATGAGTTTGCTCATACCCAGCAACAAAGACGTCCCTACTGCCACTTAGAACCTCTCTCTTGCTTTTCACTTAAAAAAATAAAATAATTGGCATCTTAGCATTTTGAAAAGCATTGCCGTTTAAAATGCGATGCTCTAAGCCCTGTAACTATTCTTTTTCTTATACCCATATGTTTAGTGTAAAAACAGTTATTGTTGTGGCTCAAATACAGAAGACCACTAAAATTCATCAGGTATGGTTAGTAACACACACACAATAATTTCACTGAACATAGGGGGGCTTCAAACTGAAATTTATGATTAACCTTTTTAAATATTTGAATAAAATTGATCAAATTTAATACACTATCTTGGGATGTACGTAGGGCTACACAAACAAAGTTAAGTGAACCTTGATTAAGGATTTTATGGATTATAGGATGCAGAGAAGGTCTTAAAATATATATTTTACAGAGCTTTTCATTTTTATGCTCATTTAAACAATTGGTAACTATTCATGACATCACTGCAAAAGGAAATATTGCATCTGCCACATGTCCATATTACAGTTATAGCTAAATATATGGCAAACGCAGGCAAAATGGTATCATCATCCACCTGTATAAGTGGTTTCATCTACATAATGTTTTTTACAAGGTACTTTTTGATTTCTTGTAATGAGTAATCCTTTTTTAGTCGCTCTGTGGTACATTGCTACCTGTTCTCCTTGAGTTGCTGTCCTCACTTAACCAAATCCATAATGTTCTTCTCAGGCCCCCCAGGTTTGTTTTATAAATATCTTCAGACAACCCCTACCTTTACATTCCCCCTTGTCCACTGCTATACGCCATTTTATATTATGGGGCCAATTCTCAGAGGCTGGTGGTAATGGACTGGCCCGTCATAGTGCTATATCTTTCCTTGGTAGGGGAACCCCTGTGTTGCCTCCAGCTTCCTATAAACTTACTCCCAGTATTTCTGTATGACCGAACAACTCCACAGTGTGAGGATAAACATAGCCTCTTTGATATAGCCTCATAAGGAGATTATGGTATTAGCTCACCCAGATAAACACAGCTGACCCATTTGGTAGTACAGTGAAACTCAGAGTACGGCCCGGGGGCCACATACGGCCCTCCCGACCTTTACATTCAGCCCCCTGCTCAAGAGAAGCACTATGCTGCTATTTACCTGACTCATCACTATCAGAAAAATATGTTAAATAAACAGGCAATCATTTATTTAAAGGTGAACAAAGTTAAAGAAAGGGACACCTTCATTTTAAAGACATCTTGCAGCAAATGTCACTTCAAAATTCAAAACGTTTCTTTTATTTACAAGCGGAACCGTTTCACCCTAGTACATTAGATTATATATGTGCATTGAGAAGTATTTATTTTAGAGTGATAGTTTCAAAAATGAATTTAGGAGCATTCACTCCCACACACACACAGCAGCGTGATTGGCCAACTAAGATGCAAGCCAGTTATGTGCACTCTTTAGGTGGCCTAGGTTCATATTATACATGAACACCATTATAGTTTATTAAACCAAACATAGGACAAGGTTTTGTATGGCGCACATCCTGAAGTCATGTATTTTAAGGCCCTCTTATAAGTGATAAGAAAAAGGAGGGAAACAGAAATAAAACAATTGACTAGAATCACACAATTTGGTTAAGTAAGGAAGTTGGAATTAATTCTAGGTTTTCTGGTTTCACATTGTGCAGTTCAGCCACTAAATGTTTATGCTTTGCATCCCCTACACCCTCCTTACCAACAACCCCCTTCCCCCCTCACACCACCTCCCATGCCCCAGACAGCTGGCATTAATGAGGCCCCAAGTCACATCACAGACCAAACATAGTGGCCCCTAGGAAAATGTGAGTACCCATGGTGTAGTACATTGGATGAAGAGTTTTCAAATAAACCAATCAGGAACCATATCTGGCTGCTAACTCTCAGGGTGTATGCACATGATTCCTACCATAACCCATTTTCTATTCATCGTATGTCTTTCTCCATCTTGCTTTGATTCCATCCAGTTTTTTGTATGTGGACCATTGCCACTGTAAATATCAGCAATAGCCTTTTTAGCCTCTAATAACCTTACTTCTTGAGGTGGCATTTCTAGCTTTCCCACCAGCCCCTTAATGCAAGAAGTAAAAGCTTGCTTGACCTGCTAGTATTTAGGTGTATGGTTGTTTTGTAAGCCGAATTTGGTTTGCAGTTTTTTAAATGGTACTTAACATTTACCAACTGAACACAGCATAAAAGATGCTTTATTAATTCAAGAACATTATTTTGCAGTGGTCTATATTAAACAAACACGGAAACCCTACTGTGCAGTTAGAACCTCTGCTTAGCTGCTAATTTAAAATACAGATTCACCTGTATATAAGAGTACAATGGGTGCACACTATAAACTGTAAAAACATATATCATAACTGTATTGACATGTATCAGTCAATGTGCTTATGAAAAAAACTGTTATACAAAATGCTTATCTAATTGGGAATGATTACCATTATCACGGTATACACCTAACATAATTTTAGGAGTGAGTAAGGTATTTTGTATAGTGTTATAATGTATTTTTTTAAAACAACTCAACTGATGTGTTTATCTTAAAATAATTATATAATCACTTGTTTTCAGGTTTTGCCTTATACAGCACATGCACTAGCTCACATGTTCTCATTTGAAAGTCCTTTTTGTTTCCTAAAAGGGGCTTGAAGCTATAGCCCGTTGCTTACTATTTGTTGGCTTCATTGTCACTCTTATTTACTGCCTTCTAGGCAGCTGGCACGTGCTGCTTTCACTTCCTCTTCTTTCGTTCGGAGCAAGGACCAAGTACTTTTCCCCCATGTTGCTTCTTTTCATGCTGCTTCTTCCTCCCCACTTCCTACCACTCCCACCCTCCAATTGTCCGGGTTGCTTCTTATCTCCCACCTGCCTGTTGTTCTTGCCCCTTCTTCCTTCCCACTTCTTATTTTCTTTCCTTGCCCTCTGTTGCTTCTTCTTCACCCATGTTGCTTCTTCCCTCTCACCTCATGTTTTTCTTTCTCCTTCGTATTGCTTTTTTCTTCTTCCCCCACAATGTTTTTTTCCATGTTGCTTCATCCCTTCCACACTTTTGTTGTCTGTCTTGCCTCTTCTCCGTGTTGCTCATGTTGCAACTTTCCTACCACCTATCGTCTGTGGTGCCCCACTTTCAATGTTGCACAATGTTTACTTGCACCAATATTTAATTCCTGCCATACAGTTCTTCCAAACAATCACAACTGGCAGCGATTTTTATTTGTTTTGGTAGTCTCAGATGAGAGGCTTAGAGTTGGACAGCTTTCAGCCTGAATGACTCCATCCACGTGATCCGGTTTTTTATGTGCAACTGTGGGTCCTGCAGAGATTGATCTGCAGTAGGAAGGTGTCCATGTTTACAGTGCAAACCAAGAACCGAATGATTGTTACTTAAACAGTGTATCTATCCAGTTCAAACGCTCTCATTTTATCTATCTCACAAGGATGAGCATCTGCCTAACTAGTGTTTGAGCCTGAGAACTGGTGCAGGTTGCACAAAAACTGCTGCAACAGGCACTTAACCAACTAGACGATTTCTCATGCCGGGTAGAGGATCAGGACTCCACTTGTTCTTAGTCACATCTGCACCAGAATCACAAAAAACATACCACAACCAAACCCATGTATTAGTTCCAAGAGCAGGAGATACAAACCCCCTCCTTCAAAGACACCACCCCTGAATGTCCCTCATAACCGTGCAAACGTAGGATAATGTGCCTGCTTCCTACATCTAGTTAATCTGAAGTCTGCGTGAAGGAATCTCGGTGGGGTCAACCCAAACGACCATCCTTGTGACGTTGATTACAAAGACAAGTATCGCTTAAATATAAATATACACGCAAATGGATTTTGTAGAAACTATTTCTGACTGGTCACCTGGAAATACCAGTGGTGGTCAGAAGCTAGAAGCAGACAGACCAAGTGGGAAATCCTATCTCGGCAGACTGGCAGACAATCTACTGACTCTACCCAAGCCAGCACTACCCTTCAGAGGAGCAAAGGTCAGCCACCTCCACACCCAACACCCTTACTGCTCCAGTCTCCAAACAAGGTGAACACATCTAAAAAGAGCCAAGCTGCCCACCAGGCCAGCCGTGATGACTCCATACAATATGAGCATTTTCTCATTTTCCACCGCAAGCCTCCTCAATGGCACAACTAGAGCAACAAGCGTTGGCAAAGCCAATCAGTCTTTGCTATGCGAGAGCTTTTGGCTTTCACAATGTCTTTTGGCCATACTGTACCAGAGTGTGACTGTGCACAATGGCTAAAAGTTAGAAAACCAGAGCAAATGTGTTATAAATCAAACAGGTGTCCTGTGGGTTAAACATAGGTCACTCCACAAAGCAGCATTCTATCACTGTTAGTGCTGCAAGTTAGGAATGGTCTCAAAGCAGGAAAGTTTAGAAAAGGCAAAATTATTTGCAGAGCATTTCTGATATAGTTCTGGTTTTGACTCTTAAGTGCCTGGAATGGGGAGCCGCGCCTCTTATGTAACAGCGAAAGTGTTCGAGAGACCTATTCACAGTGCTTAATTTGTGCTTGTTGATTCCGGTGCTGAGCACCTGTACTTATTTTTGAGGGCGGTGCTTAGTCTTCTGCCTCAAGCATTTGCTGCCAGCAAAAGACACATATGGGAAAGGCAGAGGAAGACAAAAACGAACAAGCGTCACAATGGGAGAAAGCAGAAAGCTGCAAGAGTGACCTGAAGGTGCAGGAAGTGACTGTAAATGGACTCAAGAGGGCCGAGATGGCTTCAGGATTAGCTGCCTCAGTATTCTGTGTTCGCACATTTAAATGCAGCACCTGCCTGTTTAAGAGGAGGGCTTTGGGCACTGGCACCTTTTTACTTACAAATGAAGCACTGCCTATTCATTAGTGTATGATAGAAGTTACCAGACCTGAAAGTGGCCCAAGTTAATGGTGCTATTAAGTATAATTAATTAACAAATATGCAGAGCTTGTGGAGCTGCAAGCCCCTGTGAAAATTTAGGGAAAAAAGAAAAAAACTGCTTTTGAAGTTCTGAACCGCCTTGGGTAGACTAGGGAGGGCTCATTCTTGCGTTGGCCTGGCCCACCCTCTGGAACCGGGCCTGACACACAATCTCCCTTTGCTCAGAATCGTACGATTTCTTATGCCCACCTCTCTGTTCCTTGTTCCTACCTCTAACTTTGGTGTCTCCTGAGGACATTTTGAAAAAGTGGAGTCAATGGGGTATTTTACAGCACATTTTCGCATTAATCATGGTGCAGCATGCTACCTATCAAGGCACCCGCCTCAGTGCCCAACATCGAGATAGTAAGGTATACACGTTTTTCTGTGTAATACAGTACAATACGTGTGCTAAAGGTGCATGTTCTAAAAAGACCCTCATAAAATATTGCACTACTTTCACGGTGTGCCAACAAAGCTTTCCAAGTAACGCTGCAGGTTTACGTACCCAATGATATTTTCCTGAAAATGTTTTTGAGACAACACATCTGTCAGCACAGTTTCCGTAAGTGTAGGTAGGTTAAAGTTTACTGCAGTGGTTCCCAACCTGTGGTTCGGCGACCCCTGGGTTCTGCAAAGCCTCCTCAGGGTGTCTGCTACTGCTTAAAATATTAATAGATTAGGTCCCCAGCTTTCAGCAATGAATCAGTGCGGGGGTCCCCGGATTCCAATAATAATTCAGTGGGGTTCCTCGGGTTCCAGTAATGATAAAGTGGGGGTCCACAGAAGGCAAAAGGTTGGGAACACTGGTTTACTGCATA
This sequence comes from Pleurodeles waltl, assembly GCF_031143425.1. NCBI lineage: Eukaryota > Metazoa > Chordata > Amphibia > Caudata > Salamandridae > Pleurodeles > Pleurodeles waltl. Next base: position 70,649,436 of record NC_090443.1, read on the forward strand.
ATTTATATCAAAATTCAATACAATAACACATAATAAAACAACATAATGTACTCTCAAAATACAAAAAGATATTATCAGTCATCAATGGCCAATTAAATGATATATTCATAAAATTAAAACACCCAATATGTTATTTCAACCAAGCCTTAAAGTGAACCTCCAGCAATGAAAGACATTTGGCTAAGCACCCAATGGATTTATTAGAGCTCCCAGCAAAACAGAACTGAATAGCGTCTTTAAATGTCCACGTTGTGGTTAAACTGCTTCTGAAGAAGCCATCAGCTGACCCCACTCGCTCTGAGAATTACCGGACAATTTCACTTCTTCCTTTGGCAGGAAGCTCGCTCCATCCTGCTCCCCACCCATACTAGATTTAGAGCAGGATGCAGTACAGAAACTGATTTGCTCACAGCAACAGAAGACCTTAGAGAAATCCTGGATCAGGGAGGCACAGCAGCCATGATTCTTTTAGACCTGAGTGCAACATTCAACAGTGTTTCCCTTAGTGTATTAATCCAAAGACTAAAAGAGGCAGGGATTGTTGATGATGCCCTCAGATGGATTAGAGCCTTTTTAGAGTATATAAGTTTTAAGGTCTAGGAAGGAACAGTTAGGTCTGCCATATTTCCATTTAAGTGTGGAGTTCCCCAATGTTCATCCTTAAGCCCAACCTTGCTCAATGTATACGTCCGCCCTCTAGGAGAAATAGTGGAAGCCCTTGGTTTATCACTAGATTCCTATGCAGATGATACAGAGATCATCATTTCTTTCACTGCAGATATTCGCAGACCCTCCAGTCAATTAAACAGTTGTCTTACACAAGTCTCCCACTGGATGTCAGCCAGCTGTCTAATGCTCAGTGATTACAAAATGGAGGTCCTAGTGGCAGGAAACAATCCAACACAGTGGCTGGTACTCAATTGGCCGGACAAACTTGGCCCACTCCCCACACCTGCCTCAACAGTCAAAAGCCTGGGAGTCTGGATGAATGATAGGCTCACCATGGATGTCCAAGCCAAGAAACTGGCTGCTTGCTGTTTTTGACTCCTCTGGACCCAAAGGAAACTGCTTCGTTGGCTTCCCGCTACTCTTCAACTCATGACTGGATTACGGGAACTCACTCTATTTAGGAAGTCAAAATATGTAATCAACAGATTACAGGTGATACTGAATGCAGCGTGAGCATTCTTTATAAACTGCCCGGACATGAATCAGCTAGGCCAGCACTGGCAGCCTTGCACTGGTTGCATATAGAGAAAAAAATCTAGTTTAAAACCCTTTGCCTGGTGCATCTAGTCATTAATAAACAAGGCTCCCCACTTATACAACACCCGCTGACTGGTGTAAACCTAAAAGATCGTTGAGATCAGAAGCACGCAATCTGCTCCAGGTTACCAGGATTAAAAGAGTAAGGAATGGAGGGAACCCCTTCGCTTACCTTGCCCCCCAAACTGTGGCATGCCCTCCCAACACATTTGAGACTGGATAATTCAGAAAGCAATTTCAAGAGGATATATTTATTTTAGCCTAAGATCATCTGCAATGGCACTCTCGGACTAGGGCAAAGGTTATTACCAGCGCTGGGAGGCCCGTTGGCCATGCGGGATATTAATCTCGTAGATCAGAATAGAATAGAATTTCTTGATAAAAGCTTGAACTCCATATCCATTGCCACCGCCCATCCACCTGGATGTGATTCTAATCTCCGATTAGACCGTTTAGGCTGTACGATGATGTATTCTGACATTCACATAAATAATGATCTAAACTTATATAATTTAAACTAATATGCTCAATAAAACTGATTTCTAATCTAATCATAGAATGTTGTGTTAAAGTTCATCGATTAAAACATTGTTGTGTGACTGTAATTAAAATACTGTTTAAGACCTCCATTATTTTCTTCTTAAATACAATTGCTCCATATAAAATAATTGGATACATTTTTATTGTTAGCACAATTAAAGAAGGGCCCGTAGCAACCCCCCTTGTAGACATGCAAAGCAAGCAATTGCTCTTGCTGTGGCTATCATTCTATTCCAGATCTGTTCCAAATATGACGACCATGTTAGTTTTGTGTCATAGGTGACTCCTAGATATGTATACTCCATGACCTGTTCAGTTCCCTTCTCCAATCGCAAGGCAAATCCAGTCTTTGTTTTACCAGATTACATTATATTTGTTTTAGTGTAATTAATAAATAGACCATCCTCGTAGGTACATTCATCCAGACGATTTAATTGTTTTTGAAGGCCAATCTTGGTCATCAACATTAAAACAAGATCATCAGCATAATTTAACAGAAAATTAGTTAAGTTCACAAATTTTGGAGGTTCATCACCTTCCTTGTTAAATATTGGGGTTAGATCAGCGATATTAAGTGCAGATAGCAAAGGTGTCAAAATCAGCTAGTATCTTTATGAGAAGAAAAATATTTCTGTCATTTCTGTATTTCTGTCTTTCTGTATTTATTTTGAAATCATAAATTTGGTTCCTTCTAAGAAATTATCATGGTATTCATTTAAAAGTAATCCTAAAGTACCACCTTTTCATTTTAGTAAATATATGCAAAGTGGCTAAACATCAGTTTATCATTTCTTATTAATTAAATATACTACTGTCACAAATGACCAGTATCACCTTCTCATGCTATGGATGTCCACAATATACCAAGCAGTATCACTAAAGGTGCACTGTGAGGACCAAATATTGCATAATTACCATCAACATGCAGGGGCCAGTGTTTCACCTACCAGGGGTACAATCATCCTAAATGCCCAGAATTGCCACCAATAGGACTAAATACTAAAATGCTAAGAATTGCCACCAGAATGCTAGGACCAACATTTTGCCCACAGTGTGCACAATCCTATCATGGATGGCCCCCAGATATCAAGAATTACTATCGTTATGCTGAGTGTGGCCCCAAAATTCTACAAATGCCACCATAATGCCAGAGACAGTGTTTTGCCTGCAAGGTACAGTATACGGCCATGAATGGTCCCAAAATGTCAGGAATTACCATCAATAGGCCACCTGTGATTCCAGCAAAATGCCATGGATGCACTATAATGCCAGTATTTATCACAAATATGCCATGGTTGGCCTAAAATGCTAAACATTTATCAGCACTATGTCATGGCCAGTATTTAGCCAACGCTATGTACCATTGTGCCATGGACACCCCCAAAATGTCAAGAATTGACACCACTATGCTGTATGTGCCTCTGAAATGCTACGAATTACCATCAGTATGGCACGGATGGCCCCAAATTGCCAGAAATTACTACCACTATGCCATGGGTTGCCTCAAAATATTACAAATTGAAACCAACATGAAAAGGTGAGTTTTCACTTGGCATTATCCCGCCCTAGAAAGACTCAAAAAGCTAAGAGTTGCCATCAATATCACAGAGCAGGTGTTGCACTGGGGTTGGGAATCATCCTATCAAGGCCAGTCGTAGCCTCAAAATCCTATGATTTATACCAAATATGGTAGTGCCAGGAGCCAGCCAGCATGTATGTTTCAACATTCATATACCCACACACAGGTGAGCACACACACACAACATGACATACCTACAATTATGAGTACCGGCCATTGACCGTAATGAAGTGTGTATTTACTATTCTAACTCCAAGCGCGCTTTGATAGTAGGAAAGGTTATAAAGTGGACCGAGGCAAATATAACTGCACGTTTAGTTTGTTTACTTTTAGTTTTTTGATGCACTTGCTTAAACCTCCTGCACACACAAACCACCTAAACACACTACAGGGACCGGTCCTCCTAACGCACCAGTCCTCACAAGGATAGTGCTTGTTTGGAACTGACAGTGTTTACCCACGCTATGAGGACCGAACCGCTCCTCACAGCGTGGGCTATACATGTCCCCCCACATACACACTTTAACATTCACAATTACACGTATGCACACATAATTAGAGATTTGTTTTTATTTTACTCATACTCTTCTATCTGGGAGGGCCCCTCTTAATTTCCTTCTCAACCATCAGTAGTTAGACCATAGGCACCAGGCACACAGTCTCCTCCAGGTCAACTTACCTGCATTTGTGTGGCTTGGAGTCACATGAAAGTGTGATTGTTAGCACAGGTCCTGATTGGGTGATTTGCTACCAAATACACATCGTTGTCAATTACACTGTAAGCCCTCCCATTGGTAATAGCTCTGACAGGCAATTATAGACCTGTGTTAGGGAGTCACTAGGCCATTTTCAAGGACTGTCTCTTTTCAAAAAGGGCATTACCTCTCAGTGCCAAATTTGAGCTGGTGGTTGCAGGAGGGCCATATTGGCACACATTTTTGGGGACCAGCACTTATTTTTCCTCTTCAAACATTGACCCAGAGCAAGCAAGAGAAAAACTCACAAGCGGGAAAGGAGGAGAATGAGAAAGACAGACACAAACTGTGACAAAAGAAGAAAGCAGGAATATGCAAGAGTGAGATAAAGGGGCAGAGAGTGTCTGGTGGTCAATTAGACAGACATGAGGTGGTTTTAAGACTGCACAGTCATAATTTTGAGAACACTGACATTCAGTAACGCTGGCTGAGGGCTTCAGAGCAAAAAGAATCTTTGGGCACCGGCATTTATTCTTCTACAAATTAAGCACAGCTGATAATCAAACTCTAAATACCTGAACATGTTAGCTTGGGCAAGTTTCCTCACCAGCCAATCTGACTGTGTTGTTTCTACTGCCACTCTGAGAGTCTGAAGCTGTGATGCACAGTTTCTGACTCACAGACATACAGAGGAAAAAGCTTTAGCAAAGCCAGCATGTCTCCCCTATGCAAGGGTTATTGGCTTTACCAATGTGTTTCGCCATGTTGTTCATCAGTGTGACTGTTGTTCTGCCTATCAAAAAGTTAGTGGCATAGAGGAAAGTGGCATGAAGTGTAGTAGAGTGAAATGGTGAGGAGTGGAGTAGAGTGTTGTAGAGTGCAGTCACAGAGAGTGTTTTGTATAGGAGTGGCATAGTGTGGAGTCACGTAGAGTGGCGTACACAGGAGTAGCATAGATTGGAGTGGTGTAGAGTGCATTGGTGTAGAGTGTTGCAGAGTATAGTGGCATACAGTGCAGCGGAATTGAGTACAGTGGCATTGTATTCAGTGTCATACAAAGCAGTGTGAAAATTGCATAACCTAGGTTAATGATTCATGTAGATCATATTAAAGTATTTATTTCCAACACACATCAGAAATAACAAAAAATGTGCCTCATATGTGTGTTCATAATTTTCTGAAATACTTACACAGTTAATTTATATGTTGTTGTGTGCTAGAAAAAACCTCTTTGCTGCCCCAGTTATCCAGCAAGACTGTCACATAAATCCTCTCACTTTGAAGTCAGAGAAAGAAAAGTAAACAAGCGCCCTTGGAAGATAGCGGCTGACATTTGACCTTGGTCTTTGAATTCACAGCAAATGTGATGAGATAAGAACAGGATTTAAAGGCTTGTTGGCAGAAAGCAAGTTTGTGGAAGGATAAACGGTTTAGGCAACGGGAGGGACAAACTGAAGCTGGAGAGCCTAAAGCAAATACAGCCAGCAAAACAGAAAGTCAGAAAGTGTGAATTACAAACCACAGTGGCAATGGTAGTCAACAAGCAGAATGCATTTCTAGATCAGCTTTCAGACCACTTTGAAATATGCTTGAATTTTAGACTAATGACTTTGGTGCTAATGGTTAGTACTTCATCCTGACTATCTTACAACTTAATCATGTAAACTAAGATGTTGTACTGCTGCTAAAAATCAGAAGGCATCAGTGTAGTAGAGAGGCCCTAAAACTGCGTACAGCACACCAAATGTTATTTAATTAACATGCCTTTTCTCCCTTGGCCAGAACAATGTGTAGTGGCACAGGTACAGACAATCTGAAAGACTATTTACATAAGATTCCGCACTAACTTGCATATACTTTTCACAAAAGCTTAAGGCTGCATTGCTATTTTAGGTTTTGCGAGTTTTCAAGGGAGGGTCAGGGCTCGCTGTCTAATTTTCATTGAGTTGTGGCTCTGCTTAATATGGAACAATGAGTAGAGGGGCCAACGTTTTTCTTAGGAGGCTGGTGGTTTTGATTCCAATGAATATGAATACTGAAGTGGCCTAGTTTGATTCCAACCCATGGCCCTTTCTTCCACTACTTCACGTCTGTCTGCTTACTTCAGCCTTGTAGGTTCTTTTTCATCAATTAACTGTGTCTCTGTTTTCCTATGTTTTCTCCTCCCCTTCCTATCTTCCTTTTCTGCCTTTCTCTCTTTTGCCCTGAGTTTAAGTCTTATGATGAAAAATAAGTTCCAGTCCTCATAAATGAGTACCGGTGCTCACATCTACAATTACTGGCAGACAATAAAAAGCCATCTTTTTTCGACGAGGGTTTTAAATGTAAAATCCACTGCAGCTGGGTCTTCAGACTGTGGTACCTACAATACCACTTTTGACAACATTTCTATTTTTAAAACTGCGTTTTAAAGCATGTACATTGCTTTTATTCATTTATCTATTTTAATACTCTTCATTTTACAAAACACTGTGAGAATTGTAAATTTGAGTCTTACTCTAAAATATTCCATTGTATTAGGTAAAATATAACAAATTAAACAAGACACAGTACATCAAACTGTGGGTTTGTGACTCATAACTCTCGTTGTGAAAAAGTTTGTTGGGGTGCAGATCGGGTATTAATGTGCATATTTTGTGCACGGGACTGTGTTTATGCAGATATGTATTGTGCAAAGGAGTATTGTTGTGCATATATTGTGCACGTTTGTGGATATGAACATACTGTACATACAGTGTGCGTACACATTTTTGCACAATGAAGTGTGGGTTTGCACCTACTGTGCACATTACTCTGCGTAAGCTGATATTGTGCAACAGGGGCTTGAAATAAATATATTGTGCACTACGGGGACTATCACACAACATGCCCAGGGAGAGCAGTGTACATGGGCAATGTACACGTGCACCGACAGGGCACTTTGGTGTTACAGAAGGGGCTGCAGAAGATTGCGGGGCCTGTTCAGTAATGAAGATGACTGTGGTGGTAGGTGTGCATGGCCACAATCTCACGAAGGGAGTGGTGCCATGAAGAAACATTTCGCCTCTGCACCATATTACTGAGGCGGGGACACGGAGGCAAAGGAGCTCCTGACATAGTCAGTCCCCCTCAGTTGACCCTTGAAAGAAGGAAGAAAGCAGGGCTCATTGACCCATCAGACATCCCCTGTTTGTGGTGCGGCCTTTGCTAGACAGGGATCTCTGTCCTACTTTAAATAGAAGGACTGGTTCCTTGAATCAGCTGGTCCGTCTCTAACTAAAGGGCTGCCTCTTTGGCACAAGTTTGGGTCTGTGTGGGGGGCAGCGTGCTAACTGTAAGAGGGAACATTGACCCGGTTTGCAACCACACACCCATTTAAACGAACAGTGCAAATAAGGACAGTGTATCTTATATATTTTGTGGCCATGTAGGTATCGTACAGAGGAGTGTGGGTATGCACATACTGTGCACAGGATTCTGGATCTTCAGATGTTTGCAAAGGCAGTGGTGTAGCAAGGGTTTCATCGACCCTGTTGCAAGTGCTGCCTCCCTACTGCCCTGGTTATAGAGTAAAATACCTTGGATGCAATTGGTCCATCACACCCAGTGCCGCTGTGTTAATGATAACCATGTCCCTGCTTCCATGTACCTATTCACCTGCCCATATCCCTACATCATTCGAGAACATCTTCTCTCCTGGATCTCCTTGTGATCCCCCTTTATAAACACTCTGCCCTATAACTTTCTCTCCGGTATCTGTTTACCACCTGTGATTCACTCTCCACTCCCTCTTGTATCTCTCCATGCTTCCATGTACCCCTCTGTTTTAGCCATGCTTCCTTATATCTCTTCAGCCCTCCTTTTCATAGACCCTGCATCTCTCCTCCTTTTCATTATATGTCCACTTCCAAGTACCTCTTCATTCACCCCATTATCCCATTAGTCTTTCTTCTATATTTTCTCCCCTCTTTCTCTCCATTCCCTTCTTTTCAACTTCACTGTCTCTCAAATTCCATTCCATGTGTTCTCACCTATATTTCTCTACTCTCCATTGCTATCCATCTATTCATTCAGGTAATCGTCGTTTTTTCCCTGTCCCTCTCCACTTTCCCTCATTTCTATTCACCACTGAATGACTGTTTCTGACACTGGGTCTCAGACACAACACAACAGAATGCTGTGCGAGACCCTACAGGGACTTCAGTTCTAGCTAAAACAACTAACCAAGTGCAGGATTCAAACATTCTTCAATACGCTTCAGAGATGCCCACAAAAGGACATAGCTAAAGAGGAAGCAATTTTGGAGCTCTAATTTTTCCAGGTCCATGTATGACTGATCCAATTCAGGTTTCAGCTTGGCCTTCTGGTACGGGTAGTCCTGTTTATGTTAGCATAAAGGCAAGACTACAAAGCCCAGAGTGCAAAACAAAAAACCTGGATGGAATGAGATAGTCACACATGGACCTGAGAACCATATAGAGCAATGACCAAAAAAACTTGAATTCTTTCAACAGTGGACAGCTTCATGTTTCCTCATAGGGCCCTGATAGGACAATTCAGTTACAGCATCATCAGTAATGGCTCTCCCATCTCTTTTGTTCACAGTGACTCCAACACTGAGTTTGCCTTCTCATATTACCATTAGCCCAAGCTTCCAATCCACTCAATGTGAAACCAGAGCTGCGTTTTGCTTCTCTATTGTACTACCACCAAGGTTTCTTTTTACCGTGATGCTATTCCTGGGCTTCCCAGCACTAGAGAGTGTTACCATTGCTGAGATTCCCATCCTTTCACACTCAAGCAATAACTAAGAATATCAACAACTCCGAGCTTCTCTTCTCCTTTCAGTGTCCCCAGCACCAAGCTTTCTATCCACCAACAGTGATGCCAGTGCTGAGCTGTCCATCCCCTCAGAGTAACCTCACCTCTAATACTTCTCTGTACACATAGTGACACCATAGCGGAACATGCCATTCCCTGATAGTAGCACCATCACCAAGTTTCCCTTCTATTGTGAAAGCTGAATTAATTGCATTGATTAATAGCGAAGAATTTACATGAATTAGGATGACATAGAGAAAATGATGTGTCTTGGAGAATGTGCCCACTTGAGTGGCGACCATGATGTGTACGACAATTAATAAAGAATTCACACATATGATTAAATAATGTGCACATGTGGAATAAAAGTATTAGTGGATGATGTTAACGTATTATTATTATGTATTTGCTTAAATGCAATGAGGCATTGATTAATTACGCCTAGTTGACAAAGCCGTATGTTAAATTCCATGGCATAAAATAAATGTCTGTAAATGTTTTGTGAAAGCAGAGAATGGAGATGGCCAAACGATTTGTAAATGTTTTAAACGTTTCTCATGAGAACTACTTGCTGAAACATCCTGCACTAGTAGTTGATACTTTGTAGATGTGATGAGTGAGAAGATGCTGTTCCCAGGCCTAGACAATGGCCGCACTGACTGGAGCTAGAATCGCAATGAAAAGGTTACCTGACGAAGCTGGTGATGGGAACGGGAGACGAGGAGCCAATCATCGTCGTGTAAAAGACTGTCTAGTTATATTTTAGATTTAGAATTCAGTGTTTATTGGTCCTACTGTGAACGTACGATATTCTGACCAATGACGGCGTGAGAAGATACTTTATGGAGTTTTAACTTAGCCCAACCGCACTTAGAAGGTCTAGCCCATTTTCCTATCTTTTGTTCAGTCAGTTCAGTCATTCTTTAATTCTAGTCTTGTTCTAGTCCCGTTCAAGGAGCTGAACAGTTCCTGGTGTCTTTCCTAACTTTAGCTTTATTGCTTAGTTGTTAGTGCTGTTGATGCTGTTTCCTTAGTTTAATGTTTTCTAAGTTGGTTCAGTTAACTTAGAGCCCAACCCTGGCTGAGCCAATCCTTAGCTCTGTCCATTGCTGATGCTGACCAGATGGATGTCCAACTGATGAAGAAGTCGCAACTTGCTGATCCATTCAGGGGAGGTGTACAAAATGCTATTGTTTCTGTTATAGATTTTGTTCTTTCTTTTAGGTACCCACCGCCATTTTGATAGAACCCTAGTTAGATGATTTCCAAATTAACTTTTGACTAAATTACTTTTGCATGAAACCCAAACATGATATTCTAATTGGAGGGTTAGTTAGTATGTCCAATGTGTTGACAAATGTTATTAACAAAGAATTGATTTTGTTTATCTGTTAAATCTAGATGTATGCTATCTCTTTTGTTCAGTTATTGATGTTATTAATTTGTTTTGTAACTCTTGAATGTCTAATGATAAATGTTTTCGTTAATTTGAGGTTTTTCTGCCACAGATTGTATTGATTGCATATGCTTACCATTTGGTTTTGAGAATAATTTATGTGATACTAGCATTGTTAATATAGGGAAATAAACTTTCTAATTTTACTAAAAAGCGCGGTTATTCATCGCCACATGGGTCATGGTGCGTAAAGATTACTGATTCAAAGCTTCTGATAATTGATTTGTTGAACATGTTATGCGGTTGCTGGTTAGTTTATGTGTAAAATTGTGAACATGGTGGAATCACTCTAAGCGTGGTCAAAAGGTCTATTGAACCTCTAACGCATCCCCTTATAAATAAATTACCAGAGATCAAATAAGGCCAGACGCGCTCACACTATCAGTGCCAAAGGATCAAGCTTCCCATCCCCTGCCAGTGATGCCAGCGCTGAGCTGTCTATCCCATCAGAGTAATTCCACCTATAATATTCCTCTGTGCACACAGTGACACCATAACCAAGCTTCCCATTCCCTGATATTAACACCAGCACCAAGCTTCCCTTCTATCAATGCCAAAGCATCAAGCTTCCTATCCCCTGCCAGTGATGCCAGTGCTGAGCCGTCCATCCCCTAAGAGTAATTCAACCTCTAATATTCCTCTGTGCACACAGTGACACCACAGCCGAGCTTCCCATTCCTTTGGAACTTGTGGAGTTTCACTCCGCAGAATTCCCCAGTTACATAAAACCTCCACGAGATTCTGCAGAGTTCCTCAAGAGGGCAGAATTCAGGCATGTTGCACTGCTCACGATTATTTTTAGCACCAGGAGATTGTTCGGCATTGTAGAATCAGCGCGAATGGCCCCATGCAGCACGCCAGACGGCGCTGCTTCTTTCTGCCACTTGAGTAGATTTTCTACTCGAGCGTCAGGTTTCTGAAAGCAAATGGTTGTGACCTGTCGTGACCGCCCACATTGAGATATCTTGCTGGAAAACTGCACTAGGGGACGCAAGTTCTCACACTCACCAACTTAACATTGGTGAGCAGCATGTGAGAAAAAACTACACCACGCAGCGGCTGGTGGAGTTTTACAGGCACTCTGCGCTCCAAGCGGTACTCGGAGTGGGCAAAACTCTACGAACTCCGCACCCACCCCTGCTAATAATTCCTGGACCATTCCCCTCACATTTTGTCATCAAAATATCAGCTAGACTGCACAGCTGTGGACCAAGCAATGCTGCCTCACATGTGTGGGGGCAGATTCTGCCATGAACCATCTCCAGTTCCCGCAGATACTGGACTAGATTGTAATCTAATGCACTTACATATGATTTAACACACTTTGATTAAGAGAAACGGGGGTTGGGCAGGAGATGTGGGCCACAGAGCACTAGAAAGGGAAACAGAGAGACACTAAGAGGGACAGACGCAGAGAAGCAGAGAAACAAAGGAAAGAAGAGGGATGAACAGGTGTAGATAGAGTCATGTTGCTAGATACGTTTAGACATGTGTAGATAGATAAATACTGATAGGTATAGACACATTGGTACAGATAGGTATATCTAGAGACAGATAGATAGATAGATAGATAGATAGATAGATAGATAGATAGATAGATTGATAGATAGATAGATAGATAAAAGTAGTTGAGTATTGGTAGAGATAGATAGCTGTGTAGTATTGGTTAAATAGATAAATAGAGAGAGAGAGACAAAAACAGAAAGTGATGGATGTAGATAGGTGCAGGTACGTATTCTCTTTTGGGTGTAGAGAGATAGATCTAGGAAGATGGGAGCACATAGTTGCCGATATATAGGTGTAGATATCTGGAATGCTTGCATGCACACAAACAGCTTCAGAGTGTCGCTCCTCCACCTTCGCAGCTTGTATTTTTGTGTGGCAAAAGAGACTGGAGGTATAATCACTTTGAAAAAACTGAGTCATCTGCCCGTTAAGTAAGCTACATAGGGTACAGGGCACATTCCTCTGAGCTCTGGTACCACTGCCGCTACCCACAATACAAATGGATCTGTGTGTGCATCTATTATGTGGAGGATTGTGGGTATGCACATACTGTACACGCAGGTCTGGACATACATATGTTGTGCACCATATTGTGGGTTTTCACCCCTTAAACAAAGGAGTGTGCCAATTCATACATTTGCTCATACAGATGTTGTACAAAGGAGTGTGGGTGAACAGATCTATGAGTATACCAGCATTGCATAAGGAGTGTAGGTATGCTTACAGTGTGCACAGGACTGTGGGTTTGCAGAAACTGCACCACATGGCGTGGGTATAAACATATTGCACACAGAGTTGAGGGATGAATACAGGACACAAAATAATGTGGCTATGAAGACATGGCACACACGACTGTGAGTATGCAGGTATTGTACAATGGGATGTGGGTATCAATATATTGTGCAAATAGTTTTCAATATGCTACTATACAAAAGAGTGTGGCTGTGCAGATATGGCGCACAAGAATGTGAGTATGCAGATGTTGTATAATGGGGTGTGGATATAAATATATTGTGCACATATTTTTCAATATGCTGATATAGAAAAAAGTGTGACTACGCAGACATGGTACACAAAACTGTGACTATACAGATATTGCACAATGGGGTGTGGGTATAGATATATTGTGCACATAGTTTTTAATATTCTGATATACAAAAGAGTGTCTATGCAGATATGGTGCACAGTACTGTGAGTATGCAGATATTGTACAATGGGATGTGGGTATAAATATAAAGTGCACATAGTTTTCAATATGTTGATATACAAAAGAGTGTGACTGTGCAGATATTGTACAATGGGATGTGGGTATAAATATAAAGTGCACATCGTTTTCAATATGCTGATATACAAAGGAGTGTCTATGCAGATATGTTGCACAGTACTGTGAGTGTGTAGATATTGTACAGTATTTGCTGATATAAAAGAATGTGGCTATGGCTATGTTGTGCACTTAATTGTTAGTATGTGGATATTGTCCAAAGGTCTGTGTCAATTCCTCTATTGTGTAAAGCAGTGTTCCCCAACCCCCGGGCCGCGGACCGGTGCCGGTCCGTGGATCAATCGGCACCGGGCCGCCCCACTGTGGCGGGCGGTAAATGTTTGATCATTTTTCCGTGGCCCGCTTGTCACACAATGGGACAAGCGGGCCACGGAAAAATTATCAAACATTTACCGGTCCGCGGCGGTAAAAAGGTTGGACAACACTGGTGTAAAGGACTGAGGTATGCAGATATTGTTTAAGGAGTGCTGGTATGCAGTGGAGTGTGGGTATAAATACATTATGCACAGGATTGTTGGTTTGCAACTAAGGTACAAATATAGTGAGTTTGCAACTAGTGTTCTTACATTTGTGGATATACAGACACCACACAAAGGACTGGACATGTTTAGATCTCTCCCAGCAATGCTGCTTCCTCCCATAGAGGCTGCTTCTCCGTCTGTCATGTAGATGTAGACTGCATCTAAGTGTGAGTTAATGAAAGAGAAACAGGACCATTAGGACTACATCAATTCTTATTAATTTCCATTTTTCTTCTGCAGGAAATGGGTTCCTTTTTAGTTCAACCAAAGCCACCGTTGAATACAGTTTAAAAAAGAATAATCTAGCCTAACTGTATTCAGTTTAGTTCCCAAACTAAAGTACACTGCAAAATCAAACACTCCCAATTATAACGACACACTTACTAACCTTGTATAAAATAACATAAATATTTTTGTTAGTGGAAATACATTTACTTACATATCTTCATCAATGTTCCCTCTTCCCTATGCCCTTTCTTTTCCTGGAGAAATAGGGAAGAAACATCGTTAGATGCACCTCTGTTGCTCTCCAGTGGTGTTGGGGGATCACTTTGGATAATCATGTCATTGTTTCTGTCCTCTTCTGATCCATCAATCAGCACATGGTCATGCTGGAGGCTGTCAACCATCTTGCAACAAGTCAGGGTTGATTTCTTCTTTTCCCTACTACCACAAATTTTCTGGAAAATAGAACAACATCTTTAAAACAGCACAGGATACTCCATTTGTTTGGGAGAACTCTGAGTGCATGCATCCCTGGGAACATGGGAACAAACCATACATTACTGAGTCTGCGGTGATGCTTGTTGTGGGTATCATGGCCACAAGATCCGTGCTTAAGGCATTCAGCAAGATCTGGGTGTAGGAGCATTTCCAGAAGTGATGGTAGGTAAGCCTGGGCGGAGTTCCACTCCACGGAATTCCGTGGAATTGATTAAAAACTCAGTGTAACAGTGTAATTCCACGGAGGCGGAGTTCCGTGACCCGCAGAGTCCTGAATGCTCCTGAACTAGGAAGTGCTAAGCAGGGTCGGGCCTGGTTAGCCAGGCCTGACCCTGCTTAGCACTTCTGAATTCGGGCGCATTCAGGAGAGGGCCGCAGGCAGTAAAAGCTGCAGTTTCAGGCCTCTTGTGCACCTGCCTGCCCTGTACAGGCCAGGCCGGTGCACAAGAGGCCTGAAACAGCAGCTTTCTTTTGCTGCCTATGGCCCTGGCCTGAACTCAGGCCTCCGGAGCTGCCAGGGCTCCAGTGCGCACTGTAGCCCAGTTATGGGCTACACAGCGCAAGTGCAGACCGTCTGTGCTTGCGCTTATGCTGTGAAGTCCATAATTGGGCTGCAGTGTGCAATAGGTGAGCTCTGCTCATCTGGTGGGCTAGCAGAGTTTTTGGATGCACTCTGCACCGAGGTCGAAAGGCTCCGTTAGCTCTGCCAGCAGAGTGTAGCTCCCTGCACACCACTAATGGTAGGACTTCTCATCTGCGGAGCATCCTCTCGTGCAGGAACGGATGCCGTTGAGCCCTGTTGTAAGCATGAAAGCTCTCACTGGCAGATCTCTTTGGATTACCGTGCAGGCTGCCATTGTGCTTGTTGGTCAGGCATCTGGAGATGTTATTTTTCCACACATGGTTCGTTGTTGCTGAGAGGAAGGTGCTGATCTGCTCGTTGATGTCATTTGAGTGGGTCCATCCAGATGATCTTCGAAATCCACTGGTTTGGGGTTGCTGCCTCTAGTCCATACTCCTTCAATGACTTCTTAACCTCTTCATTGTACCATAGCTTACAAAGGAAAGTGCATTTATAAACTGAAGTTATAGTTTTTTTTATAGCAGGTATTTGAAGCCATTTATCTATGTGTGCGCTGTTTACACTCTTCATAGTAGACAGGAAGAGTGCAATTCTCAATCTTGTCTGTAGAGGTCACTTCACTCAAACAAGTAGCCTAAACTTTCAATAATAATTTTCGGTTGAATTAAAACAGACTACTTCATCTCTAAAATGTACTGAAGATATTACTTGCAGGTTTTAATATAGGTTTTGTAAAAATCTACGCATATACTATTTACATTTTGGCTTATATAGAAACATGACCTTCTGAATACAGGAACAAGAGGCACTGGGCACTGTCCGGATACTACAGGGCACCTCAATGACATCAAGGGCCATATGTACGAACACATTTTCCCATTGACACAGAATGGGAAAAACCCTTTGCTACATCTGGCCCCAAATCTCTACCTCAAGAAAGGAAACTTACTTTCAACAATATAAAGCAATATAAATGCATCCACTTCCTTTTACTTGGCCTGGACGGGGGTTCTCCGAGCAGGCCAGAGGTAGGATGCTACTGCACAGTATAGTGGTGTGTGCTAGCCTTCTGGCAAATTGCAAGTGCATCAGGATCATAGTTTTGAAACTCGTGCAGTAACCATCTTTTTCAAAGGGAGTTTACCCGTGCAAAAGGTATAAAGTGAAAGAAAGAGTCTCTGACCCCGTTTTAAAATCACAAATGACATTATTAGTTGTGGACTTGTCCCATTTAGCTCTACAGGATTTTGTCAGGAGTGCTTGCAGCCTAAGTTTGAGGTACACGTTGCATCATGCCTCCGTTTGGATCCAGTCCAGATAAGGCTCGAAGCCGAAGGGTCCCCTTGTCCTAGAGATATTTGTTCAACAGGGAACCATGTGTTCATTCAGACACTGCTTTCTTTAATTACAAGAACCAGCACTCTTCCTTATCTGATTTAGTGCATCACCTCTGATCGCTTCCTTGCGTTACTCTGCGACAGGGAGGTGTTCCATCAGTGGAGTGTGGGTTTCCCACGATTCCACCCATGGATTTTGGTGCATTCACAGATTTACCATGAGTGATAAACCTGAGAATACGACAAAATGCCACACCTTCCCAGGGGAAGCATTAGGAGGAGGAATATGTTCATTTCTCCTCATCTTGTCCTCTTTCTACGTGTGCTGCATAAATATGTTCATTTCTCCTCACCTTGTCCTCTTTCTGCGTGTGCTGCATTCTTCAGATGATTGTTTTTGTGCAGGAAGGTGTCCCCTCCTGCACAAAAACAATCCTGCCTACAACACAGGCATTCTGGCACCACGGTGCAGGGGTGCCTGCATTGGCGTGAGGCAGCACATTGAGTGCCAGCGCAAGGAGAGGACTGGAATGTGCCACATAATGTTAAATATGGCACATTCCTGGCTTCTCCCTTTCACACACTGAAGTGCAGCAAGGTGTCCTGATTTACTGTATTAGGGGAAAGTTTGATAAATCTGGATCTAGGTTCGAGTCTCATCATCGGCTCAACATTCTGTGATAATGTGATGTGTAATGTAATTGGTGCTCACGGAAAGCGCTCCAAAACCTTGAGGGACAGTTTGTAATACAAAACTCAATCACGACTGGAGACTTAAAAAAGTGCCGGGCGGAGGCAGGGAGATAAAATACAAAATAATTTTAAAAAAGCTTCCTGGACGTCGCCGCTGCTCTCCGACGCTCTCTGCTGCACTGCAGGCTCCCAGCCTCCACTACAGCCAATTATGACGCTGCTCAAAGCAGCGTTATGATTGGCTGGAGCGCCCTGGCTGGATGCTCCAACGCAGACTAGGACCCTGAGCTGGCTATTTCCAACTTGGCAACAAAGTGCTGAGTTGGAGAGCGCCTTTGTGTGCATGTATGTTTGGCCAGCCTGCGACGGCTGGCCAAACATACATGTGCACTGAGGGGAGTGCTCTGCCCACTCCCCTCACGCTCATCACCCCCATGGCACCGCCCCCTTGAAAAATAAAACAAGAATAAACATGGTTTATTCTCGTTTTATTTTCAAAGGTTTTGCAACTCCTGCTGCTGGCGGAGGGGGATGCTCCTCTTCCCTAACGGAGGAACCACCCCCGATAAATCTGCACAAAAAAGTACAAGTAAACGCATTACACTTTAAGTGTACATGTATTAGAAACATTCTCCTTTACAATGCAGTATACTAGTATACCAACTTTATTTAGAAGTTTTGAATTTCAAAGAATTCACAACTTCCAAAGGGCTGTTGCAAATTAATTTCCTGCTTTAACTTCAAGACAGACATTTCAACAGGAGTAGTTTTTTAAAGAAGTTAGTATGCCTTCCTTTACAAGGATGAGGGGTGGCAGGAGCCTGGCTCCTTCATTTTAACAAGTTACAGTTCACAGATGAGTTTGTCACCCACTGAAGGTTCAAGCAGGCCTAGTGTTAAACCTGAACTTACAATGTGACATTGAAGGTCCCAATGAATCCATTAATTATCAGCCGTGGGTGGTGATGCGACAAGAGACAGGAGATGGATGCTGTAGGAAGTTGGCTCTGTATGTGCTATTTCAAAGTAAGGAATAGCATGCACAGAGTCCAAGGGTTCCCCTTAGAGGTAAAATAGTGGTAAAAAGAGATAATACTAATGCTCTATTTTGTGGTAGTGTGGGCGAGCAATAGGCTTATCCAAGGAGTAGTGTTAAGCATTTGTTGTACATACACATAGACAATAAATGAGGTACACACACTCAGAGACAAATCCAGCCAATAGGTTTTTATATAGAAAAATATCTTTTCTTAGTTTATTTTAAGAACCACAGGTTCAAATTCTACATGTAATATCTCATTCGAAAGGTATTGCAGGTAAGTACTTTAGGAACTTTAAATCATAAAAGTTGCATGTATACTTTTCAAGTTATTGACAAATAGCTGTTTTAAAAGTGGACACTTAGTGCAATTTTCACAGTTCCTAGGGGAGGTAAGTATTTGTTAGGTTAACCAGGTAAGTAAGACACTTACAGGGTTCAGTTCTTGGTCCAAGGTAGCCCACCGTTGGGGGTTCAGAGCAACCCCAAAGTCACCACACCAGCAGCTCAGGGCCGGTCAGGTGCAGAGTTCAAAGTGGTGCCCAAAACGCATAGGCTTCAATGGAGAAGGGGGTGCCCCGGTTCCAGTCTGCCAGCAGGTAAGTACCTGCGTCTTCGGAGGGCAGACCAGGGGGGTTTTGTAGGGCACCGGGGGGGACACAAGCCCACACAGGAATTTCACCCTCAGCAGCGCGGGGGCGGCCGGGTGCAGTGTAGAAACAAGCGTTGGGTTTGTAGTGTTAGTCTATGGGAGATCTAGGGATCTCTTCAGCGCTGCAGGCAGGCAAGGGGGGGGTTCCTCGGGGAAACCTCCACTTGGGCAAGGGAGAGGGACTCCTGGGGGTCACTTCTCCAGTGAAAGTCCGGTCCTTCAGGTCCTGGGGGCTGCGGGTGCAGGGTCTCTCCCAGGCGTCGGGTTTTGGATTCAAGGAGTCGCGGTCAGGGGAAGCCTCGGGATTCCCTCTGCAGGCGGCGCTGTGGGGGCTCAGGGGGGACAGGGTTTTGTACTCACAGTATCAGAGTAGTCCTGGGGTCCCTCCTGAGGTGTTGGATCTCCACCAGCCGAGTCGGGGTCGCTGGGTGCAGCGTTGCAAGTCTCACGCTTCTTGCGGGGAGCTTGCAGGGTTCTTTCAAGGCTGCTGGAAACAAAGTTGCAGCCTTTCTTGGAGCAGGTCCGCTGTCCTCGGGAGTTTCTTGTCTTTTCGAAGCAGGGGCAGTCCTCAGAGGATGTCGAGGTCGCTGGTCCCTTTGGAAGGCGTCGCTGGAGCAGGATCTTTGGAAGGCAGGAGACAGGCCGGTGAGTTTCTGGAGCCAAGGCAGTTGTCGTCTTCTGGTCTTCCTCTGCAGGGGTTTTCAGCTAGGCAGTCCTTCTTCTTGTAGTTGCAGGAATCTAATTTTCTAGGGTTCAGGGTAGCCCTTAAATACTAAATTTAAGGGCGTGTTTTAGGTCTGGGGGATTAGTAGCCAATGGCTACTAGCCCTGAGGGTGGGTACACCCTCTTTGTGCCTCCTCCCAAGGGGAGGGGGTCACAATCCTAACCCTATTGGGGGAATCCTCCATCTGCAAGATGGAGGATTTCTAAAAGTCAGAGTCACCTCAGCTCAGGACACCTTAGGGGCTGTCCTGACTGGCCAGTGACTCCTCCTTGTTGCTTTCTTTGTTCCCTCCAGCCTTGCCGCCAAAAGTGGGGGCCGTGGCCGGAGGGGGCGGGCAACTCCACTAAGCTGGAGTGCCCTGCTGGGCTGTGACAAAGGGGTGAGCCTTTGAGGCTCACCGCCAGGTGTCACAGCTCCTGCCTGGGGGAGGTGTTAGCATCTCCACCCAGTGCAGGCTTTGTTACTGGCCTCAGAGTGACAAAGGCACTCTCCCCATGGGGCCAGCAACATGTCTCTGGTGTGGCAGGCTGCTGGAACTAGTCAGCCTACTCAGACAGTCGGTTAAGTTTCAGGGGGCACCTCTAAGGTGCCCTCTGTGGTGTATTTTACAATAAAATGTACACTGGCATCAGTGTGCATTTATTGTGCTGAGAAGTTTGATACCAAACTTCCCAGTTTTCAGTGTAGCCATTATGGTGCTGTGGAGTTCGTGTTTGACAGACTCCCAGACCATATACTCTTATGGCTACCCTGCACTTACAATGTCTAAGGTTTTGTTTAGACACTGTAGGGGTACCATGCTCATGCACTGGTACCCTCACCTATGGTATAGTGCACCCTGCCTTAGGGCTGTAAGGCCTGCTAGAGGGGTGTCTTACCTATACTGCATAGGCAGTGAGAGGCTGGCATGGCACCCTGAGGGGAGTGCCATGTCGACTTACTCGTTTTGTCCTCACTAGCACACACAAGCTGGCAAGCAGTGTGTCTGTGCTGAGTGAGAGGTCTCCAGGGTGGCATAAGACATGCTGCAGCCCTTAGAGACCTTCCTTGGCATCAGGGCCCTTGGTACTAGAAGTACCAGTTACAAGGGACTTATCTGGATGCCAGGGTCTGCCAATTGTGGATACAAAAGTACAGGTTAGGGAAAGAACACTGGTGCTGGGGCCTGGTTAGCAGGCCTCAGCACACTTTCAATTGTAAACATAGCATCAGCAAAGGCAAAAAGTCAGGGGGCAACCATGCCAAGGAGGCATTTCCTTACAGATGCAACTTGGCCTTGACCAAACACCTCACTGCAGGGAGCATGGCATGCCTTTAATTCTTTACTCTTTCTTATAAGTTGTGCTTCCCTGTGTGTTTTCTCTACTGGTTGAAAGAGCAATTGGTAGCCTTGTGGGGTTAGGGGTGGAAGGAGAAGGAAGCAGAGGAAGAAAGTGAGAAAATTATAGCATAATGTACATCTCTGAAAGTAGCAAACTCCGCAAAATGCCAAGACATCCGCACTAAGCAGTAGCCATTATCCAGATGGCAATAGCCAAGAAACCCTTAAGCCACATGGCGCTTAAAAGTGATAAAAATGCATTTTTATAAAGATAACATTTGTAACTCAAAAGTATTTTGGGGAGGTGATCTAGCAGCTAGAGCTGATGACTTTGGAAGTGGGGAGCCAAGTTTTGTTTTAAAAATGTGTTCATCTCCCTAGTATAGCGTTCTAATGTCCTCGGGCTAAGTTTGCGCAAAAAACAAATATGGAAAAGTAAACATGCTGAAGATCAAAACAGTTTATCTCTTTTCTTATGCTGTGTGGAAAAACTTGAAGTTCACTTCACAGCACATTTGGAAAAACATGAAATTTGGTTACCAACCTACGTCAGAAGATGAATGCATTATACGTTTCGAGCTGGTAATTGGTATAACTTATACTCCACTGTAGGAATTCTGTGTAGGGCCTTGGAAAATAGTGGTATTGTTATTCTACTGTTCTTCATCAACCTTAAAAAATGAATGCTTGAGTGACCCTTGCCGAGACCTGAACCCAATCAGGTGGTATCTAGGCAAGCACTGAACCTACTGAACTGAGCTACCCAAGCATACTTTGGCCCAGAAGATTGAGTTTTATGTTCTTTGTAATTAATCAACTATGATCTACAAATAGGCAAGATCATTTTCACAAGATATTTTTATTAGGTGTTTCCGTTTGTTCATAGTTGTGCGCACATTGCTCTTCCAACACAAGGATGCATACCTGGGTGCGGAATCCTCTGTCCCCTGAGAGCAGGAAAGGGGTAGAAAGGGGGATTGGGGAGAAGGGAATCTCTGAGATAGGTGTAATTCTGCAACATTACTGGTGTCGGTCAGCCTCGACCACTCACCTCCCCACCACATCCCTGTAATGTGGGAGATGTAGGCAGGCTGAGGTGGCAGCAGCCAACCGTGGACTTGGATATGTGTTTATTAATGATGCATTGCCCTGTTGGGTTGATTCTATGAAGGTGGGTCTACGTTGCCTGCACCTCTGTCTGTTTGGCTGCACTTTCTGTGGCCTTCAGGTGTGTGTCCTCAAAGGATGATATTGGCTTGGAAATGACCCCTCTCCTCTGTGGAATGGAGGGACATGCATACCACATGACTGTCCATTGGACAATCATACGCCATACCGTACCAGGGTGCTGATTGTGCCCCCTAGTGTGCTTGGGATTGGCGGAGGGGTAGAGGATAGTGCCTACATTTGCAGGAAAGCTCAAACTTTGAAGCCTGTCTGACACCGAGACATGGATATAAAGGCCTGGAGCTCCTTAGAGGTAGCTCTTACCATCCTATACAATAACAGGCCATACCATACCCACAGAGCACACTGCAACCATACCACGACTGGCCATACAATACTATTCAATAATATAACATACCATAATATACAATGACAGGCCACACCATACCCTAGTATAGAGTGACTGGTCATACTATACAATAACGGGTCATACCATACCATACAATACAATACAATGACAGCTTATGCCATTCCATACTATCTAATGACAGGACATACTGTATCATATATACTGTACAATGATAGGCCATACTATACCAAACTATACTCTGACAAACCACACAATACTATACAAGACAGGCCATACCATAGCATACCATACTATACAGTGACAAGCCATGCCATCCCATACAATGACAGGTTGAACCATAACAAACAACATAACAAAAAAATATGACAAAGCCAATGGATCTTGCATAGGTGAGGCCTGTTGTCTTTGCTATTGCTTTTTTTTAAATATTATGGCAGTGCCGACAACAACAAAGTTTAATCTGATCACTGACCATTGCATGCACCTGGTTTCTTTAACTTTCTCTTCTTTTTCTGTTCTGTACTGCACTCACCTTTGCCACACAACAATCATATTCTGCTTTTGGAACCCACAATCTCCTCTTCCTTTGTTCAGGCTACTATACTGTTGGCTTTGGACTTGTCCCTGCACATTTTTACAAATTGTCATCTTGTCCTGCATTTGGCACAGTGTCTGCCCAGTGGCGTGTACTCTTAAGTAAGTAGTACTTCCACACGGCAGCACGCCATGGTACTTTGCTTTTCTCTGTCATTGAATACCTTCAGGTGAGTTTCTTTTCCTGTTGACTTGCTGCCTTCCTCAAACACATATAAGCCTAATGTTCTACTTCGTCAACACCCTTTTCATGAAAATCAAAAGTTCGTAGTCCTTCAGTCTCATGGGCAGTCTTAAGTTGTGGGTTTCTGCTTGGTCTGAAGTCTGTTCCCTCCCGGGCCTCGATGTACGTGTAGAACATTTTCTTCCGCTTCTCCCATGTTCACCTGACAACTGTAAATTCGTACTCTTAAGGGGGTTCACAGATTATAAGTGTGCAACAACAGTGAGACCAGCAAGAGTTGACAGCTGAAGAATAATGGCACCATCCCTGTCACTTTCGCATACATGCCAACAGCCCCGATTCAGGCGGGAGACTCCTGATACTTTAAGCCCAAAATGGCTTTACTTTATGTGCCCCCCCTAAAATCTCCCCTATTTCAATAAAAGTCAATGGAGAAAATTAATTCCTCCATTTCTTTCCCAAATCTCCATCTTACCAGGTTACAAATGTTGGCTCGTATGCTTTTGTCATCTTCGTTGCTCTGGCCCTTACCTGCTTCACTCATAAACACTCCATGACTCTTGGACCGCTCATGATGGGAGAAGGCGCGCCGCACAACAGCAAGACAAAACAGACATACAAACAACTAATCTAAGGAGAGGATAAATCCAATTTTTGTGACCTCATTTTAGGAATAGCCAGGTCATGACTGCCTTCCTGAATTCTTTGTGGTTTAAAGTGCTTTTTGTGTATTTTGGAAGGTAATCCTGAGTTTTGCAGCTTGTACATTGAAGCATTTCTTCTTTTAAGGTGGGACAGTGGCCTGATGCGCCCGTCTTATATTGTAAAGTTTTTATCATGTAGTTTTGATTAAGTACTGAAGATGTTCCTGATGCATTGAAATTAAAATATGAATATATATGTATATATATTTATTAAGGGACATGTTTACAAGCCCCTTGCGCTGTCGGTGCGTCACTTTTTATGATGCTCCGGCGGCGCATATTGCAGACCCTATCTACGAAGCCACGCAAAGCCACTTTGCATGGCTTTTCATGGCCTCGTAGATATGATTAATGCAAAGCAGAGCAATTTGCTGTATTGCCTTACACTGCGTCAGGGAGGCGTTCCATGTACGTTGCAGTGGGTTTTCCCATGCAACACCCATGGGTTTTGACGCATTTCTAGTTTTACAAGGACCTGTAATCCTAGCAATGCATCATAACAGTATGCCTCCACAGGGGAGGCGGAACGAAGAGAAATATCTTTATTTCTCCTTGTTTTTTCCTCTTTCTTTGTGTGCTGCAGATGCAGCACACATAGAAAGAGGAAAATGCCTTCATGGTTTGTTTTTTTGTGCAGAAAAGTGTCCCTTCCTGCACAAAAACAATCCTGCCAGCAACGCAGACACCCTTGCACCATGGTGCACGGGTGCCTGCTGTGGCACTAGGCACCAAATGGTGCACCAGCACTTGCTGGAAGGCAGGAATGCCCATGTAAATACGATGCATTCCTGCCCTTTCTAATTGGCGTAGGGCAACACAGCAAAAAAGACTTGCCGCCCTGCCCTGCGTCGAAGTTTATTACCCGTGTTCTAGAGAATAAGGCACCTTAAGATAGTTATAGCCAATTAGGGCCTTGTTTGATTCACTTATCTAGTTAACTACAACCTGCAGCGTGAAGGCATTAATATTTGATACATCTCGTGACCACCAAGATGCATAGTTATCCATGCTGCAGCAGTTGTAGTTGCACCAGAGGCCAGAGGGGCCTAGTGAACCCTGATTATTGCAGTATTTTACAACCATACCAGTGGTCAGGAGGCCTATTATCTTTGCTTGCACTAGGGCACATGGCACCTTTGTACACCACTGCGAAGACATTGAGGTTTGCATTCCATCATCTTGTGTGCCGCTGCTCAGGTCTTCCTCCTGCCCCACACAGGCTGTGCTCTGCACTGGTCTCCGCCCTCCATGCCATCGCATAGGCCCCATTGGAAACTAAGAGCCCATATTTATACTTTTCTAGCGCCGCATTTGCGTCATTTTTTAATGCAAAAACAGCGCAAACTTACAAAATATAACTGAATTTTGTACTCCTCTATAGCAACAACAAAATTGAAACATCATACTGAGTGCCAGGCCGTCCACTCAAATAACCTGAACTATCTTTTTGCCGAATCCGACATCTCTGTTGGGTTCCTCATTACACGCAGCTAAAAATCGAAGATTCAGATTAATTCAAATACGCACGCACGCCTTCTGCCATACAAGGCCGTGGAGCAAATACCCCTTCCCCTCACACATTCATCTTCCCACAGTGCTTTGGGACAAACAGAAGCTCACCTCCTCTCTATCACCGACACACGTGGCTCCATTGGCAGACCTCCCGCTTAGATATACTCACTACACCCCTCTTCAGTTCCGCCAAGAGCCACTGGAACCATACGCTTCCAGGGCGGGGTAAAGAGTGCTGCTCGTGTTCTGTCCATTGTGGAAAACGTTCCTATGTGTCTCAGGCCATGTTTGCACTATAAAAATACAAGCAATAAAATGAATGACGTACATAAAATTCATACCGTTTCCCTGACCTTGCAGTGTTTATTTTACATGGTTTTAAAGTCGGCAAGATGGGTATGCATCACTTCCAGGGGTAGGGAGTGGGTGTGGCAGTTACATAGGTCCTCCAGTAAATCCTGTGCTTCAAGGAGAACCTTGCATTCCATCAATTACATGGATCTGTAACGTGACCGTAGCTAGCTATGGTTATTAAGTACAGCGGATGCGGCTAGACCAGTGGATGATCCAACAGTACCCTCTTGTGGTCATTTGTAAAATGTTTCTAGTGTCGGAAAATGGGCGTTCGATTCGTACGTAGCTAATAGACGCGGTCTGAGTCGAGGACTCTATTAATTTTACCTTTTAGGCTTGATGTCTACACTGCAGATTGCAGTAAATTAAGTACATAGAATGTAAGAGAGCTGGGTACAGTACAGCCTTCACCTATCTCTCTTGGAAATACATATACCTTTCTTCATCTTATACCACCGAGCTAAACCCACTAGGATCATCTAACGACGTTTCATGGTCAAGAAGGGTGTATGTAGTTTTGCGCTGGTAAATGAGCTGAGCCTCCAAAACGAAGAAATCTCTTATTTTGTGGTTTAATTTCATGGGCGCTGTGTTCTGATTGAATGTTAACCGCGAGTTACCTTTGTACTATTACTACCCGAATTTGTTTTGCGTTTATTCCATAGCAGTCCCTCGATGCTAGTCGGCTTTCCCAAGGCAAGGCTTCAGGTAAAGGCATTCCGGACCAAAATGGAAAATATGTATTTTTTAAATGTTTTTGAAGTCGTTTTTAGACCTTAAGGCACAGATTTATTAAACTGTTGCGTTGTGTGTTTTTTGGTGAGCCTCAAGCCCACAACGCAAAATGCTAGGTTTACAAAGCCACTGAAGGGCTGATTTGCGTCAACTTGCGTGGCATTGTAGAAAGATAGTAACGCAGCTCCTTGCGCTGCATTACGTTACACTGTATAGGGGCTACATGAGTGGAGTATGGGTATTCCCATGTATTTTGCCCTAAATCCAGACTTACTAAGGGCAGTAAACCTAGGAGTGCGCCAAAATGAAGCACATATTCGAGGCTGGCGTAACAAGGAGAAAGAAAAATATGGCACTGATGGTTGTTTCTGTGCAGGAGGTTATCCCTTGAAGCACAAAAACAATCCTGATTGCAATGCAAACACCCTTGCGATATGACACAAGGGTGGCTGGGTTGGCCCTATCCACAAGTGCGCTAGCACATGGAGAGAGCTGAGCAGCACCGTAACTTTATAAATGTGGTGCTATTCAGCTCTTTCCCACTCACACAACACAATGCAGCAACTTGGCCTTGATGTGTTGCGTGAACTCTTAATAAATACGCTTCTACGTTCTTAGGGAGAGTATTCCAAGCTTTCAAAACTAAAACTGAAAAGCAGCTGAAAGTGAATATTTTTTTGTAAAGTGATCAACATATATGCAGGAGGTAAGTCTTAAAAAAATAGCGGTGAGTCTAATTAGCATAGCCCAGCCCGTTGCGGGGAGCGACGTCACAGGAAGTTATATCACAGTATGATCATTCTAATGATTTTAAGGGGATTGAACTATTTTCCCTTCTCCCCTCTCACAGCCACCTCCTCTAATGGAGTGCGTTGAGCATGCACATTCAAGGCATTTTTGAAGAAGTTATTTTACGTGTACCTGACTTGAACATAGTTATTTAGGAGGTGGCTAGATTACTGCATATGACTCTGATTCCACTGGTTTCAATTCTGTAAGAAATAGGGATCTTAATTGTAAAAGATTTGAACCCTTCACAAGTAATAGGCCTACTATTGTCTTTTTCTTAGGATCCAAGTACTCCATTGTAGCACTTTATTGTCTTAGAGCAGCAAAGCAGAGCAGTCCAAGGCATAATAAAGGGAGGTGGTGTGGGCTAGCAATCCCGATTCACTGGCACACAACACTCATTAAATTATTGTCCAGTCAGTGCTTTTTCTTTTAAAAAAGAAAAGTATTTGTATTGAACCCACTACTACATACTACACAATAAATTGCAAATATATGCATTCAGTAGATGAAAATACCTTTGGTAAAACCCCTATATCACATTTCACACCTAGTGGGTCCTGAATCACGTAATCATAATACCTTACTCCTACACCAGATGCAACATCACAATGTAAAGGGGTCACATTTTAAATAAAGCAAGCCTACTGGTTGTGTCAATAATAATAACCACAGTGGAGGATATTACACATGTTGGGGCGCATTTATCTGATCATTCCGCCATCAGCCTGAAGCTTAGGTTACCAGCTATTAAAGAAGAAAGAAGGTGGACCTTAGATAGAACGCTGTTATTAGATGAGAAGGTAGTAGCGGAGTTACGGGCAGAAGCAGTGGAATTCTTTAAGCTTAACAAGGGCTCGGCTTTGCTGGCAATAGTTTGGGACGCTTTCAAAGCCTTTTTGAGGGGAGACTGATAAGGGCAGCCTCATTTAAGAGGAAAATATATAATGAAGTAGATTAGAAAGTCGGATACAGCAAGTTGATCAGAGATTGGTATTACAGAATCTTGAGGAAGGCAAAGTGGCCCAGCTATGTAAACAGGGTCAGGAGGCTCGTGCGGAATTGGTAACGATGATAGATAGTAGGGTTAGATTGAGGTGTGAGGCAAACAGGGTGGCACATTTTGAATACAGTGAAAATAGTGGTAACATCTTGGCCTGGAAAATAAAATCTGAGATAGTTTGAAATAGGGTGGTACAAATTCGAGGCGGAAACTCCAAGCAGGTCAGGAGAAGTAGGGAAGAGGTGAAGGAAAGCTTTATAATTATTTCAAAGACTTATATACAGAGGAAATAGAGGTATCTCCGGTGAGGGTGAAGCAGTAGTTAGGGGGATTAGAATTACCTGCCCTGAGTGAAGAAGAAATGGAGATGCTTAATGAACCGATCAAGTTGTCAGAAGCAGAGCAAGCTGTACGGTCCAGTAAACTTGGTAAGGCCCCGGGACCAGATGGTCTAGTGGTGGAGGTATACGGAGCACTAGGAAGCTGTGTTACGAATTTTCTATGGGAATTGTGCAATAATATAATAGAGGCGGATGAGAGGCTCCCCCTGTCTTGGAATGAAGCTATCCTTACAATAATTCTAAAACCAGGTAAAGACCCAAAAAATGTGAGGCATACCGCCCAATATCCCTTTTAAACTGTGATTATAAAATCTTTGCAAAGGTTTTGGTAGATAGGCTAAGGGGGTTCTGGGGAGGCGTATCCATACAGACCAGAAAGGTTATTTAAAAGGAAGGTGCATGCATGAATTGACCCACAGGTTGATAGGTTCAATTGATTTTGCCACTACGTGTCAAACCCCGCTGGCGGTTGTAATGGTTGACGCTACAAGGGAGTTTGATAGGGTTAATTGGACCTACTTAAATGAGGTGTGTGAGGTCTATAACCTGGGAAGTCAGTTTATAAAGACATTATTAAAAATGTACCACGATCTGTGTGCTAGAATTTGGTTAATGGTTCACTTACCCCTTCATTTAAGATAGAAAGGGGAATGAGAGGGGGTGCCCGTTATCTCCGCTGTTGTTCGATCTAAATATTGAGCCACTGGCTAGCAGTATTACAAGGGATCAGAGGATCCCCCCATTTATGTATAGGAAGCTATCTAGGAAAGTTTCTCTATATGCAGATGATTTGATAATGAATACATCTAACTTGAGTCAGGCTAAACCGGCACTGGAAAATATCAGGTTATGCGGTTAGTAATCAAAAGACAGAGGTTATGGCATGGAATACGGTTACAAGTACCCCTACAGTTAAAAGATAGGGGATTAAGTACTTAGGGGTCATCATAACACATGATATAAGTAAATTAGCAGATACAAACATCATAAAAGTGATGAGTGAAGTGGATCAGTTAATGAGAAAATGGTCAAATCTCCCCCTAACTATTATAGGGTGGGTGAATATAGTTACAATGGCAATTGTGTCTAAATTCACATTTACTTTTAACTCTATTACCATTAATGTATAACCAAGACTGCTTTATGAAACTTCAAGGGAAAATAAGTAGTTTTATCTGGGCTTCTAAGGGAGTTTGTATTTCCTGGAAAAAGTTGAGAAGAAAAAAAGAGAAAGGAGGATTGGCGGTCCCGGATATATAATATGATGTGTGGGCTTTTTTTCTGAAAAATGCAAGGGAGTAATCAATCAGGATGTTTGGATTTGGGGTAGATCTTGATAGTAATGATAGAGGAAAAGTGTGAGCAGCAGAAGAGTTTTTTTATATAAGTTTGGAGACCCCAGATTTCTCAAGAAAATCCGATTTAAGGTGCTGCAGGATCTAGCAAAGCTCTGGTATAAGGTTAGGAGGATTACAAATTTGTCTTACTATAGTGAACATGCTTCTGTTTGGGACTCACCTGGCTCACCTGAATGGACAAAAGATGCTTTGGCAACCCCGCTGAGAGAAGCTGCAGTGTTGGAATGGGGACAGTTTTGTTACAATGGAGAATCAGGTCATATGAAAATTTGAATGGAGAGGCAAGGGGTAATCTGTCCAAATGTAAAT
The DNA here is from genome assembly GCF_031143425.1 of Pleurodeles waltl. NCBI lineage: Eukaryota > Metazoa > Chordata > Amphibia > Caudata > Salamandridae > Pleurodeles > Pleurodeles waltl. The sequence continues at coordinate 70,679,574 of NC_090443.1, forward strand.
ATCTTCAGATAAAAAGTTGGGTGAATCATCTAAATAAGTCTAAGTCTAAATAGTCTGGAGGAACTGATGCAGCTGGAAACTGTTGTGAAGAAGGAAGTGTCCAGATGGTACTGGTTGATTCTGGACATTGTGGACGGCAAATGTATTCTTCCAGAAGAGTTATGGAAAGAATGCTTGCCAGAGCCACAACAAAAGGATTTATGGCAAGTATCTATTATACTTTTGTACAATACAGTTAAATCTGCTGCTTTAAGACGAAATGATTTGTTTTCTATTCATAGAGTCTTTTGAATGCAAGCAAAGCTTTCCAGACTGGATCGGAACACTATGGTCAGGTGCAAAAAATGTTGAGCGGAATCCGCAGATGATCTACATATGTTTGTGGAATGCCCAATGCTCAGTAAGTTTTGGGAAGAGGTTGGTGCAGCAATTAAGGAAATACTCCCTTGGAGCCCCAAGGTAAGCATATCATTAGTCATATTTGGATGCCAGCATAAAGCAGTCAAGATAAACAAGGATGATGCTAAACTGCCCTTTTACATGATGCTGGTGGCAAGGAGGGAAATATGTAAAAAGTGGATCGGTGTCTTCCCTCCCACTTTCTCGGAGTGGAAAGACTCCATGAGGTATAACTGGAAGTTAGGTGCGAGGGAGGATAGTAAGAGATACAGGTTTTGGGACCCCCTAAAACAATGGTTGGATACTGAAATGGATATGGGTGGGTAGTAAGTTAGGTATGGTCCTATGATTATGCGTACTTCCGGACGCCACTGCACCATATTCCGATGATTTGTTGGTAATGTGGTTGTAGTGGAGGTCAGATACATTCCAGCCAGGTATTGCTCTATGAAGTTGTGCTATGAGTAAAAGATGGTAAAAATCTGCAGCAGATGATTGTAGATGGTGCCATTATATTTTTGGTAGACCTTACTGACTTTATCAGAGTGTACCACATTAATAAAAACATCCCACTCGTTGGGTATTTTGTGGAAATCAGGCATACTGTCATTCGCTCCACGTTCTTGTTCTTGACCCTATCTTTAAATTGGCGTAACTCTGACCAGACACTCTCCATTGTGAGCTTGTCTTGCTCCCGGTAGCCAAGCCTAACTACTCGTACCGTTATCAACAGGCATCTTCACCTCTGAAGGGTGCATTTTCAGGTGAGGTGACATCTTGCGTAGCTCCACCAGCCAGTAGAATACCCTCCTGCCCAAACTCTCTCACCCTAGAGCACTCCTGAATGTCTTCTGGAATACCTATGGGGAGGAACAGTGGAATTCACATCTTTCCCCCAACAGCTCCTCAGAGGCCATGAGGGGGCCAGTGCCACTCGTCCTATAGAGACCCTTCCTTGTCCGGGGGGGGGGGGGGCACCTGGAAACAAAGTCCTTAGTCCAGCTGCAGGGCATCAGGTGGCTTTTTGTTCCAGTTGGGCTTCCTTTCTGGCATTATCACTTTCCAGGTCCAGAGTCTTCTCAACTGCCTGTCTCTTGTGCAGGGTTTTTTAAGTAGGGCTGGTAAGTTTTAGGGGCCAGTGATCCTGGCCAATCCCATAATGCCACATCATCCCTCCACTCCTGTCCCAACCCTCCTGCTCAGAGTTCTGAGACAAATCAAAATGACAACTTCCATTTTTTTTGGAAAGGAGCTCATCTATGGAGCTCTGACCCTAGCTGACATCAATACCTGATTCCTTACTACAAAAACTTCAATGGTGAGCCCCTCTGGTGTTAGCTCCAGAGGTCCGACCATTCTACTTTGTTCTAGTGGGTCTGCGATGTCCCAGACCAAATTCAGTGTAACAGCTGATTAACAGATGCAGATTTTCTCCACGCCCCTTTCCTTTCTAAGGAACTGGGTTCCAGCAGTGGACCTCCTGGCCTTGAATATGCCGATGATATTCTCGTATTCCTGGGGAAGCCCTAGAGCTACGGACCCCATTGTCTTGAGCATTTGACACTATACAGTGAGGCCTCGAGGCTGTGGCTGAATCCCAGGAAGTCGCTGCTAGTGGAGGTACGAGGAGGTGCCGGGGCAGTGTATGGTGTCCGGATATCCCAGTGAGGCGAAACGCATTTAAATACTCGGGAATTAATCCCTCCCAACTCCAAGATCTGGCTTGGCAACTAAACTTTCAGCCCCTATCCCAGGCCCTGGTTGGGGACCTGATCCATTGGTGTCACCTGGCGCTGAACCCATTAGGCCGCAATTCCCTCTTCAAAATGATCTGTCTCCCTTGCTCTTTGTATGTCCTGACAAATTTCTCATATTCTGTGCCTTGTACCTGGTTGCAGTCTGTCACCTCCAAATTCATCTCCTTTACATGGGTGGGAGGGCGACATAGAGTGGCTTTTTGCTCCACAAGGAAATCTCCCTACCAAGGTGGACTGGGGATACCAGACATCTACATATATTATCTGGCTGCTCAGTTAGTACTGACCAACTAATTGTTCACTGGTGGGTGGGACAACCCGGCTTAACGCCTGGAGCTTTACCACCTGGGATTCGGTGGCCTCTTGGGACTGCTGTATGGTTGTCCAATCCCACAGACCACCCCTGACTGCACGCGGGTGGCGGTGCGGTGTTGGAGGGCAGTCCTATGACTGACGAGGTGGGACCGCTGACTTACTAAGCTGATGCCCTTGTGGCAGGGTACGTGGTTGCAACAGGTGTCATAAACGGAGGGGCTTTAGGCAGTGGGACCATATTGGGATTACCTACCTGGGGGATGTGTCTGATGGTGACAAGCTGATGTCTTTCCAGTAGTTGAGGGACCAATATGCCCTGGCCATTATTCAGTTCTTTTGCTTCCTTTAGTTGCGCTACAACCTACAGGCTCACCTGGTGTCTGACTTGTCCCTTCCGGAGCATAGCCCTCTTGAGGCTAAACTTCTTATGGGCAACCTGGGGAAAGGGACCATTACTCAATTTTATTGTTCATTGCTCACTAATGCCCCTGACAGTCTTGCCAGGCTGCGAGACAGGTGGTCGGCCTGGGTGGGAGTGCTGGATGAAGACAACTGGAAAGAAGCGTACCTCGCAGCTAGAGAACTGTCTATCCCGGCACGCCTACGGATGGTACATATCAATTACTTCCATATGACATATTTGTCCTAATTGCGCCGACAACGCATATGTCCGGCAATGCCTCCTAGCTGTCTGAGATGTGGCCATCTGGAGGCGCACCTACTACACATGGCCTGGGAATGTCTGGGGGTGTTTCCCTTTTGGGAGGCAGCGGAGCAGGAGATTTCCGGGTTTCTGGGATGTCTGATTGAGTTGACTGATAAGGTGGCACTGCTGGGGCTTCTAGAGGAGTTGGGGGGGCCAAGGGCAGATCGAACCTTTGTGGGGGTTGCATGTGTGGTGGCCAAAAGAGACATTGCACAACTGTAGGAGGCAGGCCTGGCTTATAGTGGGTACCTGGTGGTACTTACAGCTTGTGCCAGGTCCAGTTATCCCTTATTAGTAGATTAGTAGTGTTCTAGCAGCTTAGGCTGATAGAGGTAGCTATAGAAGAGCAGCTTAGGCTGAACTAGGAGACGTGCAAAGCTCCTACTATACCACTTTTATCATGTAGCACTATATCATAAGACTCAAAATAGTCAGAGTTACTAAAAATAAAGGTACTTTATTTTAGTGACAATGTGCCAAAAATATCTCAGAGGATATACTCCCTTAGGAGGTAAGTAAAATACAGAAACTATACACACAAACCAAAATCAGGTAAGTAAACAGTTAGAAAAGTAGTGCAAACACTGTAGAATACAATAGGATGCAATAGGTCTAGGGGCAACACAAACCATATACTAAGAAAGTGGAATGCGAACCACTTAGGGACCCGAGGCCTAGTGTAGAGGGTCACTGGGAGTGTAAGAAAACACTAAGGGTGTCCAAGATACCCCACCCCAAGACCCTGAAAAGTAGGAGTAAAGTTACCCTACTTCCCCAGAAACACACTAAAGTTGTGATAGGAGATTCTGCAAAGACCACAACTGACTGCAAAGCACTGAAGATGGATTCCTGGACCTGAGGACCTGTAAAGGAAGGTGACCAAGTCCAAGAGTCACGAAAGTGTCCAGGGGGGGCAGGAGCACACTAAACCCCGGATAAAGGTGCAAAATGGCTGCCTCCGAGTGGAAGAAGCTGAAGATTCTGCAACAACGGAAGAAGTCAGGAACTGTTCCTTTGCACAGAAGATGTCCCACAGTGTTCTGGAGGAGGCAGAGTTGTTTCCACACAGAAAGACCGCAAACAAGCCTTGCTAGCTGCAAAGATCGGGGCTGAAGAAAATGGGTGCTGCCCGGGCCCAGGAAGGACCATGAGGTTGCCCCTTGGAGGAGGAGACAGAGCGGGTGCTCAGCAACACAGAGAGCCCATGCAGAAGCAGGCAGCACTTGAACACGGGTTCAAGAAAACTGAGCATGGCGGTCATCTCAACACTACAAAGGAGGGTCCCATGAAGCCGGTGGTCAACTCAGCGAATTGAGCAATGCAGGACAGTGTGCTGGGGACCTGGGCTGTGCACGAAGGATTCCTTGCAAAAGTGCACATAAGACCTAGCAGCTGCAGTTCACGCAGCACACAGGATTACTGTCTGGCGTGGGGAGGCGAGGACTTACCTCCACCAAATGTGGACAGATGGACCACTGGACTGCCGGCGTCACTTGGATCCAGCTCCTGTGTTCCAGGGACCACGCTCGTCACGATGAGAGGGGACCCAGAGGACCGGTGAAGCAGAAGTTTGGTGCCTGTATTAGCAGGGGGAAGATTCCATCGACCCACGGGAGATTTCTACTTGGCTTCCAGTGCAGGGTGAAGGCAGACAGCCCCAGAGCATGCACCACCAGGAAAAAGTCGAGAAAGCCAGCAGGATTAGGTGCTACAATGTTGCTGGTAGTCTTCTTGCTACTTTGTTGCAGTTTTGCAGGCGTCCTGGAACAGTCAGCGGTCGATCCTTAGCAGAGGTCGAAGAGGGAGATGCAGAGGAACTCTGGTGAGGTCTTGCAGTCGTTATCTGACAAGAAGCCCACAGGAGAGACCCTAAATAGCCCCCAGAAGAGGATTGGCCACCTAGTCAGGTAAGCACCTATCAAGAGGGGTCTCTGACGTCACCTGCTGGCACTGGCCACTCAGAGGCCTCCATTGTGCCCTCACACCTCTGCATTCAAGATGGGGGAGGTCTGAAACACATTGGAGGAGCTCTGGGCACCACCCCTGGGGTGGTGATGGACAAGGGAGTAGTAACTCCCCTTTCCTTTGTCCAGTTTCGTGCCAGAACAGGGGCTGGGGGATCCCTGAACCGGTGTAGACTGGCTTATGCAAGGAGGGCACCATCTGTGCCCTTCAAAGCATTTCCAAAGGCTGGGGAGGCTACTCCTCCCCAGCCCTTAACACCTATTTCCTCTCTCAGAGGAAATCCTTTGTTCGGCCTTCCTGGGACTGGCCTGCCCAGACCCCAGGAGGGCAGAAGCCTGTCTGTGGGTTGACAGCAGCAGTAGCTGCAGTGAAAACCCCAGAGAGCTGGTTTGGCAGGACCCGGGGTCCATGCTGGAGCCCCGGGGATGCATTGGATTGGCACCCCAATACCATATTTGGCATGTGGGGACAATTCCATGATCTTAGACATGTTACATGGCCATATTCGGAGTTACCATTGTGAAGCTACATATAGGTATTCACCTATATGTAGTGCACGCGTGTAATGGTGTCCCCACACTCACAAAGTCCGGGGAAATAACCCTGAACGATGTGGGGGCACCTTGGCTAGTGCCAGGGGGCCCTCACATTTAGTAACTTTGCACCTAACCTTATAACTTACTTAAGTGCAATGTAAAATGGCTGTGAAATAACGTGGACGTTATTTCACTCAGGCTACAGTGGCAGTCCTGTGTAAGAATTGTCTGAGCTCCCTATGGGTGGCAAAAGAAATGCTGCAGCCCATAGGGATCTCCAGGAACCCCAATACCCTGGGTACCTAGGTACCATATACTAGGGAATTATAAGGGTGTTCCAGTGTGCCAATAAGAATTGGTAAGAATGGTCACTAGCCTGCAGTGACAATTTTAAAAGTAGAGATAGCATAAGCACTGAGGTTCTGGTTAGCAGAGCCTCAGTGACACAGTTAGGCACCACACAGGGAACAGATTCAGGCCACAAACTATGAGCACTGGGGTCCTGGCTAGCAGGGTCCAAGTGAGACATATAAAACACACTGACAAATAGGGTTTCCACTATTAGCACTGGGGTCCTGGCTAGCAGGATCCCAGTGAGACATTAAAAACACCCTGACATATACTCACAAACAGGCCAAAAGTGGGGGTAACAAGGCTAGAAAGAGGCTACCTTTCTACAACAACTATGGAGAAGCCCTGTGGCACCATCAATGTCTAAATGGAGAGCTGTGGTTGACTGGTGCTCTCAGCTAAAAAAGGCAATATTTGAAGCACGTAGTTGCCCTAAGAAATATGAGAAAATCTGGGGGAAATGGCAGGCTTATCATGGGTTGTCCCCTGAGTAGAATGATTTTGTTTTTGGGGGAAAAAGTAGGGGTGTCATCAACTGTGATTATCTGTTTTAACTGCTTAAACTGCCATGTGCTCACTGTCTTGTTTTACTTCCAAAAAGAAATAAAGTTGGCTATTGAAAAATAAAAGCCAGACCATAGTAGCTAACATGCTCAGTCTAATTACTGGGAATTTACTATGAGTGAGAGTCTGGTGGCAAGACTCACTCACAGTAAAAAGTACAAAACACAGGTAGTCATTTGCAGAAAATCCTGGTTGACTAAATGGGTGAAACCGATTTGCTACAAACTTAATAAATGAGCTTCATCCAAAGGAAAACAAAAGAATCAATGCAACATCCATCAGTTTGTAAACATCCTTTTTTTACATCTAAATACCAAGGGTTCATCATAAAAACATTGGAACATTCATTTATTTCTACAGCCTTTCACAATATTTGTGTCACAGACATAATCAGAAGGGTCTCTTTAGTTAATATTGCGTAAATTGTTGAGCGCAGATTTATTCTTACCAGTGCAAGTTTCCAAAATTATCATTCAGCATTGAATTAGTGATATGCAACACGGCTAACATAGCCATACTTGCCATATACAAGAGATGGGAAAAAGAAGGGGTTATTCCTTACTTTCTTCTAAGAAATCTTTGCATTTTGCCTGCCATTCGCAAGGCAGGGGTTCATAATATAATCAGTCACCATAAGTGTAATGGCGGCCATGTTAGTAAGAGAGTAGAAGGTATGTATAAATATAGAGATTTCTGTCATTCTTGTGGTGATCCTCTATTACATGAAACAATGCTGCAGGATTAGATTGTGACAAATGGAGACCGCCGGGGGAAAGCTGGGTCACAGGTTTATATATGCACTTTGGAAAAGGTGGGCGGGCACAAAACTGCATCACCCGCACTCTGGGCTCCAAGAGCCCGGATGGTACCTAATTCCTGCACCCTCATACTCTGTTCATCTCTTACTCCCTCAGGGAAACAGAGGCTGAGTGCTGTCCTTCAGGAGGATGTAATGAACCAGAAGAACCTAGGTGAATCCACCAAACCTTTCTCCACTTGGAGTGCTCTGTTTGGAGACCTGCTGTTTTAGTGGCATCATCTATTAATGGTTATGATACACGCATTAACAGAGACTTCTGCAGGAAATGCCTATTTCTGGACCTTTGAAATTGTGCTACCATGTGGCTCTAAGTAGCATACCTCCGTCCACTCATTTTTAGTTTTTCTGGCACCTACCAAACTTGGAGGGATGGAGTGGGGACAAAATATAGACTAGAAGCCAGAACAACAGAGAATGCCCATATTGTGCATGACAGGCAGAGGCAGCATCTGATTGGTAGGAGTAACAAAGTGACAGCAGACCACAAGCATGGCAGCAACAGATCTGGCATGAGATGACTGCAGCAAGAACTGCATAGTGTAAGCGCAGGAGAAGAGGCAGGACATGAAAGCAGTAGAAGCTAGAGGCACTGGCATCAGAGCTCAGTGGCAGCCGCAAGACTGCAGGATATGGCAGTGGGCCTTCCAGTCGTGACAGGACTGAAACATCTCTAACTGCATTGCTAGTGGAATGAGAGTGACAGCTGTGCGAAAGTGACGGCACCACTCATGTATTCACCAATTCATTCGCCCATCTTAGTGGATTAAGCACCTGCTTCAGATATCTTTGTGTAACCTTCATGCTCCTGAGGGCTGAACTGTGCATTTTCTTTGATCAGTGCATGCCTACATTGCTGTGTCCGTGCAAGATCTGTTCTGCAGGCCATGGGATCCTACGCTGCAGATGCTCACAATGGGAGAGCGGAAATTTGGTTTGCTGCTCTCATGCGTTATCCTTTGCTGTGAGGGAGGGAGGCTTGTACAACTGGTGCTCAGTTTGTAGCTCTACCGGTGGGGACCGAAGCTTAGATTGCCGCAACGCTACAGCCTGTCCCCTGTCAGCCCATCAGCAGCATAGCTGAGAGGTGGAGAAGTCTTTTAAAGTACCAATGCACACAAAAGCTGCAAATGGGCTGAATGGGGAGAGGATGTGTCAGTATGGCTAGAACGGACGATTTTGGAACTGGGGAGCCAGGTTTAACTCATGGCTTTAGCTCAACATCCTGTGATTCTGGGAAAATCATTTAATCTCCTAGTGCCTATAAAAAACAAGCACTCTCAAAGCCAATATGTGTTACCTATGCAAGAGTGAGCTATTAGCTTTGACAATATGCTTTAGCAATGTTGGACACTAGCTTGGCTGCTGTTCAGCATGGCTAAATGTTAGTGGGATAAAGGAGAGTGGCGTGGAGTGTTATAAAGTGGAGTATAGTGGAGTGTTATTGGGTGACGTATAGTGGTGTATACTGGTGTAGAGTAGAGAGGCATTGAGTGGATGAATGGAAGTGCCGTGGAGTGTCATAGAGTATTGTGGAGTACCGTGGAGGGAGTAGAATGTCGTAGAGTAGAAGGGCATAGAGTGTAGTAGAGTTGAGTGGAGTAGGGTGTCAGACTGGAGTAGAGTGTCATAAGATGGGGTGGTGTAGGAAAATGGCTCCCTGTTGCAGTTACCCCCCACTTTTTGCCTGATATTGATGCTGACTTGACTAAGAAGTGTGCTGGGACGCTGCACCTGTGTTCTTTCACTAAAAATGTACCATTGTTTCTACAATTGGCACACCTCTGGCCCACAGATAAGTCCCTTGTAAAAGGTAGCCGTGGTACCAAGGGCCCTGTGACCAGGGAAGGTCCCTAAGGGCTGCAGCATGTGTTGTGCCACCCTAAGAGAACCCTCACAGATGTCATTGCAGATTCTGTGTGTTGGTGGGGAGAAAAAGGCAAAGTGAACATGGCATCCCCCTCAGGATGCCATGCACACAAAATACTGCCTGTGGCATAGGTAAGTCACCCCTCTAGCAGGCCTTAAAGCCCTAAGGCAGGGTGCACTATACCACGGGTGAGGGCATAGCTAGATGAGCAATATGCCCCATGCAGGGTCTAAGTCCATTCTTAGACATTGTAAGTACAGTGTGGCCATATTAAGTATATGGTCTGGCAGTTTGTCAAAACGAACTCCACAGCTCCGTAATGGCTACACTGAATACTGGGAAGTTTGGTATCAAACTTCTCAGAATAATAAACCCACACTAATGTCAGTGCTGGATTTATTACAAAATGCACACAGAAGGCATCTTAGAGATACCCCCTGTATTTTACCCAATCCTTCAGTGCAGGACTGACTGGTCTGTGCCAGCCACTGAGATGAGTTTCTGACTCCCTGGGGTGAAAGCCTTTGTGCTCTCTAGAGCCAGAAACAAAGCCTGCACTGAGTGGAGGTGCTTCACACCTCCCCCCTGCAGGAACTGTACCACCTAGCAGTGAGCCTCAAAGGCTCAGGCTTCATGTTACAATGCCCCAGGGCACTACAGCTAGTGGAGATGCTTCCCTCCCCCACCCCCCGGACACAGCCCCCACCTTTGGCAGCAAGTCCGGAGGAGATAATGAGAAAAACAAGGAGTTACCCGCCAGTCAGGACAGCCCCTGAGGTGTCCTGAGCTGAGGTGACCCCTGCCTTAAGAAGTCCTCCATCTTGTTTTGGAGGATTCCCCCAATAGGATTAGGGATGTGCCCCCCTCCCCTTGAGGAGGAGGCACAAAGAGGGTGTAGCCTCCCTCCAGGACAGTAGCCATTGGCTACTGCCCCCAGACCTAAACACACCCCTAAATTGAGTATTTAGGGGCAACCCTGAACCCAGGAAATCTGATTCCTGCAACCTGAAGAAAGAAGAAGGACTGCTGACCTGAAAGCCCCGCAGAGACGACGGAGATGACAACTGACTTGGCCCAGCCCTACCGGCCTGTCTCCAGACTCAAAGAACTTGCACAGCGATGCATCCAGCGGGACCAATGACCTCTGAGGACTCAGAGGAGTGGCCTGCACCTAAAGGACTAAGAACTTCCCGAGGACAGCGGCTCTGCCCAGAAACAACAGCAAAGCAAGCAACTTTTAAGAGACTCCGACTTCCCGCCAGAAGCATGAGTCTTCACACTCTGCACCTGACGCCCCCTGCTCGAGTTCAGGACAACCAACATGGAAGAGAGGACTCGCAGGTGACTCCAATGATGTGAACACCCTGATTCGACCTCCCTGACCTCCACAGCGACTCCTGCAGAGAGGATCCTTGAGGCTCCCCCTGACCGCGACTGCCTGGTAACAAAGGAACCTGACGCCTGGACCAAGCACTGCACCCGCAGCCCCCAGGACCGAGAGGAACCACCTACCAGTGCAGGAGTGACCAGCAGGCGGCCCTCAATGGTGGGCTGACTATGCACAGGAGACTGAACTTGTAAGTGCTTTACCTGAGAAACGAACCTCCCTGGGAACTGTTGATTTTTGCAATGTGTCCACTTTTGAAATAGCTTATTGCCATTTTAACCAAAACAGTGTGTACCACTGTTTTAAATCAAAGTTCTATACTTACCTGTGTTAAGTACCTTACAATTTATGTACTTACCTAAAATTTGAATCTTGTGGTTCTAAAAATAAATTAAGAAAATATATTTTTCTATATAGAAACCTATTGGCCTGGAGTAAAGTCTTTGAGTGTGTGTTCTCATTTATTGCTTGTGTGTGTACAACAAATGCTTAACACTACCCTCTGATAAACCTACTGCTCGACCACACTACCACAAAATAGAGCATTAGTATTATCTTTTATTGCCACTATCAACCTCTAAGGGGAACCCTTGGACTCTGTGCACACCATCTCTCACTTTAAGATAGTATATACAGAGCCAACTTCCTACAGGTGGCATAGAGTGTCTTGGAGTGGTGCAGGGCAGAGTTGAGTGGTGTAGAGGGTATTGTGTAGAGTGCAGTGCAGTATTGTAGAGTACGGTGGCATAGAGCTAAGCAGATTGTTGTAAAGTGTGTAGTAGTGTAGGAGAGTAGAATGGCATAGAGTGGAGTAGAGTGTTGTAGATTTGAGTAGCATAGAGTGGAGTGGCTTAGAATGTCAAAGTGGAGTGGCATGGAGTGGATTGGTGTAATTTAGTGGAGTAGTATGTCATTGGATAGAGTGGAGTAAAGTGGCATAGAATGCCATTGAGGCAGTTGTGCATAGCATAGTAGAGTGGAGTAGTGTTGCAAGGTGGCATAGAGTGGAGTAGAATGTAATTGAATAGAGCCTCATAGAGTGAAGTAGCGTAGAGTGTTGTGTCGTAGATTAGAGTAGTATGGCCTAGAGGGCAGTGGCATAAATTACACTGGTGCAATGTAGATTAGCATATAGCGCAATTGTGTAGAATGGATTGGTTTTGAGTAAAGTGGTGTAGGGTGCATTGGTGTAGAGTGCAGTGACATAAAATAGAGTGGCCTAGAGTGCAGTAGTGTAGAGTAGAGTGGTGCAGCAAGGAGTGGCAAAGAGTTGTGTAGTGTAGAGTGCAGTGGTGTGGAGTACAATGGTACAGAATAGAGTGGTGTGGAGTGATGTAGAGTGTTGTGGCATAGAGGGCATTAACAAGGAGTGCAGTACAGTGGCATAGAGTTGAGTAGTGCAGAGTTGAGTGCAGTGGCATAGAGTCCAGTGACAGAGTGCATTTGCGTAGAGTGGTGCAGAGTAGAGTAACACAAAGTGTAGTGGCAATGAGTACAGTGGTGCAGAGTAGAATAGAGTGGTTTACAGTGCAGTGATGTAGAGCTCAATGGTGTAGTGGCGTAGCATGCGCTGGCGTAGTGTGTAGTGGTGCAGCTTAGAGTAGCATTGAGTTCAGTGGCAGAGAGTCCAGTCTTGCAGAGTAAAGTGACATAGACTGCAGTGACTCAGAGTCGAGTGGTGGAGAGTAGAGTGGTGCAGAGAGCAGTCACATAGAGTACAGTGGTGTAGAATAGAGTGGCATAGAGTGCAGTGTCTTAGAGCGTAATGCTGTAGAATGGCATAGCATGCAGTGGTGTAGTGTACAGTGGTGCAGAGAGAGCAGTCGCATAGAGTACAGTGGTGTAGAATAGAGTGGCGTAGAGTGCAGTGTCTTAGAGCGTAATGCTGTAGAATGGCGTAGCATGCAGTGGTGTAGAGTGCAGTGGTGTATAGTGTTGCATAGTAGAGTATGGTTGCATAGAGTGGAGTGATGCAGAGTAGTTGGCATAGAATTCAGTGGTGTAGAGTGCATTGGTTTTGATTATAGTAGGGTTGAGTGCATTGGCGTTAAGTGCAGTGGTTTACAGTAGAGTGACGTAGAAAGCAGTAGTGTTGAGTAGTGCAGAATGCAGTAGAGTGGCACAGCATAGTTTGCAGTGGTGTATAGTGCAGTAGCATACAGTGGAGTGGCACAGAGTGGAGCAGAGTGACTTAGGATGCAGTGGCATAGTGTGCAGTGCCATAGAGTTGATTGTTTCAGAGCATAGTGAAGTTGTGTAGAGTAGAGTGGTGCAGAGTAGAGTAGAATGTGCAGGGTAGAATGCAGTGGCATACAGTAGTGGCATACAGTGCAGTGCACATAGTAGAGTAGTGCACAATAGAATAGAGTGCATAGAATGCATTGGCATAGAGTGGAGTGGCGCATAGAGAAATAGTGTAGCGTAGATTGCAGTGGTGTAGAGCGGATTGTTTCAGAGTAGAGTGAAGTGGCATAGAGTGAAGTGATGCAGGGTAGAGGAGTAGTGCATAGTAGAGTGCAGTGGCATAGATAAGTGGTGTAGAGTACATTGATGTAGAGTGCAGTGGCAAAGAGTACAATGTTGCAGAGTAGAGTGGCATATAATGGATTGGCCTAGACAGGAGTGGTGCAGAGTGCAGTGGTAAACATTGCAGTGGTGCATAGTAGAGTGGGTTAGAGTGTACTGGCATTGAGTAGAGTAGTGCAGAGTACGGCAGGGAGGGGTAGAATGAAGTGGCATAGAGTGCAGCTCTGCACAGTAGATCCGAATGGCATAGAGTGTTGTGGTATAGAGTGTATTGGCATATAGTGCATTGGCGTAGAGTGCGTTGGTGTAGAGAGCAGTAGGAAGGCATAGATTAGAGTGGTGCAGTGTCAGAGAGCAGTGGTACTGAGTGGAATGGTGCAGAGTAGACTGCCATAGAGTTCAGTTTGCAGAGAGTGCAGGGTTGCAAAGTAGTGTGCTGTAGAGTGCAGTGGTATATAGTAGAGTGGCATAGAGTGCACTGGTGTAGAGTGCAGTGGCATGGAGTGGTTCAGAGTAAAGTGACATGGGGCCAGATGTATAAAGCTTTTTTCTTGTCCTAAACGACCCGATTCACAGAATTGGGCCATTTGCAACACGAAAAAAGCATTTCCCAATGTACAAACCCAATTTTGTGATTCAGTGATCTATTTACTGAATGGCAAAAATGGTTTGCGAGTCACAATTAGGAAGGGACATTCCAAGGGTGTCCCTGCTTAACTGTGAGTCGCAGTGGTATGTATGAATGTTTTGTGATCATGAATGCAGTCGCAAAACAATCGCAGTTAATACCAATTTCAAATTGGTGCTAACCCATTCACAAAACCGGAGAGGGTACCCAAAGGCCCCCATCCCCTTTGTGAATGGAAGCCAAAATATTTTTTCAGATCAGGTAGTGGTCCCAGAGACCACTACCTTTTCTGAAAAAACGAAAAGGAAACTTTACATTTTTTTGTTTGAAATGCATCCTATTTTCCTTTAAGGAAAGCGGGCTGCATTTTAAAAAAAATGCTTTATTTATAAAGCTGTCACAGGCACGGTGGTCACCATCCCTGTGAGTGCAGCCATTCCCAATGGGGTCGTAAATTGCAACATACCTCATGAATATTGATAAGACAGGTAATTTGCGACCCCATTGTGAATCGCAAACAGTGTACTTAACATTGTTGTACATTTTGTTTTGTGACTTGCAATTTGCGATTCCCAAATGGATCTTAAATTGCCAGTTGCAAAACAAAAGGTTGTACATCTGGCCATGGTGTAGAGTAGAGTGTCACAGATCAGAGTAGTGCAGAGTGTAGTTTTGTATAGTGCAGTGGTTCAGAATAGATTGGTGTAAAGTGCAGTGGCGTACAGTGTATTGGTTTTGAGTGAAATGGAGTAGGATGCATTGGTGCTGAGTGCAGTGGTGTAGAGTGCAGCGGCATAGGATAGAGTGGCATGGAGCAGCGTGGGGCAGACTGCAGTGGTGTAGGGTGGAGTACAGTGGAATGGCACAGAGTGGCAAAGATTACAGTGGCATGGAGTAGATTGTTCGTGAGTAGAGTGCAGTGGTGCAGAGTGCAGTATCATAGAGTGCTGTGGTGCAGAGTGGATTAGCTGGTTTAGAGTGCATTGGCATAGAGTGTAGTGATGTACAGTGGAGTGATGCAGAGTAGAGAGGTGTAGAGTATAGTGGCACACAGTGCATTGGCACAGAACACAGTAGAATGGTGTAGAGTAGTGCAGAGTAGAGTTCAGTGACAAAGAGTGGAGTGGTGCAGAGAAGAGTGACATATAGTTCAGTGGTGGAGAGTGCAGTGTTGCATAGTAGGCTGTCATAGAGTGCAGTGGTCTACAGTAGAGCTGTGTTATGTGCAGTGGCCTGGAGTGCAGTGCCGTAGAGTGGTGCATAGTAGTGTGGGATGGAAAGCAGTGGCATAGAGTACAGTGGTACAGAATAGAATAAAGTGGTGCAGAGCGCAGTGATGCAGAGTGCAGTGACATATAGGGTTGCAGAGTAGCTAATAGTAGCATAAAGTGCAGTGGTGCTGAGTAGTTTGACATAGAGTGCAGTGGCGTAGAGTGCACTGGCTTTGACTAAAGTGGTGTTGAGTGCATTAACGTAGAGTGCAGTGATGCAGAGTAGAGTGCAGTGGTGCTGAGTGCAATTGCGTAGACTAGATTGTTTCAGAGTAGAGTGGAGTGGTGCATGGCAGAGAATAGTGACATAAATTAGAGTGGCATGGAGTGCAGAATATATTAATGTCGTAGAGTGGATGAGCATAGAGCACACTAGCGTAGAGTGGGGTGGTACAGAGTAAAGTGCATTAACGTAAAGTGCAGTGGCACAGAGTGCAGTGTTGCAAAGTAGAGTGGCATAGAGTGGAGTGGCGCAGAGTGGAGTGGTGTAGAGTGCAGTGGCAAAGAAGGCAGTGTTGCAAGTGTGGGGTAGAGTGCATTGGCATACAGTAGAGCAGTGGTCCTCAAACTTGCTAATGCCGCGCCCCCCCAGTGGGAAAAAATAATTAATCGGCCCCCCTCTCTGAATTGTTCATAACATTCTAATAAGTTGGCAATGTTTAAATAAGCCTAGACTTATTTAAACATTGCAGTTAAGTTCTTTTACCTTTTTACAAATGCAATAAACATGCTTTTGCTTTAAACAAAGCACTATTACCTGCATAATCTTTATTTTGACCAGAGCCTGGCGCCCCCCCTGGGATCACTTGAGGCCCCCCTAGAGAGGCCCACCCCCCAGTTTGAAGACCCCTGCAGTAGAGTGATGTAGAGTAGAGAGGCGTAGAGTGGAGTGGTGCATACTAGAGTGCAGTGATGTAGTGGGGTGTGAAGATGTGTTTTGCTTTACTGTAGAATAAGAAGAGATACACAAATACTGAACGGAATTTCGGTCAATGGTGTACAATCCGAGTGCACATTTGAAGAAAATCACTGCAGTGAAATAAAAGTGTACTGCTTTACTGTAAACTGAGAGAAGACATGAATGAAAGGAATTCCAACAATGCAAAGCTCTTAGTCTGAGTAATAGATGTATTAAAGCACTGTTTAAGGTTCGAAGGAGGAGTTAGGTCAAATGCAGCAACACAAATACACTCCAAAAATAATCACTGTAAAAGCATAATAATGTGCATAAAACCAAACAATAAAAATACACTACTTTAAGCGTGGATTATATATCTGCATATACAGTGATTATATATTCATGCACAATACAAAGCTAGAAGTAATAACCAAAAATAATTCATCACCATGGGGCTCGCTTGCTTCATCTCTTTGCCAGCAACAGGTCGTGAACCCGGTTGACCGTGAAGTGAGAACTACCCTCGAGGAAGAATGATGAGCACAAGCATCCTTGTCTCAGCCAGTGTTCAATCTGTTCATGCCAGCCTGGTCTCGGCCTATTATATACTTTAACCAAGTAGAAGAGGAGAATTCCACACATTCCCCCCCCCCCATTTGATGAGTTGTTGCTCAAAAGCTGGCTACCTCAGGTCTGTTTCTATAAAAAACTGTTGAGATTGGCCAGATCCCAATGTGCGTTCTCAAAACCAAGCCATTCCTTGCCGTACCATAAACATTCTCCTGGTACATCCTAATCTTCCTTTCGCTCCCCCATATTATGTCCTAGCCCTTGGTGAGAAGAGAACACGTAGAGTGAAAACATGTGTGAAAAACACATTGCACAACTTGGGCGCAGAAAAATACCTGCACCTTCGGCACCTCTAACGTGGCGCTGGCTAAAGCTAAGTTAAGCACAAAATGGAGTCTGTAATCAGAATGGAGCTGGTGGTCACCAAAGTGATGGTGTGGGAAGCTAAGCTAAGTACAACGTGGAGTCAGTGGTCAAAATGGAGCAGTGGTTAAATACAAATATCATGACAAGGGGAGTAGCGTAGAATGGAGTGGTGCATAGTCGACTGCAGTGGTGTGGAGTGGTGCAAAGCAGAGTGGAGTGGGGTAAAGTGAAGTATGCGTATTGTGGTAAAGTACTGCAATTACAGAATGACAACACATCTTCATTTGAATGACCATTACATTAGCACAGACACACAGTTTTACTGATAAAAGCATACAACACACAAGTAATAATGTGTGTAAATGTTATCACCTAATGTATTGATTTGTTTTGGTCTTATTAAAATATTTGCTACTAGCAGACTTCAAAAGTACCAAAAAACATGCTCCATTTCTGTTTTTCTAATTCAGATATATTCTGAAATATTGGCACAGTTCATATACAGACAAGACTTTTAAATTTTGTTTTGTTAGAAAAAAAATCCATCATACAGCCTTCCTCAAGCACACCCCCAGTCACCAGCATGATTGTTACATACATTCTCTCACTTTGAAGTCAGAGAAAGAAAGGTAAACACCAAAACTTCCTCCACTTACTCTCAGCTTGCCTGCAGGCTAATTACAATTGTTTTAGAGAGGAATTATACCTGGGGTGGAAGGGTCGTTGCGCTTTCTCCTAGCCTGCGAGGGAATCTCAACATCCAGGAGCTCATGAATTTTGGTTTCAGTCATTGCATAAATTTCACCTACAGATTTATCTTGGGCAAAAAAAGTTGTCAGGTCAGATAGTTTTTCACAAAAGGAACTACCCTATTTGTGCCAAGGCCTGCTACTAATTAAAAGGGACTCAATTTACTTAGCGGGGTTTAATGTTGTAACATGAAGGAAGAACTTTACTAGGGTGTGATCAGTCCAACAGAGAGGAATGACATCCCACACAGAGACCAGCCTTTCTGTAGCAAATATAAGGTTCAGTGTATGGCCACTAGATTCTGTTAAAGGCCCAAAGCATTGCAGGAGCTACACAGTTCTCTGTAAGCTGGGATGGTGGTAATTCCTCAGCGCACATATTGAAATCCCCCAAAATAAGGAAATTGGAGTGGGCAAGTGCTGCATTAGTGATTGTCTCAATTAAAGGTTGAAGATGGGGGACGATAGCACAGCATCCCTGAGAAAGCACAGCCATTCCTAACCTTCATGGAGAAACCCAGGCTGTCAGGCCCAGGGATTTCATGCAGTGTCAGAGACTCCGAACACCATCACTTTTTATATATAATCCCAACTCCCCAACCTCTATTAATGTTGAGTGGCTTATGTAAAATACTGTAGCCTCTAAGGCAGGCCAAGCCTAGGTCTACTGTGGAGTCAGGGGAGGTCCAGGTTTCTGTAATAAAGATAATATCAAAATTCTTATTTGTTAAAAGTAAATTAAGCTCTGCTGAGTGCTTAATTAATTGAGCCACATCTCAAAGAGGAAGGCTCCACTGCCCGAGTGGTTGGGTGGTTACAGTAGTTACTCCACCTTTGTCATGCAAACTGGAGTCCAGCCGACTGCTGAGAGCTACTAGTTGTTCCTTGGTATACATTATCCTATCTTCAGGGAGATTAGCAGAGTCACTAGGAAAACCAGCAGCATGGCTGGTGCTGGGAGCGGCCGAAGCGCGGACACAAGTGTAGATGGGCTTGCCTTTGGAGTGCCTTCAGCGCGCCCGCTACGCATACCCACTGGGCAGCTGTGTCAACATAAGATTTAAATAGTCTTCTCTCTTCAAGGAGAGAAAGATTAGATCACTGACATTAGAAACACTGGAAATGGTAGTCCCACTCTTACAGATAGGAACTACCAGATCAGAAAGTGTGCCCTAATTGCCCTTAGTGCATCAGATTCCCCAAGCGGTAAGGTTGTCAATAATTTAAAATAACTAGCGCTTGCAGTTTCAGCAACAAAATAATTTGTGCTTGCAGTTTAAGCATCAATTACAGAATAAGAGGGTTTAAAAATGTAAAAAGCATCCCCCGAAACCAAAGTAAAACAAAAACTGACTGAGCATAAACCTCGTATCAGTAATGTGCCAAGTAGCGTCCCGCAGGACTCAGTAGCAACACGTGGTTTAGGCAGCGCGGTCGCAGAGTAGAGTGGAGTGTCGTGGTTTAGAGTGGCATGTCTTGAAGTAGTGTAGATTGGAGTGGTGTAGAGTGGTGTGATGCAGACTAGTGTAGACTGGAGGGGCACTAAATGGAGGGGTGTAGAGTGAAGGGGCATAGAGTGCAGCAGAGGGTCATAGAGTGTCATGACAGAGTGGAGTAGAGTGTTGTAAAGTGGGCTAAAGTGTCATAGAGTAGAACGGAGTAGAGTGGGGTAAAGTAACGAATTACAGAGCAGAGTGGCATAGAGTGTCATAGAGTGTCATAGGGTGGAGTGGCATAAAGGGCAGTAGCGTGGCAGAGTGGAGGTGGCTTAGAGTGCAGGTGCGTACAGTGTAGTAAAGTGGAATGGAATATAGTGTCAAGTAGTGGAGTATCATGGAATGGAGTGTAGTTGAGTGAAGTGGAATAGAGTGTAGTGTAGTGGAGTGTCATAGAGTGGCGTGGAGTGAAGTAGAGTGGCCTAGAGTCAATTGGCATAGTGTGGTCTGAAGTGGATTGGAGTGGGGAGGCAAAGAGTGGAGTAGAGCCCAGTGGCAAAGAGTGGAGTAGAGCCCAGTGGCATAGAGTGGAGTAGAATGTTTTAGACTGGATTATCGTAGAGGGGATTGGCATTGAATGAAGTGTCGTAGATAGTGGTGGAGTGGTGTACAGTGGAGTTGAGTGGCATATTGTGGAATGGCATAGAGTGGAAATAGAGTGGTGTTGAGTAGAGTGGTGTAAATTGGAGTTTAGTAGAGTGGCATAGAGTGTGGTAAAGTAGAGTAGATTGTCGTAGAGTAGAGTAACATACAGTAGAGTGGCATAGAGTAGAGACGCATAGATTGGAGAGGCATGGAATACCTTAGAGTGGCATAGAGTGGAGGAGAGTGTCGCAGAATGGAGTGGAGTTGTTACACCGCGGCGCTCGCCGCGGCCGCGGCCTCAGGTTGCCGCGGCGCGGCACGTTAATTTTGGCGCGGCCGACGCCCGGGCCGCGGTAGACGCCGCGGCAGACACCCAGGTCGCGGGGGTCGCCGCGGCTCCGGCGAGAGCCATGAAGGCTCCAGGGAGCCGGTCTGGGGGTCACGGCGCTCGCCGCTCCCCTTTTTTCAAGTTCTGCCTTAAAGGCAGACGCGGCAGAGCCTGAAACCCCGAGGGGGTTTCAGGCATGGCCGCACACAGCGCATTATGCGCTTAACATTTATTTTTCTTGCATGTATTCACCTGCCCACCACCACTTACCGATGTTCCTAGGACAAACCGAACCCTTACACTGGGGGTTCTTTATACTTGCCTTTTTCTCTTCCCAGCATGCTTACCACTTCCTCTCTACCCAGCATGCATTGTTTAACACACATACCTAATTCATTACTGTTTTCTTTTCCCCAATCCAAGATGGCAGGTTTCTACTTCCTGTTTCCTGTTTCCTGTCCAGGGGTATTTAAGGGGATTCCAACTGCCTGTTCATTGCGTTGCAACACTCCTTGGTGATAGTCACGCTCCTATTTGATATCCTTCTGCGAATCCTGTCTGTTCCTGATCTGCCTTGTTTTCCTGCCTTCCTGATCTACGGTCCTAATACCCTGGTGTCCTCCTTTTCGTTTCAGGGAGTTCCTGTGGAGGTTTTTTACCCTACTGGGGTTTTTCCTCTGGGACTCCTTCTGGAGGGCACGGACTGTAGTGGTTCACTCATACCAAACAGCACCGTGGCTACCGGAAGGGGTCGCCCCTACCTCGGCCAGAGCAGAACCCGTCGGAACAAGGACCGTTCCCCTACACCTCTCAGCTGCAGGGGTAAGACCATTGAAAATCCTGACAGATTGCAATGCCCAAAATTCCAGTTGCAGTCCGGAACTATGGATAACCCGGTGGCAAGCCCGGAACCTACTAACCAGGACCTACTGGCGACGATACAACAACAGGCTCAAGAACTCCAGCAACTACGTACAGAGAATACTGTTTATCGACAAGCTTTTGCCTCCAGGACCACAGATGTCCCTGCAGTAGCCGCCTCTACACCTCGATTTTCCGGGGATCCTACCACATTAAAAGAATTCCTGGATGCCTTAACGGTGTACTTTGCCTTTCGCCCCTCGCAATTTGTACAAGATAAGACCAAGGTGGGGTATTTGATTAGTGCCTTATCAGGACCAGCCTTGGCCTGGGCCACACCTCTAGTAACTAGAAACGATCCCTGTTTATCTAATTATTCCACCTTTATCACTACTTTTAAACAGATGTTTGAACGCCCTGGACTCGAGGCGTCAGCAGAAGAGGCTCTTTGCGAAGTCCAGCAAGGGAGTCAAGATGTATTACAATACATCACCCGTTTCAGACAATTAGCTGCAGAAACAACCTGGGTGGAACGTACCTTGGTGACACTCTTCCGTAGAGGTCTAAGAGAGGACATCAAAGATGAACTAGTACATTCTGCCAGGATAGAAAACCTCAAAGGGTTGATGGACCAGGCACTAACAATAGAGTATCGGTTGAGTGAACGAAGAATGGAGAAAAAGAAGAGTCGGTTGCCTTCTCACTCAGTACCATCTCGTCCCTTTGCCCATCGCGCCGAGGAAGTCCGCCCTGAATCCAAAGGAAATACCGAAGAAGAGCCCATGCAGATTGATACAGCTCGCGGACCTCTATCCGCCAGTGAAAGGGAACATAGACGAAGGAAGGGGCTTTGCCTATATTGTGGTGCAGCTGGTCACCTAATTCGCTCCTGCCCCATTCGTCCAACCAAGCCCTTGGGAAACGCCAGCTCCCGTCCCCAGTAAGAAGGGTGAGGACGGGATATCGTGATATACCTTCTATTTGCTCTTCCAGGGAGGAAGGAACTGCTCTTTTTCTCTTACCAGTTACCCTCCATTTAACTGATGGCCGCAAAGCAAGAACTTTGGCCTTATTGGACTGCGGAGCCAGTGGCCTATATTTAGATGAAACCTGGGCCAAAGAACGACAGATAACACAAATACCCAAAGAAATACCAGAACAGGTACATACCGTTGATGGGTCGCTCTTGGCCTCTGGGCCTGTACAATACACCACCCCTACCTTCTGTTTACAGTTCGGTAAACATCAGGAAATTCTCTCGTTTGACTTAATCTCATCACCACACCATGTCATGATCCTGGGAATTCCATGGCTTACACGGCACAATCCTTACATCAACTGGGAAACAAAAACCATTTCGTTATCCTCCCAGTTTTGTCAACACCATTGCTATCCGGCCGGGGATTATTGGTCCCCAAAAAGTCTCTCAACAGCACCTGCCCAGGTGGGAGGATCCATTAATGTTCTACAGGGAGTTCCCAGACAGTATCAGGACTATATCGATGTATTCCAGAAGCCAGAAAGACCTGAATTGCCACCCCACAGGGAATACGACTGTACCATTTCTTTAGAGCCAGACACTGTAGTTCCCTTTGGGCGGATGTACTCCCTCACCGAACCAGAGAAACAAATTCTGAAGGAGTACCTAGATGAGAATCTACAAAGTGGGTTAATAACTCCCTCCTCTTCACCCGCCGGGGCTCCTCTTTTCTTCGTACCAAAGAAAACCAAAGATCTGCGTCCCTGTATCGACTTCAGAGGGTTAAACAGGATCACTATCAAAGACCGGTATCCGTTACCCCTCATCAAAGACATCTTAGAAGCAGTCAGAGGAGCCAAGAGATTCACTAAGCTGGATCTCCGAGGAGCCTACCATCTACTAAGAGTCAGAGAAGGTGATGAGTGGAAGACCGCCTTTAGAACACCTTTTGGTCACTATGAATATAGAGTAATGCCCTTCGGGCTCACTAATGCCCCATCCATCTTTCAAAGATTCATGGATTCTATCTTTTCTGATCTTTTGCAACAAACAGTGGTAGTGTATCTTGACGATATCCTAATTTATTCGGTTCATCCAGAGGAACATTCAAAGCACGTTCGCCAAGTCTTAGAGAGACTCCGACAACATCATTTGTTCTGTAAGCCTGAAAAATGCGAGTTTGATCAGATAGAAGTAAAATACTTGGGGTACTGTATAGACCAAACCGGAGTTGCCATGGACCCAGACAAAGTACAGGCTATATTGAATTGGCCATCTCCTTCTTCCATCAAGGAGACTCAATGTTTTCTGGGACTAGCCAACTTCTACCGACAATTCATAGCAGACTTTGCCCAGAGAACCAGCTTCATTACCCAAACCCTCAAAAAGGAACATCTAAAGAAAGGTTTTTGTTGGACACCAGGCGCTGAGTCAGCTTTTCAGGACTTAAAGAAAGCCTTTATTCAAGCCCCTATTCTTCGACACCCAGACACCAGCAAACAATTCATTGTTGTCACAGACGCCTCAGAAAGAGCCATTGGGGCTGCCTTGTTACAAAAACAAGACGATGATGACCTAGAACACCCTGTATTTTATCTTTCACATATTCTATCTGAGTCTGAGCGAAACTATTCCGTGCTAGAACGCAAATTACTCGCCTTAAAGGTCGCGTGCACCGAATGGAGACACTTTTTGATGGGATCCAAGGAGCCTTTTGAAGCTCGGACCGATCACCGAAATCTACAGTGCTTAAGAAATTTCCAGTGCCAAAATAGCCGGCAGGCTCGATGGGCTTTCTTCTTCAGCCAATATGATTTCTATATCACCTACATCCCAGGTTCTCAGAACATCCTGGCGGATGCCCTGTCCCGACGTTATCCTGGGTGCAGTGATTCCGCGGTTCAAAACTTATTTGACAACAATAAAATCATAGGGGTAGCACAGACTTTTTTAGATCAAGTCAAGTCCGAATATGCCCGTCTACACGAAACAGAACTAAAAAAGTTACGTCCACAGCTGCACATAGATCATGACTACTATTATCGTGATAAGGCCCTGTTTTTACCCACTAAAACAGTGCAAATCGAAGCTTTACGCATGTGCCATGATTCTCCTATTGCAGGTCATCGAGGGATGAAAACGACTCAAGATCTTTTGCTTCGCTCTTTCTGGTGGCCAACTCTCAAGGCTGACACTGAGGCATATGTATTATCCTGTCCCACATGTGCTCAAGCCAAGACACCCCGAACCAGACCTGTGGGGTTACTCCGCCCATTACCTGTTCCCCCAGGCCCATGGCATACCATCTCCACCGATTTTATGTGCGCATTGCCTTCCTCAATGGGAAACCACGTCATAATGGTAACCGTGGACTCCTTCACTAAGATGGCCCACTTCACGGCCTTGAGAAAGTTACCAACGGCAAAGGAGTTAAGTCAGATCTTTACTCAAGAAATCTTCAGGCTACATGGGTTACCCCAAGTTATTATATCGGACAGGGGTCCTCAATATATCTCCCGTTTCTGGAATCAATTCTGCAAGACCTTGGGGATCCAGGTGGCCTTATCATCCGGGTTCCACCCTCAAACCAATGGACAAACGGAACGACTCAATCAGGGTCTCGAACAGTACTTACGTAGCTTCTGTAATGCTACACAGAGTAATTGGGCTCCCTACTTACCGCTTGCAGAATTTTCCTATAATAACTCTCTACACAGTGCCTCTAAGGTCTCTCCTTTCTATGGCTCTTATGGTTTCCATCCCAGGGCCTTCCCAACTCCCCTGAGAGACAACTCCAATCTTCCCGCTGTCTCCTCCTTCGTTCGACAGCTACGGGGTATACAACGAATTGTCCATTCCAACCTCGTGTCCACCAAGTCCCGCATGAAGAAGATAGCAGATAGAAGACGCTGTGCAGCTCCTCTATATCAGGTCCATGATAAAGTCTGGCTCTCCTCTAGATTCCTACCTCTCCGACTTACCCAAAACAAATTCAAACCCCGCTTTTATGGTCCCTTTCTAATTCTCAAGAAGATCAACCCAGTGTCTATGCGTCTTCGCCTACCTCGGACATGGAAGATCCACCCAGTATTCCATGTCTCGCAACTGAAACCTTACCGTCCTGATCTCTTTCATAGGCAGTTGCCCTGTCCCCCTCCTTTGTTGGTTGACAATGTGCCTGAATACGAAGTGCAGGAGGTCTGTGACTCTCGATTTTTCCATGGGCGCCTCCAATACCTTATTCATTGGAAGGGATACCCTTTGAGTGAGTGTTCCTGGGAGGATGCCTCTTCAGTCCATGCTCCTCTTTTAATCTGCCGCTTTTTTCGGCTCTTCCCTCACAAACCCGGGGCCTCGGGGAGGGGGCATACTGTTACACCGCGGCGCTCGCCGCGGCCGCGGCCTCAGGTTGCCGCGGTGCGGCACGTTAATTTTGGCGCAGCCGACGCCCGGGCCGCGGTAGACGCCGCGGCAGACACCCAGGTCGCGGGGGTCGCCGCGGCTCCGGCGAGAGCCATGAAGGCTCCAGGGAGCCGGTCTGGGGGTCACGGCGCTCGCCACTCCCCTTTTTTCAAGTTCTGCCTTAAAGGCAGACGCGGCAGAGCCTGAAACCCCGAGGGGGTTTCAGGCATGGCCGCACACAGCGCATTATGCGCTTAACATTTATTTTTCTTGCATGTATTCACCTGCCCACCACCACTTACCGATGTTCCTAGGACAAACCGAACCCTTACACTGGGGGTTCTTTATACTTGCCTTTTTCTCTTCCCAGCATGCTTACCACTTCCTCTCTACCCAGCATGCATTGTTTAACACACATACCTAATTCATTACTGTTTTCTTTTCCCCAATCCAAGATGGCGGGTTTCTACTTCCTGTTTCCTGTTTCCTGTCCAGGGGTATTTAAGGGGATTCCAACTGCCTGTTCATTGCGTTGCAACACTCCTTGGTGATAGTCACGCTCCTATTTGATATCCTTCTGCGAATCCTGTCTGTTCCTGATCTGCCTTGTTTTCCTGCCTTCCTGATCTACGGTCCTAATACCCTGGTGTCCTCCTTTTCGTTTCAGGGAGTTCCTGTGGAGGTTTTTTACCCTACTGGGGTTTTTCCTCTGGGACTCCTTCTGGAGGGCACGGACTGTAGTGGTTCACTCATACCAAACAGCACCGTGGCTACCGGAAGGGGTCGCCCCTACCTCGGCCAGAGCAGAACCCGTCGGAACAAGGACCGTTCCCCTACACCTCTCAGCTGCAGGGGTAAGACCATTGAAAATCCTGACAGGAGTGGCGTGGAGCGGTGTAGAGTGACGTAGAGTTGAGTGGCATAGAAAAGTGGGGAGTAGTGTGTTGTGTGTCATGGAGTAGAATGTTGTACAGTGGACTGGCGTAGAGTGTATTAGAATAGAGTTGCTTATAGTGGCGCATGTATGTTGTGAAAGCACACTTCCATTACAGACAACACATTTCCAATTAAAATTACCAATACATTTGCACAGACATACAGTTTTACTGATAAAACTATGCAGCGCAGAAACAATAATGTGTGGAAATGGCACCAAGTGTATTCTGATTTGATAGTATTAAAATATTTATTTCCACCACACTTCAGAACTACAAAAATGTGCTTCATTTGTGCTTTCCTAATTTTGATACGTTCTGAAATATTTCCATAGTTCATTTACAGACACTTAAATGTGGTTGTGTGCTAGAAAAAAGAACATTGAGACCCTGTCTTCTCACATAGGTACTCAGCAAGATTGTCACATACATTCTCTCACTTTGAAGCCAGAGAAAGAAAAGTAGTTACCAAGCTCCCTCAGAATACAGAGCCTGACATTTGATCTCTGTCTTTGAATGCATAGCAAATGTGACAAGATAAGAACAAAATGTATAGGCTTGTTTACAGACTGAGAGCACTTGTGGAAGAATACAAAGACTGATGGTGAAAAGGCAATACTCCATAGGAGGGACAAGCACATGCTGCACAGCTTTAAACATATAAAGCCAGTAAACAGAAAGCAGACAAATGTGAGTTACAATCCACAGAGCCAATTGTAAGGAATGAGTGGAATATGTTGTCAGTGAAGCTTTCATAATGTTCCCAAGATGTCTTTGCAAACCTAGGCTTCGACATAAAAAAATGACCCATGTTTGCAAAGCTAGACAATTTTGAACTTGTAAAGACACGCTGTATAAGTGTTTTGCAAGGCATGGAAAACTGCATGGGTTTGTGCTTGCTGCAGACAGTTTGTTTTATTGTCAGGGAAATCATAATAAAATGCGACCCAGCAGATCATAAAACACGCCCACGAAGAGCCAAAACGCAGCCACTACACTAACCTGTCGGACCAGCACTTCGGGCCCTGCCTGATGTTTGACTCTGGCTTCAGGGTTGCCCAGTGAATTCATCGCACGAAGGCAGGGCGGCTCAAGCCGACCAGAGTGCTGCTTCCCTTTGGGTGCTGTCCTTTGGACCCCACACGGCAAGCTGTGAAGCGAGCTGCTATAGGGATTAATTGGAAGGGTGCAAGGGGCCGTTCAATGTGCTGCCTTTGGTTCTGATTAAAATGCGGATGCTGAGAATTCTGCATCCACACTGCAGGAGAGGAACTTAAACATATATATCACGCTCTGTTGCTTCTGTCAGGTACATAAGCGCTGTTTGCCGAACAATTAGTTACACTTGTTTACAAAGTTAGACACGGGGGATGGACGTTATCTCTGTGTGTATGCGGACAATGTGATTCTTTTTCCTTTAAAACTGATTTGTATTGACCAGATATTGTGTGATCCCAAATAAAACAATCAGTAGAGCACCCTGGGGTGAGATACTTTCTAGCAATCTGTATCCGGGATTTAGCTTATGCCAGAGTGCACAACAAATTCTCCTAAATGATCCTACCAAATGCTCTGTCTCATTTATACTCTCTGAAAATGTTTGAAATTTACACCAGGACGTTGTCCGCACAGACTGATACCTTTGAACCGCATATTTCACAAGCGAAGAGAAGAGTCCAATAAGGGCTTCATATATGTATAAAGTATGAGGAGAGGGTGCACGCGAGGATCTCTGCCAGTCTGGAGGATCTATGTCTGTTAGGACAGGCTGCCCCTTGTGGAGGTGGATGTAGGGCATTATCCCGGCACTGATGTTACCGCCGGATCCCAGGAGCACAAGTGGATGGTAGGAGCTCCACTGCACTGGCGATGTGTCCCTTTCTCAAAATGCAGCAGGCTTAAGTGTATCACAGGAAAGATCTCCAATGCTCCTAAATGCCTAGTGCTTTACCAATGCGGATGCCGTCATAAGTTCCTGCATGGTCCCTTTATCCCCCTGGTTTACAGAAAGCTTAGGAAGCTTAACTTTCTATATGAAAGCCAGAGTCGAACATTATTGTTTTCTGTATTCATTTCTGGTTGTGTATAGCCTTAGCTAGACTCAGCGGGGCATATAGAGCAGAAGCCGGAAAACTATGGAGAACAACAAAAGTGCAAAGAAGAAAGGAACAACCTTGGTAATCTGTGTGATGATTAATCAGTGGACAGTAAGAATTCAGTGGCAAATCAAGAGAATGAAAAGGAATCCTCTAGAAACCCCCAGTTCCACAAGGGGGCTTGAGTATGACAAAAGGCCAGGCCTATTTAGAAGTGTTTCCAGAGCAGCAGAAATTTGAGTTCATTCTTGAAGTGCTGTAAGACTTCATATTATTCAGTAACAGTGAAAGGGAGTTCCATATTTTTGCACAACTCCAGGAGAAGGAGTTCTTGAAAGAAAGTATTTCAAAAGAGAAGGGAGTTTGATCTGAGCAGTCAGTGGAAGCCACCTCAGATGGTCAGTTTTTTTACAAGATAGGTGGCAGAGCCACCTTGGAGAGCCTTATGGATGATGCGAGCCAATTTTAAGGCGCTTCTGTTTTCACTGTTGTGAAAAGCCAGTTGTGATATATGCCCTAGCATTAGAACCGAGCCTAGCAGCTGCGTTGAATGCTGCTTTTAGAGGGAATAGGTGTGATCTAGGGATCCACAAGAGGAGGGAGATGCTGTAATCTAGTCTAGAAAGGGCTAGAGCTTAGACCACAGAATCCTCAGCAGAAATGGGGGATTTCATCCCACTAAGGAGCCTGATCTGCTTCTGGCAAGGGAATTCATGTAAGCTTGCAAGGAGAGATTCTTGTTGAGGGTAAAACTTAAGGTGTCGACAATAGCAGGCTTACTGTCTACAGATTGTTGGAAACTTATTCGGCAAGAGCAAAGATCCACGCAGAAGGAGGACGAAATCCCCCCCTTAAATGCAAGTGCAATAAATGGTGCAAGAGGTTTTCCGATCCTTTGGAATGTGACTAGAGTGGTCCCAATACCAACACTAAACTCGAATACCCATTATTTGTGATTCGGCCCTACCAGTTTTCTTTCATATATCTGTTGCTACCCCCTTCTTCAGAGAAGGCACATAGTTGTAATAAGGGGGGGCATGGCTATGCAGTGCTTAATTTGTGCTTGTTGTTTCCGGTGCTGAGCACCGGCACTTATTTTTGAGGGCCGGCGTTTATTTTTCTGCCTCAAGCATTTGCTGCGCGCAAAAGACACAGATGGGACAGACGGAGGAAGAGAAAAAATAAAAAGCGTTACAAAGGTAGAAAGCAGAAAGTAGCAAGAGTGAACTGAAGGGACAGGGAGTGGCTTTAAACGGATTGAAGAGGCCCGAGATGGCTTCAGGATTACGCCGCCTCAGTATTCTGTGCTCGCACATGTAAGTGTTAAAGAGAAGGGCTTTGGGCACCGGCACGTTTTTATTTACAAATTAAGCACTGTGGCTATGACAGCGAAGATAGCAGAGCTCCGTGCGCTGGTCCCAGCATCCGTTATTAATCCCCTGCTCCCGGCGGCCATCGATCTTTCTTTTTGCCTTGAGGTGGTTCCGGGAAGGACATCGCTGCGTGGAGGCTTGAACCAGGGGCTGCGCGGCTGCACTAGGGGCCTATCTGACCTCCCACGTGGAGTGATGCAGTCCAATGCGAGGCTCCACAGCGTGGGCTGCTGACGGAGGGGGGTGTCGTCCCCATCCCGTGCCCAGCACGAGGCCGCGGGAGTTGCCGGCGAGGCCCAAGGGGACCAGTCAAGGGAGACCTGGGGGCCCCGTAGCACCCTGCCGATTGAGGCCCAACACAAAACGCCCCATGCTAAACAAGCGACAGCAGGGTTCCTGGTGGGAACCGGAGGACTGGCTCAGCGACGTCTGAGGCTATTTGCGGGGCCTGGACTGGCCGCAACCCCCCGCCCTGCGCAAGATATGTAGCTGCGGGGTCCCTGACGGGTCCCTGGGGGACCTGTAGAGCACTGCTCGGATGGTAGCGTGAGCACTGCGCACAGTGTCGCGGCCCTCCTCCTGCTGCACTGACATCTTGTGACCAGCAGTGAGTGTGGCTGCGAGTGGGGGTCCCCCGGGGCGTGAGGTGACAACAAATTAGTTGCTTTGGGGGGCCGGAAGGCACTGAGGGTCAGCAGTACCTAGTACTACCAGAGAGAGGCTCAGCGGGGCCTTGGATACCTGGTGAAACAGCACTTAGCCCGCCCCCTGGCACTGGTCCCGAAGCAGGGAAGCAGAGACAGGGTGTGCGGCAGCAGCGCCTGTGCAGTGGCCCTCACTGGGGGCTCCTCCAGACCACCTGTGGCGTGACTCCTACACTACAGAGGCCGTGATCTCATTGTTATGCGAAGCCAGGAGGCAAGGCAGCCTGAGAGTAAACCACGTGAAAGTGATGATCCCAAATTACACACTGACAGCCTTCCAGTGACACACTTTCCTCCCAGCAAAGCGCAGGCTACCTGCCTCCAACATCCAATACTCGCCTCCGAGTCCAGGCGGACAGTCAGTCCCACTTTTCCACTGACCCCAAAGAGGTGTGGGGGTGGGTTGAGGACCGCGGTGGAGTGGCTCCCTCCTTATCACTGGTGCACACCACCAACTCATGATCCTCTGGCGGATGCCAGCGAAGGCGCAGGGAACAACAGCTGTGGATTGCCTCCCAGATGCCCCATTCCCAGACCAGGAACAGGTCATACAGAAGAGGAGGAGGACATTACAGGTGGCCATGGTGTTCCGGGACCCTTCCCTGCCCTGCCCTGAGATGCTGACCAAGGGGGCACTAAGTCGACCAGTGATAAGGGCTCCATGTCGATACCCTCTTCCCTCCGCATTCTGGCACACCACCTAGAGTAAATTCGCAAACTGCGAACGATATCCTTTGAACATCTTAGATGGAATTTCCACATACAGACCTTTTCACCAGGCCATACTGTTGTGATTAACCATATTTTTTCCTTTGCACTGACTGCACAGCCACTCCCACTGGTAGTGGAATCTGTTGCTAGGTTACATTGAACTTCCCCTGTATACCAAGGCACTCATGCTTACTTTACAGTACTAGTAGCACTAAGGTGTGGAGACCGTATATTGCAACATGCTTGCAGCCACCCTCAGACACAACCATGGGCAGGGTGGACCCACATACTCACTGGCCACACTGTCATCTTTGAACTGACGTGGCGAGGTGCAGGGACTGGGGTGGAACCACCTGAGTGCCACTTGCTGTGTGGCAGATCCTGTGGCTGTGCCCACCCACTGAGCAGTTGATACTGGGGCAAGGGGGATGCATGTGCTCACAGGGCCTGCTACCTGACTGACTTGCCTTATCCTGCATGTACACGCAAGGGCTGCTAGAATTAGGGGGGGTGCACACACACTAGAAGTTGAGGGATCACTGCACCCACACACTGTCCCCTGGGCACGGCCATTGGGCACGATGGCATGTAGGGGGGCCCAAGTTAGGCCCCCTATGCCACTTAAAAAAAAAATACTTACCTCTACTTACCTGTACTTACCGTAGATGGGTCCCCCCATCCATGGGTGTCCTCCAGGGGTGGGCGAGGGTGGCAGGGAGTGTCCCCGGGTGCAGAGAAGTGCACCTGTGGACTGCTTCCATGGTCGGAGACCATGGAAATGAGCCCACAGGTCCTCTAACGCCCTGCCCTGACGCAGGAGTTAAAAAATGACTCTAAACAGGCTTGGAGCCATTTTCTAAGGCCCTCCTCCTCTCGTGCGTCATTTTTGCACAGGAGTATAACCATTTTTTTCCCGGCAATGCCTACCTTGCATCTCATTGACGCAAGGTAGGTTTCCATGGTAACAAAATGACTCTAACTCCATAAATTTGGCGCTAGACGGGTCTAGTGCCAAAGTATAAATATGGAGTTAGGTTTGCGCCAGATTTGGGTCAAAAGAAATGACGCAAATCCAGCGCATACAGAGTATAAATATGGGCCTCACTATAGAACTGGACTGATCCTTCCCACCCCTCCCACGTATCAACGCCTAGGTATTAACAAACTGGTTAGAGCACCAGCACTTGACTGACTTTTGGCACTTGTGCAATAAGTGCACAGGTAAGTATCTACTCGTATTACTCCCACGCTCATTACCTGCATGTCCAAATAGACTGCCTAGTTAGCATGTCAGACAAGATCTCTCAAATCGTGCACATTGACTACCTAGGCAGGACGCACTCAGATCATAATCCACAACACTTGCGCTTGCTCTGGGAATATGTACCTTTCCCCATCCCCATATGGCACTTATAAGCAACAAAACTGGAAGACCCTCCATTGAGGGCATCCCTTGACAGCTGTATCGGAATATTCTGTCATTAATGCGGACACTGCCCCCTCTTGTCTGATTGAGTGGGATGTCTTTAAAGTGGTGATTAGGAGACACTGCCTGGACAATGCCTGGAACATATGCCACCAGATTGACAGTGAGGTCTCACGAGTAGAACAGATGTTACTCTGGCTTAAGAGGCAGACGCAAGCTACTGCTGTGGGCAGGGTGTGATTGGGACAGGCAAAGTGCAAACATGCCAAGTTGCTAGAGAGGCTTTGATGCCTCAACTACGCAGCCCACACTGCAAAGACACACTCCAAACCTGACAAGACAGGTATGTTGCTTGCATGGCTGATCCTCCAGGAACATCTGCGGTGACCCATCCTCTCTGGTCTCCCAAACCCTGGGACCTTTATACACACACAAAGGAGCATACACAATGCATTACGCAACATTACGCTTCTCTGTGCATATCAGTGTCTACTGCTATGTCAGAGTCCTTCCTGGCAAAAGTGGACCTCCTTTGTGCCTCTCCAAAGCAAAGGGAGGAACCCAATGGAGACATTAAGGCCCATATTTATACTTTTTTAGCGCCGCATTTGCGTCATTTTTTGACGCAAAAACGGTGCAAACTGGCAAAATACAATTGTATTTTGTAAGTTAATGCCGTTTTTGCATCAAAAAGTGGCGCAAATGCAGCGCTAAAAAAGTATAAATATGGGTCTAAGCTTATAGAGATCCAGGAAGCCATTCGGGCACTTGCCACAGGCAAGACTCCAGGCCCAGATGGGCTACTGCTTGAATTCTACCTCTCCCACTCGACACCTACACTGCACAAGTGGCCCATAGGCTGAAAACATTATATGATGAGGCCATGATAGCTAGCCACCTGCCCGCACACTATGCAAAGCGATACTCATATTGCTATCTAAACCCGATTGGGACCCAAAAGAACTGGCATCCTATAGACCGCTGGTGATCTTCAATACAGATTACAAAATGCTCACTAAAATTGTGGCTAACAGACTGGCCCCCTGGTTTTGCAGTTAGTGCCCCAGACCAAAACAGATTTGTGCCAGCCAGAAGTACCTCCCTGAACCTATGCTGGTTTTTCCAAGTACTCGAATATGGTCTTGTCGGGTGGCAGCATGAAGTATGACTAGTACTCGACCTAATTTGACTCCCTGGAGCGACCCTACCTATTTGAGGTGTTCCCTCACTATGGCTTGGGGACCCATTTTATCCACCTTGGCCAGTGTCAAAACAGGACAACTCATATCCACTCTGTTACATATTCACAGGGGCACCACTCAGGGATGCCCTCTGTCCCTGCTTCTCTTCCCATTAGTGATGGAGCCATATTTCCTGTGAGTGGGGCCTGTTGAGGGATACCGCTCATTAATGGCGTCCACTCTGCATCACTCTATATAGATGACACAACCATATACCTCAGGGACATCCAGCATATCCCGGACACTGTAGCACACACACTCAACAGGTTTGCAGATGTTTCCCGTCCCAGGGTTAATTGGACCAAGCCGTGCTTATTCCCCTTTGTTGCTACCACGCTTAACCCTGCCTTTTAGATCTTTGGAATTTCCTTACCATGGCAGCCCACTACATTCTATAACTTAGGCATTTATATCTACCACACCCCACCTGATCTACTGGATGGCAATTTCGCCTGTATGGTCACTTCCTTCCAATCACAAATGCCGTTCTGGCAGATCCTGCTGTTATCTTGAACAATCAACTGGTAACTTTATATGGCATGCTAGGTGCCGCAGGGCACCTTTTGCTAAGCTTTACCTCCCGGCCAACCAGGGTGGTCTGGGTGTGTCAAATTTCAAGCACTACTTTCTAGCCTCGCAACTGTAGTGGGTGACCAGACTTCTGGCAGGCCGCCAACTGGAGGACACCACAACTGCCTCACCCCCTGGGGTCTCCCCGCATATTACACCTGCTCCACCCACATTCCAGGGTGTCACTGCCCCAGTCTCCCATGATACGAGAATCGATGCTCCTGCAGGAGCCTTTTTTTCACCAGATCAGTAACATCTTATGCGCCAGTGCTGCCACTCCTTGGCAGCGCCACAATCTCCCAGTGGGATCTAGGCCACTGGCATGGTGAGGGGCTCCATACCCTGGGGGATTTGTACAGAGAGGGTGTACTCCTCTCCATGGAGGAGCTCGTAGCTGAGACAGGCCTCCCTTCAGGGCAGTTTTTGTTGTAGAATTCAATCCTCCGGCCGCTGGGGGTGCGCTAGGGTGACATACAGCAGGAACCAGATATGAACCTTACAATCCAATAAGCTGATGTAATGGGGGAGGACCCCCACCTGATGCAATGGTTAGCTGGTTTCCTGCACCCGCATGCCTCAGCAATACTTACTATATTGTGGCAACAGTGGGACACCTAATTAGGCCGCCCCATCCTGCATACCCTGCGGTGGTATCCCGCAATGCCCGTTTCAGGTTTATAGAATACTACGTATTACATAGGGCTTACCTCACTCCCCACAAAATAAACGGCTACTTTAACCACACGGATGCTGCCTGCCCCCGCTGTCATACACCTGACACTGACTTCCTAATCCTACATATGTTCTGGGAGTGACCATCTCTCTCCCAATACTGGCTAAGAATTACATCTCACATGACGGGTTGCATGGGACACCATGCACTACATACTTGGGAGGTGTGCCTGATGCCACAAACTAAAAAAACAAAGCAGTGACAAGGTTCATAGATTTGGTTTTCCTCCTTGGCAAGTGCCACATCACCTGCAGGTGGAAGTCACCCTCTCCCGCTCTCTCCATTTGGGCGATCTCCATGGAAGCCCGGCGCAAGCTGAGAGTCAAGCATTGCACCGCTAGGATACCAAGGGCCTGTGTAAATACCCCATAGCCAGTGCTTTGAATGGAAATACAGAAATGCAGGTACTCAATATTCAGAGTACCTGTTTGCTGTAGAGAAGTGCCAGTACTCTCCCATTAAATGTATTGTAGGGGTGCTGAGAAGTGCACGTACTCTCCATTTCAAACTGGAGAAGTGCAGGTACTCAGTACCGGACAGTACCTTCCCATTTAAAGCACTGCCCATAGCATCCAGCTGGGACACACCCCTGGCGAAGCTGCGCGCTCAAACGAGCGATACTGACCACCCCCTTACTCAGCACATCATGGGCATTATCCCTTGCAGCCGTTCACATTTCTGAAATAACTTGTCCTGGAACTGCTGAAAGCGTAATGTGCTGTGATGTGGCAATCATATTTTTTCTCATTTTTTTGCTTGTGCTTTTTTTATTACTCCTAGAAATCCGAGCTGTATGTTGTGACTTACCTATACAATATACAATACAAATATTTTTTTTAAATAGTTACAGTAAGTGGGAATATTTGTTTGATTTAATTAAAACGGTGCTAGTTGCTAACACCATCCACCTGTGTTTGTCATTTCCTATCCATATGTGGTGCCCCCCACACTTTGCCAAATTCACCTCTATGAGGATATGCTTTATGTGGCATCAGAGGGGACCACGCCAGTCTGTTCAGCCGGGGCGGGGTTGGTGGAATCTGGGCCCTGCATCATTGTGGGCCATGCTATCCTGTTTGAATATGTAGGAAACTTAAGTTGTCTATAGCCCACGCCTTCCCCACTCCATTATTTTCTGACATCTTTATGGAACTAGAAATGTTGTTTTCATTCTTGGTAAAAGCGGCCTGTAATCAGTGCCACATCAAGAAAGTAAAGTACAAGTTGCCAAGGATGTAGCCCATGCCAGTAACAATATATTGAAATAGCACTGGATTACTCAGTGTCCCATGGTGCTCTCCCTGCAGATTAGCATCCTTCCATGACTTCTGTGCCACAGAGGCAAACAAGGCCTTGTTTTAGGCAGGGCTCTTGTTTGTCCATCAGTAATTTGGCAATAACACCTTCAAGTCCTCACTAAGATTTCTTCCAATATTTTCAACTCAAGAGTGTATTTGATGCTTCATAGGCTTGGTCACCCATTGACTGTATCAGTTGTTTGCAGGATTGAACCCTTTGCTGTCTGAACGTCTTTTTCCAAGACCTAGAAGAGGGCATGAAACAGTGGGCCCTTAAATGGTCTTGCTGGCCGAATTTGCCATTCTCGCCCAGCCCTCTGATAGCATACCGTTACAAGGAGCACTACATTACACTGGTTTCCAACTTAAAGTGCAACACTATGTGTCTCTTTTTATTTCTATATCACCTTCTTAAAATACAGAATTGAATTGAATTTGTTGGAGATGTCCAATGACTTTTAGCTCTATATGCAAATATGTTTGTATAAAATCAAGTTATTTTGCCATTTTGGAAAATAGAGTTTTAGGCCTTGTCAGGAGCAAACTGTCTCTCAGTTGACCTCGATCCAGGCATTATCATTTTGAATGTAACAGACAATATTAAGGCCCCGATTCCTAGCTGGTCAGCCGAATAGATGCAATTGGCAGCATCAAACAGACAATGATACCTTGGACTATGTTATTTATCGGGTGATAAATAGCCCCACTGCCCAGTTTTTGTGGAACAGCATGTAGATTGTTGTGCTTAACACATGAAAATCACCAAGGTACGGTCTATAAGAAACACTTTTCCCCTGTTAAATGTTGGAAGGTTTGAACCTGTAACTGCCTTGTCATTATCCTTGCTGATGCCAAATTGAAAAAAATAGAGATTGTAAAATATATTTGTTGACTTGAGCGGGTACTAACTTAAAAATTACACATGGTGAATGAGCTGTAAAACACATGTACAGTTAACTTGGCCATAATTTAATAAAGGTAAGGCTGCTCTGCGTTACCATTGTGGCACACACAGGTTCTTTGTTGAAATCCATGGTGGGAGTGAATTATACTGTTCGACTCCTTTGATCAACTTAGTCTGCCCACTGAAGTCTCTGGGGTGCTTGCTGGATGTATATGTGAGTTGTGGATCACAGGCAGTGGTGGCTGGTGACTGAAAGCAGTGGGGGGCACAAATACAAGACGGAATCGCACCTTGTGAGTGAGCCTCCCTACCCACTTATTTCCATTCACCTACTCACCTACTGCCTTTGGTCGCCTACCCATTCACTCATCCACATTGTCATCCACTGCCATTCACACAACTCATACACAGACACCCACATTTTCTCAGCCACTCAGTCACGCCCTGCAAACACTTATTCAAACAAACACACATTGCCTCAGCCATCCAGTATCCAACAGTTTCAGTGATAAAAGCTACACGTTTATTTGAGCTGCAGATTACATGTTTAATATGACATATCACGTCATTAGTCTGCAGAAGAAATAAAACGAGCATAACTAGCCATGATAAATTACTGGAACCATTACTGGCTTTGAGAGACGAAATCACCTACAGAGGCAGTGAACGGAAGGGAGAAGAGAGCTGAGAGAACAGATTTTTTTCTTATTGTCTGTAAAAAAGATAGAGCTCCAACTTACTTGTGTGCAGGGTTGTCTTTGGAATATTTATGACTTGAGGTCTTCAGGTCACACTCCTGTCTCACAGAGAGCCCTGGATGGAGTTATTTATTGTATTTATTCCATTTCTCTGCCACAGACTGCTTGTAATGCAGGAAAAGGGGATTTTGTTTGTGCAATACCACATTCTTTTAATAAAATGTGACCTCTGGTACGTAACATGCTATAGTGGGGTGTGGTCAGTAAGGCCTTCTGATCACACCCCACAATTTGAGTATATAGGAAATGGTGGATAATAATATCAGAGTGGCATGAATTTTTCAGAAACCCGGGCTGAACAAAAAACACTCCAGGCTGTTTACTATCAGGGCTTCTGGTGGAGGAGGAGATAAGCCAGGGACATCACTGCGTTCTGAGAAAACGTAAGGGCTTTGCATGGGCAAGCCCTTTCAGCCCTACTGTGCAGCTTTCAGCCACATACTCACGCAGGTGCAGTGGGGCTTTTGAAAGTGCACAACTTTCACTCGGAAAATGTTGTGCAGAAAATGTTTTACTTTCATCCTGTAATTAAATATATGCTTCACTAGAGAGGCCAGAAAAGGCAAGGGGCGCAGCCCCTTAGCCCTTGAACACCAGCCGCCCCTGATCACAGGTATCTCCCACCATGTGCCCTTGAACATGCTCCCCCGACTCTGTCTCAGCATATCACCCTCAGTTCCCACCAGAAGTTTCTCAAATTCTAGGCCGCAAAAGAGGCTGCTGAAAGTTTACGGGCCGTGTGAAGTCGGGGGTGCTCCCAGATAGGTGTTTCACTCTGGTGAGCTAATCTTAGTTTGGGATGGGGTAGTTCAGGGTTTTGCAAAGTCAGTCCTGGAGAGCCAGGTCCATGCCAGATTTTTAGCATATCCACATTTAGAAAAAAGATGTTTCAGAAATCTACATGTTTCTAAATGTGGATATGCTAAAAATATTGCATGGACCCGGCTCCCCATGACCGACTTTGCAGAACCCTGGGGTAGTTGAACAGCAGCAGTCTTACCCTGTCCAACCATCTGAGCAGCTTTAGATGTTGCCTCCGCCTTGAAGGTGTGTGCTACCACACAGGATAGCACCAACAGGAAGGGGGGTACTTGAGAGCTTACTTGAGTGAGGCAGGGGTCACATCTGATAGGCCTAAGTGCAATGCTTAATTTGTGTGGTGTCTGCCAGTGCTTCGCACCTGCACTCATTTATAAACACCAGCACTTAGTTATGACAGTCCACCACATGGTGGCACTATCTGATTTTTTAAGACCACTAAAGTGTTTTACAGTTGCATAGATGCCAGTGCTTTGAATGGGCCGTTACTGTCCTGTACGGAGTATTGGCACTTTTTCATTTTGAGAGGGAGAGTACCTGCACTTCTCAAGAAAAACATAATACTTTTCATTGGAGAGTACCTGCACTTCTCAGAAACAAGCAGGTACTCTGGTACAGAGTACCTGCACTTCTATTTTTCCATTTCAAGCACTGATAGCCGCTAAAAAAAGTCATAATTAACTAGCTCACTTAGCTCATTCCTATAGATCAAGGTGGCTTCAAATAGTGCAAAATGTCACACTTGTATCAGTGTGGTGGTTAGTACTAATCGCTGGAACTGGCATTTGTCAGATCTAAATGGGGCAGTGGAGAGTGTAAGTCCCTGTAGTTTTCTCAGATAAGTTGGACCCTGACACAAATTAAGCAATGCGCGTGTGTCGCATGCCATCCTTCTCTACATTGTCTGCCCTCTCCCTCATAGAGCAATAGAGAGACACCTGGTGAAAATGGGGGCAAGACATACTTCTTATGAGGTGGGTGGATGTTAGGGGGCAACTTGAGGGGTAGCGGTGCTCTTGGTAAAGGGGAAACGTTTGAAAACGGGAGGGGTGTTTGTGAGCTTAGTAAGCATGAGGGAATAGAAAAACATGCAATCAGAGATAGTTGTTAACTATGTACTGGAATATAAACGGGGGGTATTAGAATGAGATTAGTGACCATATGCCTTCTTTGGCAGGAAATGAAAGAAGGGACAAGAGTGTGAGAGAGTCCTGGCTTGAACAAAAGGAGTACAACTTAACAGAAAAGAGGCGGAGAAGTGTGTTTGTGGCTAGGTATGTCCAGGGGTATGAACAGCAAATGGGAAATTGAGAAGTGTGTCAGAAGGCCAGACACGTGGACGCACTGGAGAGGAAGTGGACAGAAGGAAAGTGAGAGCCTGACAAAAGACACCAGGGACCTTTGACATTGGCTATCTCATGCACCCTAACTTTACCTCCTGCACTGCCCACTATAGGCAGAGGCCCCACACCACAGGGCTCACTGGGCGAATCCAGGGAAGTTCCACCCAACACGTTTGAATGGCCCACAAAAACAAAATACCACCACCATCCAGTCACTTTTGTCCTCAGTGGAACTTCTCTCACTTTTTTCAACTTTAACAGCGGAATGTTAATAATTTACAGCACATTCTTTATCGCTCGTCGATTTTTTATAACACCTTTCACGTGAAGGGGAAAAACTATTAGACAGGTCCACATGTAAAACCAGAGAGGCCGCAAATAGTGGGTGCAAACGGCGCCCCAACTTTTTGCAACCTGTTGATAATTTTGTGATGTGACTTATGGACAGTAGAACCCGGCACAAGTTCAGTCGCAGGGGTTTCCAGGTCGCTGTTTGCGACTTTCTGTGACTGGCAGTGAACACAGCGATGGTGTCCTGGAAGAAACAAAAAACACCATCCATATGTTTGAATTGCTATTTTACTTTTAAAAACAGCCTGTGGTCCTTCAAGGGATCGACCCTAGTTGAAAAATATATATATTTTCCATTTGGGAAGACATTGCTGGGGAGGGGGCTCCTGCCAAGCCCACTGACACAATTTCAAACAAGCATTTGCAATGCAATGGGTCTCGCATTTTCTCCAGTTAGAGCTATTGGCGCTGTAAATTCCTAACTGGACTTTTCTTGCCACATAAATTGAAAATGAAAAGTAAAACATTATTTGACATAAGTGAGCCGATTCAAAGCGCCACGACTGCCATGAGTGTGAAGGAGAGACACAAAAGGAAAAAGAAGTTTGCTCACAGTAAAACATATCGGCAATCAAGCAATTATCCATGTAACAGGGTCAGTCTGCAAGGCGGTAACAAAACGTCCCCAAGGAGGGACAGACATAAAGCATTTACCAATGATAACTGAGGATTTTTGAAAGGCAAGCCCACGAACGAGTGTGTGTGACAGACATGCGGTAGGCGTGGTTTAAAGCCCACAATACTTAAAACAGTCCAAAGCCCCTGCACGCTCGAACTAAAAAAAAGGTCTGCTGGGACCTGCCTTCCCTTCAGAGAGGAAAAGTCTAATAGTAAGTAAGCCCTGACCATATCAAATTTCCACATCTGTTTAGCAACAGTCGAAATCCAACTTTGTTTTCATGTGCACCATTTCAGGGTATTCTGCACATTAAACGCAGTAGTGCAACCTTTACACTGTTTTCAATTAACATTACTTTTAGTGTGCAGACTGGCAGCTTCGTACTTTTCTGAAGCCCCTGATGATCAGAATGGCATCATTAATGGCATTACCAGTGACACAGTTATTATAAAATCTCCAAAGGTTTTCTATGCGAGGTTGCATACAGTCCACTGCAGTTTATTCCAAGCTTACCAAATAAAGGAACATATTTTTGCTGAATATCTTTATTTGACCTCCAAGAAAAGATCATAAATGCACATTAAACAAACACAAGCACCACTGTGATATACATGGTAACATATTAAAATGATTAAAATATTAAAATAAGGACATCTGACTAGTCATATTAGCTAATCATCATATAAAACAGTACATCGGTGTCATACACCTCCCCAGTGTAGGAATTCTGGCTCAGGATCACATCAAAACCTGAGAACCATAAACCCATAAACCAATGAGGGCAAACTTATAAGACGAAAAGCAGATAAATAGACATCTTTGTTCATTCCAACCACCATCTTCAATACCCATGCCACTACCACCAGTGCCAGAGGGGAGAAACCAGGGTCCCTACCAATGAGAATCACCATCAGCAAATAAACTGGTCAAATACTGTCCCTCAAGTACTTCCCTGAACCCTGTCTGTCTGATATCCATGATGCTGCAAACTGATGTTGTCCTACTACATCATACAACTATGAGATGCTAGGCCGCCCCACCCAGCGCTATCCACAATTTATCAGTAGCTACTCTTCTTCTACCAGCACATCACATCAGGCAGTAAGGAAATGGATCACATCTGTAAAGAAAGATGGCTTAAGATTCACCATTATTTTCTAAAAAAAATAAGAGAGGCAGTCGGGAAGAACCACCACTTTAACCTGAGGTGCATTACTTCCTGCCAGAAAATCAGGCTCCCAATAGCTCTTGGTGCCTTTTGTGATGTTTCCAGCTCTAAGAGAGTCTTCAAGAAGGTATATTCCAAATGGTAATTGTTTAAAGGTGGATGGGCCCAGACAAGAGTCAAGAGCTACATTTCTTTCAGTTCTAATTTACTCACCATACTTGAAGGCAACAGCCCTGATTTGCCCCTGATCACTCTAAGATGGGGCATCACACTAAAATCCTCAGTGGTTTCTCTCATGAGTATAAGATCATGTAAAGGATACCTAAGAGCAGCATACTATATGATGTGTTGCTTAGCATTCTAAGCCTCTAATAAACAATTCCAGTCCAGACTCTGGCCACTGGCTCTGTATACATAAGTGGCATCCACCATATTCCTTCTACGCAAAAATTCACTTTGAAGAAAAACCCATGTAAGTAGCCCATGCTGCTTAGTGTGTCAAATGTTGTTTTCCATATGAGTGTCCAAGGAAAGAGGCCTATCATACGAAATTTCTACCTGTTTGTGAAAAAAAGCCTAGGATGAGGTGACGTGATACATTCTGGAAGACAACTGCTCTGGTCAGGATTGACCAGGGACGTCAGAACAGCTGCTATTCCCGAAGTCGAGGACCCTAACGCCAGCATTTCAACTGGTGACCAATGTGACCTACAGTAAATTGTCTTCTGTATCTCCTAGCCCCAAATCAAGAATGGATTTAGTTCTGGTGTGATATATTTCCCCTTGTCAGCATACTAATTAGTAAATTAAGTCGTTCATCCACAGTGGCGGCCTGTCCTTTAGGGCGGAGGGGCCACTCCCCCCCACCTTTTGCCCCTCATGAAGAGTGTCTGTCAGGCTGAACAAAGGTCAGCCTGACAGACACTCTCCATGTTCAGCTCAGGCAGCCAGGAGCAGACATGCACGATTTGCGCAGACTCCTGGCTGACTGAGCTGAACTTTTCTGGGCTGAGGAGGTCACAGCTCCTATGGGCATGACCTCATCGGCTCAGCAAAGGTGCCTCGAAGCCCTCCCCTGGGTGACGAGGAAAGCATCACCAAGTGACACTCTCCCTGGGCGCTTCAGTTTGAGCCCTGAATTGACCAATGCGAGTGTCAATCAGTGACACTTCGTCACAGAGTGGGGTGGGGTCAGCAGTCTCACTGACCCCATCCCACTCTGTGACGAGGCTGGGAATGCTGCCTTCCCAGCCAATGAGGGAAGGTAGCAGTCCCAACCCTCCTGGGACCTGGAGGCTGAAGTTAAGTGTGTGTGTGTGTATGTGTGTGATGTTTTAAATTGAATGTTTGTGTGCGCATGCATGATTGAGTGTTATGAGTGTTGTTAATGGATGTGTGTGCGTGCGTGTGTGTGTGAAAGGATGAGTGTGTGCGATCTTTTAAAATGAATGTTTGGTGCGTGCGTGCATGTTTGAATGGTTTGAGTGTTGTTAATGGATGTGCGTGCGTGCGTGCGTGCATGCATGTCTGTGTGTGAAAGAATGAGTGTGTGTTGGTTTGTGTGTGTGTGTGTCCCGCCCTCCCCTCTCCCTCCTAAAGCTGCCGGCCGCCACTGTTCATCCACCAAAGTGCTTGCTTGTGAGACTTGTTCTTGGGGAGAGTATCCACCTGCAATACTTTATACAAAGCAGAGGCTGAAAATGTATTTGATTTCACTGTGTGTCTAAAAGAGGAGAAATTCACTGGGACCCATCCCATTTATTGACTGTGATCTGGTTAATCACTCAGGATGCAGGTCATATTGTTTAATTGATTGCTTGTAGTT
The DNA here is from genome assembly GCF_031143425.1 of Pleurodeles waltl. Taxonomy (NCBI): domain Eukaryota; kingdom Metazoa; phylum Chordata; class Amphibia; order Caudata; family Salamandridae; genus Pleurodeles; species Pleurodeles waltl. Next base: position 70,723,774 of record NC_090443.1, read on the forward strand.
TGTATTTAAATTTTAAAATGTAAAAGTTTACCATAGTGTATTTACACTCTGTATATGTGTATGTGATAGTTGTATAGCCCAAACCTAGACAAAAGTACGCATAGCTCTATACAATGTCAAAGAAGGTGCTTTCTGGAAGTAATTGTTTCACTTTCTGTGGAACAGAGTTGATACCAGACCATATTTGTCTTTTTTGGCAATGTGGTCCTTGCAGGTGAGTGAGGTTGTTTTCAATGGTGACTCCAAATGACTAGGCATTTGGTGAAAGATGGGATTCAAAGCCATCAAAGTTAATATCATTGTGCTGGGTTTGTAGTGTTTCTTGCTTGTTGTTCTTGGCAAATAACAGCAATTTGGTTTGTTCTACTGGGCACTTTTTTGCCAGTCACACATCTACTGTTTGCACGGCACTAGAAGTTAAAAAGAACAAAACAGTACCTCAGTTTCGTCGGGAGCAGGGGACGGGCACTGATTAAGTTGAATCAATCAATGCTTGGTCCCTGCTCAACAGAGACGAATGGAAAAGATGGCAGGCCTGCAGTGACGAATTACGGGGCTGCAAAAAAGAGCGCTGCAAAAAAGAGTGCCAGGCAAGCCAACAAATGGTAAGCAATAGGCGGGCTCCAAGACCTTTTTTGTTAACATAAGTGTTTTGCAAGCAAGATGCATGCACTAGTATATGCTCTCTCAGGGTCAACCCTAAAAAGTATGGATCAGCTCAATAGTATGCAAACAATAGAACTCAATGATGAATTTCTAATATTAACCACAATAATATATCACATCGCTCAATTAATAGAACTAATGAAAATGAAACAAACCAAACAAGCTTCGGTAAAGCCAAAAGGTCTGAGTTTACTGTGTTAATGCAGGCAGTGTTAGTACTTCAGAGTGAGATACACTGGAAGAACCCAGCATGAACGGATGAAAAGGACTATAATTGGGAAATAGTCCCTAATGCAGTCCAAAGAAAGCATTGTAGTGGAGGCGAAAGAATGCGCCCTACCATCCATAAGCAATAGGTGAGAGATGAATGATGAATGCTCTACTGGGCGAGAC